>NW_024870734.1:2395000-3102647 GCF_019054845.1 Dipodomys spectabilis | reverse complement strand
TCTCAGAAATGCTCAAGACAGAAAGGTGGCTCATCAGAGGCGAGGAGAGGAAACAAGTACGGAGGTCATGGTGCCCCCAGAGGGGTGTTTGACCCCAGTTGAATTGGTGTTGGGGCGGCCAATCACCTGCTGAGAGAAGCTGTTGGCAGGTCCTCCAAGTGCAGCAGCAGCGATGGCAGCAGCATTGCGGACACATAGGCCCAGAGCAGAAGACTAGGAGCAGGGACCAAGTCGGGGATTTAGGCCTGTTGGCAGCATGCCATTGCCTGAGGTTTGAAACCTGGCACCACATGAACAGAAGGAAGGGGCCAGGTGGAGGTGGGAGCATCAATTTCCTACTATACTCCAAAGTCACCTCAAGTCTCTTCCTCACCACTCAGCCACCTCTACATTCCTCAACTACAGGTAGTGGTGAAAACTAACAGAGAGAATCCCAGTACTACCTGGCAGCATGGAATGTGGATGTGGCCAGCATTCTTGTATCCTATTGGTCAGAAAGGAGCATGAAAGAATGGGGGTGTGGCCAGAATCCTGTGAAGCAAGTAGAATGGGTGAGTGTCAACAGGCCATCCTGGGGCCATTTGAGCTGACAGGATGTTCCCAAGACCTGAGAATGAGCCCTAGGGCTTAACAAAATAAGAACAGATTGACATGCAGATGGCAGTATGCTAATAAATATATATCTTTATAGAGTTCTAGAGATGTCTATACATTACTCAGTTATATAGACTATATTCCTCCAATTCCTGAGTATTCATTATGTGTCCATGTAATTAATGTTATTGTTTAAGTCCTTAAACTATTAATGAAAGCACTCAGTGTCCTGAAATTATTGTGTTCCTGTAAGTAATAATATTCTTTTAATGCTTCATAAATATTAAATAAAATCAACCAGACTTCTGAAATGATGCTGTTTAATTTTATAGGATCATCATTCACTATCAACTCATTCAACTGTGACATTGAGAAAATTCCAGTAACATTGCTTTGGATGGGAACGAGTTTTTTAGCATCTCATGCCACTGGTTGGTGTCAGGACCAGGATTTGAAATGAGGACCTAGGTTGCCACATGGGCCTATGGCTTCCATGATAATCTGTCAGCCTTCAGCAATGGAAGGTGAAGTACCCTTTGCAAAAGTGTCATTCAGACTGAGAAGGGTCACTGCAAAGGAAGAAAACATAAAAGGCATTGTTTTCCCTGCAATACCTGGGGTTCTAGGATCACAGGAGCACCTGCGTGTCCAGTGGCTTTACCCCATCCTAGGGTGATCGAAGCTGAGGCAGACTTGCCATGACCTGAGTTCAAGACCCATGCTGAGAAAAAAAATTAGCTCCCTGGCTTGCAATTCACAGTTTATTCTTACAGGCTTTGGATTTCAACTCAGGATCTGGGTAAATCTGCAGCAATGTGGATAAAGGGGAAGATAACCTTACATGAAGATAAAAAAGTCATGCCTGTTCACTAGTCCTGAATTCAAGACTCAGCCCTGGAAAACATACTATTTATATATATTGTAAACATAAGATTTATACATACCTATAGATGTTCAGTCCATACATGTTTGATGTGGTTGTTCCTTGTATCTTTTGTTTTATTCATTTATTTACCATTGATTTTACTATGATGAAACCCATTTTGTTTATTACATTGATGACAACTTATCACAGAACATCAAGTTTTGTAGAAATGTTCTCCATCAAGCCTGACCCCCAGAATTCACAGAGAAAAGGAATAAAAGTTTTACACTGTCCTTCTTACTACACGATCCACTTGTTGGTAGTGCTGGGATCTGAACTCAGGGCAGAACAAAACAAATTGGCCAATCAGTCAAGATAATCATATGAACCAATGAGCAACTAAGGAGTGTGGCCATTCCCAGAATCTGACATTGATCCCCAGGGTGGTCCACTATAGTCATAAATTCATAATTTAAACATAGGATCTATATTGACATACATGTGTGGACAGCATCTTGTGTTCAGTGCAATTGTTCTCCTTATTTTGTCTCTAAATCATGGAGGTATTGTGTATTTTAAGAAGTATGGTGACAGGTATACCTGTGCTGACATGAATGACAACATGTTCAGATGGTTACATTGTTGTTTATGCATTCTCCATCGTATTTGGGACCCAGGACTTTCATAGGAGAGAATAAAAGGCACAACGACCGGCTTCTGACAACAGGATGAAATTTTGTCAGTGCTGGGATTTGAGCTCAGGACTGGGTAACTCTGTTGCACTTTGGGGGACAGGGAAGCTCACCATCTTTGAAGACTAGAATGTCAGGCCTGGTTCAGGGCCTGATTTGAAACCCCAGCACTGGACAAAATAGCAAGCCCACCATTTTTAAACATAGAATTTCTCATTACCTAGAGGTGTGGTATGCATCTTGCATTCAGTGTAGTTATTCGTTCTATTTTGTCTTATTCATGGATGTATTGTGTATTTTATTACACATGGGGTGACAGATATAACTCTGCTGACATGGATGACAACCTATTCCCATAGCTAAGAGTTGCCTATATAGCATTCTCTATCCTCAATGAGACCCAGGACATTCTCAGGACAGGAAAACATGTGCCAACATAGGCTTCTCAAATCAGAATGAATCTTTTGGTAGTGTAGGAATTTGAACTCAAAGCCTAGCAGGCACAATTGGTGAATGGGTCATGGTGAGCACACCAGGCTGTGAGCCACTAAGGAACTAGGCCATTCCTGGGACCTGAGATGGAGCCCTGGTGGGGGCCAATATAGTCATAAATTCATAATTAAATAGAGCATCTATATTACCTAACATGGGTGGGTGGCATCTTGGGTTGGTGTAGTCATTCTCTTTGTTTTGTGTCTTATTCATTGATGTATTGTGTATTTCCTGGAGTATAGGATGACAGATATAACTATGGTGAACTGGATGACAACCTATTCCCATGAGTATAGAGTTGCGTATACATTCTCCTTCCTAGCTGAGACCCAGAACTTGCACAGTAAAAGAAAACAGGTGCAACGAATGGCTTCTCACATCAGGGTGAATTTTTGGCAGTGCTGGTATTCGAACTTTGGGCCTAGAAGGCCTAACTGCCCAATGGGTCCACGTGATCGCACCAGACTGTGAGCCACTAAGGAGCTGGGCCATTCCCAGGAACTGAGATCGAGCCCCAGGGAGGCCAAAATAGTCCTCAATGATCATTTAAACATGGGATGTATATTCACATTCGTTTTTGGACTGCATCGTGCATTGAGTGTAGTTATTCTCTTTATTTTGTATGCTATTCATGGGTGTATTGTGTATTTTCTTGAGTATATAATGACAGATATAACTGGGCTGACATGGATAACAACTTATACCCATGGCCACAGGTTGGCCCATGCATTCTCGATCCTAGCTGAGATCCAGGTCTTGCACAGGAAAAAAAAAAAAAAAAACAGGTGCAACAATTGACTTCTGACATCAAGATGAATCTTTTGGCAGGGCGGGGAATCTGAACTCGGGACCTAGCAGAACCAAGTGGCGAATGGGTCCAATTGAGCACATCATCCTTTGACCCACGAAGGAGCTAGGCCGTTCCAAGGACCTGCTATTGAGCCCCCAACCCCGAGGGTAGAGCGGGGACCACAACAGTCATCCATTCATAAGGTGAAAGTAGTATGCAAATAAGTACACATTTGAATAGAGTAGGAGAGATGGTAATCTGTGGTGGAATCCAATCTGTGGATTACCGATTCTTGGATCTTTCCTAATGCCTCCATTTCATGATTGTGATGATTATTGTCGTGCTTCATCAACTGTTCTTTACAAATAATCGATACCCCATGAGTCTTGCCTATCATTTCCTACTTGCATTATGCACGAACTACTCATTCAAGGATGAGATCGATTACATTCCATGACTCATCCCAGGTCCACAAACGAGTATCTCAGGATCTCCTGCCATTCCCTCCTTGTAGGGAGGCTGAATTCAAGCTTCAGGCCTGGAAAAGATACTCCTTATATACTATTTTTTTTGGTCCACTCGTGGGCCTGAACTCTGGGCCTGGGCCCTGTCCCTCAGCTCTTCACCTCAAGGCTAGTGCTCTACCATTTGAGCCACCTTCCCAGCCCTCCTTATATATATTTAAAAGATAAGATTTATACTTCTGGAAAGATGTTCAGTCCATATTGTGTTTGAAGTGGTTATTTATTTTATTTCTTGTTTCATTCATTTATTTAGAATTTATTTTATTGACTCTGATGACACCTATACCATTTATTATATTGTTTACATCCTATCACATAACATCCAGATGTTAGATGTGTTCTCCATCATGCCTGGCAATGCCAGGATCTGAACTTTGTGCCTAGCAGGCCCAATTCATGATTGGGTGAGATTGAGCATGGCAGCCTCTAGCCAATGAAGATGTCAGGTGGTTCCCAGGCTCTGAGATCGACCCCCAGGTTTGACCCAAACAGAGATACATGGATAGGCAGACGGAGGTATACAAATAAATATATATTGGTAAAGAATTCCATAGCCGTTTCTCTATGATAGAAGGACACATACTATGTTCCTACCAACTCTTAGGTATTTATTAAACTGCAATTGAAGGATTATTATTCTTTTCACGATTAATAAATTATTAATTAAGATCCATCAGCATTCTAGGATTATTGCATCCAATTTTAGAATAGACCGATGCTTAAACTACTTTTTCAATCGGTATTCCTATGCATAGGTATGAGTCTCTTGTGATCTCCTGCTATTGGTGTCAGGACTGGGATTTGAACCCAGGGTCTATGTTGACAGGTTGGCCTATGGCCTCATTGATAGCCCACCAACCACAGCATTGGCAGGACAGGTCCACTTTGCAGGTTTGCCATTCAGATCCAGGATGGTCACTGTGCAAAGAAAAAAAATTGTAAAACCCCAGCTCTCTGCAGCTCACCACTTTTTGTGCTTTCCAAATTTTTTTTTCTTCCTGAAAGTCCTCTTGGCCCAGGATCTCATGATTGGCTATGGGTCCAATGAGTGCACCCCAGCCAAGCGAGATCCAAGCTGAAGCAGAGTTTCCATGACCTGAGTTCAAGCCCCATGGTTGGCCAAAAAAAAAGGAAAAAGAACATATAAAAATTAACTATTTAACTAAATTTAAAAAAATGAAGCTCCCTGTTTTGGAATTTTTGCCAGTTTTCTTTCCTAGCCTGGGATTTGAACTCAGGGTCTTGGTAAATCTGTAGCAATGTGAGCAAAGAGTTCCATTACTTGAGTTCAAACCCCATGCCAACCAAAAATGAAAAACTAAGTCACATACCTCGGCAGGGGGAGGTAGTTGTGGAGATGGGAGGGAAGGGATGGTAGGGGAAAAACACAGGAGGAGTAAACAATGCTCAGTAGGAAATGTACTCATTACCTTGCTCCTGGAACTGTAACCCCTCTGTAGAACATTTTTACAATGAAAAATGTACAAAAAAAAGAGAAACAATGTAGTTCACAGAGAAGCACTTTGCAGGTAAGGGAAGGATGTTTGAATAGCTGTACAAAACTCTACACTGCTTTTTTTAATGTTCAGTATGGAACTGAATAAACATAACTGCTTCCATTTAAAAAATTAAGTCACTCTCTTGGAACTGGGGCCAGTATTTCTGCCATTGCTAGTTTTTGAGCTCACCATCCAGATAACTCTTTTGAACCATGGCATAATGCGAAGCTCATTGTCCATGAGGAAAAGAAATTCAGGATAGAGTTCCCAGGGCCTGAATGAAGGCCCTGCAATGGAAGAAATATTTCTATAAATGTGTAATACATGACATATATATGCATGTTAATTTCCTATTATGATTTTTATTATTGATTTTGTATTTTATTTTTCTTTGATTCATGTATTGATTATTGTATTTAGTATTGTTATACACATATTATATTTTGCACATCTATTATAAAATTATACACAATAATTTAGGGCATTGACTCATTTTAATTAACATTTTATTAAGTGTTGAAACATGATACGTAATTAAATGGAAGCATTTGTCACAGTCTTCACATGTTTAGAGTCTCTCCCAAGTATGAGCTTTAAGTTCAAGCCCCAAGACTGGCAAAAAAAATTGAGCCTGGTGAGACATATTCTTCTGGGACTCAGAGGAGGGCCGAAGTTATAGGTAAGAGGTAGAGTTGTGGACAGGTGCTGGTGGCTCACCCCTGTAATCTACTCAGGAGGCTGAGATCTGAGGATCCCAATTGCAAGCAGGAAAATCAATATGAGACACTTTTCTCCAATTAAAAACCCAAAGAGCCGGAAGTAGAGCTGTGGTTCAAGTAGTAGAGTGCTAGCCTGGAGCACAAAACCTCAGGGATAGGATGGCATCTAGGCCTGAATTCAAACCCCAGGACTGGCATACACACACATACACACACACACACACACACACACACACACACACACACACACACACACACACACACCAATATAGAGCATTTGCCAGTCAGCCTGCACAAGTTCCATCTCTAATAAACCAATATTAAAAAACAATAAAGATGGAGAAGGGAAGGAAAGATTTACTCCAGGAAGTGATATAGCCAGTGCCAAAATTCCGAAGTAGTTCTAATATGTGGGTACAAGACAGAGCGCCTCAGGCAGAAAGTAAAGCATGGGCATAGGTCCTGAGGTGTGCTGCAGAGCAGGTGGTGTGAGTGGTATGAAGGTTCTATGGCTTCAGCAAAGGCAAGCAGGAAATTCAAGGCTGGGTCATCCAGGTCAAAACTAATGCCCCAGAACAATGAGGTACTGGCTATACCAATCTCTCATCCCCCAGTTCCCTGGCCCTGGAATCTAAAGTATATGCCTCTGTATTCTGGGCATCCAGAATTGTCTAGAAGGACCTGAGAGGCCCAGCTGGGGCCAGAAGATAGACTTGCCTACAATAAGGTATGTTGACATTTCCTAGACATCGAACAATACATCCACATCTATGCCACCTTGGCCTCACCTCCCATGTAGCCCCAGATTATCCTTGTTTGGGGGGCCTTCAGTCAGCTATCAATGTCTAGCTGGCCAGAGCCACTGGCATCCACCCTTCCTCCACACCACTACCAGCCTGCTGGGAGTGGGACATGCAGCCAGGGGTCCAGTTGAGAAAAGGACAGGACACAGCATGACTGACCCTGCCCCCCCCAGAGGCAGGAGAGAACATATGCTAGCCAGCACTGAGGACACAGAATCCCCTTTATGAGGACAAAGTTATGGACACCCGGACTTGGGTCCCAAGGAAAACCTGGAATATGCATTCAGGTCTCTGGCAATTTAGGACTCATTGTAGACCATGACTAAAGACAGGGTTGCTATTGAGGAAGGGCACCATCCAAGGTCAGGAAGAGGGAGACAAGCATCCAGGAAGTGGGTAGAGAATGATGAGGGAAAAATACACACACACACACACACACACACACACACACACACACAAGTAGCCCAAGGCCTCAGCAGTCCCTGAGCAACTGAACATCCCAAACTCTGAGAAGATGGAACTACCATCCTCAGACCAAATGTTGACAAAACTCAGAGCCTCTCACACATCTGGAAGGGCTCATAAAACAGCATGGCATTTCATACTGTACACACCACTATTAAGAAAACTCAGCCACATTATTTTGATTGTCGGTAATAGGGTTTGAACTTTGGGCCTGCGTGCCATCCCTCAGCTCTTCAGCTGAAGGTGTGCGCCCTACAACTGGATCCACAGCACTACTTCCAGTTCTCTGGTGCTTCACTTGAGATAAAGTCTCACAGACATTCCTACCCAAGCTGGCTTTGAACCGTGATCCTCAGATCTCAGCCTCCTGATTAGCTAGGATGACAGTTGTGAGATACTGGTAATGCCAGGTTTCAGCCACCTTCTTACAACCAGGGGAAATCCAGCTTGTCAGGCCATAAAGCACATGCAACCCTTAACTTTCAGACTTTGACACCAGTATCCAAAGCCATTCTTCCTTGGTTGGAGAGAATATAATCGACACTTCCTTCCAACCCTGCCCAAACCCTGCCTATGATTGGCCACAACCTCTGGAGTTCTTGGTAAGACATGCCCAGCCTGCTTTAACTTCACACTCGGGCAAACTTGGGGAGTTCTTAAAAATGGCTGTACACTGAGGCCAGAACCTGATGTCCCAACCACAGCAACCCCACTCTTTCACCATCTCTGCCAACAAGGGGTGTCTTTCTTTCTTGTTTTTTTGGATGAGGGGCTTGAACTCAGGGCTTGAGTACTGTCCCTGATGATGAACTTTGCTCAAGGCCAGTGCTCTTCCACTTGCGCCATGGCACCACATCCGGTTGGAGATTAGAAATGAGACTCTCATTGGACTTTCCACCCTGTGCAAGGATACAAGACCTTCTGGATCTCAGCTTCCCGAGTAGCCAGGATGAGCCATCAGCGCATGGCCTATGGTGTCTTATTTTTTACAATTTCCAACTAGTCCTCCTCCAGACACTACCACCTAGACCCTCCTCTACCTCCCTCAGGGACAGCAAAGGGAGGCTCAGAATCAGGGTAGGGCCATGGGCATTAAAGAGTCCCCTTCAAATCACTTCCCCTTTCTAAGCTCCCATCCACTTCCTCGGGATGGCCTGGTTGTCTGGGGCAGATCAGACCCACTAGGACTTCTTAGGCCTGCCCTGTAACCCCCCGCCACACACAACCGGTACCTGAGGATTTCTGGGGCCAGTTGCTCCATGTCCTAGTGGAAGCCTTTGGGAGGGTTGCTGATAACCGGGTCTAGGGGTGCCCAGGGCAGAAGGAGTGTCCAGATGCCCTCTGTCATAGAAGGAGACACGAAGCATGGATGGATTTACTAAGTGGTAGAGGGCACACCATCCATCTGTCACCCAGGTCTCTTGGAGTGAAGTTTTACGTCGACAGTGCTAGGGCTCGAAATCGGGGTATAGGCGCTGTCCCTGAGCTTCTTTTGCTTGATGTGAGCACTCTTCCACCTGAGCCACAGTACCACTTCTGGCTTTTTCTGTGTATGTGGGACCTAGGAATCGAACCCATGGTTTCCTGTGTGCTAGGTGAGCCCACTACTGCTAAGATAAAATCCCAACATTGGATAGCTGTTCTGTGACCCCTTGGGCCTGTTTCAGGACAGTCTTGCACATATTTACCGAGTATCTAATCAGCAGCCTTGGCTGGAAAAGAACACGGTCTGCTATGTTGTCCATGATGTATGGCACCTTTTCTCTCTGTGCTTCCTGTCACATCCTCCTTGTTAAGCAAGACACCCTTTCAAGTGCTGCCTCTAAGAAGCCCGCTCCAATCACCCTGGTAGAGGGGGATCTTCTTGGCTCTGCAGGCTGCTAGCGTTGTCATGCTCTGCCTCAAGCTGGTGTGGTTGAGAGCATGCAAAGGTGAAGGCCTGGCTTTCACCACCTAATTTCTGAAGACTCTGATACACTACCCAGGACCAGTGCAGTATCACACTCTGTGAGAGGGCACTTGAGGCCCAGGCAGTATGGGGGCAACAAATGGGGCCATTTCTTGTGTGGGTTTGAACTGAGGATCTGGGAGCTGTCTCTCTGCGTTTTCAAGCTCAAGGCTTCTACTCTACCACTTGAGCCAAAACTCCACGTTTGGATTTTTGATAGTTCCATGCACAGAAGAGTCTTATCGGCTTTCCAGCTTATGGCTGGCTTCAATCTTTGATCTTCAGATCTCTGCCTACCGAGGAGCCAGAATGTCAAGTGTGAGCCTGAGCCAGAGAGGGTCCAGAACCTTTCCTTTAAGCTTCTGTTTATCTTGTATCAACTAGCAAGCCCTACTTAAAATAGTCATTTATAGGGGATCAAGTTCCACTCCTAGGCCAGTTAACCCAAGGAGATAAAGTATCTTTGGAAAAGGCTAGTCAGAGTTGGCCTAGGTGAGTGTGTGTGTGTGTGTGTGTGTGTGTGTGTGTGTGTGTGTGTGTGTGTGTGTGTGTGTGTGTGTGTATGAGTTTCAGGGATACCTACTCCACTCTCTCTAGTGCTTCTTTCACCCAGTGGTGAGTACATCCAGGATTCCCACCCCAAGAAAGTCGGGCAGGGGAGGGTACTTAAGGTCATATCAAGTGGGATGATCTGAATTCTATCCTGCAACTGAATCCAGGAGAAATAATAGACAGAAGGAGATGTTTAGAGGAAAATCAAGGGACGCGACTTACCTTTGGCTACAAGTACCGGAGAGAAGAATGAATCCATCCTTTTTGGTAGTAAGATAACATGTGCCCACTATTCATTTATTTTATTTTTTGTGAGTCCCAGGTCTTGGATTCAGGGACTGGGTGTTATCCCTGAGCTTCTTTTACTTAAAGCTGAGGCTCTATCTCTTGTGCCACAGCACCACAACTGGCTTTTTTCGGGGGGGGGAGGAGGTAGTTTATGGGAGATAAGAATCTCACAAACTCTCCTGCCTAGGCTGGCTCTGAGTCACGACCATCAGAACTCAGCCTCCCGAATAGCCAGGAAGACAGGCAAGAGCCACTGGCACCTGACTGCCACCATCCATATATAGTCCCCTAGGGCCAGTGCTGGGCTACCTTCACTGCATTCTCCTTTTTGTGATTGGGAAGCAGACATGGGTCCGTTTGATACTTCAATAGCCTACCTACCTTTGAGCATTGTTCCGGCTCAGTCTGATGATGGCTTCTTCCTTATCCACAGCAATGACTTCGTGCTGTCACAGAACAAATGTCCCCCAGGAAGTGTCGGATCTGTGGTCTTTCCTCTGCACACTGTCCCCTATCCCTGAAACGACACACTGCAGCAATGTAAGGTAGACATAGAGTGAATTCAGTTTCTTATAATCAGGGTCTGGCCAGGTAAGTGGCAGTGAGGTTCAGAGGCTCGAGATAGTGCTGTGCAGTTGGACAATGCGATGCCTCCTCATCCACTTTCCTTTAAGTGACTTAGCAGAGGGTAGTGGGGAAGGTCTCACCAGACAGACTGACAATGAGTAACCATCATGGTCTACCCCAGTCACAGAGGGGCTTACCTAAGGAAGCTAATTCCACAGTCCAAGCCAAAATGATCCTGACCCACAGCCTACCTCCAGAATGAGAGGGTCACCTAGGGTCCCAGCCATATGGGGATGCTGAGCCAAAACCTCCAGCACACATTCAACATGTTACTGAGAGAGAGAGAGAGAGAGACAGAGAGAGAGAGAGAGAGAGAAAGGGAAAGAGAGAGAGAGAGAATTACACTTAAGCCGGATGCCAGTGGCACAGGCCTACAATGGTAACTACATAGGAGGCTGAGATATGAGGATCATGGTTCATAGCCAGCCCAGGCAGGAACGTCTGTAAGATGCTTATCTCCCAGAAGTGGTGTTGTAGCTAAAGTGGTAGAGCCCTAAACCTGATCTGAGCAGCTTGGGGACAGTGTGCAGGCCCAGAGTTCAAAACTCACGACTGACAATAAGTGGAATTCCCACCACAAGAAATGGACTGAATAGCACCCATTGTCCTAGGGAGCATGGCAGACAAGTCAGGTGGAGCTTCCTGTCATCTGGGGGTCATGAGTAGGTCACCCAGCTTTTCTGTGCTTCTTTTTCCCCAGCTGCAAAGCTGAATAGTGAATGATCCCCTTCCTCATGGGGATAGGGTAAGGATGAAAGAGAGCCATGTTTTGTTTCCTAATCCCATACCTGTGGCATGATAAATAACAGGTCCCTTCTTAGTCCTTTCCAGGTATCTTCCTGTTATATGCTCACAGAATTGCCAAGAAACTTATATGATGACCGTTCCCTCTATGCCTGGCCCTGCACCAGAGTTCCTCTTGTATTGATCCCTTGTTTCCTCACAACTGTCCTGTGAGAAGACTGAGGACCAATGGTTCGAGGCCGAACCCAGAGCTTCAACTCTGGTCAAGAATCGGCTGCTGTGGACTGAGTTTAGGACAATCATCTAAACCGATGACTGAGCATGGTGCTACATATCTACCATCCCAAATACAGAGGACCAGGCATGGTGGTGCATGCCTGTCACAAGAGGACCATGATCCAGCCAAGCCTGAGCATAAATGGAGTCTCCATCTCAGAAATGCCCAAGACAGAAAGGCTTGGCTCCCATGGAAGAAGACCTGACTGGAAAGCCTAAGCTCTTGAGTACAAACCCTAATATACCAAAAAGTATCTGAGGCCCGGTGCCAGAGGCTCATGCCTATAACCCTACCTACTCAGGAGGCTGAGGTCTGAAGAACACAGGTCAAGATTTAAAATAGGTTTGGCCTTGCCCATCAGATGTCATGATGAGATGACCCAGAGGCTGACCCATGCCAATAAGGTCCATACTAACAGGGCTCACAGCCTTACTAAGCGCTGACCATGCTCTCTGTCCTCCTGGGGAGCCAACCCCTATGGGCCCCACCCCCTGGTCCTCCCGTGCTCCCTCTGCCACCAACCAGGTCCAAGGGAGTAGACAGTTCCAGGTCACAAAATCCCTTGCTCTTATAATTTATAGGTGCTGCGTCCCCTTCAAATGTCTCACCCTTCCAGTACCCTAGAACTCAGCCACAAAGCACATGCACCCCCCAAAGACAGTGATAAGAAGTTACCAAAGGCTCCAGCACTCCTTGTTTCAACCAATATGTACACACAAACACACACACACACAGAGCCATAACGGTGGCTCCTTTCTGTCATCCTAGTTACTCAGGAGGCTGAGGTTTGAGGATCACTGTTCAAAGCCATCCACACAGGAAAGTTTGAGGCTCCTATCTACACTGAACCACCAAATAGCCACAGGTGGACCTGTGGCTCAAGTGTCAGAGCTCTAGCTTTGAGCAAGATATCTCAGGGACAGCAACTAGGCCGTGAGTTCAAGGCCCAGGTCTTCTACCTCTGAACACACCCAGACACAGACACAGACAGTCAGACAGACAGACAGACAGACAGAGAGACAGACAGACAAACACACACACACACACACACACACACACACATACATACACACACACAGGATAGCCCAAGGATTCAGCAGTCCCTGAGAACAGAAACATGAACTCCCTCAATTAGCATCAGATCTCAACCCCTAGAAGGTGGCAGTACCGACATCAGACCCACTGTAGACAAAACATTGAGCCTCACACATATCTGGAATGTCTCATAGACCAGCATGGCATTTCCTATCATACACACTGCTATGTGGAAAACTTAGTCACCTCTTTTTTTGTTATTGGTCCAGGGGTTTGAATTCTGGGCCAAGGTGCTGTCCCTCAGCAATTCAGCTGAAGTTGAGCATACTCCCAATTGAGCCAAAGCAACAATACCTGTTCTCGAGTGGTCTATCATCAATTTTCACAGACTATTCTGCCCAAGCTGACTTGTAACCACGGTCCTCACATCTCAGGCTTCTGAGTAGCTAGGATGAGATTTGTAAGCCACCGGTGGCTTCCAGCTTCAGCCACCTTCATATACACAGAGGAAACCCATCTCGTCAGGCCACAAACTTTTTGCAACCCTTCACTTCAGATTTTGATACCCAGCATCCAAATCTATCCTTCAATGGAGGAAATAAAGACACAACAATCTCACACCTGCACCCCTTTGCCCACTCCCTGCCTGTCACAGGACATGTCCTCTTGAAGCTGTGGCTTTAAACTGGGGCAAACTTGGGGAGTTCTTACAAATGTCTGTACAGCGAGGCCAGCACTTGGTCTCCCAAACACAGCACCCTCCCCACACCCCCACACCTCCACCATCATTTGCAGGCAAAGATGTCTTAATTTCTTTCTTTTTTATGTTGTGCGGCTTGAATTCTGGGCCTGGGTGCTGTCCCTGAGCACTTTAGCTTAACGCAAGCATTCAATTGCTTGAGCCACAGCACGGCTTCTGGTTTTCTGGAAATTCCTTTTAGGTAAGATTCTTAGGGTCTTTCCTGACCAGGCTGGCTTTGACTCGTGATCCTCAGATCTCAGCTCCTGAGTACCTAGTATAAAAGCCATGAGCTACTGGCACCCAGCCAAAAATATTTTTCCATTCCTGTCATCCTTTCCCCTCAGGAGACTGACATCTGAGGACTGCGGTTGGATGCCACTTAGCAGCAAAGCCCGTGAGAACTCTTTATCTAATTAAACACCCAAAAAAGCTGGAAGTGGAGCTGTGATTCAAATGGTAGAGTGCTATCTTGGAGCATAAAAGAAAAGATCCACAGACTAGTTTCAAGCTTTTTCTAGCGTGAACCCACCCAAGAAAGGGAAGCAAGTGGGCACACGGGAGCTCAAGGCCAACACATAATACTCAAAACTCCCAGAACAGACCCCATCCAGCTCTGATTCCCTAGATATTATGTCCTACATCATGGCAGTCTTAGATAGGACTGACCATGCACCAATTTGGGACATTCAATTAAAATCTCATACTGAAGATCCCATGACCTTATCAAAGAATCAGGATCTCTCACTGTCCTGCCTAAACACTGGGCAGTGATGTAAGGTCTAGTTATCCAACCATATGATATGGGAACCAAAGGGATTCCTGGTCAAGGGACGGAGACTGGGGGGATCTAGGTCCTCTTGGGGAGGTGAAAAGGGCTGCTCTATCCCAGAAATGTTCCTACGTTGTGAGTATTATCAAAGAAACAACTTTGCTCAAAGCCCAGTCACTCTGGTTTTCCCACCAGCCTCTACCCAGCTCTGCTACACCTTCAGCCTGCCCTCTCTGAATCCCAGATCTGCCATCTAGACTAAAGACTGAGCCAGCCAAGAGCCCCATTTCCTGCCCTAATTCCAAGGCTGTCCTGTGGCAGTGGCATGCTTACCTCAGTCTTTGGAGAAGGAAAGAACACCGGGGGTGGTGTCATCAGATTGAGCCCTGGAATGTCCTAGTCCGTAAGGATATACTGCACAGACATCCTGCAGTGAACGGCAGCCAGTTTGTCAATGATGAACCCAAGGTGCCAGGACTTTTAATAGCAGTGTGGCTGGATCAAAGGCTGGTAATCTTTGTTGTCAGGCGAGGTCATGGCTCCAATGTCCTTACACACCTGACCTTTCTCCCTCTTCAAATTCCTACTTATGCTTTGCAACCCCCCGCCCCCCCTGCCTTGAAACCCTCTCACTCCAATACCTCCCTAGATCTTGGAAACCTTCTTCTGATCTGACCAGATGAGGCTGGGGTTAATTGAAATCTGGTGACCCACCCTGAGCCCTAGGTTCTACCCGAGGCTAGTTCCCTCTATAGTCGGTGATCACACAGCTCCTGGCTGTCATGAAGTTGCTGAGGGGTCAGTGGCTTGGTCCTACATACTGGCTTTAGGCTCTGAAACTGTCTCCACATAGATTGTGAATAGTTGGCTCCCTTGATCCATGGACTCCAAACCAAGGCTTGCATGTTCCCCTTCTTCCTTCTTTTCCTCGTTTTCTCCCTCCCCTCTGTCCTTCCCTCCTCTCTCTTCACTTTCTTTGTGTCAGTCCTGGGCCTTGTACTCGGAGCCTAGGTGCTGTCCCTAAGCCTTTTTACTCAAGGCTAACAGTCTATGGTTTGAGCCACACATCCACTTCTGGTGTTTTGTTTTTGGTAGATAATTGAAGACAAGAGTCTTATAGGCTTTCCTGCCTGGGCCAAAAGCCTCAATCCTCTGATCTCAGCCTCCTAAATAGCTAGGATGACAGGCTGGAAGCACTGGCATCCAAATCAATCCAAAGTTTCTTCATGGGCTGTGGAACCAGTCCTGGAACTTTTCATTGTCTAGGACCACCCAGAGTCTGTTGCACACTGTAATGATTTGTTGGATAAATAAATGAGCATCTCTCTATGACAATACTACAGAAAAGTCCCATCTGATTCAGGTAAGAATCCTCTGTGGGGGAGGGGGGACAAATCCTGATGAAGCTCTCCCACAGTTCTCCCTCCTCCCTCTTACCCCATCCTGGTGCCACCACACTGAACGGTTTTTGGCTCTGAGGGTGTGAGCCACTATGTACTCATTACATTCCAGGGCCTCTGGAATGACTATCGTCTCAAAGATCTCTGTCCAGCAGCTGACCAGCACTGTGGCACTCAATTCCCCACATAGGTGTGAATGAGGTTGCTGTGAGCTGAATGCCTGGCTCAAGGGGCCTCCTGTCCTCCCCTGGGGCCAGTCAGGATCGTCCACCACATCTGGCCCCTAAGTTTCATGCTGCCGAGGAAGGATCCTTGAGGCAGCCTGGGTTCTCTGAATCTCCCAGAGTCCAGTACAGGTGCTGGGAATCATCTATGCTCATAGCTGACAGGCTGAGCATGGTGAGGTCTCAATCTCTGTCCCCCTCAATGTCCGCGAGTGGGGTGGTCACTCTAGAGAGATTCAACAGCTGCCAGAGAAAGGCAGTCAAGCTCAACGTTCAAAGCAGGACACAATCTGGCTTGGGAACTCTGCCTGTGTCACTTTGAACATCATTGTTTGATGGCTGAAATCATCCATCTAATTTGATCCATAATCCCAGGCATTAGTCGAACTTGCCAGCTTAAATTAAAAAAACCTGGAAAATGTGGTATTTAATTTGTCCCAATCAAACTTAAAGGGTTCCAAAGTCAGTGGTCCCCTTTTCCTTCAGACAACCTATAGCAGGTTACAGAAAATAGCATTCAGCGAGACCTAGCTAACTGCCACTTCCTGATATCGAACGGGCTCCAGCAGGGGGAATGGATTTGCCAACTACTGCCCAGCTAGAAACAGCCCAGGCGGGACACAGATTGGATTCTGCAGGACTCCAGGGAGGATTGACACTGGGCACTGCCCCAGGAGGGTATCCTCACCACCAGTGGGGCCCAGAACCCTGTGCCCGGATGCCCACAGAGACTGTTAATGTGCTAGGTATGGTTCTCCTCTCATCCACTCTCATGGTGAACCATCTGCCATGTCACATCGTACGCCAGTCCCCAAAACCTCATAGCTTCACAGCCCCTGCCCTATCCTTTCCCTCATCTCATTCCCTAATTATGTTGGGCAGACACATTCCACACCCTTGAATTATCTCCAACTAAACACACAAGAGTAGAGTGTCTGGCTGGAAGAATGTGGCTGTGATCTCATTTGCCTCACCAAACTTCTGGCTGGGGAAAAAGGACAGACATCCACTCCAGTCGAGGGTTCACACTGTTCTTCTAAGGGAGGCCCACTCAGGCCCAGCAGCTACTGTGGGCTACAGGAAAGGGGGAAGAGAGAGGTGGAAAGGGGAGGAAAGTAATGTCTACTGAAATCTTCCATAAAGAATCCATAAAACTGTGAAGGAGAAAACAAAAATTGTGGCTGGGCTTGTATTTGGTATTGATGAAGAAAAAACAACAACAAATACACACAGAGAGAGAAAGAAAATGCTTTTGCTGTTTTAAACATGGTGACTTAAATATATTTTCATTGTTCTCATTTCCTTGCTCTCCCAACACACACACAGACACACACACATTCACACACAGACACACACACACACACACACACACACACACACACACACACACACACACACACACACACACCTCCAGAATGGTGAAAGTTGACTCTTCCATGCAGCACCTGCAATTTGCCAACTAATCACTCACCTGAGGACGGTCAGGCTGTACAAGGAGAAAGATTCTCTCTCTCTCTCTCTCTCTCTCTCTCTCTC
This sequence comes from Dipodomys spectabilis, assembly GCF_019054845.1. Classification (NCBI taxonomy): domain Eukaryota; kingdom Metazoa; phylum Chordata; class Mammalia; order Rodentia; family Heteromyidae; genus Dipodomys; species Dipodomys spectabilis. Next base: position 3,085,062 of record NW_024870734.1, on the reverse strand, counting down.
TCTCTCTCTCTCACACACACACACACACACACACACACACACATACACTCACACACACACACACACACACAGACTCAGAGTAGTACCTCTCCTAAGTTTGTTGATTCCTCATCTGGGACAATGTATTAGCTGGAGCATGCGGGTTCCCATTCTCTGTTCCCTTGTCAGAACCAAGGGCTCCCACCCAAGGGGAGCACCACTCTAATGGCACAGCATGACCCCTCCTCTCCCCTTCTCCAGGGCCAGACTTTTCTCCTTGGGAACAATCAGCCTTAACTCCCCATTCACCAAAACCCTAGGCCAGGACGCTGGGTGAAGGAATCCCAGACAGGTGGCTCCTCAGAGCCAGGACTGAAACAAGCAGTGGGTCATTGGGTCCCAAGGGGGGTGTGTGACCCAGGGTGGGGGGGGTGTTGAGGAAATGGATGTGGTCCTAAAGGCTACATACATGGACAGACTCCTACTTCCAGCCTAGATTCTTCTGGTCAACTGGGCAGATTCTTGTGGAGGACAAAGAGACCAGATGGACAGGGAGCACCACCAGATGCTGGCAGAGATGGGAAATGTGATCACCCTGTGAGTACTGTTGACAGCTGGGGTGGGGGATAGACCAGGTATATGTGTGTCTGAGGGCCTGTATTCCACCAATATATTCACCTACTATCTGACCCCCAGTGCCCTCACCTCCCTAGTGGGCTTTTCTGGGACCCTCCTCAGATGAAAAGGTGACTGAGCACAGAGGACAAGGGCTCACACAGCAAGGGAAGCCTATCTTCTGCATCCAACACCCCCCACTCCCAGAAAAAAAGAAAAAGACCCAATAAGGCAGGTGCAAAGGTGCTGTTCCCCACCTCTGCCTAAAGCCACCAGGTTCCCACCAGAGAGAGGAAGGGTGCAGATGTGGGACTGTGTGGCTCCCACTACTCCAGCCAGGGGCTCAGTGGTGACCCCTTCTCACCCATTCCTGCATCTCCCCATTTCCAGGGATACTGGCCACTAGGGATGGGTGTGAGTTCCCAGAGTCAACACCCAATCCCCCACCCCCCCCCCACTCCAGGGGCTGGCCTGCCTGGTGCTGGGGAGGCATGGTTGGGACACAAGAGGGGAGGCGGGATTTGCAGGGTGGCAGAAGTAGTGGTAGGGGGAGGTGGCAAGGTGCTGACCTGCGGGTGGCCACTCACTTGTGCTGCTGGGAGAATCTGTAGGCTGTGGTTCTGTGTGCAGCTTGCAGCGATGGCAGTGGCATGGTGGACGCTTGGCCCCAGAGCAGAGGACCAGGGGTCTGTACCGGGTCCGGGCCTTAAACCGGTTGAGGGCGCACCATCACTGGATGACTCCAAGAGGTGCTGCAGGTCTGAGCCAGAGGCGATGCAATGCTGCAGGGAGCGCAGGAGATGGGGCAGGGGCAGTGTCTGGTGGATGGCTGGGCTGAGCATGCCCCTTCTTCAGCTGAGCTCCCAGCCAGGGGCCTAAGACTTAGGGCATAGCTAGCCTTTGAGCCTCCCTGGGGTGGTGTGAGGAATGTGCCTGATGTGCTGGCTTTGTGTGCTCTGTGCTCCTGGCCCAGACCCATGCTCCTACAGCAGCTCTGTGCTCCTGGCCCAGACCCATGCTCCTACAGCAGCAGAGGCATTGAGGCTGCCACCCCTGATGTATGTGCCTGCTCTTCTCTCTGCTCTCTCTCTGTCCCCACTTCTCTCCCAGGCTGCCCCGCCCCTGCTGCGCAAGTGCTCCACCCCCCTGTGTGCCACTGGTTTCAGCAGATATGTGCCCCCTCAGCCATGCCCTGTCCTCCCTGGGTCACGCCTCTTCCCCCCTCAGCCACGCCTCCATCCCTGGTTTTGTGCTGTCCTGACTCTGCCCTAAGTCTATCAGGCTATGGCAGAAGAAGCCTCACCTCAGGTCAGGGCTTCCCCCCAACCCCAGCAGCTGCCCAGGGGGTGCATCGAATCTCCCCTCAGCCCAACCGCTGGGGAACTCTTCTCCATCCACCCCATACACCAAGCAGGTGCACGGTGTCCCTCCATGTGTGTGTGTGTGTGTGTGTGTGTGTGTGTGTGTGTTTGTGTGTGTGTGATTGTTGGGATACCTACCTCTCAAGGACTCAGAACAATTTTAAAAAATAGCACAAAGAACCCTGTGTAATGGACTCAGCACAATGAGCCTTTTGAAGGACTCAGCACATAGCAACCTTTGGGATCCTCATGGTAATCTAATGACAAATAAGATAAGACATGCCATTTTGACATCACTAAACTTACATATCATAGTATTATGACATCATATGTCATAGTGACATTATAGTCATATTGTGAATGCCTATTCTGTGATTTCATTCTATTTCAAGTGAGCGATATTGGTGGATATCAGAAATCCATTATGACCCCAAAGCCACTGTGACATGAAAATCCCTTTGAGACATCACAGTGCCATTGTGATAGTAACCTGTTGTGACATCACAAACTGGTCCTGTCCATTGTGACCTCATCACCAATGTGACATCACAAAGCCTTTGTGATATCACGTTGCTGTTATGACATTACAATCACCTAGAGACCTCCCAAACCCATTATGACATCTTTAGCACCTTTGAAAAAACACTTGGTCTTTGTGACATGACAGTCCCTTTGTGTATCCATATCCTTAATGTGAAATGTCAATTGAGATCAGATATGCCAAAGAAATATCACAAAGTATTTACAATATAATCATCAATGTGACAGCACATTGTCATTATGACAACATCAGCTCATTGTGACATCACAAATCTGTAATGACATCATACCACTATGACATCACATTGTCATTGTGACATCATATATACATTATGAATGCCTATTATGTGATTTCATTATATTTCAAATGTGGCATGTGGGTTTATATCAAAAACACATTTTGACTTCATAACCATTGTGACATCACAATCCCTTTGTGATGTACCATTGAAATTGTGATATCTAAACAACTGTGACAACTCAAACATGTCCTGTCCTCAAAAGTTTTGTGACATGTTGCCACTGTGTTATGTTAGGCCCATTGATAGCTCAATCTATTTTCGACTTCATATTACTTCAGGAATGACATGAAATATTAGAAATATACTTTGACATCATGAGCATAGTGATATCACACTGCTAGATGTAATGACCATTGTGTCATATTGTCACATCACAAATCTGTTCTGACTTCATCACATTTGTGCCAACAAATGCTTTAGAATCCTCACAAGCCCATTCTAAATTTATATACTTATTGTGAGTTAATGAAAATTGAGGTCTGGAATGCCACTGTCACATCACCAGTCTACTGCGACATCACAAAACAATTTTGAACTCATCACTATTATGGTATCACCAATTAATTAGAATTTGACATCATATAGCAATTGTGATATTACTGTACCATCATGCTTTCACAATCCTATTATGACCTAATCACATCTTAGAAAATGCATGGCCTTTGGGACATCAAGCTCCTTCTGTGAACTTGTATCATTGTGAACTTGTAGCAATTGAAATTTGAAATAATATGTGATATTACAAAATAGTTTTGACATCATTAACCCATTTTTATATCATTAACACTTTGACAACCAAAACCTGTTAGGAACTTTAGCACTTTTGACAAAAAAACATGGCATTTGTGTCATCACAGTTAATTTGTGTATGTCATGGTGACTTCATTCTCATGTCCTCACTGTAAACTAATAGCAATTAAGATCTGACATACCATTGTGACATACAAACCATTTGTGACATCATCACCAGTTTGATATCAATCATTATGACACAATCAGCACATTGTGACATCAACAAGCTACAGTGACCACATAGAATGACATTGCATTGCCATTTTGCTGTCATAGACATATTGTGAGTGTGTATCCTGTGATTTCATTTTATTTAAAATGTGGCATATCAGTTGATATCAGAAACACATTGTGACCTCATAACCATTGTAACATTATAAACCCTGTGTGACATCATAACTGGTGTAACATCACATTGTTGTTATGACATCTTTTGCATATGGTGACATCACAAAATGGCAATGACATTATAACATTTGCCATTATGTCATTGTGATATCATAGTCACATTATGAATGCATAATCTGTGATTTCATTGTATTTGAAATGTGGCATGTGGGTTGATATCAGAAACTCATTGTGATGTCACAACCATTGTCACATCAAAATCCCTTGTGATATCAATTTGGCAATGTGACATCACAATGGCAACGTGATGGAACTAAGGCATTGTGATATCAAAATAGTCATGAACACACAGTGGGTTTCTGATATCAACCAACATGCCACATTAGAAATAGAATCAATAACATAATATGCAAACACAACATGTCTATGACATCAGAATAACAATGTGATGTTGAATTGCTATGATGCCATTGTAATTTTACATGTCAAAATGAGCTGCTGGTGTATAATGGCAACATGATGTCACAATTATGATGTCAGAAAGCATTTGTTATGTTTCCTTGGTATGTCTGATGTCAGTTGTCATTAGTTCCCCATGAGGTTATGGATCCAAAAAAGGTTCGGTGATGTTGCAGTGGCCATGTGTGTTTTCAAAGGTGGTTATAAGTCATAAAAGTTTTGTAATGGCACAATATAATCCATAATGTCACAATGGAAATGAGATGTCCCATTGGGTTTTTGATGTCACAGTGGTGATGAGGTCACAATGGCTTTGTGATATCACAGGTTGTTTGTAATATCAGAATGATATATCCAATTTCAGTTACCCATAATTCAATATGAGGATACCAGTTGATAGAAGAAGCTTCATAGTGTGAGGTCATACTGTGTGAAAACCCAACGGGACAGTGATTTCACAATGACAATGTGATGTTTCAACATCATGTTATAATAATGGTTTGATGTCACAACTGGTGATGCCATACTGATGAGGAGGTCATAACTTAGTCATAGCTTGTGTGATATGCTGCCATTAGGATATTTTAGGCTTTTAGTAAGCTTATAATCAGTTTTGAAACTCATAATAATTCAGGTATGACATATGATATCAGAAATTGACTCTGACATCATGAACACCGTGACATCATGAACATTGTAACATCACATTGATAGATATCAAGACCATGGTAGCACATTATGAACTCACAAATCTGTTAGGACTTCATATTTGTGAAACACATGACTTTAGAGACAACACAGTCCCTTTGTGAACTCATATCTTCATTGTGAATTAATGACATTTGAGATCTAGCATGCTATTGTCACATTTCCAACCAATTGTGACAGCACAAACCTATTATACTAGAAACACATTGTGATCTAATAGCCATTGTGATAGCACAATTCCTTTGTGACCCCACATTTCCATATTGATAACACTAACCCACTGTGAAATTGCAATGCTTTCAAACCCAATCCAGGTATGAAATGTGATACTAGAATCCAATGTGACATCTAGATTATGGTGACATCACACTGATAGATGTTATGAGCATTTTGTCACATTCTGGCAACACACACCTGTTAGGACTTCATCACTTTTGTGAAAATGCATGCCTTTGGAGACATCAGAGTACCTTTGTGAGCTCATGTACTCATTGTGAGTTAATGACAATAGAGATCACATGTGTCATTTTGATATCACCAACCCATTGTGACATCACAAACTTCTGGTGAACCCATCAGTGTGGCATCACAAATTGTGATATCAAAATATTATTAAGTCATCATATTGCAACATCACATTGCCATTGTGATATCACTGTCCCATTGTGTTTTCAAAAACCTAGTATGTCTTCATAGCATTTTAGAAAATTCATGGCCTTTTATACTTGTCTTTTTCTGTGAACTCATACCTTATTGTGAAATAGTAGCAACTGAAATTGGACATGTGATTATGAGATGTGACTTCACAAAACTATTTGATTTCATCACCAATGTGTCATCACAAAAGCATTGTGAGCTTTCATTGCCATTTGGCATCACTATCACATTGTGACAACGCAAACCTATTAGGACCTCTTAGCACCTTTGACAAAACACATGACCTTTGTGACAACACAGCCCCTTTGTGGAACTATGCCCTCATTATGAACTGACAATTGATATCAGACATGCCAATTTAACATAATGAACCCTTTGTGACATCACCACAGTGACATAACATTGTCATTATGACAGCATCAACTACTTTTGACATGACAAAACTACAATGACAAGACAGCATTAGGTGATCACATTGTGATTGTGATGTTATAAAAAGATTGTGAATGCCTAATTTTAATTTTTTTTGTCAGTCCTGGGGCTTGAACTCTGGGCTTGGGTACTGTCCCTGCTCTTCAGCTCTAGGCAAGCTCTCTATCGCTTGAGCCACAGAGCTACTTCTGGTTTTCTAATGGTTTTTTTTATTGGGAATAAGATTCTCATAGACTTTCCAGCCTGAGTTGGCTTTGAACCACGATCCTCAGATCTCAGCCTCTGGTATAGCTAGGATTACAGGCATGAGCCACCGCCACGCGGCTTTTTCATTCTGTTTCAAAGTTGACATGTGTGTTAGTATTAGAAACATATTGTGACCTCATAACCATTGTAACACCTTAAATCACCAATGACATCAAATTGTCATTATGACATCATCAGCTCATTGTGATGTAACCAAACGACAATGGCATCATAGCATTATAAATCACAGTGATATTGTGTCTTAAGAGTGTGAAGGCCTATTCTGTGAATTCAATCTATTTCAGAAGCCCATTTTGACCATATAACCATTGTCATATCACAATCCTTTGTGACTTCACATTGCCATTGTCATATCATTAACATGTTGTGCCATCACAAACAAGTCCTGTCCTTATAAGTTTTGTGACATACTGCTATTGCCATATATTAGGCCTTTTGTGAGCCGATAATATGTTTTCAATCTCATATTTTTGGTTTGACATGTGATATCAGAAATCCCCTGTGCATCAAAATGCCAGATTTCATGATCATTGTGTCACATTTTGACCTCACAAGACTGTTAGAATGGCATCACATTTGTAACAAAACATGCCTTTGTAGACATTACAGTCCCTTTTTGAACTGATATATTCATTGCCAATTAATGACAGTTGAGATCTCCCATGCCACTTTGACATCTTGAACCCATTGTGACATCACAAACTTATTGTGACCTCATCATGAGAATGGCATCAACAACTGATTGTTGTATCAAATCATAATTTTTCATAATATTGTAGTATTGCTCTTGTGATATCACTCTCCCATTGTGTTTTTACAAACCTGTTATTGCCTCATCAGATCTTAGAAAATTCATGGACTTTGAGACTTCAAGCTCTTTCTGTGAACTCATGTACATATGACCTCTAAGGAAAGGAGACAAATCATCGAGTCACATTTAATATAATAAACCATTTTTCACTAGAAAGGGGATTGTGATTACCTTATTCTGGACTGGATACCCAGGTTCAAGAGCAGCCTTGACCACCAAACCTCAGACCTCCAAGGGGCAGCCCTGCCCTTTCTTAATTGTTCTGCAAATGACCAATCACAAAATTATGATCTCCAAAGCTCCAAAACTCAATGGGCAAGGCTTTTTTTCTTTTCCATTCTTCCCTCCTCTACAGACCTGTCATTCCTTCCTGGTCTTTCCCTTTTTCCCTTCCACCACTTCCTTCTTCTCTTCAGGCCTCTCCACTCTCCACAGGCCTGCCCTACTCTGACCCAGTGACCACTTGCCAATCTTCTGCCCTCCCTCAGCTTCCTCTCTTCTCAGGCTTTTCCTTTCCTGCTGTCTCACCACTTTCTTCCATCCGGGTAACTCCCATTTTTATCTCCATTACAATGCTCTGAAAATGCAAATTATATATAGGTTGTATCCCTCCTCTTTCCAACGGATCTCCTGACTAACAGTTTTCAACCATCACTTCCAAAACTGCCCAATGCTCAATCACTTCTTGACAGCTCACCGTGTGAGGCTTGACACCTCCACCTTTAGCGTCATTCCCCACAATCTCCGGTGGGCCAAGCCAAGAATTTACTATGAATATCGGCTCCCACAGATAATTCTGGCCCCACTGGTTATTATAGTATCCTCATAGTGACTTAGAAGAAATTGAAATTTTATATGTCATTGTTATATTACAAACTTGATGAGACATTCTTAACTCTTTGTGACCTCATCACCTCGGAGACATCACAAACTCATGGTGTTATCACATTCCCATTGTACCAACATGATCACATTGTGAATTCCCAAAACTATTATGACCTCAGAAGCTTTGAAAGAAAGCATGGCCTTTGTGACATGACAGGCCTTTTGTGTACTCATATCCTCATGTTGAGCTAATGACAATTGAGATCAGGCATGCCATTTTAACATAGCAAAACCTTTGTGACATCATCACCAGTGTAACATCACATTGTCATTATGATAACATCAGCCCAACATGACATCATAAAACAACAATGACATCAAATCACATGTAATTGTGATGTCACAGATACATTGGAATGCCTATTCTGTGATTTCATTCTACTTCAAATGTTGCAGGTGGGTTGATATCAGAAATACATTGTGGCAACATAATCATTATAATATCACAATACCTTGATGACACCATATTACCATTATGATATCACTAACCCACTGTGACATCACAAAACAGTCTTATCTTCATAAATTTTTTGACATTCTGCCAGTGTGATCTCTTTGGCCTCTCTGAGTACATAAATTGTTTAACTCATAATACTTAAGTCATGACATGTGATATCAAAAATCCACTGTAATATCATGACCACTGTGACATCACACTGCCAGATGTCATGACCACTGAGTCACATGAGGACATCGCAAACATGTTAAGACTCATTACACTTGTGCCAACATAGGCCTTTGGATACATCATTATCACTTGAGAACTTATATAGTCATTGTCAATTAGAGATCTGGCATGAGATTTTGACATCACCAATCCATTGTGAAATCACAAACTTAAGTGACCTCATCACCTGTAGAGCATCACCATTTGTGACTTCAAAACAATATTATCTCATGTAATGGTAGCATCACATTGCCAATGGGATATCTCTGTCTCATTGCATTTTCTTTTTTTTAATACCAAAATTAAGTATGATGTATTTTTTATTTATTTTTATTGTGTATTGTGAACATATTGTACAGAAGTGTTACAATTACATGGGCAAAATAATGAGTACATTTCTTATCAAGCATTGTAGCCTCCTCCTTTGTTTACCCTTCACATCCCTTCCCAGCCTCCCCCAGCCCTCCCCAATGCTCCCCCCACCACCAAACTTGTAAAGTTCATTTTCGACATGACAACTTGTATTTCTCATTGTTGCAATGGATCCACATGTATCCTAATTTAAACGACCTGTTTTTCCCCTTCCCCTCCACAAATTTTACTGACATCAAATACAGTGAAAGTAGGGTTATACTGTGGGGGAGGGACATACAAAGCAACAAAGAAATAATCTTATAAATGCGTTAGAAAGACACGCATAAGAGGAAAAACATTAAAATACATATCTGAGGGTTCATTTTCCTAACATCACATTATCTGACCTTTTCTGCTTGACTCATACATATACTAGATATTGCAAATAAGGGATACCATGCGACCTATGTTTCTTTGGACTTGGCTTACTTCAATTAATATATTTTTTTCCAAGTCTTTCCATTTCCTAACAAATGGGGCAATGTCATTCTTTCTGATGGAGGTATAGAATTCCAGTGTGTATCTATACCACATTTTCTTGATCCATTCATCTACTGAGGGGCATCTGGGTTGGTTCCAGATCTTAGCTATAGTAAATAATGCTGCGATAAATATAGTTGTGCTGGTAGCTTTAGTGTGGTCTTGTTTGTAAACATTTGGGTAAATGCCCAAAACTGGGATTGCTGGATCATAGGGGAGCTCAATGTGAAGGCTTTTGAGGAACTACCATACTACTTTCCAAAGTGGTTGAACAAGTTTACACTCACACCAACAATGCAGTAAGGTTCCCTTCTGTCCACATCCCCTCCAGCATCTGTTGTTATTAGAGTTCTTGAATTTTGCCATTCTAACTGGGGTGAGGTGGTATCTCAATGTTGTTTTGATTTGCATTTCTTTTATGGCTAGGGAGGTTGAGCATTTCTTCATGTGTCTATTGGCCATCCTTCTATCTTCTTCAGAGAAGTTTCTCTTTAAGTCGTTAGCCCACTTATTTATAGGGCAGTTGTTTCTTTGAGGATTTTTGGTGGAGAGATTTAATTTTTTGAGTTCCAAGTATATTTTAGATATGAGAACCTTGTCCGTTGTATGGCTCGTGAAGATCTTCCAATCCGTAGGCTTTCTATTGATCTTGCTAGCTGTGTCCTTTGCCATGCAGAAGCTGGGCAACTTCATGCAATACCATTTGCCCAACCTTTCTTTGATTTATTGTGTTTCCGAGTCTCTATTAAGAAAATTTCAGCCTGCGCCAAGGAGACCTAGGGTTTCTCCTATTCCAACCTGTAATGTTTTCAGAGTGTCTGCTTTGTCTCCGAGGTCTTTGATCCATTTGGGGTTGATTCTGGTGCAGGGTGATATATAAGGATCTAGCTTTAGTTTTCTACAAGTAGTTAATTTTGCCAGCACCATTTACTGAAAAGTCGGTCTTTCTTCCATTCTATTTTTTTAGCTCCCTTATCGAAGATTAGATGGCTATAGGTCTGTAGGTTCATTTCTGGGTTTTCAATTCTATTCCATTGGTCCTGAGGTCTGTTCTTGTGCCAGTACCAAGCTGTTTTGATTACTATGGCTTTATAGTAGAGTTTGAAATTTGATATTGATGTTCCTCCAGCAGTGTTCTTTCCGTTGAGGAGCGTTTTTGCTATTCAGGGTCTTTTATTGTTCCATATGAATATTTTGATTGCCTCCTTTATTTTCTTGTAGAATGAGGTTGGAATTTTGATAGGTATCACATTGAATTTGTAGATAGCCTTGGAAGTATTGCCATTTTCACAATGTTAATCTTTCCAATCCAGGAGCATGGGAGTTTTTCCCATTTTCTAAGTTCTGTTTTGATTTCCTTTTTCAAGTTTTTAAAGTTTTCATCATAGAGTTCCTTCAATTCTTTGGTTAAGTTAATTCCTAGGTAATTTTTTGTGGGTCTATTACAAATATAGTTAATTTCCTAATTTCAGCCACACTTTTTCCATTGTTGGCATACAGAAAAGCCATTGATTTTAGGGGGTTAATTTTATACCCTGCTACTTTGCCAAAGTTTGAATCAGCTTGAGTAATTTGGGAGTGGAGTCTATGGAATTCTTTAAATACAAGATCATATCATCTGCAAAGAGGGAGAGTTTTATTTCTTTTTTCCCTATTTGGATCCCCTTTTTGTTTGCATCTTGTCTTTTTGCTGTAGCTAGGCATTCTAATAATAGATTGAAGAGAAGTGTAGAGAGTGGACATCATTGTCTTGTTCCTGAGTTAAGAGGAAATGGCTTTAGTTTTTCACCATTGAGTATAATGCTGGCTGTAGGTTTGTCATATACAGCCTTTATTGTATTGAGGAATGTTCCATGGATTCCTAATTTTTCCAAAACCTTCATCATAAAGGGATGTTGGATCTTGTTGAATGCTTTTTCTGCATCTATTTGTGTCTCATTGCATTTTCACCAGCTTATTATGTACTCATATTTTACAAAATTCATGGCCTTTCTCTCTTCTAGCTCCTTACGTGAACTCCTATCTTCATTGTGATCTAGTAGAATGAAATTGGACATGTAATGGTGATATTACACATTCGTTGTGACATCCCTATCCAAGTGTGACCTTATCACCACTTGACATCACAAACCCATTATGACATCATATTGCCACATTGATATCATCATAACCTTGTGACATCCCAAACCTGTTGTGACTGCTTAACACCTTTGAAAAAGCACATAGTGTTTGTGATATTATGGTCCCTTTGGGTTATCATGTCGTCATTGTTAACAAAGACAACTGACATCAGACATGCCAGTGTACCATTAGAAACGCGTTGTGACATCATCTCCAGAGTGAGATCACATTGTTGTTATAATACCATCAGCCCATTGTTACATCCCAAAACGACAATGACATCATGGCATTATGACATCAAATTTTCATTGTGAGGTCCTAGAGACAATGCAATTGCCTATTCTGTGATTTCATTCTATCACAAATGGGGCATATAGGTTGATTTCAGAAACCCATTGTGACCACATCATCATTGTGACATTACAATCCTTTTGTGACCTCATATTGACATTGTGATAACATTATTGCAATGTAACATCACAAACCTGTCTTGTCCTCATAAATTTTGTAACAAACGACTACCTTGGCCTGGACTGGATGCTGAGAGCTAAATTCAGTCTCAACCATGAACCCTCGAAAGAGCAGTTCAGCCACTTGTTAACTGGTCTGCAAACAACCAACCGCCAAAATAATGATCTCCAAAGCTCCACACTTCAAAGGACAAGGCTTTTTCCTTTCTCTTCATTCTCCTTCTCTACAGATCTGTCCTACCTTTCAGTTCCTTTTCTTTTCCTTCCACCATTGAATTCTTCTCTTCAGGCTGCTGTGCTCTTGACAGGCCTGCCCTGCCTTGTCCAGGTGGCCAATTGCCGTACTTCACCTCCTGCTCTCTCTCAATTTCCTCTCCTCCCAGGTCTTTGCCCTCCAGCAGTCTCATCATTTCTTTCCATCCAGGCCTTTAACCTTTTTCTCTCCCCTTCTCTTGCTCTGAATATGCAGCTTATATAAAGGCTGTACCCTTCCCCAACTACAATATGTTTTTAGCCTTCCAGTTTTCAATTATCACTTACCAAATGTCCATTCCCAATCACTTCTTGGAAGCTCACCATGTGGGGCTTGACATCCTATCTCCTTCAGCAGCATGTTCTGCCCCCTCCAGTGTCATGCACCCCTCTCTCCATTGGTCCAGACTAGGGGGCCATGATGACTATCTGTTCCCGTGGATTATAGGGGCACTTCTGGTTATTACTGTGTCCTTATGGTGAACTAGTAGCAATTGAAATTGGACAAATAATTGTGATATTACAAACTGTTGACATAACTAACCCATTGTGACCTCATCACCACTGTGACATCACAAACCCATTGTGACTTCACATTGTTGTTTTGATACCAGGATCACATTGTGACATTCCAAATCTATTATAACCTCTTATAACATTTGATAAATACATAGCTTTGTGATATCAGAGTCTCTTTGTGTACCCAAAGCCCCACTGTGAAATACTGACAATTGAGAATCAGACATGACATTTTGACATCCAAAACAATTTGTGAGATCATCACAATTGTGATATCACATTATCATTTTTATACCATCTTCTCATTGTGAAATCACAAAACTAAAATGATATGATAGAATTAAAACTTTACATTGTCATGGTGACATCAAAGACACATTATGAATGCCTTTTCTGTGACTTCATTCTATTTCAAATGTGGCATGTACATTGATATCATAAACAAATCAGGAACTCATAACCATTGTGATATCACAATCCCTTTGTATATCATGTTTCCATTGTGATATTACTAACCCGCCATGATATCACAAACCTATCCTCTCATCATAACTTTTGTGACATGCTGCAATTCTGATACCTTAGGCCTTTTTGTACTCATAATCTGTTGTTGACCTCATTAGATTTCACAGGTGACATTTTATATCACAATTCCCAGTGACATCATGACCATGGTGGCATCACACTGCCAGATGTAATATCCATTGTGTCAAATTCTGACATCACAAACCTTTTAGGATTTCAATATATGTGTGACAACACATACTTTTGGAGAAACCACAGTCACTTTGTGAACTAATATACACATTGTAAGTTAAGACAATTGAGAATCATCATGTCATTATGACATGCCCAACACAACAATATTTTGTGACCTCACCACAACTGTGGAATCATCAACAAATTGTGACAGCAAAACAATATTTTGACATGATGTAATGAGTTGACATTGTCATGGTGATATCACTGTCCCATTGTATATTCACAAACCAAAATGACCTCCTAACATTTTTAAAAATTCATGTCCATTATGACTTCCAGCTCATTCTGTGAACTTGTATGCACATTGTGAAATAGTAACAATTGAAAATGTACTTGTGTTTGAGATATTACAAATCATTATAATATCAAAAGCCCATTGTGACTTCATCACAACTGTGTATCATAAAGATATCATGACCCAAAGTACCTTTGTAAACACACATGGCATACGTGACATCATAGGCCTTTTGTGTACCCATATCCTCATTGTGAACACATGACTATTGAATTCATATATGCCATTGTAACATCACAAACCCCTTGTGATCCCATCGCCAGTGTGACAATACATATTCATTATTACACAATTACCTCCTTGCAACATTACCAATTTACAATGATCTCATAGCATTATGACATTATATTGCCATTATGATGTCATAGACACATTGTAAATGCCTATTCTCTTATTTCATTCTATTTCATATGTGGCATGTGTGTTGATGTCAGAAATATATTGTGATCTCATAAATATACGGCATCACAATCACTTTGTGACATCACAATGCCATGGTGATATCACTAACACACTGTGACATCCAAAACCTGCCCAGACCTCATAAGTCTTGTGATGTGCAGCAATTCGGATGTCTTAGGCCCTTTATGAGCTCATAATCTGTTTTCAACCTTATAATATTTCAGTTATGATATATGATATCAGAAATCCACTGTCACATCATGACCATTGTGACATCACACTGACAGACATCGTAAACATTGTGTCACACTGTGACATCACAATCCTCCTATGACTTCATAACATTTGTGAAAACACATGACTTTGGAGATACCACAGTCTGTTGTGAACTCATATTCTCTGTGATTTTATAACAATTGAGATCCATTATGCCATTTGGATATCACTAACCAATTGTGACATCATAGCCCCCTTACTGTATGGTATCACCAATTAATTGTAATATCAAAACCTTTTGTGATATCACAATTTGACATGATGATCATGACATCTGTCAGTGTGATGTCACAATAGTCATGATGTCAGAGTTGATTTCTGTTATCTCATGTCATAAATGAGATATGAGGTTGAAAACAAATAATGAGGGCAAAAAGTCTAACATATCACAATGTCAGCATGTCACAAAAGTTATGAGAACAGGAGAGGTTTTTGATGTCACATTGTGTTAGTGATATCACAATGGTACTTTGATGTCACAAAGTTAGTATGATGTCAAAATGGTTTGTATGCACAAAAATGCGTTTCTGATATCAACTCTCATGCCACATTTGAAATACAATGAAATCACAGAATAGGCATTCCCAATGTGTCTGTGATTTCACAAGAATTGTTGTCATAATGCGATTCTGTCATTAAGTTTGGTGATGTCACAATGAGCTGATACTCTCATAATGAAAATGTGATGTCACACTGTTAAGGATGTCACAAACAATTTTTGATGTTATAATGGCATGTCTGATCTCAACTGTCAGTTCACAACAAGGATATGGGTACACAAAGGGACAGTGATGTTGAAAATGGCATGTTATTTTTCCAAAGAGCTAAGAGGTCATGATAGATTTGAGATGTCAAAATGGAATCATGATGTCACAATGACAATGTTGTTACAAGGGGTTTGTTATGTCCTGGTAGTGATGATGTCAAAATGGGTTTGTGATGTCACAATGAGTTTGTAATGCCACAATCAAATTTCCAATTTCAATTGCTACTTGTTCACAAGGAGGATACTGTAATAATCAGCAGGGCCCGATAATCTACAGGGTCTGATAATCAGCATGGGCCCATTTCCTGGCCAGCTGGAGAGGACAAAGAATCCCACCAAAGAAGGTGAGGCATCCTGTGGGAGGGACTGGTGCATTAATCACCACGAATTGAGCTGTTAAGAAGTGATTGGCTGTGGGCAGTTTGAAAACAGGCAGTTGGAGTGGAGAAGGGGTACAGACGTTATGTAGGCTGCTTGTTCAGAGCAATAGAAGGTGAGAGAAAAAGAAAAAGTCCTGGAAGGAAGGAAGTGGTGTGATAGCATAAGGGGAAAGACCTGGGTGGAGAGGAAGTTGAGGGAGGGCAGAAGGTGAAGGATGGTAACTGATGAGCCTTGCAAAGCAGTTCAGATCTGTGGAGAGTGGAGAGTCCTAAAGAGAAGAAGGAACTGGTAGAAGGGAAAAAGGAAAACACCTCGAAAGAAGTATTGTCTGTAGCGAAGGAGAGACAAAGAGAAGGGGAAAAGAGGCTTTCTCTTTGATGTTTGGAGCTTTGGATATCATAATTTTGGGGGTTGGTGGTTTGGAGAACATTTATTATATAAAACGTGTCTCGATGGATTTTCTTGAACTACAGAGGTCCTTTTTTTTTGAAGACTATCGAGATAATCCATTTGGATTGCATCTGGCCTTGGCCCCACGGAAAAATACCCATAGGTGAGAGTGTCAGCCCTCAGGGTTGAGAGTCTACCTCAAGTGTTTGTCTCCGGAGGTCCAACATGGACAAAAGTCATTTATGTACCTCTAGAGGTGCATCTTCGCAAGCTTGCCAGCTTGTTTTGTACCCCTCTGGAAGCTATTGGTGGCTTCCTTGGGATGCCATCTAGAACCTACTTGAGAGATAATGTAGGGCTTCCGTAGGAAGCCATCTGGAACCTTATCAAGAGTACATGTGCGACTTACTTGAGAAGACCTCTGAGACCTACACTGGAGGTCATCTGGGTCCTTCTCCAGGGGCCATCTTGGATTATCTCCAGAGGTCACCTGGGCTTCCTCAGGAGGCCACCTGAGACCTCTTCAAAAGTAGTCATTGGGGCTTTCTTAAGAGGCAATCTAGGACCACCTCCTGAGGTCATCTGGAGCCTCTTTGGGAGGTCACCTCAGGCTACCATGATGAGAAATCTATGACCATCTTTGGACATCATCTGGGACTTCCTTGAGAAGCTATATAAGACCTTCTCTGGAGGTCATCTGTCGCTTTCTCAAGAGGGTTATCTGGAACTTTCTCTGGAGTTCATGTGGCCTCCTTGAGTGGCCATCTGGGAGCTACTTGAGAGGTAATCTCAGCCTCATTGAAAAGACATCTGGAAACTCCTTTGGAAGTCATCTGACACTTCCTTTGGAATCCATTTGGAACCTCCATGAGAGGTCATCTAGGGGGTCCTAGGTAGTATATATGTGACATCATCCAGAGGTCATCTGTAGCCTCCTCAAGAGGCAATCTGGGATGTTCTCTCTGTCATCTGGGACCTCCTGTAGAGGTCAACATTGAGAGGTATGGGACATGTGGGTTAAGTGTCTATGGATCTTGGTCTTTGTATGTATGCTGATAGTTCTATCTATGTCCTGTATGCACCTGTTTACTCCTTTTCTCAGGATGGGAGAACAAGGCCTTAGGTTGTCATATCGAAAAAATATTCTTCCCCAAGTTTACAGAATCCCTCAGAGGAAGATGCACTGATGTACTCTCTCTCCTATTCTTTTTCATCAGCAACTTTAATGAGTTCTCCCATACTAAAAGTGGTTACTTGTACCAGACTGAGGTGGTACAATGTGGTATGTTACCCTTATTACCCTTGAGACAGGAACATGGAGGAGATGGTGGGCAGGACCCCTGTCTAATATATGTTCCCTTTACAAGTAATGACCTGTGTAACTGGAAACAGAAAAATCCATCCTTTTCAGAAAAAAAAAAAACAGGGGCTCATTACCTCCAGTAATTTTCACACAAAAGCACATCTGGGATGACTGTCAGCAAATTTTACAGGTGTTTTTCACCTGGTAGAAAAGGGAGTGAATACTGTCGTTGACTTGACGGTGGTCCTTGAACCAGACAGTAGCCCCACTATTGACCCAGACTATTTGGAACAAGTCTTTCTCCAGACTTACCCAAGCTGAGGCTTACAGCAGTCGAGATATGGAGGTGTTTACCAATTATTTCCAGGTTCAGCTAGCAGGGATACTGCAGTGGCTAGAAAGCCCAGTCTTCAATCTAAGGTGAGTGAGATGGTACTGTTCCCCAGTGAGTACCCTAATGCTTTTTCTGGAAATTCTGCCAGAAGCCTATAGAACCTATAGGCTATAGATCTTTAAATCCTGGAGAATCAAAAAGCCCTAAATATGGCCTTTGTTACCCAGTCAGCCACAGATATTAGAAGAAAGCTTGAAAAGTTAGAAGGTTTTGAGGTAAAGTGGTTGTTCAGTTGGTGTTTGATAACAGAGACACCCTGAAAAAAAACGAGTCTAAAAAAAGATTTTGAGTTTTGGTAGGAGCACCAGAATAGGGATCAAGAAACCTTTGGCAAATACAGTACAGATCATTTGCAAATGGCAGAAGGGAACCTCTAGGACTAGATCAGTGAGCTTAATGCAAGCAAAATGGACATTAGAAAAAGGAATGTTGAAGGAGGACACATCCACCACCTGGAAAATGTAAATGACAGGTTAAGTAATCACATTAATTACAAGGAAAATGTGTTCATTGCTCTGGAGAAACATGCAAAGGACCTCTGAATTCCATTAAGAAATTATGGCTATGAAAATGGAGCTGGGGCCTGGGAATGTTGCTCAGTGGTAGAGTGCTTGCCTTGCATGCATGAGGCCCTGGGTTTGATTCCTCAGCCTCACATAAGCAAAAACAAAAAAGCCAGAAGTGGCAATGTGGCTCAAGTGGTAGAGCACTACCCTTGAGCTCAAGAGCTGAGGGACAGTGTCCTGGACAGAGTTCAGGCCCCACGACCAGACTCAAAAGAAAAAGAAAAAAAAGAAAAGAGCTGGACCTGATATAAGAATATATTAGGTTAAAGTACATGTCGATTATAAGCTTTGAAAAGTGTCACCAGAAATTCAAAGCAACAGAGAAAGTAGGAAAGAGTAGTTAGCAGAGAAGACGGGAAAGTGCTGTGTCATAGAAGAAGAGGCCAAGAAAAGAGAACAGGAAAATATCAGGCTCAAGAAAGAGATTGTTTCTCTTCAGAAAGAGTTAAAAGACCACTTGCTCTGATAGAGAATGCCATGGAAAGGGAAAGACCATTAGGAAGAAAAGCAGAAATGCTAAACAAACAGTTGAAAGATCTGTCACAAAAATACACTGAAGTGTAAAACTAGAAAGAGAAACTACTAGAGTAAAAGCCCCAAAAGACTGCTGAGATCTTCACCAAAAATGTAATGCAGAAGCATCGTGTCCCAGTGGAACAGGTGGAGGTGGGAAAAATACCTCTCAATGGCACCTTTGTGAACTTAAGGGAGGAGCTGAAGAGCAAGCAAAGGTTTTATGAGAAGGAGCAGCACTTGGCCAGTCAAGGTAACACTCCGGTGACCCTGCCAAAACACTTGTAGGTTAAGGAGCACATTGAGAAGGAGTGTGGGATCATGAAAGCAAGTTTAAGATAAAAGGAGGAGAATAAAATGGAAGAAGTCTCCAAGTTTCAGAGTACTTTACAGGAGTTAAAGAAACTAGAGACCCTAAGATACAGGGAAACATCTGAGTTGATGAGGTAGCTTGGGAGACCACTCTAAAACTAGTTGTTTCTCTAGAAATACTGGTCATCAATATTAAAGGAAGAAGCATAAACAGTGGTAATAAGTGTGCAAATGTTGATACTGAACTTGTGAAAAATGCATACAGGCTCAAGCTTTCTGTCAGTTTACATGTAGATATTTGCAGCCTGGTAAATTGCCCGAGGACACTGCCTAAAACTGTTCTGAAAACCGGTGGGGCCTCAGCCTGACAATACTTTGTAATGTGTGTAGGTAATTTCCAACAGGTAAATGCTGAAATGCTGGAACATATGAAAATAATTCATATTTGAGGAACCTCAGATGGTGAATTTGGGAAAGTGGACTCCACAGAGGTAAAACCTGGAAAGTATGGCTATTGGTATCTGTTAGTAATAATGGACATTTTTTCAGGCTGAGCTGAGGCATGTAATAATACTTTGATTTGGCTAACCCTTAGCTGTGGGATCCAAAAGATGGCCCAGCATTCATGGCCCAAGTTCTCAATTATTAACTAATGCCCTAGGAATAAATTGGAAGTTACAATCCATTTATAAGCCTCAGAGTTCAAGCATTAGAAAGAATGAAAATGACCTTAAAGGAAACTTTAACTAAATTAAATACAGGGACTGGCCATAGCTAGGTAAGCCTCCTCCACTTCACTCTCTTTCGAGCAAGATGTAGCCCTTATGTTAAAGGACTCAATCCCTTTGAAATACTTTAGTGTAGAACAACCCCTTGGGTTCCTAAAATTAGGAAGGTTATATTAACAGAAGTGTCTAACTTCAATCTGCAGGCTTTACAACATATTCTTTTATGTACATTTCTTTTGGTAACCAAGGCCCACTGGCCGGCTAAGCAAAACTCCACCTGAAGGGGAGGGACCAAGAAGGTGAGGGAACAGCTGGGAAACACCACAGCTCTCTCCAACCAAATACAGAGTTTGTATTTCAATGCTCTGTTTCTCCAAGTGACCCACAAAAAAAGGCAATTACTCAGAGAGATAAAGGAAGTACAAAAAGAAATGGGAAAAACCTACACAGACAGTAAAGTGGGAAGACCCTTCACCCACTCTTTGTTGGTGATGGGGCTCCACGTTGCACAGCTTAAGTGACAGGGTTTTGTGCCAAGTTGCTTAAGTGCCCCGAGTCTGGACCCTCTGAGGACCACACACCCACAAGCTTCCCAAGTCTCCCAGGAACTCCCAAGAGCTGGGCCAACCCAGAATATACAAACAGAAATCTCAGAAGGCAGAGCTGGAACAAAGACTCCCCTCAACCTCCCTGGAACAGCGCCTCTGCCTGGCTGGTACAAGTAGCCCAGCCCAGTCAGGAGCAGTAGCAGCTGTCAACAGTGGCAAAGTATCCTAAACTCTCAGGGTGGCACCTCTGTCCTGCTGGTGTAAATAGCCTTGCCTAACCTGAAACAGCAGCAGCAGCTGTCAGTGCTGGCAAACCACCCAGAATTGGGGCACAATGCCTCTTGGCACTTGCCCAGACCAGCTAGGGGTGGCAGCAGTGGCTGAGGTGGGGACAGCTGCAGTGAACAAGTCCAGACCCGTGGTGGTTTCTGCCTCTCCATACTGGCATGCATAAGCAGCTCATGGTGGCAAAAGTGGTGAACAACCCCAGACTTGAGGCAGGGTGTGGTGCTGAGCAACCCCAGAAAAGCCTCATGACCTTTCCTACCTGGGCTGGCTTTGAACCTAAATACACAGATCTGAGCCTCCTGAGTGGCTAGAATTACAGGTATTCACACCAGTAGGGTCTTCCTCTTGCAACCCCCCTAACTTTTTCTAAAATAGATCATTTCTCAGTTCATACATGGAATTTAAGCAAATACAAGAGGATCGACATAATACTCTGTATTCTATCTGAGCATAGTGTAATCTAACTCGTTCTCAAGAACAAGGCATAAATAGAAAAAAAACACACGGAAATTAAAAAGCACTCTGTTGAACAATACATGGATCACAGAAGAAATTAAAGAAGAAATTTAAAAGTTCCTACAATTCATTGAAAATGAAGAAACATCACAAAGAAACCAATGGGACACAGTGAAAGCAGTCCTGAGGGGCAGATTCATTGCTCTCAGTGCACACATCAAGAAAACAGAACAAGTAAACTATCTTATGATGCAACTAAAACTACTAGAGAAACAAGAAAAAATTGAACCTAAAGTTCCTAGACAGAAAGAGAACCGAAATAATAGCTGAAATTAATGAGACAGACTATGAAAATTATAAATAAAATTAATTTTTAAAAGCTGTTTAAATAATAGACAGTAAAACTGAGGGACCACTGGCAAGAGTAACTAACAAACTAAGAGAGGAGACCCAAATCAATAATATCAGAGATACGACAGGAAAAATTACAGCAAACATCCAAGACATCAAAACAATCATAAAGAAATAATTCCAGACTCTACTCACAAAGGAAGGAAAACCTAGCAGAGATGGATGAATTTCTACAGATGTACAAATTGCTATCCCCCCATTTCCTTTTCAGCCATTCTTCTGTAAGGTGTATGGTGGGGGCAGCAGTTCGGTAAATAAACTTCTTTTCATGCCTGAATACGTGTGGTGTTCTCTTCATGGGCTACTTAATGAAATCTACCTATTTCATATACCTTACAAATGGTGCCATGACTGGGATGAGGTTTTTGAGTTGGAAATGCTAGAATTTCCTAACCACCCCTTTTCTGCAAACCAAACTGCCTTGATAAACCATGTGAGACTTTTCAGCAATTGGTGAAAAGTCAATACCATTGCTTGCCTTCACATCCATGTGCACACCACTTCTCTACTCTGGTGAATGAAACTACTCTCCACGGCTCTCTGTTGCTCAATCTCTGCTCAGATGTGGCGCCATTCCACAGAGCTCCTATGGCCTTTATCAGAAAGGATGGTCATCTCTGAAGCGGAGAATGCCTGGTGTGGGGGGCTTAGCCATTTCTCTCTATAGGGGTCTGGGGCAAGCCGGGACACTGCTTCTTCCTAGTCAGCTCTCCTTCACTCACCAAACTGACTCTCTAACACATTTAATGGGGTCCTGTGAGTCATTCCCGAGCCGTGAAACCCCGCTGACAAGCCTCCTGCGCTCCCTGGATAGCCATATAACCTAATATTTTTTGCTGTTCTCAGATATAGAAAATTTATGTCTCTGCAATGGTACATTGTGAGAAGTCTATTTACCTTCAGGATCTCTTTGCTCTCTACTATTCATCCAGATCCATTGTGGCCACAATTTTCCAGCACCTGGCCACACCTCTTCCTGTCCTTGGCCTAGATAAGACTTGATCATAGGTGGGTCTACCCTTTTCCTTTTCAGTCATGCTTTTCCACCATGCATGGTGGGGGCAGCCTTTTGGTAAATAAACTTCTTTTCCTGCATGAAAAAAAAGAAATACAAATTGCTCAAACAGAACCAAGAAGAAATAAATCAATTACAAATGTCAATAACCTTCAATGAGATAGAAGTAATAAGAAATCTTCCAACAGGAAAAGCCCAGGACCTGATGGATTCACTACAGAATTCTATAAGACCTTTAAAGAGGAACTAATACCCATACTCCTCAAGCTCTTCAGAGAAATAGAAACAGAGGAGGTAATCCCAAACTCATTCTATGAAGCCAATATCACATTCATCCCCAAAGCAGGCAAAGACCCAACAAAAAAAGAA
Source organism: Dipodomys spectabilis (assembly GCF_019054845.1). Taxonomy (NCBI): domain Eukaryota; kingdom Metazoa; phylum Chordata; class Mammalia; order Rodentia; family Heteromyidae; genus Dipodomys; species Dipodomys spectabilis. Next base: position 3,061,808 of record NW_024870734.1, on the reverse strand, counting down.
CTACACACCAATCTCTTTGATTAAGACAGATTCAAAGGTGCTCAATAAAATTGCAGCCAACAGAATCCAGAAACATATCAAAAGATCATACATTATAACCAAGTAGGCTTCATCCCAGAGATACAGGGATGGTTTAACATATGTAAGTCAATAAATGTAATCCATCACATCAACAGTTCCAAGGTCAAGAACGACATGATTATCTCCATTGATTTGGAAAAGGATTTTGATAAAATTCATCACTCATTCATCTTAAAAGCTCTGGAAAAAATAGGAATAGAAGGAACATTTCATAAGACAATAAAAGCCTTACATAGTAGATCAAAAGCCAATATTATGCTTGATAGGGAACAACTACAACCAATTCCCCAAAAAACAGGAACAAGGCAAGGATGCCCACTCTCTACATTCCTCTTCAATATAGTTTTGGAATTTTTAGCCAGAGCAATAAGGCAAGAAAAATACATTGAAGGGATCCACATAGGAGAGGAAGAATATAAACTCTCTCTTTTTGCAGATGGCATTATTTTATAAATTAACGATCCATAAAGCTCCATCATCAAACACTTAGAGCTTATAAACCAAATTGGCAAAGTAACAGGATACAAAATTAACCCACAAAAATCAGTCGGCTTTCTGTAAACCAACAAAGTACAAACAGAAATGGACATCAAGGAAACAACCTCATTCACAATAACCTCAAAAAAAAGTATTTAGTAAGTAACCTAATCAACGATGTAAAAGGTCTATTTCATGAAAACTATAAAAGCCTAAAAAAAGGAATCTTATAGGATACCAGGAAATGGAGAGACTTCCCATGTTCCTGGATAGGCAGAATTAATATGGTGAAAATGGCCATACTGCCAAAAATAATGAACACATTCAATGCAATTTCCATTAAAATTCCAACCACTTACTTTACTGAAATAGAGAAAATAGTCCAAAATTTCATATGGAACAACAAAAGCCCTAACATAGCCAAAAAAATTTTAGGCAAAAGAAAGGATGCAGGAGGGATCATGATACAGGACTTCAAGCTCTACTATAGAGCCATAATAACAAAGACAACTTGGTACTGGCACAAAAAGAGACCCAAAAATCAGTGAGACAGGTTAGAGGACCCAGAAATATAGCTTAACATGTACAGTCAGTTGATATTTGACAAAGGAGCCAAAGACATACGGTGGAAGAATCATAACCTCTTCAACTACTGGTGCTGGGAAAACTGGCCACATGTAGAAAACTAAAAGTGGACCCTAGCCTATCACCATACACTAACATAAACTCAAAATGGATTAAAGACCTTAACATCAAGCCTGAAACTCTGAAAATACTGCAGGACCGAGTATGAGAGAGACTTGGACTTATAGGCAAAAGCAGGAACTTCCAGAACAGATTCCCAGGTCACAACAAATTGGAGAATTACTCGATAAATGGGACTACCTTAAAATAAAAAATTTCTACACAGATAAAAAGTAGCAACTAACTAGAAAGAAAGCCAAATAATTGGGAAAAATATTTACCAGCAATATATCAGACAAGGGTCAAATATCCATTATATATGGTAAACTCAAGAAACTAACCCTTTACAAACCTAACAAACCAATTTTGAAATGGTCAAGGGAGCTAAAGAGAGACTTCTCAGAAGAAGAGGTAAAAACAGGAAAGAAACATTGAGGAAATGTTCATCATCCCTGGCCGTAAAGGAAATGCAAATAAAAAACAACTCTGAGATACCACCTTACCCCAGTCAGAATAGCCCACATCCTAAATTCAGCCAATGACAGATGCTGGAAGGGATGCAAAGAAAGAGATGCATTACTTCATTGCTGGTGAGAATGTATACTAATACAACCACTTGGAAAGAAGTCTGGAGGTACCTCAGAAATATCGTCCTGCCCTATGAACTCGCCATACCACTCCTAGGCATCTACTCAGAAAAGTAGGAACCAGTATACAAAGACACACACACCTGTATGATTATTGCAGCACTGTTCACAATAGCTAAGATATGGAAACAACCCAGATGAGCCACTACTGATAAGTGGATCCAAAAATTGTGATACCTATATACAATGGAATACTATGCAGCGATTAGACACGATAAAATGATGGCATTTGTAAGGAAATGGATGGAACTAGAAAAAATTATTTGAGTGAGGTAAGCCAAGAACAAAGAGACAAATGGCACAGGGTCTACCTGATATGTGGATTCTAAAGCCAAAATGCAAGAAGGTATGACAAAGTAAACAGAACTCGAGAAAAAAAGGACAGCCACTCTTTTTGTTGTATCACTGTTAATGACTTCATGTTCTTGACTATGTAGATGGTAGAAATATGCACACAGTGGAGGGAAGCCAGGAGGAGGAACAGAATAAGTGGGAAATGGAACAACATACAACAAAGGTGTCCATCAGCTGAACTGGACATAGAAGAAAAATAACTAAGTAACCCAAACACACTGATGGGAAGGGAGGAATGAGAGGGAAAGAGGGAATAGCTTACACTAAGCAAAAGGGAAAAAATGTGAACATCACCTGAGGTAGGAAAAATAATTTGGATTGTCAAAGCTCATAGAATTAACAAACTTTAGACCATGATAACGATACTTTGCCTTGTCAAGTTTAAAATGTGTTTGTGACTTTAACTAAGTATCACAATTCCACAATGTTGTGAAATATGTGAAATATATGTAATCACCTATCGCAATTTTTACAAAAAAGTGTGAGAAGGGAAGGGTTATGAGGGATGGGTGACAATGTTGTCAGACAGCTTTTATTCATGTACTGTTTTGTAGAATGGGAACTTCTTTCTACAACTACTTAAAAATAATAACAATACAAAGTATTTAAAAAATAAATAATCATGATGGCAACAGATAAGTTCAAATATAAAATAAGAAATTAAATCCAATTGGAAGGCAAATTTCTTTGGGGAGAGTGATGTAGTTTATTCTGTAGCAAGTCTCCTTCAACAATAAATTCAAAAGCTAGACCTTAAGTAAGTGAAATAAACTAAGAAATGGAGATGAAAAAAAACTTCACCCACTCTTTCTTGCCGGTGTAAAAATTCATCATGCTCCTGAATTAGAACCAAAGTGGAAAGGACCATATTTGGTGGTGCTGGGACCAATATACAGAGAAGGCTGCAAGATGAACTGTTCAGAGAAACTCAGATGATCCCTTAAGGATAAGACTTCCTAAGTGTTAATTACTGCTAACTAGTGTGTTTCTATAATTTACTTGTTTTCTATTAAATTTACATTTTAAGCCTGTTCATTGGGTGGAGAGAAGGGAATTTTTAGGATTTGGTAAGAAGGAATCAAGGATTTGATTGGACATGAAAACCAGTGGGGGGTGTATAAAGCAGCGGGGCCCTAATAATCAGCAGGGCCCACTAATCAATGTGGCCCCATGTCCTGGCCCACTGGAGTGCATGGGACATACCACCAAAGGGCCAGGGTATGTTGTTGGAAGGGGTAGGATGTCATCCTCACTTGATTAGCTGTGAAGAAGTGATTGGGGAACAGGCAGTTTGTGAAGTGATGGTTGAAAACTGTTAGGCAGGAGACCCACCGGAGTGATGGAGGTGTTCAAACTATGTATACGCTGCATGGCCAGAGAAATGGAATTGGAGAAAATCAAGGGAAGGAAGTGGTGAGACAGCAGGAGGGGAAATTCTTGGGAGAAGAGGAATTTGAGGGAGAGTAGGAGGGAAAGTATGCCAATTGGTCACCAGGTCAGAGAAGTGTAGGACTGTGGATAGTGGAGAGGCCTAAAGAGAAAAAGGAAGTGATGGAAGGGAAAAAGGGAAATGAAGGAAAGTCTATAAAGAAGGAGGGAGTAAGGGAAAAGGACAAAGCCTTACCTATTGAAGTTTGGAGCTTTGGAGATGATAATTTGGGGAGTTGGTGCTTTGTAGACCAATTAACTATGTGTGGTTGCCCACTCACTGGAGGTCTGAGATTTCGTGGTTGGTGCTGGCTTGTCACTGAGTGTACAGACCAGGACAAGTTAAATGCAGGCCCATTTTGAGTGTAAATAAAGTTATTTTCAATGTGCCTTATTGGATTGTCTTGTGTTTTATGCATCATAAGTATAATAGTTCACATTAGTAATCTCAAAGGCCACGAAATTTGTAAAATGTTATGAGGTCATAATCGGTTTGCCAATCCGAATTGGACAATGATGGCAATATGATGTCACAATATCAATTCATAATAACATTTTGATATAATAATTAGTTGGTTATTCCATAATGGTGATGAGGTCACAATAGGTTTATGATGTCACAATTGGGTTGATGATGTCACAATGGCATGCTGGACTTCAATTTTCATTAACTCCCAAGGAGAATATGATTTCAGAATGGGATTGTGGGATCTACACAGTCATGCATTGGCCCAAATGTGATGAACTCCCAACAGGTATGTGATATCACAATGTAACACATGCTCATGATATCTGACAATGATGACACAATTTTTATGATAGAGTGCATTTCTAATATCACACATCATACCTGAAATATGAAGTCAAAAACATTATGAGATCACAAAGGCCTATGTATCACAAGGGCATCGTGTCAAAGTTATGAGGAAAGGACAGGTTAATGATGTCACACTGGTGATCCTGCCTCCAAGGGTTTGTAATATTACAATAGTATAAATGATCTTTTTAGACCACAATGATTATATGGGTAAACAAGTGAACTTTGATGTCACAAAGGCCATATGCTTTTTCAAAAGAGCTAAGAGGTCATAACCGATTGAAATGTCACAATGTGATTTTGATGTCATAATGGCAATGCGATGCTGCAATAGGTTTGTGATATCGGGTTGGTAATGAGGTCACCCATGGAACAGTGATGTCACTACTAGTTTGTAATATTAAAATCACATGTCTGATTTCAATTGCTACTAGGTTACAATGAGGACAAGAGTTCAAGGAAGGAACTAAAAGTCCTAAAACCCATGACTTTTCTAACATGAGATGTCATAATAGGTTTGTGAAAACAGAATGGCACAGTGATATCACAATGTCAATGTGATTTCACAATATCATGTCATAATAATGTGTTAAGGGAGTTCAGAACAAAATAGCTGAGGAGTGGTAGGATTCGAAACAAGTGCTCGCGTAGAAAGAAGTTTTAGTGTTCCTGTGAACAGTCCTAGGCTATAGAATCATACCCAAGTGCGCCATCACAGTACAAGGAGTATGGCCAGAGAGGGAAAATCCAGGCAAGGAAAGAGATCTGAGCACTTGCCAGTGGCCGCAGCTGCAAGGGCTGTGGTGGCAGCGGTGGTGGCCATAGACACCATACCTACAACCTAGAGTCCAGGACAAAGGAGCCAGACACAGTAGACTGGTGGATTCTACTCAACAACCGGAAAGAACTGAGAAGGAGCAAATATCTTCGTCCTGCAGATTTCAGACCAGAGTGGGTCCAGGAACCAAGATTCTGGTGTGAGTAGAACCCTGACTTCCTCACTCCTCAGGGAGCAGAGGTAGGAAGGCCACCCCTCCCCTCACCACCACCGGAAGTCTCCATCTTTGATACTGACAAAGGCCCGGTTGGGCAGATAGCTCTGAGTCAGGCCTTGGAAAAAAAAAAAAAAGAGTCATTTTGCAGGTCACAGGAACTAGAAGTGACCTGCCAGGCTCAGTTACACCCAGGGGAAAGTCACTCTGCCCAGGCAGAGTAAACTGTTCTCGGAGAAAAGACTTTCTTCACCGGGTAAACAGAGCCAGAGGCTGCCCCATCCTACAGAAGCCTAAACAACAATTGAAATTCAGTAAACATAAACCCTGAGAATGGCTCTAATCTGGGCTCTGTGAATGTCTCAGGTGCTAGCCCCTCAGGGAAAAGCTACTGTTTGCTGAAAGGCTTCAACCCAACCCAGAACCTAGCCTCACCACAGCATCTCCAAACTAGAGGAAACCACCATCTCCCTCTTTTGTGATACTCAAAGATCTCCCTCCCACTGAACTAGCCTGGGAGGAGGATCACAAAATCCTGCCTAACACCGGGCATTTTCTGCCTGACCAAATTGACTTAAGAAACCAATCAAGCCATAGGAAAACCAAACATCACAAGCAGACTAGAGACTCCACCAAGACACTGGTTAGAGACACAGGGGAGATACAGGCTCTTCCCATCCCCCCTCCAAAAAAAAAACCCCAAAACAAAGAACTCTTTTTTGAACATATTTTTTAATTTTTCATTTTTTAAAAGTGTTTTATGTTGATCTTTATTTTCTCATATTTTTATTTTTGGTGTGTGTGTGTGTGTGTGTGTGTGTGTGTGTGTGTGTGTGTATGTGTGTGTGTTTGTTTAATCTCTTTGACCTTTTGGTCCTTTTTATTGGTTTCATTTTTTCTCTCTTTCTTTATTTTTTGCATGACTTAATTGCTGTTCTGCTCAACTCCAGATACATACCTGTTGTCAATTGTTAGACCTTCTCCCCCATTATGTACTTACTTAAGCCAGAAATTTATTACTCAGTTCACAACCTCTTAGGCTTAACTTCGTTAATAGCAGTATTATCTCTTTATACTTACATAATTTTCAAGTAACTAATTTTAAAAAATTTATTTTTTAGTTTTCACGTTTCCTTTCTATCCCTCCCCTCCTCTCACCCTATCCTTTTCTTCTCTCAATATCATTTCTTTAAACTTACATAATTTTTATGTGTTTCATTTCTTAAATTTAAATTTTTGTTTCTCCATTTTTTTCTTTATTAAAAAAAATTCTCTCCTATGATTCTGTCCGCAATTGGTTATATTTACTCTCATTTTACCTCTCCACATCCCTCTAGTCCTATTTTGACCCACATTTCTCCCTGAAGCTAATAATTTCTGGTTTGCCAAATCCTTCTTCGTTGTTCTTAACCCATTAATTCATGGTTGTTTGATTTAGAATAGATTGTATCTGTTGAACTAGATTGTATCTGCAACCATTTTGGTTGTGCAACTGAAGGACTCTGGTTGATGCTTACCTTAAAATAGTGTTCTAGCACAAAATTGCTGTTACTTTCATACCAAATGGGCAGAACAAGCCAGAAAAACACAAGAAAAATGGCAAGTCCAGGTATCTGAACTCCCACTAATGATAATCAGGTGAAAGAATAATTAATGATAATAATAAGAAGAATAGTTAATGAGTAAAATAATAATTAATATTTCCCCAAAAGCTCTACAAACACTACTGGTAAACATGGTGAATGAAATGATTGAAAATTTGCAAAGGTCTCACTGTGAGCGTGAAAGGGACCAAGAGGCGGCAATCCAAAGAGTAGTACAGGAATCTTGTGAGCATTAGGAAGCTACTTAAAAATTAATAAAGGAATTGCATAAGCACCCTGAGAACAGTTATAGAGAATTACAGGAATTGCTTTAATGTGAGAAAACTAATCAAAGGGTAATACAGGAATTGCGAGAGTGTGATCATAATAGACAGAGATAAATAGAGGCATTCAAAAAATTCATAAAGGAACAGCTGGAACAATTCAGGGAGACCACAAAGGGAATGCAGAATAGAGCCTGCCAAAAGGAATGGGAGTCCAAGGAAACCATAACCAATCAGCTAAGTGATCTGAGAATAAACACTGAACACAAAATTAAGTAAGTAAAGCTCATACAAGATCTAAACCAAAGCTCCAACAAAGAATTTGAAGCCATCAAAGCCGACCAACTAGAAGGAAAAGAAATTAAAAACAAATAGAAAGTCTTGACAGTAGGTTAGACCAGGCAGAAGAGCAAATCTCGGGGATTGAAGACAGGCTAGATATTATAGAGAAATAACATACAACTATCCAGTATAAATCCAAGAAATATGATCCATCTATCCAATATTTGGAAGACACCATCAGAAGGCCTAATCTGAGGATAATGGGCATAGAGGAGCACCTAGAGACAGAAGTTAATGGTCTAGGAAGTTTATGTAACAGAATCGTAGCAGAGAACTTCCCAAACATGCAAAAAGATAGGCCTATGGCCTAATCAGATACAAGAAGCTTTCAGAACCCCAAATAGACCAAAACAGCACAGGACATGTCACTGTCACATTATAATCCGCACAGGATCAACTCAGACCAAGGAAAGGATCCTTAAAGCTGTCAAGGAGAAAATACCAATCACCTATACAGGGAAACCAATTAGAATACCATCAGATTGCTCAGCAAAGATGATTAAAGCAAGAAGAGCCTGGAGTGATGTAGGCCATGCCCTAAAGACAAACCACAACAAAGAATAGTGTACCCAGCTAAACTCTCCTTCATAACTGAAGGTCAAATAAAAATTGTCCATAGCAAATAAAAATTGAAACAATATATCTCCACAAAACCATCCCTGCAAAGGTACTTAAAGATATCCTAAAGATAGAAAACTAACAAGACAAAGGCCAAGAAATGGCATCTAAGGGAAAAGAATTAGAACTCCACGTGAAAAGCAACCAAAGACAGTCCTCTAACACATGGAGGCTGAACAACACACTGTTGAATCACAGTGGGTCATGGAAGAGATTAGAAAGGAAATTCAAATGTTCATGATATTCAACAAAAATGAACACACAAATTACCAGCTCTTCTCGGACACAACAAAAACAGTACTCTGAGGCAAGTTTATAGCTCTGAATTCCTACATCAACAAATTAGAGAAATCTGAAACCACAATTTAATAAGACATCTGAACCTCCTTCAAAAAGATCAGCAAAATAAACCCCAATGCAGTAGACAGAAAGAAATAATTAAAATTAAATTAGAATTAAGTAAATTAGAATCCAAAAACACCCTAAAAAGAATAAAAAAACAAAGAGTTGGCTCTTTGAAAAAATTAACAAAATTAGGGCTGGGAAGGTGGTTCAGAAGTAGAGTGCTTGCCTTGCATGCATGATGCCCTCAGTTCAATTCCTCAGCACCACATAAGCAAAAAAAAAAAGCCAGAAGTGGTGCGGTGGCTCAAGTGGTACAGCACTAGCCTTGAGCTGAAGAGCTGAGGGACAGCGCCCAGGCCCAGAGTTCAGGCCCCACGACCGGACCACCCCACCCAAAAAATAACAAAATTGACAGACCCTTAGCAAATTTTATCAGAAAAAGAAGTGAACACACCCAAATAAACAAACTCAGGGACGAGAATGGGAACATCACCATCAGAACATCATAATGGAATACTTCTCAAAACTGTATGCTAACAAGTTTGAGACATGGCAGAAATGGACCTTTTCCTACCAAATATACACATGTTGAAACTCAACCAAGAGTTAACTACTTAACATGCCCATACCAAGCATAGAAATAGAAACAGCAATAAGAGACTTCACATCTAAGAAAAGCCCAGGACCAGATGGATTTGCAGTGGAATTCTACAAGGCATTCAAAGCAGGGCTCACACCAAACCTCCTCCAATTATTCAATAAAATTGAACGAGTAAGTTCACTACCGAATTCATTCTATGATACCAACATAACCGTTATCCCAAACCAGGCAGGGACTCATCAAAGAAAGAGAACTATAGACCCATTCCTTTGATGAACATGGATGTTAAACACCTCAACAAAATTTTGGACAATCAACTTCAACAATTCATCCAGAAAATCATACACATGATCAAACAGGATTTATTTCAGGGATACAAAGCTGGTTCAATATATGCAAATCAGTTAATATAATTCATCACATCAACAAGAGCATTGTTGAGAACCACATGGATATATCAATAGTTGCAGAAAAAGCATTTCACAAGATCCAACACCCTTTATGATGAAGACTCTGGAAAAACTATGAACCCAGAGAATATACCTCAATACAATAAAGGCTGTATATGACAAACCTACAGCCAGCATTATGATTAATGGTGAAAATCGAAAGCCATTTCCTCTTAACTCAGGAACAAGACAAGGATGTCCACTCTCCCCACTTCTCTTCAATTTAGTATTAGAATGCCTACCGACAGCAATAAGACAAGATGCAAACATAAAAGGGATCCAAATAGGGAAAGATGATGTAAAACTCTCCCTCTTTGCAGATGACATGGTCTTGTATTTAAAGAATCCCAGAGACTCCACTCCCAAATTACTCATGCTGACTCAAAATTTTGGCAAAGAAGCATTGTATAAATTAACTTTCAAAAATAAATGGTTTTTCTGCATGCCAACAATGAGAGGTGTGGCTGAAATCAGGAAAGCAACTCCATTCATAATAGCCCCACAAAAAAATAAAATACCTAGGAATTAGCTTAATCAAAGAAGTGAAGGACCTTTATGATGAAAACTTTAAAAACCTGAAAAACAATGTCAAAACAGAACTTAGAAAATGGAAAACCTCCCATGGTCCTGGATTGGAAGGATCAACATCGTGAAAATTGAAATACTTCCAAAGGCTATCTACCAATTCAATGTGATACCTATAAATATTCCAAAATCATTCTTCAAGAAAATTGAAGAGGCAATTCAAAAATTCATATGGAACAATAGAAGATCCCGAATAGCAAAAATGTTCCTTAACAGAAAGAACAGTGCTGGAGGAATATCACTACCAAATTCCAAACTCTACTACAAAGCCATAGTATTCAAAACAGCTTGGTATTGGCACAAGAACAGACCTCAGGACCAATGGAATAGAATTGAAAACCCAGAAATGAACCTACAGAACTATAACCACCTAAATTTCGATAAGGGAACTTAAAAAAATAAAATGGAAGAAGAAAGCCTCTTCAGTAAATGGTGTTGGCAAAATTGGTTAATCACTTGTAGAAAACTAAAGCTAGATCCTTATATATCACCCTGCACCAGAATCAACCCCAAATGGATCAAAGAACTCGGAGTCAAAGCAGACACCCTGAAAACATTACAGGATGGAATAGGAGAAACCCTCCCTCTCCTTGGCAAAGGCCGAAATTTTCTTAATAGAGACCCAGAAATATTAAAAATCAAAGAAAGGTTGGATAAATGGATTTCATGAAATTGCAGAGCTTCTGCCTGGCAAGGGACAAAGCTAGCAAGATCAATAGAAAGCCCACAGATTCGGAGAAGATCTTCACTAACCATACAACAGACAAGGGTCTCATATCTAAAATATACCTGGAACTCAAAAAATTATATCCCCCAACAACAAATCCTCAAAGAAAGAATTCCCCAATAAAAAAAGTGGGCTAAAGACTTACAGAGAAACTTCTCTGAAGAGGAAACAAGGATAGCGAATAGACACACGAAGAAATGCTCCAACTCCCTAGCCATAAAAGAAATGCAGATCAAAACAGCATTGAGATACCACCTCACCCTAGTTAGAATGGCTATAATCAATAACTCTAATAACAACAGAAGCTGGTGGGGATGTTGGTGGGACTGTATACTTGTTCAACCACTTTGGAAATCAGTATGGAGCTTCCTCAAAAGTCACTACATAAAGCTCCCCGATGACCCAGCACTCCTACTTTTGGGCATTTAACCAAATGATTACAAACAATACCATACTAAAGCTACCAACACAACTATGTTTATTGCAGAATTATTTACCATAGCTAAGATACGGTACCTACCCAGATGCCCCTCAGTAGATGAATGGATCAAGAATATGTAGTTTATATACACAATGGAATTCTATGCGTCCATCAGAAAGAATGACATTGCCCCATTTGTTAGGAAATGGAAAGCCTTGGAAAAAATTATATTTAGTGAAGTAATCCAGGCCCAAAGAAACATAAGTGCCATGGTTTCTCTTATTTGCAATAACTAGTATATGTCTGAGACAAACAGAAACTGTTAGACAAGTTGATGGTAGGAGAAATGAACCCTAAGATAAGGACTCAAATTTTTTTTCGTTCTTGCTATTGTTTCTGCCATATTTATGATGTGATTTATTTGTTGCTTTTTATGTACCTCCCCCACGGTATAACCCCTGTTTTCACTGTATTTGATGTTCGTATAATTTGGGGATGGCAAGGGAAAATCCAATTTTTATACAGGTGGACTAATTACCACAATGACATGTACAAATATTATGTCGAAAAACGAACTTTACAACTTTGGTGCAGAGGGGGTGGTGGGGTGGTAGAAGGGGAGATATGAAGGGATGGGAAGGGGAAACAAAGGAGGAGGCAAAAATGCTTGATAAGAAATGTACTCATTACCTTGTTCATGTAATTGTAAACCCTCTGTATTTTCAACATAAAAAATCATAAAATAATAAATTAAAATTCATGTCAATTTTGTTTTGTCGGTCATAAGGCTCTAACTCTGGGCCTGCGCACTGTCCCTCCTCTCTTCCGCTGAAGGATACCATTGTATCTCTTCAGCTACAGTGCCATTTCTAGTTTTCAAGAGATATCTTGGAGATAAGAGTCTCACAGCTTTTTCTGCCCAGGCTGACTTTGAACCACTATCCTCAGATCTCAGACTTTTGGGTAACTAGGATTACAGGCATGAGCCAACAAAGCCCAGATCTAAGACAATTTTTAAAAAGTAAGCTTATTGAAACTTCTGGCTTTTTCCAATAAACAACCTTTCTTTTTCAGCATTAGTTTATATCTATAATTTATTTTTAGATGTAACTGTGAATTTTTTAATCGAATTATATATGTTTTACTATTACTCAGTATCTCACAAAAATACATAGTTATTGACTTTCCCCAAAGTCAATTATTACATACTATATTACTTACTATTATTATTACACTCTATATTACATAAAATGTGAAGTGAAAATAGTTTGGATCATTGAAGATAAACTAGTAGCTGCTATTTTAGCATTATAAATTCACATCTGTGATTTTAAACGAAGATTTAAAAGGAAAGATTTTTGAGTTAAAATGAAGTATGAATGTGTAGTGTGTCCCAATTGAAACAAAACTTCTGAATTCATACAGACAAAATTATTTTCTTTCCACTTACGACTTTGCAGTAATACTATTGGAAATAGTGAGGCAAGAGGAGGAAGAATTCAATCTTTTTTTTTTTTTTTTGGTCAGTCGTGAGGCTTGTATCCTGGGCTAGAGCCCTGTCCCTGTGCTCTGAAGCTCAGGGCGAGTGCTCTACCGCTTGAGCCCCAGCTCCACTTCTGGTTTTCTAGTGGTTTATTGGAGATATGTGAGCCACTGGTGCCCAAAAATGAGGAAGAATTCAAATCATGTCAAACAATGTCTTTGTATGAAGACCTGCCTATTCCCAGTTGTCACAAAATTTCAAGTGTCTATCTTAGAATTCCATTTGGAAAAGTTCTAAATCATTGATTCTTTTTGTAGTTTCTGTTATAGGAAACAAAATATAGACACAAAATAATTGAAATAAAATGCACACATATGTTGAAGTCACAACTGAAAAAACAACCAACAAAATAGAACTCCCCCAGGAACAAAAGTATGTTGTGCCCAGTTTTTTTTAAGCACAAAAACCTCAAATACACGATAACTTGGCGTAGAGCCAAAAAGATAACTGTGTCTCAGAAATACGGTTGTGTTAATTTGTAATTAAATTCATCTAGATGAACCTAATATAGCAAAACCCTTGAATGGATCAAATTGTTTAAAACAAATGTGACTGTATGCGGAGTGAGATCTGCACATATTTAAAAGAATAAAATAACAAAATCATGACATACTTAAAAAATTCAGAAATGTAATGAATAACTCCAATAGTATCCATATTGAGAACTAATTCCTACTGATTTAACAAGAAAAAATATGCAAATAGTAGAATCTGAGCATTGTACATGAGTGTACATAATTTTAAACTACTCCAAATTACACTTTGTAGAAGACTGAATGTGGCTTATCTAAAGGGAAACATCAACACATAATATGAATGAAAATAAAAGTCTCATGAAAAGAGAGAAGTAGTTTCTGGAAAATAATAGTTTAATAAATGGTGGTCAAAATCTTTCTAGTACTGACAAAATTGCATATCTATTTATTTAGATCCAAAAAAGACCCAAGATACTCGCGCAGATTTGAAACTTTGGCAAAGTATCAGTATACATCTGTGACATTATGGGAGTTGACCCTGGCAAGGAATTCACTTCCTCTTCGTTCTGACAAATGAATATATGAAAGAACTTCTCCAACTAAATATCAAGACCTAACTAAATACATAACCAGAAAAGTCATCATGTAAGCTATATTGCAACTTAGGTAAAAGAAAAATCAGTCATACTGATTCTGTATTTATTGTAAATGTTGATTTTTTTCCACAAGTTATTTCCTTTAGCTTGCATTATTAAAACATTGTGTAACATGATGTATATCTTAGTAACTAATTTTGGATGCCTCGTTAAATTTTGTTCTGAGTATAATGTCTCACTTCAGTTCCTAACCCATGAAATGATGTTGATTACAAAAATAAATTCTAATAACCACTGTTTATAATACACAAAATCTCATAAGCATGACACTAGTAAGCATTGGTTAATATTTTGATATCATGGTCTCACGACTGATGAGGCCTATCTGCATGAGTATCATTGTACCTAGATTCCTCAGCCTGAATTTTGCTAAAAAAATATTTATAGCCAGGCGCTGGTGGCTCACGCCTGTAATCCTAGCTACTCAGGAGGCTGAGATCTGAGGATCATGGTTCAAAGCCAGCCCGGGCAAGAGAGACCGGAAGTGGCGCTGTAGCTCAAGTGGTAGAGCGCTCGCCTTGAGCTGAAGAGCTGAGGGATAGCGCCCAGGCCCAGAGTTCAAGCCCCATGACTGACAAAAAAAATATATATATATCTTTTTTTGTCACCGATCAGAGATTAAATCTGAGTGTAAAGCCTAAGGAAAATGATAAAGTAAGAATTTAGCTTTTCTGGATATAAAGTAAACAAAATTCAGCATAGATTAACTCACTGGTTTCAAGTCAACTAATTTCTCCAAAACATTCTAAGCATTTACTTACAATGTGTATTGTTCTCAAGAAGGGAATGGGTAATGTGAGAAGAGGACTAACCAAGCATTGTCTTCGAATATACATAATTTGGATTACCCTCTACATTTGGATATAAGCATTTCTGATAAAAAACAAAACTGTTTGAATAATTGATTTTCAGGTCAGGTATAATATATCCTAGATTCATATACCAAACTACATTCAGAAAATGGTATATACCAATTAACTAAAGAACGTCCTGGCAGAAAAATGGCATCTCTATACTATGTGATGGCCAATTCTTAGGTATTTCATTATGCCTCAATTTAATGAATGTGATTGTTTAAATGATTCATGAAGTATTAATTAAAATTGATCAGTGTCCTATAATATAATTGTGTATAATTTTATCCTAGGATCATTCAAGAACGGCCCATTCAATCATGACATACATCACATTCCACTGGTATTCATATGGATAGGAATGAGTTTCTTAGGATCTTCTGCCATTTGGAGATGGCAGGACCAGGATTCGAACTATAGGCTCCAGCTCCTACCACTTAAACCTGAGGACAGGGAACTCACCGGTCTGTCCATGAACATCAACAAGACCAGTGATTAGGCAGTCACCAGTGGCTCTCAGCAGTCCTCCTTGATACTTACAAGGCTGTGATAGGAGGATCATAGTCAAAGTCACCCTAGGCAGGAAAGTCCTTGAGACTCCTGTCCACCTTCAGTTCCAACAAAGCCAGAAGTAGAGCCATATTGCAACAGTGGTAGATGGCTAGCCTTAAGCAAAAGCAGCTCATGGACTGTGCCCAGATCCTGAGTTCAAGGTTCGGGACTGGCAACAAATAGACATACACAACAATATGTGCAGCTATCCAGCTAAAGCATGTCACCCTCTTGTCCCCAGCTGGATTGGACAATGTTCCCTGGGAAAGGGGCTGGGGGAGCCGCTGTCATCTTGACTCCACCCATGCTGCTTACATCACAGGATTCCGGCCACACCCCATTCTTTAATGTTTCTTTCAGAACAATGGGATACAAGAATTGTGGCCACAACCACATTCCGTGATGCCCACCACCAGTATTCCCTTTGGTGGTTGACACTACCACCAGCAGTAGAGGAAGGAAGAGGTGGCTGAGTGATGAGCATGAGACATGAGGCGACTTTGGAGTAGAGTGGAAAATTGATGTCCTAGTCAGATTGCGAGAGAATAGAGTATTTCCCAGAGCCTGGGAAATGGCCAGCCCATCTTTGCCATCCCAGCACTCAGATGTCTGAAACAACAGGACTCCGTGAAAGAGCTATAGGCAAGAAACTACTTCCAGAACACCAGCAAAAGTATCCTCCCATCAGACCTGCAACATTCACGAAAACAAAGAACACAAAAAAGGGAGGGATCCCCAAGACAAACACCACTGGGGAGAGTGATTCAATGCTGGCCAAAGGTGATGCAGAACATGGGCCTTCCCTGCTTTGCACACAGTCACAGCCACCAGGAGCCAGAGTGTCAAGGGTCCTGATACCATCAAGGATCTGCAGAGGTGCTAGTGACACGTGGTGCCCACTGGACTGCAGCAAAAGAAGAAACCAGGCACTCAGTGCCAAAATTCCACCACTGAAGCAGGAGAATACAGACCTGCAGGATCGACCAGAGAAAGAGAGTGAGAAGATAGGCCAGTTGCATGAAGCACCACAAACAGAGCTACAGATCCACAAGTCACCCATAGAGAGGTTGGTTTCAGCAGAAAGAAATTTACAATCTGCACCGGCCCAAGTGAAGCCGGTGGCCAATGACAGATAAACGGAGCATGAAGCTCTTACCAGCCACCTGCAGGCCACAGAGCGGTGTGTGGCAGAGCTGGATATGGTGGCTTCTGAGGTCACTGCTGCATAGGAGACTGAAATGTTCTTTGAACGGCTGAATGATGTGACCTTTCAGCTTGAGGAAAAGACCAGAAGCTTCTATGACCTGCAGCAAGTGAACACAGAGTTTCAGAACCTGGAAGTGCTCTGGACACAGAACACCACCGAAGAACAGAATCTGCAAGTTCCAACTAGTGTGGGCGGGGCATGAGTTACTGAAGAGACTACTGGACAACCTGAGCTGGATGGGACCTCAGCAAGTCTGGTGAGAGACACGTTCACAGAGGACCTGAGCATTGAGAGGTCCGCATGGGAAGAGGAGGCTCAGTGGCTGCCCAAGCAGGTGAACCAACTGACAGAGGAGAAGGAGAAAAGGGCGAGGCAGGTGCTGGAAAATGAGCTGGGGTAACTAAGAAAGAAGCTGACAGAGCCATGGCCCCCAGCAGGACCATCTCAGGTGCAGCTGCAATTACAGACCTAGGCCTACTGCACACAGATGGAGTTGAAAAACCTGGAGTAACAACTTCACAAACAGGTCCAGGAAAACCAGAAGCTCTGTCTCCAGAACACAGAGCAGCAGGAGCAACTGCAGACTGGAGGATAAAGCCAAGGATCTACAAGAGATACCCTAGACCCCACAAGGTACATGTGTGTTTGTGTGATCCATAGCCAGAGGAATAGCTGCCCTGCTGTGGGACACTCTCCACAGGGGGAGTGGTGAGAAGGAAGAGCTCACCAGCATCCTGGACTCATAGCAGCAAGTGAAGAAAGAACTGCGGGAACACCTAGACCACTCAGAAGAGAAGATAGAGGAATGGAAAGAGATGGCTGAGAGAGAGAGAGAGAGAGAGAGAGAGAGAGAGAGAGAGAGAGAGAGAGAAATATCATGGGAGCTACAGGAGCAGCAAGAGCAGTCCCTGACCCAGCTGCAGGTGCTCAGAGCCACCTGTGAGCAGCACATTGCCTCTAATGAGCAGCTGAACTGTGAGAAAGAGGCCCTGCAGCAGCACCTGCAGAGGCTGACCCAGCTGCTGGAGCTGCTGAAGCAAGTGCAGGGCCCGAACACCTGGGGGGACCAGGTGGTGCCCACTCTCAAGTGCCAGGAAGTGACCAGACCATAGGAGGAGCGCCTGCAGGCCCAGCTGAGCTTCCTGGCTTTCCCTGGGGAAGTGGAAAGTGTGAGCCCTGGGGAAGAAAAGGAGATGAGGTTACTTCTCCCGCCATGACCACCCCAGAGGATGGAGACATGCCCCAGACCTAGAGGGACATGGATCTGAGAGCCCTCTCAGAGGCTGAGATCCACAGGGGAAAACTCCTGCTGCAGGAGCAGCAGCCCTGCTGCAGGTGTCCGGCCTACCTGCAGCGCAGTGCCAGACAGAGCTGGAGCCACATGGCCCCTGCACTTTGAGCTGCCACCACAGCTGGCATGGGGATGACAAGTGGGACACGTGGGCATCTGAGAAGAAAATCTGCTTCATCCATGACCTATCTGATGAGGTGGATTTCCAGAGTCCAGTGGATGAGCTCCACCATCAATGTAGCCAGCTGTTGGCACACATTCGCACCACCGAGGAGTCCCTCATGGCATGTAAAGAGCAGATGTCTGTCCTGGATAAGCAGTGTCAGCAGAATGCTGAGCGTGTGTGCTGGCTCTACCAGGAGAAGATGGAGAAGAAGAGAGGGCTACAGGAGCTGCTGTGGGTCCTCGCATGGGAAGGCGTGGACAGCAGCCTCCAGATGCCAGCACAGGCTGAGCCTCTCCCCCCCACACTGCTTCAGACGCTTCAGGCTCTGGGGTGGGCGAAATGAGGGAGGAGCAGAAAGGTTTGAAGAATTGCAACTTCAAGACAGCTTGGAAACTGCCAGAGTCAGAGTTCCAACCCCGTAGATGACTTCCTCATGGAGCACATCCTGCAGCAAATGCCCCACATCCAGAGCCACTGACAGATTGAGGGCTCAGGCAAGGAGCACTCCCTCCCTTTCTTCTGTAGACTGATGTGGATGATAACTCTCTATGTGACATACTGACGCTCAAAAGCCTTGGCAGCCACCAGAAGTAGGTGGCAGGTGGCCTCTCAGGTCTCCATCTGCCACAAGATGGGGGTAAACTGTGGGTCAGTTAGGGCAGAGGCTGCCGGGAAGCGGCCCAAATTCAAGGGACATCTAATGGCCCATTGGTGGCCAGGGAAGAGAACCATGCTATACTTATCACAAAGAATAAATTGTTTTCAAAGGATAAGAAAAGCCTCCAACAAAGATTTGTTCTTCCAGTCCTGGCGTTTGAGATCAGGGCCTGGCCACTGTCCCTGAGATCTTTTTGATCAAGGCTGGTGCTCTACCAGTTGAGCCCCACATCTCCTTCCAGCTTTTTCTGTGTGTAATGAAACCCCTGGTGTCAGGCATGCTAGGCAACCACTCTACCACTGAGCCACATTTTCAGCTAGGATTATTCCCCCCCCCCCCATCCCGGCCCAAACCCATATGGCCATTCCTCAGTTAAATAGGAAGTAGGGGCTAGGATGAATATGAAGCACGTGTCTGCTTCACACAAATACTCCCCTACCCCCTCTTGGAACCACTTTAGTTGAAGTTTCTCTTCTAACATTGAGGGATGAAAAAGGGAGGGGGGAGTCTTGAGAGAGGAGTACCAAGAACAGTTGCCCCCTGACTCCACAGCCTACCTCACACAAATGGTCCTCTAGATTCCAAACTTAGCTGACTCAATGTGGATTCTACACTGTCTCCTCACCTCTTCAATGCTCAGCATGAAATAAATGTCACCCTGGCCCCAGCCCACACACAGGGTAGAAGCTCCTAGTCCCAGACCAACTTCCATCTCTGACTGCCCCGAGTTAGGCCAGACCCACCACTCACTACAATGTTGGTGGCAATGACCTCATGTATGGATTCCAGTAACATGGTCTCTAGCAAAGAGCAGAAGCAACAGAGTGAGCAGGGCAGAAGTATGTGGTGGGGGTGATTGCTCTGAGATCTTCCTCCTTGGAGCCCTCCTGTCAAGCCAGAGCCATGCTAACCAAAGCATGGCCAAGTCCAGAGTGTGAGATGATATGGAAGAACACAGGACTAAAGGAGGCACTGCTTTGTCTTGGAGCACTTGAAAATTCCAATTATATTTGACCCATACCAATCTCAAAACCAACATGCAATGCCTCTCCTTGGTGTTATTGTCTGTGAGCACTGTCCCTGAGCTCTTTTTCTCAAGGCTGGCACTCTACCACTTGAGCGACAGGGACACTTCTTGTTTTCTGATAATTCATCGAGGATAAGAATCTCACACATTTTCCTACCCAGGCTGGCTTGGCAACATAATCCTCCAGATCTCAGCTTCCTGAATATCTAGGATGACAAGTATGAGCAACCTGTGCCCAGCATGTGATGGCTTTTGAAGGCATCTTGGCGAGTCTGTATAAGGATCCCCAAAGGGCCTGGATAGACCACAACCCAATCAAGGAGCTGGGATGGGGGAAGGGTGACCTTCTAACCATATTGTTCCCCAAAATTAAAGGTGCCAGAGGGTTTTGTATGTATCAAATACCTAGGCCAACAGCCTTGAGGCTTAGTGGGGAAAACGTGGAGAATACCTAAAGATTGCAATATAGAAATCTCTGATTTTGCATGTATGTGGTGTGTGTGTATGTGTGTGTGTGTGTGTGTGTGTGTGTGTGTGTGTGTGTGTGTGTGTGTGTGTGTGTGTGTGTGTGAACTCAGGGCCTATGCTGTATCCCTGAGTTTTCTTGCTCAAGCCTAGTGCTCTGCCACTTGAGCCACAGCCCCACTTGCTTTTTGATGGTTAATTTTATGTAAGTGTCTCAAGGACTTTCCTGTCCAGGTTGGCTTCAAAGCATGACAGGGCCCCAGGGCAGTAAGAGTAAACATAACTCACAGGTACAATCCCTATGTTAGTTGACTCCTGCCTCCTCGAGGCTAGACAAGGGACATGCAGCCCCGTGTCATCGTCCTCTAGAGTTCAATTGGGGGAAGTGAGCAAGGCCAAGCTGACTTTTGCCCACCCTGAGTGCTGATGCCAGAGCAGGTCTGTTCCACCCTAGGGCAAGAGGCTCCCAGAGGCACCAGGAAGGTAGAGGTCAGCTCCAGGCCAAACTAAGAGCCTTTGCCCATGGATACCCCAAGTTGGCCTTCCTGATCACCGTAAGGCCTGTCAAAGAATAAACCAAAAAAAAAAAAAAAAATTGAAGTTGTGCCTCCAAGTGCTAGAGCTCTCGCATTGAACCAAAGAGCTCAGGGACAGGGCCCTCAAGCTTTGAATTCAAGACCCTCAGCTGATCCTCCTGCAGTTTAGCTAAATATGAACTAGTAGGATTTGTGAAGTATTTCTGAAGAATGGTGATACTGAAGAAAGTATCCTAATTCTAATGAAAGCTGAACTTGTGACATACAGCTATGTGCTGAGTCCTTCACATGGTCCTGTTTGATGGGTCCTTCCAACATGGGAGTTTTGTGCTGAGTCCTCAAAAAGTCCTGTTTGTTGAGTCATCCCAAAGGGCGTTATGTGCTGAATCCCTGAGAAGAGTGGGCCCTGCTGGTTTTTCCAAAGGGTGCTGTGCGCAGTGTCCATTACACAGCTACTGTACACTGAGTCCTTCAAAAGGTACAGTGTGCTAATTCATCCCTTAGGGTATACTTCTATGTGCAGAGCCCTTGAGAAGAGATGGATAAGGTGAAATTTTCAAGTGCTATGTGCCGAGTCCTTTGACAATGTGGTATGTGCTGAGTATTTCCACAGGGCAGTGTGTGCTGAGTCCATCAAAATTGTGCTATGTGCTGAGTTTTTCAAAGGGTACTGTACACTATTTTACACAGTGTGCTACGTACTCAGGCCTTCAAAAGGGGCTGTGAGTAGTCTTAACACAGGGTGCTATGTACTGAGTCCCTGGGAAAGAATGGTACGCATTGAGTTTTTCAAAGCATGCCATGCACTTAGTCCATTACATTGTGGGCTATGGACTCCCTCCTTCAAAGGGTGCTGTGTGCTGAGTACTCTCCACAAGGTACTATATGCTGAGTCCTTCAAAGGGAGCTGTGTGCTGAATCCTTTACACAGGGTGCTTTGTGCTGTTTTTTGAAGTGTGCTGTGTGCTGACTCATCTCAAAAGGTACTATATTCTGAGTCCCTGAGAGGTAGTTATCCCCAACAATCACACCCACACAAACAGACACAAACAAACATACACAAACAAACATACACACAAGGCTCACCTTACACCTTCTTGGTGTGTGGATTGGAGGAGCATGGAGGAGAGTCTCCTCCAGCGATGGGGCTGAGGGGAGATTTGATACCCCAGGCAGGTACTGGGGTTGGGAAGGAGTGATGAGCAGAGGTGAGGCTACAATTTCCATGGCCTGGAAGCCTTTGGTCCCAGTCAGGGCTTGGCTTGCAGCAAGGGGTGGGGGCCAGGACCGAGGCAAAGAGGGGGAGGGGGGCAAGAGGAGGAGGGAGTTGGGCCCAAGGCACACTCCCATGGCAGCAGTGGCCAGGGGCACGACTCAGGAGAGGGCGAGGCGGTGGGCATGCCCGGCAGGTGCAACACAGCCCAGGAGAGGAGAGGAGTGGGGGCAGATAGAGAGCAGAGAGAAGAGCGAGTACACATAAGGGCAAGTGGCTTCATCAGCTGGCGGCCTCGCTGATCATAGTGCAGGTTCTGGTGGGGAGCACAGAGCACGTGGAGATGGCACAGCAGGCACATCGCCACAGGCAGCCACGTGGAGGCAAGGTGCCCATGGCAGCCCTGAGACTGAGGTCCCCACAAGGGGGGCACAGGAACGGCTGAAGTGGGGGTGGTGCTGGCTGAAGAAGAGGAGTAGAGGTCACATGCAGCCCTGCCATGCGTTCGCAGATGCCCCTACCCCCTCCCAGCAGCATTGCATTTCAAATATGGCACTTTCGAATCTGACCAGCTGCACCTCTCACAGTCGCCCAGAGGATATGGCGTGCCCCTGGAAGGCTTGTGGCCCTGAACTGGTCGCTAGGCCCTGGTCCTAGGACTCTGGGCCCATGTGCACCCGGGGCCTCCACTGAGAGCTTCTTCGATTAGTACATGTGAGTGGTGGCTCTGAGGGCCCACAGCCTGGAAACACTCTGGCCAACCTACCACTAAACGGACCTGCACCTCCTGCCTCCCCTTTCCTGTCTTCTCCTCAAGTCCACCCTCCCCCCCCCAGTCTGCCATGGTCCTGTCACAAATGTGCCCCAGGGGTAAGGGGTAGGGGTGTGTGTTGACCTGGGGATCCCACCCCCATCCCTAGTGGCCAGTGTCCCAGGAAACAGGAAGATGCAGGAATGGGTGAGGAGGTGTGACACAGAGCTCCTGGCCTGGAGCATTGGGAGCTACACAGCCACACATCTGCACCCTTCCTCTCTTTGGTGGGAACCTGGTGGCTTTAATTAGAGGCGGGAGCAGCACCTTCACACCTGTCTTCTCGAGTCTTTTTCTTTTTGCTGGGGGTGGTGGGTGTTGGATGCAGAAGATAAGTCCTCCTTGTTGTGTGAGCCCTTGTCTTCTGTGCTCAGTCACCCTTTCACCTGAGGAGGGTCCCAGAAGAGCCCACTAGGTATGTGAGGGCACTTGGAGTCAGACAGAAGGTGAATATCTGGGAAGAATATACCCCCACTCGGACCCACATACACCCAGCCTGTCCTCCCTCCCCCCATCCCAGCTGTCAACAGTACTCACAGGGTGATCACATTTCCCAGCTCTCCCAGCATCTGCTGGTGCTCCCTGTCCATCTGGTCTCCTCGTCCTCCCCAAGAATCCACCAAGTCACCCAGAAGCATCTAGGCTGGAAGTAGGGAGTCCATCCATGTATGTAGCCTTTAAGACCCCATCCGTTTCCCCAACACTGCCCCAAACCCAGGTCAGACACCCCCCTGGGGCACCATGACCCCCTGCTTGTTTTCAGCCCCGGCTCTGAGGAGCCATCTATCTCGGGACACCTTCACCAATTGTCCTAGCCTAGGGTTTTGTTCAATGGGGAGTCAAGGCTGGTTGTTCCCAAGGGAAAGTGTCTGGCCCTGGAGAAAGGGAGAGGCAGGGTTGTTCTGCATTATTAGAGTGGTGCTCCCTTTGGTTGTATCCCCTGTTCTGACCAGGCAACCCCCATGCTCCAGCTTGTATCTTGTCCCAAAGAAGGAACCAACAAACTCAGGAGAGGCACTGCTCGGAACCAACAAACTCAGGAGAGGCACTGCTCTGACTCTATGTGTGTGTGTGTGTGTGTGTGTGTGTGTGTGTGTGTGTGTGTGTGTGTGCATGAGAGAGACAGAGAGCATGAGAGAGAGAGAGAGAAAGGGAGGGAGGGAGGGAGAGAGACAGACAGACAGACAGACAGATAGACAGACAGATCATCTGTCTCCTTATACAGCCTGACTGTGCTCAGGTGAGTGATCCGTTGGCAAATTGCAGGTGCTGCATGGACTAATCTTCTGTCAGAGTTCTGGATTTCTGTGTGTTTTTTTTTTGTTTTGTTTGTGTATATGTGGGTGTGTGTTTGTGTGTGTGTGTTGGGAGAGCAGGGAGATGAGAGCAATAAAACATATTTAATGCATCGTGTCTACAAAGAGCAAAAGCATTTTATTTGTGTGTGTGTGTGTGTGTGTGTGTGTGTGTGTGTGTGTGTTGTTCATTTTTCATCAATGCCAAGTATGAGTCTAGCAATAATTTGTGTTTTCTCCTTTACAGTTTCATGGCTCCTTTGGGGAAGGTTTCAGTACACGTTCCTTTCTACCTTTCTGTTCTCCTTTTCCTGTAGCCCACAGTAGCTGCTGGGGCTGCGTGGGTCTCCCCTAGAATGCTTCTGTGAACTCCAGACCAGAGTGGACACCTGTCCATCTGTCTTCAGCCAGAAGGCTCTTGAGGCAACTGTGACCACAGCCATACTCTTCCTGCCAGACAGTCTGCTCTAGTGTGTATAGTTGGAGCAAAATCAAGGGTTGGGATTGTGTCCTCCAAACGTAATTAGGGAACGAGTTTGGGGGGGGGCAGTAGGGCAGGGGCTGTGAGGCTAGGAGGGTATGGGGGGTAGTGAATGTTGTGACATGGTAGATGGCTCACCACGACCGAGAATGAAAGGGGAAACTTACCCAGGGCATTGACTGTGTCCATGGGCATCTGGGCAGGGGACTCCAGGCCCCCACTGGTGGCATGGATTCCCTCCTGGGGCAATGTACTGGTGGGCAGTTCTCCCTGGAGTCCTGCAGACTCCAGTCTCTGTCTGGCCTGAGCCATTACCAGCTGGGCAGTGGTAAGCAAGTTCATTCCCCCTGTTGGAACCTGCTTGCTAACTGCTGTGGCAGTTAGCTAGGGCTCTCGGAATGCCACTTTCTGTAACCTACTGTAGGCTGTCTGGAAGAAAATGCAGACCACTGAATTTAGAACCCTTCAAGTTTTCCAGCTTTTTTTTTTTCCTTGAAGCTGGCCATTTCCACTAACGCCTGGGATGATGGGTCAAATTACCAGACGATTTCAGCCTCCAAACAATGATGTTCAAAGCAGCACAGGAGAAGTTCCCAAGCCAGATGGTCTCCTTTAAAGAACGTCATGCCTTGACTGACTTTCTTCGGCAGCTGTTGATTCTCCTCTGGCTCTCTCTAGGGTGACCACCACAGTCAAGGATGTCGTGAGGAGCAGAGATTGTGACCTCACCATCCCTAGCCTGCCATCTGTGAGCAGAGATGATTCCCAGCACCTGAACTAGACTCTGGGAGATTCAGAAACCAGGGATACCTCGAGGGTCCTTTCTCTGCAACATGAAACTTGGGGGCCGGATGTGGTAATCCTGACTGGCCCCAGGGGGAGGAGAGGAGGCCCCTTGAGCCAGGCTTTCAGCTCACAGCAACCGCATTCACACCTACATGGGGAACTGAGTGCCACAGAGCTGGTCAGCTACTGGACAGAGATCTTTGAGAAGGCAGGCATCCCAGAGGCTCTGGAGTCCAGCGAGTACATAGTGGCTCACATCCTCAGAGCCAAAACAGTTATGTATGGTGGCACCAGGAAGGGGGAAGAAGGAGGAGGGAGAACTGAGGGAGAGCTACATCAGGCTTCGTACCTCCTCCCCCACAGATGATTCTCATCTGTATCAGATGGGTCTTTTCTGCAGTATTTACATAGACAGATGTTCATTTATTTATTCAACAAACCATTACAGTGTGCACCAGTCTCTGGGTGGGTCACAGACAAAAGTTCCAGGACTGGTTCCACAGCCCATGAAGAAACCTTGGATTGATTTGGATGCCAGTGCTTCAAGCCTGTCAACCTAGCTACTTAGGAGGCTGAGTTCAGAGGATTGAGGCTTTTGGCCAGGGCAGGAAATCCTGTAAGACTCTTGTCTTCAATTAACTACCAAAAACAAAACGCCAGAAGTGGATGTGTGGCTCAAGCCGTAGACTGCTAGCCTTGAATAAAAAGGCTTAGGGACAGCACCTAGGCTCCAAGTACAAGGCCCAGGGCTGACACAAAGAAAGTAAAGAGAGAGAGGAGGGAAGGACAGAAGGAGAAAAGGAGGAAAGGAAGGAAGAAGGGAGAACATGGAAGCCTTGGTTTGGAGTCCCTGGATCAAGGGAGCCAACTATTCACAATCTCTGTGGGGACAGTTTCAGAACCTAAAGCCAGTATGTAGGACCAAGCCACTGATCCCTTAGCAACTTCATGAGAGCAAGGAGCTGTGTGGTCACCGATGTAGAGGGAACCAGCCTCGAGTAGAACCTAGGGCTCAGGGTGGGTCACCAGGTTTAAATTATCCCCAGCCTCATCGAGTTTATTTTCTGGTCAGATAAGAAGAAAGTTTCCAAGGGCTAGGGAGGTATTGGGGTGAGAAAGTTTCAACGGGGGGTAAGGGTTAAGCAGGACTTTGAAGAGGGAGGATGGTCTCAGGTCAGGTGTGTCAGGAAATTGGAACCATGACCTCGCCTGACAACATAAACTATCAGTCTTTGATCCAGCCAAAATGTTATTAAAAGTCCTGGCACCTTGGGTTCATCATTGACAACCTGGCTGCCATTCACTGCAGGATGCCTGTGCAGTACATCCTTGGGAACTAGGACTTTCCAGGGCTCAATCTGAGGATACCACCTCCGGTATTCATTCCTCCATCAAAGACTGAGGTAAGCATGCCACTGCCACAGGACAGCCTTGGAATTAGGGCAGGAAATGGGTCTCTTGTCTGGCTCAGTCTTTAGTCTAGATGGCAGATCTGGGATTCAGAGAAGGTAGGCTGAAGGTGGGGCAATGCTGTGTAGAGGCTGGTGGGAAAACCAAAGCCACTGGGCTCTGAGCAGGGTGGTTTCTTTGATAAAACTCACAACATAGGAAAATTTCTGGGATAGAGCAGCCCTTTTCACCTCCCCAAGATGGACTTAGATCTCCCCAGTCTCCGTCCCTTGACCAGGAAACCCTTTAGTTCCCTTTAGTGGTTGAATAACTAGACCTCACCTCACTGCCCAGTGCTGAGGCAGGACAGTGAGAGAGCCTGAGTCTTTGATAAGGTCAGAGGATTTTCAGTATGAGATTGTACTTGAAAGTCCCAATTTGGTGCATGGTCAGTCCCATCTAAGACTGCCATGATGTAGGACATAGAAGCTAGAGAATAAGAGCTGGATGGGGTCTGTTCTGGGAGTCCTGAGTATTATGTGTTAGCTTTGAGCTCCCATATGCCCACCTGCTTCCCTTCCTTGGTTGCGTCTACCCTAGAAAAAGCTTGAAACTAGGGCGTGGATCTTATTTTTTATGCTCCAAGATAGCACTCTACCATTTGAATCACAGCTCCACTTCTAGCTTTTTTGGGTGTTTAATTGGAGATAAAGGGTTCTCATGGGCTTTGCTGCTAAGTGGCATCCAACTGCAGTCCTCATAACAGGACTGGGAAAGTATGTTTGGCTGGGTGCCAGTATCTCATGGCTTTTATCCTAGGTACTCAGGAGGTGAGATCTGAGGATCATAGGTCAAAGTCAGCCTGCTCAGGAAAGACCCTGAGACTCTTATCTCTAAGGGATTGCCAGAAAACCAGAAGCAGTGCTGTGTCTAAAGCAATTGAGTGCTTGCCTTAAGCTGAAGAGCTCAGGGCAAGCAACAAAGTCCAGAGTTCAAGCACCTTAACCAACAACAACAAAAAAAGAGGTGATTAAGTTTTCCGCATAGCAGTGAGTATGGTAGGAAATGCCATGCTCTTCTATGAGGCATTCTAGATATGTGTGAGGCTCACTGTTTTGTCTACACTGGGTCTGATGTCGGGACTGCCACCTTCTCAGGGGTGGGATGTGGTCCTATTTGAGTGAGTTCATGATTCTTTTCTCAGGGACTGCTGAATCCTTGGGCTCTCCGTTTGTGTGTGTGTGTGTCTGTGTGTGTGTGTGTGTGTGTCTGTGTGTGTCAGTCTGTCTGTCTATCTGTGTCTGTGTCTGTGTGTGTTTGGAGGTAGAAGAACTGGGCCTTGTACTCAAGCCCTAAATGTTGTTCTGGAGATTTCTTGCTCAAAGCTAGAGCTCTGACACTTGAGCCACAGCTCCACCGGTGGCTATTTGGTGGTTCAGTGTAGATAGGAGCTTCACAAACCTTCCTACACGGCTGGCTTTGAACAGTGATACTCAGACCTCAGCCTCCTGAGTAACTAGGATGACAGACAGGAGCCACCCGTGATGGCTTTGTGTGTGTATGTGTGTATGTGTGTGTGTGTGTGTGTGTGTGTGTGTGTGTGTTTTATTTATTTATTTTATTACAGACAGGTTACAATTACATGGGCAAGATAATGAGTACATTTCTTATCAAGCATTGCAGCCTCTTCCATTGTTTACCCTTCACATCCCTTCCCAGCCTCTCCTCACCCCCCCATCCAATCCTCTCCCCCGCACCAAAGTTGTAAAGTTCGTTTTTGACATGACAACTTGACAATCATAGTTGCATCGGGTCCACCTGTATCCTTAAACGACTTGTTTTTCCCCATCTCCTCCACAAATTATACCGACATCAACTATAGTGTGGGGGAGGGACATACAAATCTACAAAGAAATAATCTTATAAATGAGTTAGAAACAAACGCATGAAAGAAAAAAAAACAATTAAATATATATCTAAGGGTTCATTTTCCTAACATCACATTATCTGAACTTTCCTGCTTGACTCATACATATACTAGATTTTGCAAATAAGGGAAATCATGGGACCTATGTTTCCTTGGGCTTGGCTTACTTCATTAATATAAATTTTTCCAAGCCTTTCCATATCCTAGCAAATGGGGAAATGACATTCGTTCTGATGGAGGCATAGAATTACCTTGTGTATATATGCCACACTTTCTTGATCCATTCATCTACTGAGGGGCATCTGGGTTGGTTCCATATCTTAGTTATGGTAAATAATGCTGCAATAAACATAGTTGTGCTGGTAGATTTAGTCTGGTCTTGTTTGCAAACATTTGGGTAAATGCCCAAAAGTGGGATTGCTGGGTCATAGGGGAGCTCTATGTGAAGTCTTTTCAGAAACCTCCATACTGATTTCCAAAGTGGTTGAACAAGTTGACACTCCCACCAACAATGAAGTAAGGTTCCCTTCTGTTCACATCCCCTCCAGCATCTGTTGTTGTTAGTGTTCTTGATTCTAGCCATTCTAACTGGAGTGAGTTTGTATCTCAATGTTGTTTTGATTTGCATTTCTTTTATGGCTAGGGAGGTTGAGCATTTCTTCATGTGTCTATTGGCCATCCTTCTTTCTTCTTCAGAGAAGTTTCTCTTCAAGTCTTTAGCCCACTTATTTATTGGGCAGTTGTTTCTATGAGGATTTGTTGTTGGGGGATGTAATTTTTTGAGTTCCAAGTACATTTTAGATATGAGACCCTTGTCCGTTTTATGGCTAGTGAAGATCTTTTCACAATCCGTGGGCTTTCTATTGAACTTGCTAGCTATATCCTTTGCCATGCAGAAGCTCTGCAACTTCATGCAATCCCATTTGTCCAACCTTTCTTTGATTTATTGTGTTTCCGGGTTTCTATTAAGAAAATTTCGGCCTGCGCTAAGGAGGCCTAGAGTTTCTCCTATTCCATCCTGTACTGTTTTCAGGGTGTCTGCTTTGACTCTGAGGTCTTTGATCCATTTGCAGTTGATTCTGGTTCAGGGTGATATATAAGGATCTAGTTTTAGTTTTCTACAAGTAGTTAACCAATTTGCCAGCAGCATTTACTGAAGAGGTGGTCTTTCTTCCATTCTATTATTTTGGCTCCCTTATCCAAGATTAGTCGGCTATAGGTCTGTTGGTTCATTTCTGGGTTTTCAATTCTATTCCTTTGGTCCTGAGGTCTCTTCTGGTAACTTCTAAATGCTGTCTTTGGGGGCAGCATGGGCTTTGAGTCTGAGGTCTGGGAGCCTGGATGTGTGAGACCCTTGAAGGGGACTCAGCAACGTTAAATTATAAGAGCAAGAGAACTTTGTGCCCTGGAACTGTCTATTCCCATTGGCCTGGTTGGTGGCAGAGGGAGTTTGGGAGGATCTCGAGGTGGGGCACACAGGGGTTGGCTCCCCAGGGGGATAGAGCACATGGTCAGCACTTAGTACGGTTTGAGTCCTGTTAGTATGGAACGTATTGGCATGGGTCTTCTCATCATGACGTCTGATAGGCAAGGCCAACCCTACTTTAAATCTTGACCTGTGTTCTTCAGATCTCAGCCTCCTGAGGAAGTAGGTTTATAGGCATGAGCTTCTGGCACCGGGCCTCAGATTCTTTTTGTTATATTATGGTTTGAACTCAAGGCCTTAAGCTTTCCAGTCAGGTCTTCTTCCATGGGAGCCACGCCTTTCTGTCTTGGGCATTTCTGAGATAGAGATTCCATATATGCTCAGGCTTGGCTAGATCATGGTCCTCCTGTGACATGCATGCACCACCATGCCTGGTCCTCTGTAGTTGGGATGGTAAATATGTAGCGCCATGCTCAGTCATCGGTTTAGATGACTGTCCCAAACTCATAATCCACAGCAGCCGATTCTTGACCACAGTTGAAGCTCTGGGTTTGGCCTGGAACCATTGGTCCTCAGTCTCCTCACAGTACAGTTGTGAGGAAACAAGGGATCAATACAAGGGGAACTCTGGGGCAGAGCCAAGCATAGAGGTAACAGTCATTGGGTAAGTTTCTTGGCAATTCTGTGAGCATATAACAAGAAGATACTGGAAAGGACTCAGAAAGGGCTTGTTATTTATCATGCTGCAGGTCTAGGATTATGAAACAAAACATGGCTCTCTTTCATTCTTACCCTATCCCATGAGGAAGGGGATCCTTCATTGTTCAGCTTTGCAGCATCAGAAAATGAGGCACGGAAAAGCTGGATGACCTACTCATGACCCCCAGCTGACAGAAAGCTTGGCCTGACTTCTCTGCCATGCTTCCTAGGACAATGGGTGCTATTCAGTCCACTTCTTGTTGTGGGAAGTCCACTTATTGTCAGTCGTGGGGTTTGAACTCTGGGCCTGGGCACTGTCACCAAGCTCCTCAGAACAAGGTTCGGACTCTGCCACTTGAGGCACAACACCACTTCCGGTTTTCTGGTGGTTCTTTGGAGATAAGCATCTCACAGGCATTCCTGCCTGGACTGGCTATGAACCATGATCCTAATATCTCAGTCTCCTCTGTAGTTACCTTTCTAGGTCTGTGCCACCGGCAGCCGGCTTAAGTGTAATTCTCTCTCTCTCTCTCTCTCTCTCTCTCTCTCTCTCTCTCTCTCTCTCTCTCTCTCAGTAACTTGTTGAAAGGGTGTTGGTGGAGGTGCCTCAGCATCCTCATTTGGCTGGGACCCTCTTATTCTGGAGGTAGGCTGTGGATCAGGAGCTTTCTTGCTCGGCCTGTAGAACTAGCTTCCTTAGGTAATTCCCTCTGTGCGAGGGGTAGACTGTGATGATTACTCATTGTCAGTCTGTGTGGTGAGTACTTCCCCACTACCCTTTGCTAAGACAGTTAAAGGAAAATGGTTGAGGAGGCATCGCATTGCCCAACTGCACAACTCTATCCCTAGCCTTTGATCCTCACTGCCACCTATCTGGCCAGACCCTGATTATAAGAAACTGAATTCATTCTATGTCTCCTTCGCGTTACTTCTGTGTGTCGTTTCAGAGAGTGGGGGCAGTGTGCAGAGGAAAGACCCGAGATCCAACACCTCTTGGGGGACATTTGTTGTTTGACAGCACGAAGTCATTGCTGTTGATAAGGAGGAAGCCTGCATCAGACTGAGCTGCAACAATGCTCAAAGCTAGGTAAGCTGTTGAAGTATCAAACCCACCCATGTCTGCTTCCCACTCACAACAAGGACGGTGCAATACAGGTAGCCCAGCACTGGCCCTAGGGGACTATAAGTGGATGGTGGTGGTCAGGTGCCAGTGGCTCTCGCCTGTCATTCTGGCTATTCGGGAGGCTGAGTTCTGATTGTCGTCACTCAGAGCCAGCCCAGGCAGGAGAGTCTGTGAGATTCTTTTTTTTTTTTTTTTTTTGGTCCAGTCATGGGTCCGGAACTCTGTGCCTAGGCACTGTCCCTCAGCTCTTCAGCTCAAGGCTAGCACTCTGCCTCTTGAGCCACAGTGCCACTTCTGGCTTTTTTTCCTTTTTGCTTATGTGGTGCTGAGGAATCGAACCCAGGGCCTCCGGCATGCAAGGCAAGTGCTCTACCACTGAGCCACCTTCCCAGCCTCAAGTCTGAGATTCTTATCTCCCATAAAATACCTCCCTCCCCCCCGAAAAAAGCTAGTTTTGGTGCTGGGGCTCAAGTGATAAAGCTTCAGCCTTGAGTAAGAGAAGCTCAGGGATGACACTGAGTCCCTGAATCCAGGACCTGTGACTCACAAAAAAATAAAATAAATGAATAGTGGGCACTTGTCATCTTACTACCAAAATGGATGGATTAATTCTTCTCTCTGGTTCTTGTAGCCAAAGGTAAGGGGCTTCCCTTGATGCTCCTCTAAACTTCTCCTCTCTATTATCTTTCCCAACGTCAGTTGTAGGATAGAATACAGATCATCCCACTTGATGTGACCTTATGAACACTCCCTTACCTGCCTTCCTTGGGGTGGAGATCATGGATGTTCTTACCAATGGGAGAATGAATCACGGAAGAGATGGGGGTAGGTATCCTTGAAACTCACACACACACACACACACACACACACACACACACATACACACACACACACACACACACTCACTTAGGCCAACTCTGACTAGCCTTTTCAAAAGACATTTTATCTCCTTGGATTAACTGACCTATGAGAGGAACTTGATCCCCTATAAATGATTATTTTAACTAGTGCTTGCTAGTTGACATGAGATAAACAGAAGCTCAAAGGAAAGGTTCTGGAGGCTGTCTGGCTCAGGTTCACACTTGACATCCTGGCTCCATGGGAGGCAGAGATCTGAGGATCAAAGATCGAAGCCAGCCATAAGCTGGAAAGCCGATAAGACTCTTCTCTGCTTGGACCCACCAAAAATCCAGACGTGGAGCTGTGGCTCAAGTGGGAGAGTAGAAGCCTTCAGTATGAAAACTCAGAAAGACAGCTCCCAGATCCTCAGTTCAAGCCCACACATGAAATGGCCTCATTTGTTGCCCCCAGACTGCCTGGCCCTCAAGTGCCCTCTCACAGATTGTGATACCACACTGGTTCCTGGATAGTGTATCAGAGCCTTCAGGTGGTGAAAGCCAGGCCTTCACCTTTGTGCACTTTCAACCCACACCAGCTGGAAGGCAGAGCATGACAAGGCCAACAGCCTGCAGAGCGGAGAAGATCCCCCTCTGCCATGGTGATTGGAGTGGGCTTCTTAGAGGCAGCACTTGAAAGGGGGTCTTGCTTAACAGGGAGGATGTGACAGGAAGCACAAAGAGAAAAGATGCCATAGATGAAGGACAACAGAGAGGAGCGTGTTCTTTTCCAGCCAAGGCTGCTTGTTAGAAACTCGGTAAAGTTGGGCAAGACTGTCCCAAGACAGGCCCAAGGGGTCACAGAAGAACAGCTATCCAATATTGGGAATTTGTCTTAGCAGTAGTGGGCTCACCTAGCACACAGGAAACCCTGGGTTCGATTCCTAGGTCCCACATACACAGAAAAAGACAAAAGTGCTACCTTGGCTTTGGGTGGAAAAGGTCTCACTTCAAGCAAAAGAAGCTCAGGGACAGCGCCTGGATCCTGAGTTCGAGCCCCCGCACTGCCAACGTAAAACTGCTCTCCAAGGGACCTGGGTGACAGGTGGATGGTGTGCCCTGTAGCTCTTAGTAGATCCATTCATGCTTTGTATCTCCTTCTTTGACAAAGGGGATCCGGACACTCCTTCTGTCCTGGGCACCCTGGACCCAGTTATCAGCAACCCTCCCAAAGGCTTCCACTGGTACATGGAGCAGCTGGCCCCAGAAATCCTCAGGTATCTGTTGGGTGTGGAGGGGGGATACATGGGCAGGCCTCAGAAGTCCTAGTAGGTCTGATCTTCCCCAGACATCCAGGCCATCCAGAGGAAGCAGATGGGAGCTTAGAAAAGGATAGTGATGTGAAGGGGGCCCTTTAATGCTCATGGCCCTCCCCATATTCTGAGCCTCCCTTTGCTCTCTCTGAAGGATGTAGAGGCGTGTCTAGGTGGTAGTGTCTAGAGGCGGACTTGTTGGAAATTGTAAAGTGTGAGACACCATAGGCCATGCGCTGATGGCTCACGCCTGTCATCCTGGGTACTTGGGAGGCTGAGATCCAGAGGGTCTTGTGTCCCAGCACAGGGAAGAAAGTCCAATGAGAGTCTCATAGCCAATGTTGGTGCCATGGCTTAAGTGGAAAAGCACTGGCCTTGAGCAAAAATCATCATCAGGGACAGTACCCAAGCCCTGAGTTCAAGCACCTCATCCAATAAAACAATAAAGAAAGACACCATTTGCTTGCCAGAGATGGTGAAGGAGTGGGGTTGCTGTGGTTGGGACACCAGGTTCTGGCCTCAGTGTACAGCCATTTCTAAGAACTCCCCAAGTTTAACCAAGTGTGAATTTACAGCAGGGTGGGCATTGTCTTACCAAGAACTGCAGAGGTTGTGGCCTGTCAGGCAGGGAATGGGCGAATGGGACCAGGTGTGGGAGATTAATGTCAATTATATTCTCTCCAACCAAGGAAGAATGTTTTTGGATGCTGGTGTCAAAGTCTGAAAGTGTAGGGTTAGATGTGCTTTATGACCTGACAAGTTGGGTTTCCTTGGTTGTAAGAAGGTGGCTGAAACCGGGCACTGCCAGTGTCTCACAACTGTCATCCTAGCTACTCAGGAGGCTGAGATCTGAGGATCATGGTTCAAAGCCAGCTTGGGCAGCAATGTCTGTATGATTTTAACTCAATTGAAGCACCAGAAAACTGGAAGTGGTGCTGTGGCTCCAGTGGTAGAGCGCACACCTTCAGCTGAAGAGCTGAGGGATGGCACGCAGGCCCAAAGTTCAAACCCCATGACCGTCGATCAAAAATAATCTGGCTGAGTTTTCTTTATAGCGGAGTGTACAGTAGGAAATGCCATACTGTTTTATGAGCCATTCTAGATGTGTGAGAGCTTCTGAATTTTGTCAACATTTGGTCTGAGGATGGTAGTGCCATCTTCTCAGAGTTTGGGATGTTCAGTTGGTCAGGGACTACTGAGGCCTTAAGCTAACCATGTGTGTGTGTGTGTGTGTGTCTGTGTGTGTGTATTTGTGTGTGTGTATTTTTCCCTCATCAATCTCTGCCCACTTCCTGGATGCTTGTCTGCCTCTTCCTGACCTTGGATGGTGCCCTTCCTCAATTGCAACCTTGTCTTTAGCTCTCTATCATGGTCTACAATGAGTCCTAAATTACCAGAGACCTGCATAGTCCAGTTTTCCTTGGGACCCAAGTCCCGGGTGTCCATATCTTTGTCCTCATCCAGGCGATTCTGGGTCAGCAGTGCCGGCTGGCATATATTCTTTCCTGCCTCTGGGGGGGGCAGGGTCAGTCATGCTGGGTCCTGTCCTTTTCTCAGCTGGGCCCCTGGCTGCATGTCGCACTCCCAGCAGGCTGGCAGTGGAGTGGAGGAAGGGTGGTTGCCAGTGCCTCTGGCCAACTCGACCTTGATAGCTGACTGAAGGCTCCCCAAACAAGGATAATCTGGGGGTACATGAGAGGTGATGCCAAGGTGGCTTGGATGTACGCTTCGATGTCTAGGAAATGTCACTGTATCTTATCGTAGGCAAATCTATCTTCTGGCCCCAGCTGGGCCTCTCAGGTCCTTCTAGACAATTCTGGATGCCCAGAATACAGAGAAATATGCTTTAGATTCCAGGGCCAGGGAACTGGGGGATGAGAGATTGGTATGGCCAGTACCTCAATGTTTTAGGGTATTAGTTTTGACCTGGATGAGCTGAGCTAGGACTGGGGGCAATCCTGAGTCACAGTCACAGTAAACTCTCAAGCCTAATCAAGTGGTTTCTCCCTAAGTCCTTCTTGGGCTGAGGGGTTTGGGCCATGGCAGTAAGTTCCACGGAACCTGCCCCTCGATTTCCACACGGAGCCACAGTATCAAGGGAAGGACACTAGGGATTATCCTTTGTAGTCGGCCCATGATTGCAGACCTTCATCTGCCCCCCTTCCCCAAGCACTGGTGAGGAAAGCAGGGCTCCATGCCCTAGGACTCCTGGGATAGTGCCTGCTACAAGCAGCAGCCAGTTGGCTGTGGATTCCTGAGTCTACAAAACTTTCATGAGCCCAACTCAACACCTGCCCAAGTTCTGACTGACAAATTTGCACTCTTGTGATACTTGTGTGAGTGGGTATTATCTGGTGTGATATCTTGCAGCTCCTGCCCCTCCTGGCCCAGAACCGTGGTCTGAGATAGTAATTTACTACTCAGATCCACATTGCACCCATGATAGATGCCATTCTGATGATCTTCATGCCCCCAGCCTTGATAATTCTCTGCTACTGTGGCTTGCTCTATAGGTAATGTCCTCCAAACAAGCTGCTATCAAGACTTGCAGGACACCTAGACATTAGGAGACCCTGAGGGGCCCACTGGAAAACCTCTGCCTAGAGCCACAGAGTAAGGTCCAAGCAGGCCAGGTATCGGTCATGGGGCTTGAACTCTGGGCCTGTGCACTGTCCCCCAGCTCTTCACCTTACCACTTGAGCCACAGAGCAACTGGTTTTCTGTAGGTTCCTTGGAGATCAGAGTGTCCCAGACTTTCCTGCAGGGGCTGGGTTTGAAACGTGATCTTCACATCTCAGCCTCCTGAGGAGCTAGGAGGACAGGCGTGAGAGACCTGTGCCTGGATGACTTGGCCTTACACCATAGTGGACTGGGAGCTCCTGAAATCTTTTCTTTAATTTTCCTGTGCTAGTATTGGGACTTGAACTCAGGGTCTGGGCTCTGGTCTTTAAAGTTTTTCCTTCAAGGTTACCACTTTACCACTTTAGCCACAGCTCCATTTCTGGATTTTGGTAGCTAATCGGCAAGAAGAGTCTCATTAACTTTCCTCTCCTGAGCTGGCTTGACCCTCGATCTCTATCTCAGTCTCCTGAGTAGCTAGGATTTACAGGGGTTGAGCCACTGGTGGCATTGAGCTAGAAGCTTTTCTAAAGCAAGAGTTTTTCCCTGCGTTTGCCCTGACACCTCCATGCAAAGGAGGCCTGAGAGACAGGAGCTGTGAAAACAGGTTTCCAGCCACAGGAAATGGCTTTGGGACCCTGGCAAAAAACCAAGTTAATCTTCCCCCTGGCGGCCATTCTGGGACCACTTCCTCTGCCCTGTGACTCAAGTGAAAGTTGACCCAGCCTTGAATTTCCTGCCAGACTTTTCTGAAGCCATAGAACATTCATACAATTCACACCACCTGCTCTACAGCACACCTCAGGACCTTTGCCCATGCTATACCTTCTGCCTGAGGCTCTCTGTCTTGTACCCACATAATAGAACTACTGTGGAATTTTAGCACTGCCTATATCACTTCCTGAAGCAAGTCTTTCCTTCCCTTCTCCATCTTTATTTTTTTTTTTAATATTGAGTTGATAGAGATGGAATTTGTGCAGGCTGAGTGGCAAATGCTCTATATTGGGGTGTGTGTGTGTTTGTGTGTGTGTGTATGTGTGTATTTGTGTGTGTGTGTGTGTGTGTGTGTGTGTGTGTGCGCTAATCCTGGGGTTTGAATTCAGGGCCTGGATGCTATCCTATCTCTGAGGTTTGGTGCTCTAGGCTAGCACTGTACTACTTGAATCACAGCTCTAATTCTGGATTTTTGGGTGTTTAATTTGAGAAAAGTGTCTTAAATTGACTTTCTTGCTTGCCAATCGCTTCCTCCTGAGTAGCTTACAGGGGTGAGCCACCAGCCCCTGCCCGCTACCCTACCTCTTACCTATAACCTCGGCCCTCCTCTGAGTCCCAGAAGAATATGTCTTTCAATTTAATTATGTAGCATGTTTCAATACTGAAAAATTAGTTAATGAAAAATTAGTCAATGTCCTAAATTATTGTGTATAATTTCATAATAGATGAGCAAAATATAATATTATGTGTATAATAATACTAAATGCAACAATCAATAAATGAATCAAAGAAAAATAAAATACAAAATCAATAATAAAATTCATAATATGGAATTAACAAACATATATAAGTATATATCATGTAATACACATATAGAAATATTTTTTCCATTGCAGGGCCTTCATTTAGGCACTGGGAATTCTATCCTGAATTTCTTTTCCTCAAGGACAATAAGCTATGCATTCACCCATCATGCAAAATAGTTACCTGGATGGTGAGCTGAAAAACTTGCAATGGCAGAAATTCTGGCCCCATTTCCAAGACAGTGACTTAAATTTTTTAATGGAAGCAGTTATGTTTATTCAGTTCCATACTGAACATTAAAAAAAGCAGTGTAGATTTTTGTACAGCTATTCAAACATCCTTCCCTTACCTGCAAAATGTTTCTCTGAGAACTATATTGTTTCTCTTTTTTTGTATGTTTTTTATTGTAAAAATGTACTACAGAGGGGTTACAGTTCCAGGAGCAAGGTAATGAGTACATTTCCTATTGAGCATTGTTTACTCCTCCTGTGTTTTTCCGCTACCATCCCATCCCTCCCATCTCCACAACTATCTCCCCCTGCCAAGGACAGTGACTTAGTTTTTCATTTTTGGTTGGCATGGGGTTTGAACTCAAGTAATGGCAACTCTTCGCTCACATTGCTACAGATTTACCAAGACCCTGAGTTCAAATCCCAGGCTAGAAAAGAAAACTGACAGAAATTCCAAACCAGGGAGCTTTATTTTTTTAATTTAGTTAAATAATTAATAAATTATTTATCATAATAAAAAAATAAATATTGTTTTATTTTGGCCAAGCATAGGGCTTGAACACAGGTCGTGGAAATTCTATTTCAGCTTGAATCTCCGCTGGCTGGGGTGCAGTCTCTGGACCCATAGCCGATCCTGGGATCGGGGGCCCAGAGTGCTTTCAGGAAGAAAAAAAAGTTGGAAAGCACAAAAAGTGGTGAATTACACACAGCTGGGGTTTTATGATTTTTTTCTTTGGACAGTGACCATCCTGGGTCTGAATGACAAAGCTGCAAAGTGGACCTGACCTGCCATTGCTGGTGGCTGGTGGGCTATCCGTGAAGCCATAGGCCAACCTGTCAACATAGGCCCTGGGTTCAAATCGCAGTCCTGACATCAATCACAGAATATCACAAGAGACTCATTCTTATGTACAGGAATACTGATTGAAAAAGTAGTTTCTACATCGGTCTATGCTAAAATTGGATACAATAATCCTAGAATGCTGATTGAGCTTAATTAATAGTTTATTAAGCATGAAAAGAATAATATTCCTTCAATGGCGGAATAATGAATACCTAGGAGTTGATATATATAGGTAAAGAGTTCCAAAGCTGTCTATCTATGATAGAATGACACCTATTATGTTCATATATATATATATATATATATATATATATATAGGAACTATGTTCCTATATATATATATTTGTATACCTCCATCTGCCTATACATGTATCGCTGTTTTGCCCAAACCTGGGGTTGATCTCAGAGCCTGGGAACCACCTGACATCTTCATTGGCTAGAGGCTGCCATGCTCAAACTCACCCAATCATGAATTGGGCCTGCTAGGCTCTAAGTTCAGATCCTGGCACTGCCAGGTATGATGGATAACACATCTAACATCTAGATGTTATGTGATAGGATGTAAAAAATGTAATAAATTCTATAGGTGTCATGAGAGTCAATAAAATAAATTCTAAATAAATGAATGACACAAGAAATAAAATAAATAACCACACTAAACACAATATGGACTGAACATCTGTACAGAAGTATAAATCCTATCTTTAA
The DNA here is from genome assembly GCF_019054845.1 of Dipodomys spectabilis. Taxonomy (NCBI): domain Eukaryota; kingdom Metazoa; phylum Chordata; class Mammalia; order Rodentia; family Heteromyidae; genus Dipodomys; species Dipodomys spectabilis. The sequence goes on along the minus strand of NW_024870734.1, from coordinate 3,021,724 downwards.
AATATATATAAGGAGGGCTGGGAAGGTGGCTCAGGGGTAGAGCTCTTGCCTTGCATGCATGAGACCGTTGGCTCGATTTCTCAACACCACATAAGCAGAAAAAAAAGCTGGCAGTGGCGCTGTGTCTCAAGAGTTAGAGCACTAGACTTGAGGTGAAGAGCTGAGAGGCAGTGCCTGGGCCCAGAGTTCAGGCCCACGAGTGGACCCACAAAAAAAAATTATATAAGGAATATCTTTTCCAGGCCTGAGGCTTGAATTCACCTCCCACCCCCCCATGCAGAGGGAATGGTGGCAGATCCTGAGATACTCGTTTCTGGACCTGGGAAGAGTCATGGAATGTGATCAATCTCATCCTTGAATCAGTAGTTCGTGCATGATGCAAGTAGGAAATGATAGGCAAGACTCATGGGATATCGAATATTTGTAAAGAAATTGATGAAGCATGATAATAATCATCACAGTCATGAAATGGAGGCATCAGGAAAGATCCAAGAATCAGTAGTTCACACAGATTGGATTCCATGACAGGTTACCATCTCTCCTAATCTATATAAATGTGTACTTATTTGCCTACTACCTTCACCTTATGAATGGATGACTGTTGTGTTCCCGCTTTCCACTCAGGGGAGGGGGCTCAATGGCAGATCCCAAAGGCTGGTGTGCTCAGGTGGACCCATTCACCACTTGGTCCTGCTAGGTCTCGAGTTCAGATTACCCGCTCTGCCAAAAGATTCATCTTTATGTCAGAAGTCAATCATTGCACCTGTTTTCTTTCCTTTGCAAGTCCTGGATCTCAGCTATGATGGAGAATGCTTGGGCCACCCTGTGGCCATGGGAATATGTTGTTAACCATGTCAGCCCAGTTATACCTGTCAACATATACTCAAGAAAATACACAATACACCCATGAATAGCATACAAATAGAATAACTACACTAAATGCACGATGCAGTCCACACACAGATGTGAATATACATCCCATGTTTAAATGATCCTTGAGGACTATTTTGGCCTCCCTGGGGCTCGTTCTCAGTTCCTGGGAACGGCCCACCTCCTTAGTGGCTCACAGTCTGGTGTGCTCATGTGGACCATTGGGCAGTTGGGCCTCCTAGGCCCAAAGTTCAAATACCAGCACTGCCAAAAATTCACCCTGATGTACGAAGCCAGTTGTTGCACCAGTTTTCCTGTTCTGTGCAAGTTCTGGGCCTTGGCTAGGAAAGAGAATGTATATGCAACTCTATACTCATGGAAACAGGTTGTCATCCAGTTCACCACAGTTATATCTGTCATCCTATACTCAAGGAAATACACAATACATCAATGAATAAGACACAAAGGAAAGAGATTGACTACACCATAAGCAAGATGCCTCCCTCCCATGTTTGGAAATATGTATCCACTGTTTAATTATGAATTTATGACTATATTGGCCTCCACCAGGGCTCCATCTCAGATCCTAGGAATGGCCTAGTTCCTTAGTGGCTCACAGCCTGGTGTGCTCACCATGGCCCATTCACCATTTGGGCCTGCTAGGATTTGAGTTCAAGTTCCTGCACTACCAAAAGATTCATTCTGAAGTGAGAAGCCTTTGGTGACACATGTGTTCCTGTCCTGTGAATGTTATGGGTCTCTTTGAGGATGGAGAATGCTATATAGGCAAATCTTAGCCATGGGAATAGGTTGTCATCCATGTCAGCACAGTTATATCTGTCACCCCATATGCAATAAAATACACAATACATCCATGAATAAGACACAAAATAGAACAAATAACTACACTGAATGCAAGATGCATACCATATCTGTAGGTAAATAGAAATCCTATGTTTAAAAAAATTGGGCTTGTTATTTTGTCCAGTGTTGGGGCTTCAAATCATTTCCTGCACCAGGCCTGACATTCTAGTCTTCAAAGATGGTGAGCTTCCCATTCCCCCACAGTGCAACAGAGTTACCCAGTCCTGAGCTCAACTCCCAGCACGGACAAAAGATTCATCCTGATGTCAGAAGCCAGTCGCTGTGCCTTTTATCCTCTCCTATGAAAGTCCTGGGTCTCAAATACGCTGGAGAATGCATAGACAACCCTGTAACCACAAGAACAGGATGTCATCCATGTCAGCACAGTTATACCTGTCACCATACTTATTAAAATACACAATACCTCCATGAATTAGTTACAAAATAAGGAGAATATTTGCACTGAACACAAGATGCTGTCCATACATGTGTGTCAATATAGATCCTACGTTTAAATTATGAATTTATGACTATAGTGGACCATCCTGGGGATTAATGTCAGATTCTGGGAATGGCCACACTACTTAGTTGCTCACAGGTTCATATGATCACCTTGACTGATTGGCCAATTGGTTTTGCTCTGCCTTGAGTTCAGATCCCAGCACTACCAACAAGTGGATCGTGGAGTAAGTAAGAAGGAGTGTGTGAAACATTTTTTCCTTTTCTCTGTGAATTCTGGGGGTCAGGCATGATGGAGAACATTTCTACAAATCTAGATGTTTTGTTATAGGTTGTCATCAATGTAATAAACAGAATGGGTTTCATCATAGTAAAATCAATGATAAATAACTGAATAAAACAAAGGATACAAGGAACGACCATACCAAACCTGTATGGGCTGAAAATCTATAGGTAAGTATAAATCCTATCTTTACAATATATGTAAATAGTATGTTTTCGAGGACTGGGTCTTGAATTCAGGACTAGTGAACAGCCCTGACTTTTTTATCTTCATGTAAGGTAATCTTCCCCTTTATCCACATTGCTGCAGATTTACCCAGATCCTGAGTTGAAATCCAAAGCCTGTAAGAATAAACTTTGCGAATTGCAAGCCAGGGAGCTAATGTTTTTCTGAGCATGGGGCTTGAACTCAGGTTGTGGCAACTCTGCCTCAGCTTCTATCACCCTAGGATGGAGTGCAGCCACGGGACACACAGGTGCTTTTGGGATCCTAGACCGCCACGTGTTGCAAGGAAAACAATGCACAGAAAAAAATGTGGCCTTTTATGTTTTCTTCCGTTGCACAGTGACCCTTCTGGGTCTGAAGGTCACTGTTGCAATGGGTACTTCACCTTGCTTTGCTGAAGGCTGGCAGATTATCAGGGAAGCCATAGGCCCATGGGGCAACATAGGCCCTCATTTAGAATCCACATCCTGACACCAATCAATGGCAGGAGGTACTAAGAAACTGGTTCCCATCCAAAGGAATAACACTGGAATTTTGTCAATGTCACAGTTGAATGAGTTGATCATGAATGATGATACTATAAAATTAAAAAACATCATTTCAGAAAGCTGGTTGATTTTATTTAATATTTATGAATCATTAAAAGAATATTATTACTTACAGGAACACAATAATTTCAGGACACTGAGTGCTTTCATTAATATTTTAAGGATCAAAACAATAACATTAATTACATGGACGCATAATGAATACTCAGGAATTGGTAGGAATATAGTCTATATAACTGAATAATGTATACACATCTCTGGCACTCTATAAAGATATATATTTTTTTAGCATACTGCCATCTGCATGTCAATCTGTTCTTATTTGGTGAACCCCTGAGGCTGGTTCTCAGGTCCTGGGAACAACCTGTCTGCTCAATTTGCCCCAGGATGGCATTTTACATTCACCCATTCATGAATTTGGCCTTGTAGGCCATGAGTTCAGATACCAGCGCTCCCAAACAATGAATTGTGGAGTTAGAAGCTGATAGTGACACATGATTTCCTTTACTGTGAATCTTCTGGGTGTCAGGTATGAAGTGGAATACAAATGTAGACCTATAGCCTATGTAGTCAATGTTCTATGTGCTGTATAATAGTCAATAAAATAAATGGTCAATACATGAATAAAACAAAAAATAATATAACTACACTGAATGCAATATGGAGTCAACATATGTATATAAATATAAAACATATATGAAAATTGTACATGAATAGGGTGTTTTCTAGTACTGGAGATCGATTTCAGGCCTAAGGAACAGACTTGAATTTCTTCACTTCAAGGAGGCAAGCTTCCCCTTCCTACACAGTGCAACAGAGTTACCCAGACTATGAGTTCCATTCCAATCCCAGTCCTGGTAGAAAAAACGTCACCTTTATAGTATGTGAGACCTAATTCGTAGGTATTTCATTATGCCTTCATTTGATGAATGTGATTGTTTGAAAGATTAATAAAAATATTAACTAAAATCAATCAGTGTCGTGTAATATAATTGTGTATAATTTTATCCTAGAATCATTCAAGAATTGTTCATTCAATCATGACTTAAATCACATTCCATTGGTAATCATATGGATAGGAACAAGTTTCTTAGGATCTCCTACCATTTGGAGGTGGCAAGACCAGGATTCGAATTGTGGACTCCAGCTCCCACCACCTCAACCTGAGGATAGGGAACTCACCAGTCTGTCCAAGAACATCAACATGACCAGTGATTAGGCAGGCACCAGTGGCTCTCAGCAGTCCCCCTTGATACTAACAAGGCTGTGATAGGAGGATCATGGTCAAAGTCACCTTAAGCAGGAAAATCCTTGAGACCCCTGTCCAACTTCAGTGCCAACAAAGCCAGAAGCCTTGTGTAGAGGACCAGCCTTGAGCAAAAGCAGGTCATGGACTGTGCCCAGATACTGAGTTCAAGGTCTGGGACTGGCCACAAACAGAAATACACAACAATCTGTGTAGCCATACAGCTAAAGCAGGTCACCCTCTTGTCCCCAACTGTACTAGACAGCATTCCCTGGGAAAAGGGCTGGGAGAACCGCTGTCATCTTGACTATGCCCATGCTGCTTGCTTCACAGGATTCTGGCCACACCCCCATTCTTTCATGCTTCTTTCTAACCAATGGGATACAAGACTGGTGGCCACGCCCACATTCCATGCTGCTAGGTAGCACTGGGATTCCCTCTGTTAGTTTACACCACTACCAGCAGTTGAGGAAGGTAGTGGTGGCTGAGTGGTGAGGAAGAGACTCGAGGTGACTTAGGAGTATAGTAGGAAATTGATGTTTGCACCCCCACCTGGCCCTTTCCCTCCCTTCACGTGGTGCCAGGTTTCAAACCTCAGGCAATGGCGTGTTGCCAGCAGGCCTAAATCCCCGACCTTGTCCCTGCCCCTAGTCTTCTGCTCTGGGCCCAAGTGACTGCAATGCTGCCACCATCCCTGCTGCCCCAATTGGAGCAGCTGCCATCAGCTTCTCCCAGCAGCACAGGTGAGTGGCTGCCACAACACCAACCTACCCTGGGTCAACCTACTCCTCTGGGAGCACCATGAACCCCCCTGTTTTTTTCCTCTCCAAGCCTCTGATGAGCCACCTTTCTGTCTTCAGCATTTCTGAGATAGAAACTAAATATATGCTCAGGCTGGGCTGAATCACTGTCCTCCTGTGAAAGATATGCTCCACCAGGCCTGGTCCTCTCCAGTTGGGATGGTAAACATGTGGCACCATACTCAGTCATTGGTTTACATGGATTATCACAAACTCAGTCCACAGCAGCGGATTCTTGACCACACATGGACCTCTTGGTAGGGCCTCAACCATTGGACCTCAGTCTCCTCACAGGACAGTTGTGAGGAAACAAGGGATTTATACAGAGAGATCTCTGGAGAATGGCTAGGCAGAGAGGGAGTGGCATTCAGATAAGGTTTTGACAATTCTGTGAGCATATGACAGGAAGACACCAGGAAGGGCTCAGGTGGGGCCTGAAGTTAGGCCTGACTTCTCTACCATGCTCCCTAGGACAATGGGTGCTATTCAGTCCACTTCTTGTGGTGGGAAGTCCACTTCTTTTCAGTCGTGGGTCTTGAACTCTAGGATTGGGCACTGTTCCCGACCTCCTCAGCTCAAGGCTAGCACTCTATCACTTGTACCCACAGTGCCCCTTCCAGTTTTCTGGTGGTTCTTTGGAGTTAAGATTCTCACAGACGTTCCTGCCTGGGCTGTCTATGAACCATGATCCTCATATTTCAGCCTCCTGTGTAGTTAGGTTAGTTTTATGCCACTGGCACCCGATTTAAGTTTAATTCTGATTCTCTCTCTCTCTCTCTCTCTCTCTCTCTCTCTCTCTCTCTCTCTCTCTCTCTCTCTCTCTCTCACACACACACACACACACACACACACTTGATCTCAGTAACTGGTAGAATGGGTGCTGTAGGAGGTGGCCCAATGTCCCTAGGTGGCTGGAACCCAAGATGACCCACTCATTCTGGAGGTGGGCTGTGGGTCAGGAGCTGTCTCATTCAGCATGTTGATACATCTCCATGAGATAAGCCCTCTGTGTCCTTGCAAGGCTGTGAGGGTTATTCATTGTCGATCTAGCCTTACTGGATTTATTATATTGTATTCTTTACTACATTATTTTCTAGCACCTGGCCAATATTATGGTACATATTTACTGAATGAAAATGTAATGTCAAATTAAGAAAGTCATTTAGGGATCTGAGAATGTGGCCTCATGATATGGTGATTGCCTAGCATGCATGAAACCCTGAGTTCATTTCCTCAGTACCACATAAATAGAAAAACACTGGAAGTGGTGCTGTGCCTCAAGTGGTACAATGATAGCCTTGAGCAAAAAAGCAAAAAAAAAAAAAAAAGAAAGAAAGAAACGCAATCCAAAACAAAACCAAAAAACATTTAGCTAGTAAGTGCAAAATAAAGAGCCCATACTTGGAATATATAATTGCTCCTGCCATACTGACACCTGACAATGCACCCTAATTCATGTACTTTACTTATATTAGGATATTGTGTTGAAAAAATTAGTTTTGTTCATTAGGTCACAGCAATTAATGACTTGTATGTGCTTAGATGTCAGGTGAAGTTTAGTTCTGGAAATTCAAAGGTTCCATGTTTTTGAATGGTCACTGCTAATAGTCTAAGTGAGATTTGGAAAACTTTTTGGTTAGTCATGGAACCAAAACGGCAGAGGCAAATTAACAGTTGTGACAGAAGTGAAGGAATAACTCCAGAGTTAATGAATAAATGATATTAACTAAGGTAAAGCAGAAACTGTTTTAGAGAACCATTTTTGGTTATTGAAAAAATAGTTATCAACTAGTCTTATTCCTCATTACCTTTATCATTCTAAATCTCTTAGGCTACTTCTTAATCTCTGTGTAATAAATGTATCCCCTTCTGTGCTGTTTTATCTTACCTTATCTTCTTTGCTTTCTAAAAATCTCAGTCTTTCTATATTTCTCTATGAACATTTCCATATAGTAAATACACCTGCACAGATGGCAGAGAATGCTAATTTAAGGGTCCCATAGCTCATGAGTCATTAATGAAACAACATGGAAAAGGAGGACATATTTATTGTTACCGCAAATTTTCTGAAAAGCTGCAATTTCCATTATTTGTCTACATAGTGTCATTCAGTGCACATAAACGCAAATGTTAGCTGGGTGCTGGTGGTTCACACCTGTAATCCTAGGTATTCAGGAGACCAGAGGATTGTGGTTCAAAGCCAGCCTGGTCAGGAATGACCATGAGACGCTTATCTTCAATTAACCACCATAAATCCGGAAGTGGTGCTGTAGCTTAAGCTGTAGAGTGCTCAACTTGAGCTGAAGAGCTGAGGGAATGCCCCCAGGATCAGAATTCAAGCCCCACAACCAACAAAAAGTGCAAATATTACCTTAAGTTTCCCCAAAAGGAAGACAAGATCAATAATCTTCTCAAGTAGAAAAAATAATTTCATATAGAGAAAGAAGAGAGACATGAATCTCAAGGTGAAGAAAAGAAAGACCGTTTGAAATTCAAAAATGATTTCTATTTTTACAAGTTTTGCACCGTGAATAAATTCAACTCAGCCTAACATAGTTAAGTCACAATGCAACTATTTTTCTAAATATGTAAAGAATGTAACAACACATTGTCTCTCATCAAATGTTTCTATTAAATAAATCTGAGCTTTCATAAATTTAAAAAAAAGAAAAAAGAATTTCAAAATGATTCAGTGCACCTACTTTTGCTGAGTTATTTGTTATGGCTTATTTGCTACACATATTCTCTTCCATTAAAAATTGTCAAATATTAGCTTTACAATAAACTTCATCTAATATTTCTTGTTTCAAAAGAGAAGTCTATACAATTGATGTCACTCATCTTTATTACTATATTAATTCAAAGCCAAACCAGGCAGGAGGGTCTGTAAAATTCTTATCTCAAATTAAAAACCAAAAAACCAGAAGTGGAGTTTTGGCTCAAGCAGTAGAATACTACTTTGGGGGCAGGTGGGCAGGAAAGACAACTGTTCAGGGACAGGATCGAGCCTCAGGGTTCAAGCCCCAGAACCAGCACAAATTAAATAAACAAACAAAATTCCCAGATATGTTTTTGGGACCTTCCTTAAAGGAGTACGGGTCAGAGAAGAGTCTCCTTTTGCTGATCATATTCACTGGATCTTGCTTTTTTGGAATCCTTATTGCTCTGGAGAATTCAAGAACAGACCAAAGGAATTGATAACTGACGCTTGCATCAACAGAATCATCTCAGGTGTGAAATATCCATCCATAAGACCCTTTAAAACCTCCATGTCTTTGTTCCTTTGCAGGAGAACACTTTTAAAACAACGTTATTTCCTTTTGTTTTATGCTGGCCTTCAAATGGTACATTATTTCTTTTTGTAACATTCTGAACTAGAAGTTTATAGAAAAATTTTATATGAGTAAAGAACACACTCGAAAAAGCCAGGGACAGAGTTTCCTTCAAGTCTTGGGATACTTTTCTTGTACAGTAAAAAGGAAAGCACAAGGCTACTTGAACTTTGTTATTCCTCTATGTTCCATTCCTCTACTGGGGTCAGTTTCCACATCCAGTAACAGTTACTTCCAGTAACAATCGATGGCGCTGCTTGAAGTATAATGAAGGTTTTCTGGCTTCACTGAAATAATACCAGAACACCTATAGACCTGAGGTAACACGTGTTTCAGAGACAATTTAGTAAAGAGAAAATATGAAATTTATACTGCGTATAAATACATTATACATGAGTACATTGAGTTCAAAATTTGTAAGTTCTCTGTAAATTAAGGCAAATTTTAAATGGGAAGAAGGTTTTCAGAACATTCTTTTTGAGAGTGTAGGTGCGGTTCATTATTTCCCAAGTGTACATGAGCTAACAGTAAGGGAAACAATAGTAATAATAGGAGAAAGAGAAGTTCTGTATTTAAGTATAAAGGTTCAATACAATATTGAAGACTACAAATAAGACAACATTGAAACAATAAAACCAAGTCCAGTATGTAGAATTTTGGGAGTGATATGCAGAAAGCAAGACTCCTGCCTGGAACATGAAGTATGAGGCCACTCCCATTCTAAATCATGCTTGCTAATCATGCAACTTTGTAGAAAGTAGAATGGAAGAATAATTCTCTTTCCAATGCGAGTCAGATATAAGAGCATGTATTTAACTGGAAAAAAATGTCCATCTTGTGAGATCAGCGATTACTCTAGCAATGAACTGGTGGCTATAATCACATTTCTTTTTTTCTTTACACACACACACACACACACACACACACACATATTTGTTGGCGGTGGTCTTGGCACTTGATCTCTGTGCCTACGAGCTGTCTCTCTTCTATTCAACTCAAGGTTAATGCTCTACCACTTGATCCACAGTGCTATTTCCAGTTTTCTTTTAGTTAATTGGAGGAAAGAGTCTCTGGGACTTTCCTACCTGGGATGGCTTTGAACCTCAATACTCATATCTCACCATGATCCAGCTTACGATCACATTCCTAACAGTGTACACTCAGGATATGTAATGTGTGTTTTCATCTATCTTTATAAGAATTCTTGAGCTAGGGGCTGGGAAGGGGGCTCAGTGGTAGAGTGCTTGCCTTGCATGCATGAGACCCTGGGTTCGATTCCTCAGCAGCAGTTAAGCAAAAATGAAAAAGGCCGAAATTGGTGCTGTGTGGTAGGGTGCTAGCCTTGAGCTGAAGAGCAGAGGGACAGAGCCCAGGTCCAGAGTTCAGGCCCCAAGACCGGACCCCCCACTAAAACAAAAGAAGAAGATTTTTTGAGTTAAAAATCTGGGTTACAGCTTATACATTACCCTCAAAAAATGTTTGCAGGGACGAGCGGATTCTACTCAACACCAGCAAGAACCGACAAGGAGCGGACAACTTCATCCTGCACTTTGCAGACCAGAGACGACCCGAGATCCAAGACTCCGCGTGAGTAGAAGCCCCACTTCCTCACTCCTCTGGGAGCAGAGGAGGGAAGGCCACCCCTCCCCCCCCAGCACCGGTGATCTCCATCTTGGATACTGACAAAGCTCGGAGGAGCGGCTAGCTCCAGCTCAGGCCTTGGAATAGAGCTAGTCATTTGGCAGGTCACAGGAACTTGGCGGCGAGGTGACCTCACAGACTCAGTTCCATCCAGGGAGGGGTCGCCCAGCTCAGGCACCAGCCACTGGAGTGGCTCTCCTCGCTGGGTGGCCAGAGCCAGAGGCTGCCCCTCCCTCTAGCAGCCACCACAATCAATTGAAAAACAGAAACCCTGAGAATGGCTCCAGGCTGGGTGCTGTGAGTTTTTTTTCACAAAATAGCCCCAGGGAAAAGCTACTGTTCGTTGAAAGGCCTCAACTCTACCCAGAACCTAGCCTCATCACTGCATCCCCCTCTTTTGTGATTCTCAAAGCAGATCACCCTCCCAGTAAACTAACCTGGGAGGGGGATCTCAAAATCTTGGGTAAAGCAGAGCATTTTCCTGCCTGTTCCAACAAACTGACTTAAGAAACCAATCAAGCCACAGGACCTCAAGCTGACCAGAGACTCCAACCAGACTCTGGTTACAGACAAAAGGGAGATATAGGACACTTCCCACCCCTCCCAAAAAAAAAAAAAAATCAAAGAACTTTTTTTTTCTTCTTCTTCTTTTCTTTTTTTCCTTTTCTTGTTTTGTTTTTTTTCGTTTTTTGTTACCTTTTATATATATAAAAAATTTTTTTTTTGCTTTTCTAAAACTTTTATTAATCTTTAATTTTTGCCTCTTCTGAAAAAATAATTGTTTTCCATTAACTTTTTTTTTTTCTCCTCTTATAATTTTTATTTTAGGAATACGTGAATGTGTGTTTTCTTTTCTTTTCTTGTCTTCTTTCTCTTTTTCTTTCATTCTTAATTATCTTTTTGTTTTTTTTTTCTAGCTCTACTGAACTTCTGATCTTTTCTTCTCACTTTCCTATCCTTTCCATCTTTTCCTCTTTGTTCATCTTTATGTGACTTAACTCTTGTCCTGCACATCCTCAGATAAACCCGTAGTTAACCAGTAGACCCTATCCCCCATTGTGTACACACTTAATCCACAAACTTATTACTCAATTCAAAACCTCTGAGACTTAAATTCACTAATAGCAGTACTTTATACCTATACAATATTTTAAGCATTTTTTTAAAGTTTTTCACATCTCCTCTATGTCCCTCCCTTTCTCTCAACATATTCATATTCCTCTATAAATAGATGGTCTTTTAATCTCTAAAATAACATTAATTTTTACGTTTCTATTTTTTTTCTGGTCTCTTTTCATTCCCCTTTCCCTTTCTTCTTTTTCTCTCTCTCTCTACTTACATCCTACCCAACCTATTTCCTGCATTGTGATTAGGACATAGTTAACTCTCCCTGTGCCTCCCCACACCAATCTATTCCTATTTTTTACCCACATCTCTTCCTAACCCTAATAATTTCTGGCTTTCCAAATTCTTCTCTGCGGTTCGAAGTTCTTTAACATATAGTTGTTTGATGTCGAATAGATGTATTTGTTGAACTAGATTGTATCTGTAGACTATTGACTGTACAAATGCAAACTTTGGTTGATGGTTGCCTTAAGATAGTGTTCTAGCACAAAACTGGTGCTATCTTCATCTCAAATGGGCAGAGTAAGCCGGAAAAACACAAGAAAAATGGCAAATTCGGGTATCTCAATTCCCAATCCTGATAATCAGGGGTTAGAACAGATAATGAATAATCCAGAGGAGAGTTCCCAAACAGCTCTACAAACACTGGTGGCAAACATGATAAATGAAAAGTTTGACAACGTACAAAGGACTCTGTATGAGCGTGATAGGGAGAGAGAGGAGGCATCCCAGAAGTTTATACAGGAATATCATAAGCGTGAGGAAGCTACTCAAAAACTGATACAGGATTTGCGTGAACAACTTAAGAATACTCAAAGAGAAAGGGAGGAATGGCGTGAGCAGGCTGAGAACACTCAAAGAGATCTGCAGGAATCCCACCAACGGGAGGAAGCTAATCAAAGAGTAATACAGGAATTGAGAGACCAGGTAGAGAACACACAAAGATCACTAAAGGCATTCATGGAATCCATTAACAAAGAGCTGAAGGAAGTCAGGGAGACCACAAAGGGAATGCTGAATGGAACCCAACAGAAGGAATGGGAGCCCAAAGAAACCATAACCAATCAACTAAGTGATTTGAGGACAAACACTGAACACCAAATTAAGGAAGTAAAGAAATTCATACAAGACCTAAAACAGAGCTTCAACAAAGAACTTGAAGCCATCAAAGCTGACCAACTAGAAGGAAAAGAGATAAAAAACAAAGTAGAGAGTCTTGACAGCAGGTTAGACCATGCAGAAGATCGAATCTCAGGGATTGAAGACAGCCTAGATATTATAGAGAAAGAACATACAACCATCCAAGACAAGTCCAAGAAATATGATAGATCTATCCAACACCTGGAAGACACCATCAGAAGGCCTAATCTAAGGATAATGGGTGTAGAGGAACACCTAGAAACAGAAGTTAATGGTCTAGGAAACCTGTTTAACAGGATCCTAGCAGAGAACTTCCCAAACATGCAAAAAGATAGGCCTGTCCAGATACAAGAAGCCTTTAGAACCCCAAATAGACCAGACCAGAATAGGACATCCCACCGTCACATTATAATCCACACAGGATCAACTCAGAACAAGGAAAAGATCCTTAAAGCTGTCAGGGAGAAAAGGGTAATCACTTATAAAGGGAAACCAATTAGAATCACCTCAGATTTCTCAGCAGAGACAATCAAAGCAAGAAGAGCCTGGAATGATGTATGCCATGCCCTAAAAACAAACAACTATCAACCAAGAATACTGTACCCAGCTAAACTCTCCTTCATAACTGAAGGCCAAATAAAAACCTTCCATAGCAAAGAAAAATTGAAACAATACATCTCCACCAAACCAGCCCTACAAAAGATTCTTAAAGATGTCCTACACATAGAAAACCAACAAGACCGCAATAAAGGCCAAGAAACTGCACCCAAACTGAGAATCCAAGAACCATAGGAAGAACCCAGTTTTCGCAGCCCCCAAGAAGGTAGATAACATGGCAGGAACTCCCAAATACCTCTCAGTCCTATCTCTTAATGTTAACGGACTGAACTCTCCAATTAAGCGACATAGACTGTCTAGTTGGATTAAAAAACAAGACCCTTCTATCTGCTGCCTGCAGGAGTCACATCTTGCCCATAAAAACAAACACATTTAAAGGCTGGAACAAAATCTACCAAGCAAACGGACCGCATAAACAGGCGGGAGTTGCAATCCTAATATCAGATAAAATAGACTTCAAATTAAAATTCATGAAAAGAGATAAAGAAGGTCGCTACATACTAATTAAAGGATCTCTCCTTCAGGAGGATATTACAATTCTAAATATCTATTCGCCAAACAATGGAGCACCCAAATTTATCAAAGAAACACTACTTTCCCTCAAATCCCATATAGATCCAAAGACATTAATCGTTGGGGATTTTAACACACCACTCTCCCCACTAGATAGATCAACTCGGCAAAAACTCAACAGAGAAACCGCAGATCTAAACAGCTGCATAGATCAACTAGACTTAACAGACATTTACCGAACATTTCACCCAGCAGCATCAGAATACACGTTTTTCTCAGCAGCACATGGAACGTTTTCTAAAATAGACCACATTTTAGGCCACAAAGCAAACTTGTCTAAATTCAGAAACATTGAAGTTATACCTTGCATTCTCTCTGACCACAAGGGAATAAAGTTAGAACTCAACACCAAAAGCCACCAAAGAAAGTCCGGTATCACATGGAGGCTGAACAACACACTGCTGAATCATGAGTGGGTCATGGAAGAGATTAGAAAGGAAATTCAAATGTTCATGCTATTCAACAAAAATGAACACACAAAATACCAGCTCCTCTGGGACACAGCAAAGGCAGTACTCAGAGGCAAGTTTATAGCTCTGAGCTCCTACATCAACAAATTGGAGAGATCTGAAACTAACAATTTAATGACACATCTAAACCTCCTTGAAAAAGAGCAGCAAGATAAACCCCAATCCAGTAGACGGAAAGAAATAATCAAAATTAAATCAGAATTAAATGAATTAGAATCCAAAAAAACTATAGAAAGAATCAACAAAACAAAGAGTTGGTTCTTCGAAAAACTTAACAAAATTGACAGACCCTTAGCAAATCTTATCAGAAAAAGAAGAGAACACACCCAAATTAATAAACTCAGAGATGAGAATGGAAACATCACCACGGAAACAAGCAAGATTCAGAACATTATAAGGGAATACTTCTCAAAACTTTATGCTAATAACTTTGAGAACTTGACAGAAATGGACCTCTTCCTAGCAAATATTGACATGCCAAAACTAAACCAAGATGAGGTAAACTATCTTAACAGGCCCATATCAAGCATTGAAATAGAAACAGCAATAAGAGACCTCCCAGCTAAGAAAAGTCCAGGACCAGATGGTTTTACAGCGGAATTTTACAAGGCCTTCAAAGCAGAGCTCACACCAATTCTCCTCCAACTCTTCAATGAAATTGAAAGAGAAAGCTCACTACCGAACACATTCTATGAAGCCATCATAACCCTCATCCCAAAACCAGGTAGGGACTCATCAAAGAAAGAGAACTATAGACCCATTTCTTTGATGAACATTGATGCGAAACTTCTCAACAAAATTTTGGCCAATCGACTTCAACAATTCATCCAAAAAATCATACACCACGATCAAACAGGATTCATTTCAGGGATGCAAAGCTGGTTCAATATACGCAAATCAATTAATATTATTCATCACATCAACAGGAGCAAGAATAAGAACCACATGGTTATCTCAATAGACGCAGAAAAAGCATTTGACAAGATCCAACACCCCTTTATGATGAAGGTTTTGGAAAAATTAGGAATCCATGGAACATTCCTCAATACAATAAAGGCTGTATATGACAAACCTACAGCCAGCATTATACTCAATGGTGAAAAACTAAAGCCATTTCCTCTTAACTCAGGAACAAGACAAGGATGCCCACTCTCTCCACTTCTCTTCAATCTAGTATTAGAATGCCTAGCTACAGCAATAAGACAAGATGCAGACATAAAGGGGATCCAAATAGGGAAAGAAGAAATAAAACTCTCCCTCTTTGCAGATGACATGATCTTGTATTTAAAGAATCCCATATACTCCACTCCCAAATTACTCAAGCTGATTCAAAACTTTGGCAAAGTAGCAGGTTATAAAATTAACCCCCAAAAATCAATGGCTTTTCTGTATGCCAACAATGAGAAAAGTGTGGCTGAAATTAGGAAAGCAACTCCATTTGTAATAGCCTCACAAAAAATAAAATACCTAGGAATTAACTTAACTAAAGAAGTGAAGGACCTCTATGATGAAAACTTTAAAATCTTGAAAAAGGAAATCAACACAGAACTTAAAAAATGGCAAAACCTCCCATGCTCCTGGATTGGAAAGATTAACATCGTGAAAATGGCAATACTGCCCAAGGCTATCTACAAATTCAACGCAATACCTATCAAAATTCCACCCTCATTCTTCAAGGAAATAGAAGAGGCAATCCAAAAATTCATATGGAACAATAAAAGACCCCGAATAGCAAAAACGCTCCTCAACGGAAAGAATACTGCTGGAGGAATATCAATACCAAATTTCAAACTCTACTATAAAGCCATAGTAATCAAAACAGCTTGGTATTGGCATAAGAACAGACCTCAGGACCAATGGAATAGAATTGAAAACCCAGAAATGAACCTACAGACCTATAGCCATCTAATCTTCGATAAGGGAGCTAAAACAATAGAATGGAAGACAGACAGCCTCTTCAGTAAATGGTGCTGGCAAAACTGGTTAACTACATGTAGAAAACTAAAGCTAGATCCTTATATATCACCCTGCACCAGAATCAACTCCAAATGGATCAAAGACCTTGAACTCAAAGCAGACACTCTGAAAACATTACAGGATGGAATAGGAGAAACCCTGGGTCTCCTTGGCTCAGGCCGAAATTTTCTGAATAGAGACCCGGAAACACAACAAATCAAAGAAAGGCTGGACAAATGGGATTGTATAAGGTTGCAGAGCTTCTGCAGGGCAAATGACATAGCTAGCAAGATCAATAGAAAGCCCACGGCTGGGAGAAGATCTTTACTAGCCATACAACGGACAAGGGTCTCATATCTAAAATATACTTGGAACTCAAAAAATTAAACCACCCAACAACAAATCCTCAAAGAAACAACTGCCCAATAAGTAAGTGGGCGAAAGACTTAAAGAGAAGCTTCTCTGAAGAAGAAAGAAGGATGGCCAATAGACACATGAAGAAATGTTCAACATCCCTAGCCATAAAAGAAATGCAAATCAAAACAACATTGAGATATCACCTCACTCCAGTTAGAACAGCAAAAATCAAGAACTCTAACAACAACAGATGCTGGAGGGGATGTGGACAGAAAGGAACCTTACTTCATTGTTGGTGGGAATGTAAACTTGTTCAACCACTTTGGAAAGCAGTATGGAGGTTCCTCAAAAGACTCCACATAGAGCTCCCCAACGACCCAGCAATCCCACTTTTGGGCATTTACCCAAATGATCACAAACAAGGCCACACTAAAGCTACCAGCACAACTATGTTTATTGCAGCATTATTTACCATAGCTAAGACATGGAACCAACCCAGATGCCCCTCAGTAGATGAATGGATCAAGAAGATGTGGTATATATACACAATGGAATTCTATGCCTCCATCAGAAAGAATGACATTGCCCCATTTGTTAGGAAATGGAAAGGCTTGGAAAAAATTATATTAAGTGAAGTAAGCCAGGCCCAAAGAAACATAGGTCCCATGGTTTCCCTTATTTGCAATATCTAGTATAAGTATGAGTCAAGCGGAAAAAGTCAGATAATGTGATGTTAGGAAAACAAAACCTCAAATATGTATTTTAATGTTTTTGTTTCTTTCATGCATGTGTTTCTAATGCATTTATAAGATTATTTCTTTGTTGCTTTGTGTGTCCCTCCCCCACAGTGTAACCCCTGCTTTCACTATATTTGATGTCAGTATAACATGTGGAGGAGACGGGGACAAACAAGTCGTTTAAGGATTCAGGTGGACCTGTTGCAACAATGAGAAGTACAAAATGTCATGTCAAAACCAGCTTTACAATGTCGGTGGGGGGGGGGGGGTATGATTGGGTGGGAGGGAGGGGGGAGGCTGGGAAGGGAGGTGAAGGGTAAACAAAGGAGGAGGATGCAATGCTTGGTAAGAAATGTATGCATTATCCTGCCCATGTAATTGTAACCCCTCTGTACAGTATGTTCTCAAATAAAATAAAATAAAATTTAAAAAAAAAAAAAAATGTTTGCAGTTTAAAAGTTGATACTCCTGGAGAATTAAAACCTAAGAATGTAAAGGAGTCTGGGAAGTTCAGTTTGCATCCAGCCTGGGCAGAACACTCTTTGCAACAGTATACAAAATTTAGCAGTCAAAAGCTGGATTGGAAGAATGGCTCAGGTGATGGAATACCAGTCATGAGCAAGATTGCTGAATAAGAGCTTGAAGCTTTTGCATACATACATACAAACATACACATACACACAGAGGCACTTATATGTGCACACACAAATACATAAATGAAACAACTCTCAGAATGTGTAGAAAAGTTAGAAAACAATAAATACATTTCCTGAATAAGACTAGAATCAAGTGATAATTTTTAATATTAGAAAGTCCTCAAATGAACTTCCTTCCAATAAGTTTGAGAATATTACATTGGTATGGAACAGAGATAGTAAGAGAGTTAATAATCATTATTAAAGGGATCGGATCCATGGAGGAATGAATCAGAGATCCCGCAGGTGCATCTGAAAATGTTCATATCCTGTGCCAAAGTTAGAACATCTTTGAAAATAGTACATGAACAGTGTGAGCAGTCACTCTGGTGTATAATATCACGGGAGAAATTCAGAATTGGTAGTCTGTATCTAGATTAAATAAACCAAGAAACTATGGCAGGGCAATATGATACAAGCCTAGAATTCTAGCACTAAGATTGAAACAGGAGATTAGAGAATGGAATTACATAGTGAAACCTTCCCTGGACCAGGTAGTATAATTTTGTCTTAATAAAAACAAAACAAAGCAGAAAGGAATGCATAGTTGGACGTTTGGGCTAATTTTGTCACTATGTTTTGAGAAGTAAAATTTCCTGTTGAAATGCAACTCATACTTAATCCTCACTTGTGTTTTAAATTCGCTCTTCATTACAGATCATTCCTAGATGAAAAATGACTCATGATTCCCATCCAAAATTTGAAAAAGTAAGTAATCATCATTCTGTTGTATCCCAAAGAAATGATGAAGGATTACGAAAGCTTAAGCCTGGAAAAATAGCAAAGTTCGTCTAATGTAGGATTTTGAAGACCTTGCTAAATGAGAATTTAGACTTAAAATAAATATTTTGGTTTTGTTTTTAATTTTATATTGTGTAGGATTCTACAAAATTCTTTTTAAGTAGAGAGTTTGACAAATTCACAAATGATTTTGCATCCTATTTGCCTAGAATATTCTTTCAAGAGAGCTATAATTAGAAATTAGTTAATAGATAATTCCAACAGTTCATGTATAAAATGATAATGTGAATGCTGTAGACAGAGTTGCCAACAAATTGATGATATTAATTTATAAATTTAGAATAAGAACAGTATTTGGAGTCTTTGATATAACATGGTATGAAGAGAATAATCGTGTGACATCTTCTTTCTTCTACCTGTATGTAACACAGAAAGCAATTTCCTTAATTATTTGCTACTGTATACACTGAGAAAAATGTTAGGTTTGTTTTTATTTTTGTTTTTGTTTTATTGGTTTGTCCTATGTCTTGAACTCTAGGCCTGGGTACTGTCTCTGAGCCTGTTTATGCTCAAGGCTCGTCCCTACCGCTTCAACCTCAGTGCTACTTGCATCTGGCTTTTGCTGAGAAGTTTATTGGAGATAACAATGTAGGGAATCTTTTCTGCCTGGGTGGGCTTTGAACTGTAATCTTCCGATCTTAGCATCTAGAATTTATATGTTAGTTTAAAAAGTATAAATATAAGTAATATTTACAAGTGTTCTGATCTCAAGAATACCAGTGGGGGGGAAAATGATGCAACCAAGTTTATTGTGGTGTTCTTTCCAGAACATGTATGGCATCCCATTTGCAGAGTTATATTTTTTCACAATAGAGATAAGCTATTCATGATGTGAATTAAGGGAAGATTGAGGTGCATCCTAAAAGTTGGAAACTGTTGGGCTAGGATGACTCTATATCATAATTATTGGTATTGATGGTCATAAAAATAATAGCTTACTGTGATAAACAATTGCTTAATCTTGAAGAATTAATTATTACAGATGCTTCATAATCTTATCTTCTATAAGAATGTGGCTATTTTTCTGTTGACTTCTCAATCTGTAAAACCCCATTGGAAACTGTATCTACTGCAGAATTAAATAACATGCAAGCCGGTACTGTTTTGATTCTCTCAGGTATAGAATCTCCCGAATTTGAAAATGAGTAGTTACTAGTCATTGGAATGTTGAAGAACACATATATTCTGTCTTCTTAACAAATTATTTACTTTTAAAAGTTATAGGTTTCCATAGAATTAAACTGTTTTCACTTTTAGTATGAGAAAGTACTAGGTTTATTCTTTTTCAAAATATTGGTAAGTATATTGTGAAAATATCGTCTAGTCAGATAGCATTCAAGTTGATGGTCAAGTTGATTAAAAAGGGGTAATTAATTCTAATTAGACTCCAAACAGTATTGATTTTTAAAAAGTTACTGCATAGAGAATAATATTTACTATACCAATACAGTGAAATTTTATTTCATGCAGCTTATTTTTTAAATTTAATTTTATTGTCAAAGTGATGTACAGTGCTGTTACAGTAATTTAAAGGTAGTGAATACATAACTTTTCAAACTTGTTACCCCCTCACTCATTTGCTCCACAGTTTTCCTTCACCCAAATACTCCTCACAAGTTGTGATGTACATTTCCAACATATTGTCTTGTGAGTATTGCTATTGCATTGGTTTGCCTTCGTCCTTTGTCTCACCATTTTGTTGTTCCTCTTCCCTTTCCTAATTAAGGTAAATATATACACAATACACAGGCACCAAAATAAAATACATCAGGAAATAAAGCATAGGGGAAAAACCCAAAAGAAAATAGAAATCACATAGTACATTAAAAACAACAACCGCAAATAATACTCTCTGTTTCCATATCTTGGAGTTCATTTTGCTCAGAATCAGCTTATAAGGTTATATATATGCATAACAAAGCCACTGGAAAATAATAATTTCATGGACACTATATCATGAAAACAACATGTTAACTGTTTTTCATGGTAAAGGTGGAGTTAGGATTGGTGAATTCGCGCTTTTAATAAATGAATTTCAAAAGTGTTTTAAAATTATGACAGGTAAATTTTAATTTGTTCAAACTTTTTAACAACTTAGCCTATTATTAAAATTTAAAATTGCTTGGGAAAATAGGCTCTCATGCAAAGTAATCCATGAAGTCTTACCTGAAAGGGAGCAATGTGGGTGAAGCTGGCTCATTTTCACACTAAACAAACAAAACTCAGAAACCTTGCTATAAATCCTGTAGGTTCCCTTGAGAATTGTCCTTACCCAGGAAATCTACTCTTACTGTCTGAAACAAGGTTGTAGTGGAATTTAAATTAAAAGTTCTTTAAAAAAAAGACATCAAAATTTGTGAATTGACTTTAATTACCAAACAGTAATTCTCTGAAAAAGATAATTTGGGTCCAAATATTTAGGGAGAAAGTGCCCTCAACAATGAAAGAAGATATTGGGTTTACACTTTTCTGTTTGTAATACTTTCCACAATGTCTTTGCACGTGAAGCACTGAAACACAGAAAAAAATCTGATTGGATACTTGAAACCAATGATTTCACATTTCTTAGTAGCTCACACAATATAATATCCTTATGAACATGAGATAGTGAAGATTTCTCTTATTACATAAGCCAAAAAGTTTTGAGATCAGAAAAGAATTGACAAAATTGAAAAGGCAAGAAAACGCGTTCTTAGAATTCCAAGCTAAGCATATTGGCTTTAGCAGTGGAGGGAGGCCAAAGTTTTTTATATACATTGCCATAATATTTTTGCTACCTAAAGTAATTTTACAAAGCCTATTTATCTCACTACAATTTAGAACGGATTGAATGAAGACGTGAAAATAAATTCCACATCCAAATAAAAGAGTTTTAAAAGAGAAACCATGAAGATGTAGCAGTGGAGAAGGCCTTATAGTCCTTCACCTTCACTAGACTTGAAGCCAAGGATCTGTGATTAGTTGGAAATCAGGCAAGAGCTAAGAGGAGGACAGAGAAATAGGACATAGGAGCATTGTCCTTTTGTAACAGACACTGCCATCCAAGGTATGGATGATTTAACTATGTTCTTTTCCATACATCTTGCGGAGCAAATGCAAGACAAAGAGAAAGATAATCTATTGAAATAGTTTTGGAAAGAATAACTTCACTGATCCTGATATGGTATCTAAGGAGAGTCTTAAGAGAGAAGATAAAAGTGGAGTATTCTTCTGTTTCATCTAAGCATCTTGTTAGCAAAATATATCTTTGAGGTTAGAAGTGATTGTGACAAAAAGTGGTGGAGTACTTATTTTTGAGGTCACTTTAGACACAAGAAGACTTTCAAGGTAAAAGTAAAAAGAAAAAAGATAGCTATATATTTGTGATCACAGCTTCCTGGACTGGTATTTTGGAGACAAAGTTTTACATTAGAGATTGTCCTCATTAACATTGATGCTGGGTTTCCGTGCCTACCAACTGAGAGGGGGAAGTTTAATGGGCACAGTTGGACAAGTAACCAGCATGGTAGAAAAAAATGGCAAATAATAGTAATCAAAACAGCTTGGTACTGGCACAAGAACAGACCTCAGGACCAATGGAATAGAATTGAAAACTCAGAAATGAATCTACAGTACTATAGCCATGCAATCTTCGATAAGGGAGCTAAAAAAATAGAATGGAAGAAAGACAGCCTCTTCAATAAATGGTGCTGGCAAAATTGGTTAACTACATGTAGAAAACTAAAGCTAGATCCTTATATATCACCCTGCACCAGAATCAACTCCAAATGGATCAAAGACCTCGGAGTCAAAGGAGACACTCTGAAAACATTATAGGATGGAATAGGAGAAACCCTAGGTCTCCTTGGCCCAGCCCAACATTTTCTTAATAGAGACTCAGAAACACAACAAATCAAAGAAGAGTTGGACAAATGGGACTGCATGAAGTTGCAAAGCTTCTGCATGGCAAAGGACATAGCTAGCAAGATAAATAGAAAACCCTCGGATTGGGAGAAGATCTTCACTAGCCATTCAACGGACAAGGGTCTCATATCTAAAATATACTTGGAACTCAAAAAATTAAATCCCTCAACAACAAATCCTCAAAGAAACAACTGCCCAATAAATAAGTGGGCTAATGACTTAAAGAGAAACTTCTCTGAAGAAGAAAGAAGGATGGCCAGTAGAACATGAAGAAATGCTCAACCTCCCTAGCCATAAAAGAAATGCAAATCAAAACAACATTGAGATATCACCTCACACCAGTTAGAATGTCAAAAATTAAGAACTCTAAAAACAACAGATGCTGGAAGGGATGTGGACAGAAGGGAAACTCACTTCATTGTTGGTGGGAGTGTAAACTTGTTCAACAACTTTGGAAAGCAGTACGGAGATTCCTCAAAAGACTACACATAGAGCTCCCCTATGACCCAGCAATCCCACTTTTGGGCATTTACCCAAATGATTACAAACAAGATCACACTGAAGCTACCAGCACAACTATGTTTATTGCAGCATTATCTACCATAGCTAAGATATGGAACCAACCCAGATGCCCCTCAGTAGATGAATGTATCAAGAAAATGTGGTATATATACACAATGGAATTCTATGCCTCCATCAGAAAAAATGACCTTGCCCCAATTGTTAGGAAATGGAAAGGCTTGGAAAAAATTATATTAATTGAAGTAAGCCAAGTCCAAAGAAACATAGGTACCATGGTTTCCCTTATTTGCAATATCTAGTGTATGTATGAGTCAAGCAGCAAAGGTCAGATAATGTGATGTTAGGAAAATAAACCCTTAGATATGTTTAAATGTTTTTTTTTCTTTCATTCTTTTTTTAACTCATTTATAAGATTATCTCTTTGTTGCTTTGTATGTCCCTCCTCCACAGTATAACCCCTGCTTTCACTATATTTGATGTCGGTATAATTTCTGGATTAGAAGGGGAAAAATAAGTTGTTTAAGGATACAGGTGGACCCGTTGCAACAATGAGAAGTACAAGTTGTCATGTTGAAAACGAATTCTACAGCTTCTGTGGGGGGGCAAGTATGGGGTGGGGGGACGGGGGGAGGCTGGGAAGGGACGTGAAGGGTAAACAAAGGAGGAGGCTGCAATGCTTGGTAAGAAATGTACTCATTATCTTGCCCATGTAATTGTAACCCCTCTGTACAGTATGTTCGCAATAACTAATTTTTAAAAAGAAAAAAATGGTAAATAATATTTAGTAAATTAGTTTGAACAAAGAAGGAAAAATATAATTCAATATCACTTGACTTAAAATTATGAATAAAAGTAGTCAAGAGAAATGAGAGAAAACATAAAGGACTGTTTTCTTTCCAGTGGAGTAATGGGTTCTTGATCTTGTTTCTTCCATTCTATCTTCACAAGCTATCAAGGGTGGCTGAGGACTGGAGTATCCAGTTCAGACCAAGAGAATTCCCAGAAGAAAATATTTGCAGCAGATGTAGGTGATTTATAACCTTAGACAATCTATTTAAATCTATTAAAAATTCTCCTCTACCCCAAACTGCCCACTTAAAACAATTTTGTATGCTTTTCCAAAGATTGTCCTTCATTAACTATTTAAAATTTTGAGAGGTCATAATCATACTCTATAGAGATCGCTGTTTCGTTGTGCTTTTTGTGTGTTTTTGTTTTTTAGTTGTGTTTTTCACTGAATTTAAAAAGGTTGTGCAAGTGTGTTACAATTAAATATGTCCATCTAATTGTCCAATGTTCAGGGATCAGAGTCACTCCTTCTATCATTCTCAACCAATCCCTTCGACAAGATTAATTTCCGATTTACCACGTCCTTTCTCACATGTGTACATTGAGTATTCTAGCGGTGCTTGCTCCTTGTTCCATTTTCATTAATTCTATGTCTTTACTATTATTTCTCTCTGGTTTCAACTTCCTGATAGTCATTCTGTTAAACTGTCTGCTACTACTTTGAAAGGTTTATATACATTCCATGTAGTTTATATCCTGCATATACTTGAAATGATGTCAGCTTACATTTCCATAATTCATTCATCTGAATTAACATTTTGCAAGATTGCAGACATGAAGCACCTAGACATGATTTTATTCACCTCCATTTGGAAGATTAATCTGTAGTCAACAAGAAAGTTTAAAAAAGGCTTAGAATGGATTCCTAACTACCAGTTTTATAAATGTCTTTGTACAATGGTTTGTGATTATTTTATTTTACATGGGATAATATTTTCTACTACCTATAAGTTTTGGAAAAAGAAGAAAACTAAAATTTACTACTGTAGAGGAATATGATAGAGAAAGAAGACAGATTTTATGTTTGTCAAATATCTGATGAGTACCCATATTCAAGAATTAAAGTCATATTTCTTAGTATGATAGAACGATAGGAAAAAATAAAACACCATATGATAAGGCAACTATTCATGACTTTTTAAAATGTACTTATTATGTGATGAAATTTACTTTATTAGCTAATGTTTTGGTTTGAAATATGGGAAGCTGATCTATTTAACAAATTTTCGAAGGCACCTACTGAAAAACACAAATGGTGGGGGGAACTATTTCTACACTTTAATGAATGGTTGAACCTGTTTGGCATCAGTGCTGGGTAAATAAATCAAGTCTATTGTAACTTGCTCCCTACACTTGAAAATCTAGTAACGTCATTAAATATCATCTACGTGTAAAGTGTTATTTTTTCAAATGTGATTTTAAAAAGTTTATTTGAAAAGGAATATACATTCAGGAGATTAAATGTAGGTTATCATGTGTTTGAGAATGACAACATTTTTATACTACAGAACCAAGTTTTATTGAAGTACCAGTGTTTTGAAGTACTAAGGATCTTCTCAATTAATGTTTTTTCTGAATTATATTTGACCTCTATGTCAAGGATTCCTAGCATTGGTAGACCAACTATGGATCTATCATTCTAGGTACTATGTTTTGGCCTGCTGATGCTGGACAAATCATTCATTAATCATTAGGAGAGGGGTATTACAAATAACAAATCTTGTGACATTTTTGGGCATGTTCACTCATATGGGATGGTCATCTGAAAATTGAAAGTTTGCGTTACTGTACTTTAACATTTTGGATCTCATTCTGTATTTTAAGTTGCCTGGAATTTCACAATTGCTTACTGCTAATTCCTGCATTACAAGGAATTGGGGCCCTGAAATGTAAGAAATGAAAAATTGAGATGGGTCTTCAATTACTTTCTGTTGGTATGTTGCATGGGCCTAGGTGAGAACTCTTGCCTTAGTTTTCTGATGATGCAGATAAATGGGACCTGGGATCCTAGGACCCGTGGATCCTGTAGAAGAATAATAACTTTTAGACATCATATCAGCACAATTTGTGTATAATCAGTAGGAATGCTACAGAAATATGGGGAAAAATAGTTTGGGACCAGCATGCTTCCAAAATGAGAGTTGACTTTAGAGAAACATGATGAGTTGTATGTAAATAGGTGCTTAGCTGATTTTGTTAATTTGTAAACTAATACAGGGTAATAGATTACAGCAAGGTAAAGAAAAAAGAACTTCGCATTGAAATACTCATTTCTGTGTATGTGTGTGTGTGAGAGAGAGAGAATGTGTGTGTACACATGCACGCATATAAACACACTCGCATGTGCAAATGCTCATTCATTCATTCATCATTCCTGAGGCTTGATAGTGCCTGGGCACTCTCCCTAAGCTTCTGTGACCAAGGATAGTGGTTTACCACTTGAGCCATTGTTCCACTTCTGTTTTTTTGGAGATAATCGCATGTATTTTCATGATTGGACTGGTTTGGAACAGTGGTCTTCAGATCTCAGACTCCTGAATAGCTAGCTAAGCTTCTTCAGCCTCTAAGTAGCTAGTTAAAATTCGGCCTGTCCACTATGCTTCACTGCTCTTTTATTCTTGTCCTGAAGTGTTCACATGGCTAAGTCATATATATGTCTAGTTGCTTTAAAAAATACTCTTACTGCTTGGCACCAGGGGCTCCCATCTGAACTCTTAACTATTGAGGAGGCTTGAGAACAGAACCCAGGCCAAAAGATTAGTGGATTTCCTTCTCAATCTATTGCTGGGTGCATTTGATTATTTCCACCATCCTGCATTATCTACAGGTTAAGATTGGAAGGACTGCAGAATCCGGGCCAGCCAAGGTAGGAATTTAGACAAGTTGGTGTGCAACTGTTATGCCATTGATAATGGGAAGGCTAAAAAGACAGATCAGGTGCATGTTCTTGTGGAAAGGAAACCCCTATCCTAAAATTAACCACTGATATGACACCAGTCTAACAAAAACAATACACCAAGTTGAACACAATTTCCCAAAACAAAAATAAGTATATACATTAACATCCAACACTTAGTACAATCTGCTCTTTGTTCTAATATCACCTTCATCTGATTATTATATGTGACAGAATAGTTTCTTCATTAAACATATTATATATTTAAAAAGACCTAGAAAATTCTTTCTCACTTATTAAGTGCAAACGAATGGCAAATTGCCTCATTTCTTACCTATTTGACTACCACTATAAATTCATCTTATGATTATTATTAATAGTAATATATTCTGATTTATTACTTTACTTTATACCAGTTTTTAAACTTTTGGCTTCTCTGCTGAATTGAAGTATTTAAATAGTATCATCATATTATATTACTTGGGTACATAGGGCAGTTTTCTAAAAAGTTTTTAACCAATGGCTTCTAGTAATTCTGTTTTTTTTTGTATTTTGGGGGGGGGTCCAGTCGTGGAACCTGAACTCCGGGCCTGGGCGCTGTTCCTCAAGGGTAGTTCAAGGCTAGCACTTGACCACTTGAGCCACAGCGCCACTTCTGGCTTTTTTTTTCTGTTTATGTGATGCTGAGGAAGTGAACCCAGCGCCTCAAGCATGCAAAGCAAGAGCTCTGCCACTGAGCCACCTTCCTAACTCTCTACGAATTCTTTATTGGTATATTTTTTAGTTTATTTTTAATTTCAATTTAATTTTATTGTAAAAGTAATGTACAGAAGGGATAGTTACATAAGTAAGGAAATGAGTATATTTATTATGGAAGGAACATTGTTATCTCTTACATTGATTTTTTGCACACTCAAAAAAAACTACTGATATTTTTCCTGTCGCTATTGACCAATGTGTAATTTTCTTACTTTGTTCATTCATTTTTTATTATAAAATTGATATACAGAGGGTTTACAGTTATTTATGTCAACTAAAGAGTACACTTCATTTTATTTTCCAAATTTCAAATTTTGAACTTATTTTGTCTTGTTTCTTTAGGGTAATTCTTTTTTCAGAGTTGTAGGATTAGTTAATTTAGTTTTGCATAATTTTAACACATGTAAATGATTCAGACATATATTTTTGCTTTCAAAATAGTTAACATGTGAATATTTAAAAATTATTTTCTTAAATTTTATATGATTGGTGAATTTAAATAAATTTATTTTATTATAGTTCTAAACATATTTGTCCAGGTAACAAATACTGCATTTTCAAGAAGCACATACTTTATTAAAAAAGGCTTCATTACATGTTCAGTTTTTGGAAATATTTGTACTTGAATTTTAAAAAAAATCTGTTTGAGCTGGGCATATTGTTTCTAGTTTCCATTTTCTAACTATGGAGGGAAGTGTAAATAGGGTTTGTGATTCGGGAAAGACTGAAAAAATATGAGACCTTATCATAAAATTACCAGAGTGAAATGATTAGAGATATAGCCATCCCTAGCAAGATATAGAACACATGGTTATCATATTCTAAATCTTGAGTTAAAACACCAGTAAGATCAATCTTTTGTCAAAATAAAAGGACACATAATTCAAAATGTTCACTATTTAAAACTTGTTTGCAAAGTTCTCATGTCTTTCATTTTTTAATTTTCAATTTAATTAATCTATAAGAATCCAAGTATCTTGTGACTATTTTATTTCTCCTAAATTTTTGAATAATATGAGCAATATTATGATTTCATATATTAAAATACTTTTACTATGTGTGATAATTTCCTCTGTTTAATATGATAATAGCAAATGTGTGTATGTGGTGTGTCTGTGTGTATATTTATGTGGGTTTTGTGTGTGTGTGTATTTGTGTGTACTTTGTAATGCTTGGGAGATCACACAATTGCTCACATATGTTAGGCCAATGATTTACCACTGAGCTATACTATCTAGTTATAATAAAAATTGTATTTTAAATTATGACTTTTAAGTTTTCATTTCTAGTATGTTTTTCCAAAATTATATATGATAAAATGTGATCCATCTTCTATCCACGTTAGCAATTGTTATTGTTATTCTTTCTCTTATTTCTTTGGAAATTAATTATATTCCTATTACTTCTTTAAATTGTAACAGCTCTATACAATGCTTTTTTTTTTAATTTTATTTTTCCCATGTTATCTGACTTTCAGTCCAATCTATCAGGTGGATTGCAAAGAAACTAGATTCAGGACACTTTATTTTTCTCCTTCTCTTCTCTGAAGTCTTTCTGTTTTTTTGAAACAATACCAATGACCTACAGCTCCTATGTGGTCCACCATTCTTCCCCCTCCCATTCTCTTCGGCAGTACAGATCAAGTCGTTATCATTCAGGTTTATTATGCTGTACTGTTATCTAAATCTTAACTCATTTCTAAGTTAATTTTAGTTGCATTGAACAGTCTCTAAATACATTTTCTATATATAAAATCAGGGGTTTGTATTTTCACAAGGGGCGAAATATGAGTGACTATCAAATATTTAGATATCTCTGTAGAATGTTGGTCCACCTGCTCAATAATCTCCTATGTAAATTCAAGGAATACAGGTCAGTCAGGGCAATCTTGTAAAATGGTGTAGCTTGAGCCTTCATACTAGCTTTGAATAGTATTACCATGTTTAGTAGTGAAGACAACATAGTTCTACTATAAGAACAGACACATAGAAGAAGATAACAGATTTGTCAAAAATAAATTCTTGGTTTTATGGTCCACAGATTTTGAAAAGGATGCTATGAATTTATGAAATAAAAACAGAATCTTAAATGGTTGTATTGGCACTATTGCCTATCTAGATTTAAAGAATGATCTTAGACTACTACCTCAATCCTTTGTTTGTTTGTTTGTATGTCAGTCATGGAGTTTGAACTCTGGGCTTAGGCACTGTCCATGTGCTCTTCGGCTCAAGGTGAACACTGTACCGCTTGAGCAACAGCAAAACTTCCGGTTTTCTAGTGGTTTATTGGAGATATGAGTGTTATGGACTTTCCTGCCTTGGCTGGCTTTAAACCACGATCCTTAGATCTCAGCCTCCTGTGTAGCTAGGATTACAGGCGTGAGCCACCAGCACCTGGCCTACCTCAAACCTTATAAAGAATGATTATCAAACTAAATCTGAGATGTAAAACCCTATAAAACATAAATGTAAAAATTCACGGCATTAATCAGTAAAGGTTTCTAAAAATTTGACATGGAAAATATTAGTAGCTAAAGAAAAGCAAGAACTGGATTATATCATGTGATAACCTTTCATAATTCAAGGGACACTATAACAGAAATAAAAACATATCCAACAGAGGGCACATATTTGTTAATGCTACAATGTTAATGCTACAATGATTCTGAACCTTAAGTATTTTTATATCTTCTACTATATAAATTTTTTCCTGAATAGGATATTTCTTTAAATAACATATGTAAATTAATAGTCAATAGGAGGAGCATATGAAATAAGCTCCTCTTTAGTGTCTAAGAAATGATAAAAAGAAAACTCACTAGTATGACCATGATATAAAAAGAGGACGCAAAATATAGTAATAAACTTGTGGAGAAATTCATATACTTCTTGTAGTGATCGATTTGTATAATACTGCAATCATTTTAGCAAACAATTTTCAAGTCCTCAAAAGGTGAAAGAGAATTGTATAGGATCCCGGCATTACACTTCCATGACTGTATTAATCAGAAGTTAAAAACTTTTTTGGACAGAGAATGTAGTTAATTGACAGTGAACTTGAATATTATGTGTGAGTCCCTGGAAACGATCCCCAAAAACAAATTTTGAAAAGACACACTATACAGGATGTATGCTGGGCAAATTCCTGTAACTGAATTTTATATCTATTTTAATGTCTCTTCTAAAATTCACAGTATTTCTCTTTGAAGAAATGCAAGTTTGTGAAAATTTGGCTTTGAAAACCTATGAAGGTACAATTCACTTCCAAAGCACTAATACAATAAAAGGAGATAATATATTGTAAGTGAATTGCATGTCAGAAAAAAAACTATTGTTAAAACTTTTTCATCCAAAATGCAGAATAGCTAAAAAGATGTTTTTGGTGTTGGCTAAAAACTCGTTGTAAACTACTGCATTTAAAACAAAGATGTGATTTCTGTTTATTTTGAGGGTATTTTGTCCGTTTGAGTTTATACAGAGATAACTCAAGGCAAAACTACATGTGAAAACTGGAATACCTAGGAATTATGCATCATTTCTAAGTAATTTTTTTATTATTTTTATTTTTTTTATTGTGAAAATACTGTACAGAGGGCTTACAATTACATGGGCAAGAAAATGAGTACATTTCATATCAAGCATTGTAGCCTCCTCCTTTGTTTCTCCTTCCCATCCCTTCCCATCCTCCTCCGCCGTCCCACCCAATCCTCCCCGCTAACCTCCCAACCAAAGTTGTAAAGTTCATTTTTTGACGTAATGACTTGTACATCTCATTGTTGCAATGAGTCCACCTGTATCCCTATTTTTTCCCATGGTTTCCCTTATTTGCAATATCAAGTATATGTCTGAGTCTAGCAGAAAATGTCAGATAATGGGATGGTCGGGAAATGAAGCCTAAGATATGTATTCAAATGTTTTTTTTTCTTTCATGCGATTGTTTCTAACACATTTATAAGATTATTTCTTTGTTGCTTTGTATTTCCCTCCCCCTCAGTATAACCCCTGCTTTCACTGTATTTGATGTCGGTATAATTTGTGGAGGGGAAGGGGAAAAACTTCTATTAATTGAGAAACTTTTCTGGAAGAAACTTTTAGCAAATGACAGAAGACACAAATCTATGCATCTGCATTTTATGAAAGTTATATGTTACTTGCTCAATCCAATTGCTTATCTCTACTTTGCTAGGAAAAACGTATTCTCAAGATAAGAGCTAAAAGCAGTGAAAATAGCAAAATACACAATCATCTTGATTCATTTGTGAAAGTAACAAATGAAATAAAACAATTCCACTTATGGGACTCCAATATTAGTGTATGTGAATATGTTCCTGAATGCCAATATCCATTAAATTTTTAGAATTTTAAAGTCTACTAACATATGAAAACTAGAACAAGAAAACAAATATAGACTTAGAGTGAAACAGCCTTGAAATCATTTTCTTAATTGTTTTGAAATTACAAAAGAATTGATACTCCTTTGCTTTGGAAATCATTTAAAAATATTTATCACTTATGATAATTCAAATACCAACCAAGAGTATTTTTATATAATCATTATAAATATCATTTTATTTCTATTGTAAAAGAGAATAAAAAAACCAGTCCCAATATATGACCTACCTGTCATTATTCTTAACTTCTAATCATTACTTAAATTTCTTAAACAATCTAAATAGTCATGTCTTTAACATAGAAGTAAATGTTCTATACTTTTTACTTAATATTTTCCAGGGGTAAGTATTCATGTTTCTAAGAAATGTTCACAGCAGTTAAAAGATGCTTTTGTCAAATTAATGTGATACAATTTGTTGTTGTGGGTGTTTTTTGCAAGGCCTGAGCATTGTCCCAAGCCTTTTTATGCTCAAAGACAGCACTCCACAACTCGAGGAAAAGAACTAATTCCTGTTTTTATTGGTTAATTGGGAGATAAGAATCTAAGAAGTACTTTTCTGTCTGGGCTAGTTTCAAAAACAATTCTAAGATCTCAGCACCCAGAATAGTTCGTATTATAAGGGTGAGTTACCAGCACTTGGTTTCACGAAGTTTTGTTTTTTTAATTTTAAATATGTTTTAAGATGTTTGTTTCACTATGATGTATATCATTCTGCAAATAAATTTAGATATATGTATATATTTCTGAGGACAAATAATGTCTAAAAATGTACTATTCTACTCATAATATTTATATATATATACATATATACATACATATATATGACAGACTCCCTCTAAAACTTTTATGTTACTATTTTTGACCTTTTTCATTTCAAAGATATACAGTCTATTTTGCTAAAAGTATCCTAGAATAAAATAACTATATTTCAATAGAAAGTAGAGTTTATTACTTTCAAGAGAATTTTAGATATACACATGATATTGTAGGAATATTTACAGTATATTACTTTAAAAGGTTCTGCCCAAACTCTTTAATATTTGTTTGTTGTTAAGGAGAGAGATGAAGTTAATTCATACTCATTAGGAATTTGCAATGCTTCAAAAAATCTATTCTATAATTTGTTATAAGCATATAGTCAAGCTACCTGATATGGTTTAGTTTTTTTGTTTATTTGTTCTAAATTTCAATATGGATGCATGCACAGCGGTAACATTAAAATTATTAATCAAAAGACAAATAATAGTAAAATCATAGACAGATATCCGACATTCAATAATTAGCACTTATGATGCTAATAATAATTTGGGTGGAGAGGATGATGACCACAGTGTAGCCTGATAATGACGATGTTGTGATTGAAAAGGAAAAATAAAAACTTTAGATAACTTTGAAGCTAAATTTCCAACATTGAATACAGTTATAAACATCGTTGGATTACATACAATAACAATAACAAGAGGAAGGCTGGGAAGGTGGCTCGGTGGCAGAGTGCTGGCATTGCCTACATGAGGCTCTGGGTTTCATTCCTCAGCACCAAATAAGCAGAAAAAGCGGGAAGTGGCACCGTGGCTCAAGTGGTAGTGTGCATTGAGCTGAAGAGCTGAGGGACAGTGCCAGGCCAAGAGTCCAGTCCCCATGACGAACCAAAAAAAAAAAAACAAACAGAATAAAAACAGGAGAGTTTCAATAACAAGAAATAAAATCACACAAACAGGTAGTCTTTCTAATGTATATTCACTGTAATTGGTGTTATTATTTCCTTATAAATAAAATCATTTATTTCCATATTTTGATGGACTAAGATGTAGGTTTCAACTTAGAGTGATTAGTTCAAATAACATTCTC
The DNA here is from genome assembly GCF_019054845.1 of Dipodomys spectabilis. NCBI lineage: Eukaryota > Metazoa > Chordata > Mammalia > Rodentia > Heteromyidae > Dipodomys > Dipodomys spectabilis. The sequence continues at coordinate 2,987,815 of NW_024870734.1, read as the reverse complement.
ATATAGATACTATTCAATAACTAATGTTTTACAATGATATATTAAGAGTATGTTCTTCATTAGAGCTGTAAATACATGACACAATTTACATAATAACACTTACATATATCCAGTTACCATAAAATGACTCAAGCTGTAGAGCCAGGAGTTAAAATTTATTTTTATTTCTGCATGAAACTATTTCTGACTTTATACCAAAAAACTGAATTTGACACTTTCCTTATTTGTAAGCTAAGGTAGAAAATGTAAGGACTGTTTGCTTTCTTTTTCCTTGCTCTAGAAATCAACAAATATATTCTTCAATATTTCTGGCAGATTACATCCATTTACAGATGAGCAATGCAAGACCAAAAGTCGATGTTGTGATTAAATAATGGTACTAGAATTTTTGTCTGAGTTCTTCACCCTGTGTGCTTACAAGGAGAGTCATTGGTTGATGGAGAGGACCAATATGAAAAGACCATGGGGAATAATGCATACTTTGTAAACAGTTGTTTTAGGACTGAATGACTGGTGATGAGTATTTGTAACAGGCTGGTTTCAGGGGCACAAAAATCTTGATCATTCATCTTATCTAATGGATGGAGGTAGGGTAAAAGGAAATCTAAAATGTTTCCACATCTCGGTCTCCTAACTGTGTTAGTTACATTCTTGGTGATAAGGGCTTCAGGTGGAAAAGATGGATTTAGAAGGAAAAAACTCTCTGCTACTTCTAAGGTTTATGTTAAACAGATGCAAAGATAGTTCTGTTTGAACATCATCAAAATATCCACGAACATGAATATAAAAAATAATAATAAAATCAGGGAAATTATTAAAGGGAAGAGGAAAAGGAAAGTTCTGACGAAAGTGTGAATAATGTCAGTACGAGTGTGGATAAGATTGGAGGAAAGAGATAAATAAGGTAACAAAAAATTAATAAACACAGATTTACAGAAGAAAAGGAATGAAAGAATTTTCAGGAAGATATTGAAGGAAATCTATTTCGATTTGAAAAGTAAGAGGACATAGACAAGTTCAATAAGAACAGTGTTTTGGTGAAAGTCATATTGATAAAATGTTGAGATATGAATGTGAAGACATAAAATTCTGGATCCATTAATTCAACAGATCCTATTGATTTTAAATGTTGGGAACAAATGCTTTAACCCTGACCTTAAAAATATTATACAGATATAACTGTCATGAACTTTTCTTAGAGGTATTCTGTGAACAATTTTGAAAACTTTATTTAGCCAGGAGATTATAGATTGAACTACAGCACAGACAAGCCTAATTTGTCCTACAGTTCCAATTAGTGACCCATCTATCCATATCAGTTTGGGATTTTATTGAAATATATTTATCAGCCTACTCATTATAAATGTAGGACAAGTAACACCAAGTATTAGATTAAATATACAGTTTTACTGATGTGACTGAAGACTCCTTGAATTGATTCTTCTTTAGAACAGAAAATGCCTCAATAGACTTTAACAAATCATAACCGCCAAATACTCTATTGAAATCTAATTCTTCTTAGGTATATCTCCATGCTGAAATAACCCTGTCAATCAACCTGACACAAATTGTTATATGTAGAAAAATGTTCTTATAAACTTCAAGCTTATATTGAATGGAAAAATTCAGACATTACACTCACCACTAGGATTAAATGCCTAAAAAGATAAGACATTTTGCTTTAATGCCTTTCTTTCATTTTCACATACACATTGTCAAGTTGTGAAGTTTTCAGATGTAACAATAATACAATCGTGACTTGTATTAACACAACATCTAGAATCTAATGTTAATTTGGGTACGTACTAATTAGCTCCAAATTTTGTGGATATTTATATTTCTCCTGCATAAACTAATGAGCTCCAAGAAAATGTCCCTAAGGAGCCTTTCAATTCTAATATCACTGTTCTCTCAAAATGCTTTAAATTCTACATGCTCTAATGTGGGCATAGGGTTATATTGTGGAACTTTTCTCCTCAGAGAGTGAGTATTACCCTATTGCTGAACATGGACAAAGTACTTTCATACATAGACTGGGCGTGTGCAAACAAGAAGTGGTAGTTGAACAATGTTCTTAGCAGTTTGTACAGATGAAATGGAAATAGAGCAACTATGAACTCAAAAGGAATGTGCAAAGAAGACAAAGACACAAAGGAGAATGTGCCAAGAAAAGCTGAAGTATAATTTCAAATAATGTGCTCAGGTGTGAGGGTGTGTTCAATGTATATTTTCAGAAAATGTAGTTGGATATCTTGGGAGAAAACTGTTTTAAACTATTTTGGGATAATTGTACAAGTATAAGCCCCTAACTCTGACTCTAATCAGCCACAACATCATCAACTTAGGGACTATTTTCCAAGTGCAAAGTGAGGAAAAGAGGGCTGATCACAGTTAGTGTTCAAGTTGAAGCAATGGCAATCACATAAATTTTCTTTTAAGTTTTCATTTATTTTGGAGCATTTAAGTAGGGAAAAGCCAAGTAAATACTTTGCATGTACCTAAATTACGTGTACGTATTATATTGGTCTCTCTTTAATTTGGAAGTTATAGATTATGTCTTTTCCTACTCTAACTTGGGACAATGATCTGCTGTCAGTTATTTTCTTCTCTTACCTTTCTTTTCCCCTTCCACTTACATAATTATTATTTAAAGAGATATAATTGAGCTTGCATTTCTGAATTCTTCAAAATTATCTGAACTACTTCATACTTTTGGCAGCCTCCTATATCTTTCTCAAGGGAATATTTTGTCACTATCATTTTAATCCTATATGATATCTTCCTGCCTAATTTAGTGCAAGTTATCTCAACACTTGTACCAACATAAAATACTATCTTACTTAGAAATCATATTAGCATGTCTGTTGAGTTGGCATCTCTCATTTTTGAATGGCCTTAAGAGATACATACAATCATGTTTTAAAACAAAATACCACTCAGTAGATGAACGAATTAACAAAATGTGGTTTATATATGTACAGAGGAATTCTATGCTTCCAATTCATAAGGAAATGGAAAGACTTGGAAAAATCCTACTAAGAAAAATAAGCAAGAAAAAAGAAACAGATTCCATGGTTTCCCCCATTTGTAAAACTAGGAAATATCTAGGATAGTCCTAGCAGATGAGCAAAATGGCTCAATAGCTATCTATAAATGACCGCATAAAATGATGTTGAGCAAAATAAACTCCTAGCTATGGAAAGAGAGGTTTTTTTGTGGTTGTTGTTTTTAATGTACTATGTGATTTCTTTTTTCTTTTGTGTTTTCCTCTATGGTTTGTCCACTGTTGTATTTAATTTCACTATCCTGTGTATTGTATATACATTTATCTTCATTTGGCAAGGGAAGCAGAACAATAAAATGGCAAGACAAAGGACAAAAGGCAAACCAATGCAATAGCAATATTCACAAGACAATATGTTAGAAATTTACATTGCAACTTGTGAGGAATATTGGGGTGAAGGAAAAGTGTGAGAAAAATGAAGGAGGGGGTAAAAATTTTGACGTTATGTATCCACTACCTAACAATTACCGCAACCCCTTCTATATATCAGCTTGACAATAAAATTATGTTAAAATGAGCTGCATAAAATATAATTTTACTGTACTGGTACAGTAAATATTATTTTATGTGTATTACCTTTTAAAAAAAATGAACATTTTGCATGCTAATTTAAATGACCTCTTTCTTTATCAGAGGGACATCAACTGGAATGTTATCAAACTATACAATATTTTCAGAATGTAGTTGCCATTATTTTGAAAAAAATATTATTTTAGTATTGTCTTTTACTAAAACAGAAAACAGTTCAATTCTATGGAAACTCCTAACTTTGAAAACTGACTAATTGTTAAGAGGACTGAATATATCTGTTCCTCAACATTCTATGACTACTAACTACTCATATTCAAATTCTGAACATGCCATACCAGAGACATTCAAAACAGTACCTGTTTGCATTTTAATTAATTCAGCAATTGATGCAGTTTCCAATGAGGTGCTACATATTTAAAAGTCAACAGAAAAAAAAGACACGTTCTGGTTGAGGTTAAAACTATGAAATCTATAATAATTAATTCCTTAAGAGTAAACATTAGTTTATCAGCGTAAGCTACTATTTCTATGACATTCAATCCCAAGGTTTTATGCCATACAGTCATCCTAGCCCAACAATTTCCAACTGGTAAGGTGCACGTTAAAATTCCCTAAATTCACATCATGACAACTTTATGACTATTGTCAAAAAATATTACACTTCTGCTAATGTGATGCCATTCTTATTGTGGAAAGAATACTACACTACACTTTGCTACATCATTTTCCCCGCAGTGGTGTCCTTGAGATCAGAACACTTGCAAATATTATTTATTTTTATTATATATATTTTATTATATATTTTATCTATCATAGATAATCAGGAGATCTGTATATCTTCATATTAAGATTTGAAAAATATGGTTGAAAGCACACCCAGACAGGAAGGTTCCTTATACTCTTATCTCCAATAAACTCATAATGAAAAGCCAGACCCAAGTGGCACTGATGTTCAAGTGGTAGTGCAGTAGCCTTGAGCAAAAACAGGATCAGGGACAGTGCCCAAGCCCTGAGGTTAAGCCTAGGACAAACCAAACAAAAACAAAATAAAAACAAACCTCAAATGTACCATTTTTCTCATTGTATACAGAGGTACATAATTAAGGAAATTTCTTCCTGTGTTATGTATAGGTAGAAAAAAAAAAGATGTCACACAATTACTCTCTTCATACCACGTTACACCAAAGTCTCAAAAGATGGCTCCTTTTCTATATTTATAAATTAATATCATCAATTTGTTGACAATTTGTCTAGATTATTTACATTAACATCTTACACATGAACTGGTGGAATTATCTATTAACTAAGTTTTTATTATACCTCACTTGAAAGAATATTCTAGTCAATTAGAATACCAGATTTATTAGGGAATTTGTAAATTAAATCTTTTACTTGAAAAGAATATTGTAGTATCCTATAGAATATTAAATTATAAACAAAAAGTATCTATTTTAAATCTGAATTCTAATTTAGCCAGGTCTACAAAGTCCTACATTAAATGAACTTTCCCATTTCATCAGGCTTAAACTTTTGTAATCCTTCATCATTTCTTGGGACTCTAACAGAATGATACTTACTTTTTCAAATTTTTGGTTGGGAACCATGAGCTCTTTTGCATCTAGAAATGTTCTATAATTAAGACAACATTTAAAACACAACTGAGGATTATATATGAGTTGCATTTCTATAGGAAACTTGACTTCTCAAAACATAATAATAAAATTAGCCCAAATTTCCACCTGTGTATTACTTTCTGGTTTATTTTATATTCCTTTCTTGTTTGGTTTTATTGAGACAATATTTTATTGTTCTAGTTGGTCAAAGTTTCTGATCAGCTCACGTAACTTGGGAGTGGAGTCCATGAGGTCCATTAAATAAAACATCATGTCATTTTCATTTTTTTCTCCTTTTTTCTATTTTTAAATTTATTATTTTTTATTGTGAAAAAATTGTACAGAGCGATTAAAATTACCTGGGCAAGAAAATATGTACATTTCTTCTGAAGCGTTGTAGCTTCCTAATTTGTTTCCCCTTCCCATCCCTTCCCATCCTCCCCCCTTGCCCCCACAACCAAAGTTGTAAAGTTCGTTTTCGATATAACGACTTGTACATCTCATTGTTGCAAGGGGTCCACCTGTATCCCTATTTAAACTATTTGTTTTTTCCGTTCCCCTCCACAAATTATACCAACATCAAATACAGTGAAAGCATGGGTTATACCGTGGGGGAAGAAATACAAAGCAACAAAGAAATAAATTAATAAATGTGTTAGAAATAATCCCACAAAAGAAAAAAAAACATTTGAATACATATTTTAGGGTTAATTTCCCTAACATTAACTTATCTGACCAATTCTGCTTGACTCAGACTTATACTAGTTTCTGTAAATAAGGGAGACCATGGGACCTATGTTTCTTTGGACCTGGCATACTTCACTTAATATAATTCTTTGTAAGTCTTTCTATTTCCTAACAAATTGGGCAATGTCATTCTTTCTGAGGGAGGCATAGAATTCCATTGTGTATATATACCCCATTTTCTTGATCCATTCATTTACTGAGGGTCATCTGGGTTGGATCCATATCTTACCTATGGTAAATAATGATGCAATAAACATAGTCGTGCTGGAACCTTTAGTGTGGTCTTGTTTGTGAACTTTTGGGTCAATGCCCAAAAGTGGGATTGCTGGGTCAAAGGGGAGGTCTATGTGGAGTCTTTTGAGGAACCTCCATATTGCTTTCCAAAGTGGTTGAACAAGTTTACACTGCCACCAACAGTGCAGTAAGGTTCTCTTCTGTCCGCATCTCCTTCAGCATCTGTTTTTATTAGAGATCTTGATTATAGCCATTATAACTGGGGTGAGGTGTTATTTCAATGCTGTTTGGATTTGCATTTCTTTCATGGCTAGAGAGTTTGAGCATCTATTTATGTGTTTATTGGCCATCCTTCTGTCTTCTTCAGAGAAATTTCTCTTTAAGTCTTTAGCACACTTATTTAATGGACAGTTGATTCTTTGAAGATTTGTGGTTGGGGGATTTAATTTTTTAATTTCTAAGTATATTTTAGATATGAGACCCTTGTCCATTGTATGGCTAGTGAAGATCTCCCAATCCGTGGGCTTTCTATTGATCTTGTTAGCTATGTCCTTTGCCAGGCAGAAGCTCTGCAATTGCATGCAATCCCATTTTTCCAACCTTTTTTTAATATTTTTGTGCTTCTGGGTCTCTATTAAGAAAATTCTGGCCTGCCCCAAGGAGACCTAGGGTTTCTCCTATTCCATCCTGTAATATTTTCAGAGTGTCTGCTTTGACTCCGAGGTCTTTAATCCATTTGAAATTGATTCTGGTGTAGGGTGATAATGATCTAGCTTCAGTTTTTTACAAGTAGTTAATGAATATTGTTAGCATCATTTACTGAAGAGGCTGTCTTTCTTCCATTGTATTTTTTTAACTCCCTTATCGAAAATTAGATGGCTATGGGACTGTAGGTTCATTTCTGGGTTTTCAATTCTATTCCATTGGTCATCTTGTATGTTTTACTTCATCTTTCCCTATTTGGATTCCCTTTAAGTTTGCATCTTGCCTTATTGCCCCAGCTAGCATTCTAATACTAAGTTGGAGAGGAGTGGAGAGAGTAGACATCCTTATCTCTTTCCTGAATAAGAAGAAATGGCTTTATCTTTTCACCATTAAGTATAATGCTGGCTGTAGGTTCGTCAACTCTTAGCAGAAAGAACAGCACTGGAGCAATATCACTTCCAAATTTCAAACTATACTAAAAAGACATAGTAATAAAACCAGCTTGGTATTGGCACAAGAACATGCCTGAGGACCAATGATATAGTACTGAGGACTCAGAAATAAACCCACTGACCTATAGCCACCTAATCTTTGACAAGGGAGCTAAAAGAATAGAAAGGAAGAAAGACAGACTTTTCAGTATATGGTGCTGGTAAAATTGGTTAAACACCTGTAGAAAACTAAGGCTAGATCCATATATATATATATATATATCACCCTGCATGAGGATCAAGTCGAAATGAATCAAAGACCTCAACATAAAAGCAGACACCGTGAAAACATTACATGAAGGATAAGAGAAACTCTAGGGCTCTTTAGCACAGGCCAAAAAATTCTTAATAGTGAATCAGAAACAAAACAAATCAAAGAGAGGTTGGACAAATAGGATTGTATGAAACAGCAGAGCTCCTGCAAGGTAAAGTTCATAGATAGCAAGATCAATAAAAAGCCCACTTACTCGGAGAAGTTCTTCATGAGTCATAAAACAGAAAAAGTCTTATATCTAATATATACTTAGGACTCAAAATCATAAATCCCCCTCCAACAAATCCTCAAAGAAACAACTGCCCAATAACTAAGTCGGCTGAAGACTTAAAGAGAGACTTCTTTGAAGAGGAAATAAAAAATGTCCATTAGACACATGAAGAAATGCTCAATTTTTCTAGTCATAAAAGAAATGCAAATCAAAACATTGAGATTACACCTCACTCCAGTTAGAAAGGCTATAAACAAGAAATGTAATAATGACATGTGCTGGTGGGGATGTGGCTAAAAGGAACCCTACTGCATTATTTGTAGGAGTGTAAACTTGTTTAACCACTTTGGAAAGCAGTATGGAAATTTTTCAAAAGATTCCATATAGAGCTCCCCAGTGACCCAGCAACCCCACTTTTGCGCACTTACCCAAATGATCACAAACCTACCAGCACAACCATGTTTATTGCAGTATTATTCAACATAGCTATGATATGGAACCAACCCTGATGCATCTCAATAGATGAATGGTTCAAGAAAATGTGGTACACATACACACACATACACATAAACATACACACACACACACACACACACACACACATACACACACACACACACACACAAACACACACTGGAATTCTATGCTTCCATCAGAAAGAATGACATTGCCCCATTTGTAGGAAATTGAAAGACTTTGTAAAAATTATATTAAGTGAAGTAAGCCAGACCCAAAGAAACATAGGTCCCATGGTTTACCTTGTTTTACCTTTGTTTGCAAGGATTAGCACATGTCTAGGACAAGCAGAGAAGATCAAAGGCTAGGTACATATGACCACACAAGATGATGTTAAGCGAAATGTACATTGGTGGTTTTTCCTTTATTTCTTTTGTTTTTAATATGCTTATAATTCTCTATGTGATTCTTTTGTATGTTATTCCCCCACGGTAAACCCCTGTTTTCACTGTATTTGACTCCAGTGTTCTCTATCATATATATTATATATATATATATATATATAATATATTGATATAATATATTGATTTGGGGAATAGAAGGGATATAGCAGAATGCTTAAATGGGGATGCAGGTTGACCATTGTGACAATGAGATGTACAGGTTATTGTGTTGAAAATGAATTTACAATATCAGGCAGGGGTCGAGGAGGGAAGAGTTGGAGAGGTGGGGAGGGAAAGGACGGTAGGGGTAAAACAAAGTAGGAGCTAACAATGCTGTATAGGAAATGTATTCATTACCTAGTCCTGTAACTCTTAGCCCTCTCTACAGTATTTTTACAATAAAAATATATTTAAAAAATCTCTGCCTGCTGTAGATTTCCAGTGCTGGTCTCAAAATTGCATTATCTGCCTATTCTGGCTGTGGTTAGGTCCACCTGCCCAATGGATCAGTAATCTTCAGGGCATCTTGGTCCTGCAGTGGGACTTGAATTATCCAGTGGTGGTTGGAACCAGGCCAAGGACAGGACAAAACCACTTTCAGGACATGGCTTCGTCATTACCCATGCAACTAGGATTGCAAGCAGAATTTCTCTGAATTTGACTCCAGAAAACCGTCAGTGAACCAAAAGGCAAGTCCACCAAACACCTCACTCCCCCCCCATTTCCTCCTTTCTCCCTCCCTGGGAAAGTATAAAATAATTTTGCAGTTCTTGGTTTCAAGTCACCAAGTCATGTCAACGGATAATGCTGCATTCATTATTCTGGACAACATCTTCAGGTTGTTTGATGCTTTAATTTTTTGTTGTTGTTGTTGTTGACGTTGTTAGGGGGGCCTGAACTCTGTGTCTGGGTGCTGTCCTTGAGCTGTTCAGCTCAAGGCTAGCGTATTACCACTTTAGCCACAGTGTCACTTCCAGTTTTTTTCTGCTTATGTGGTGCTGAGGAATTGAACCCAGGACCTCATGCATGCAAGACAAGCACTCTAACACTGTGTCTTCTTCCAGCCCTAATGATTTAATTCTTTAAAATTTCTTTTTTTCAGTCAAGGGCCTTGAATTCAGGGCTTCGGGAAATTAATATATCCCAGAGTTCTTCAGCTCAAGGGGAGCCCTTTCCCAATTGAGCCACAGTTGCACTTCCTGTTTGGAGATAAGTGATTCACAGACTTTCATGCCAGGATTTGCTTTGAACAGGTGAATTTTTAAATTATATTTCTTCTAGGTATTTATTGGTACATTAAAGTTTTTCTGGAATTTAAAGTTTTCTGTAAACCTTTGTCTTCAAGTAATCCAACAGCATTAAATATTACATTTCGAAGCTATCCTTTAGCATATCCATTTTGAAATTATTATCTTAAGATAAAATTCTAATTCTTTGTAGAAACAACCCATTAAAATCCAAATGGGATATAGGCTAATTTCAGCAGCCTTGACTCTCCTTCCTCTTTTTTTCTCTCCAGTATCTTTTCTTATTTTGGAACGAGTGTCTTAGACTGTCCAACCATTCAGAAGGAAGCTTATTCCATTAATTTAATAGGAAAGGAATCCAGCCTGCCTGCATCTCAAGGCAACTTTGAGTATAATGTTAATCTAATAATTCATGTCAGTGGATTTTCAGTCATTTCGATAATTTTTTGTGTCACCACTCATTAAAGAGGTTCCAAAAAGCAAGAATCAAAAATCATATTCTGCTTTCTAAGAATGTTTGAAAAGCTAGTAATTCAACAAGAAACATTGTATTCTTCCAAGATTCCATGGTGAAGAATTTCTCTTTTATCATAGCCCTTACCACTGACCACTTCCCTTCAAACTTGTAGCTTTGTTCAGTTTTCTTGTTCCAGCTTTCATTTTGGTATTAGCCTCAGTAATATCCTTGTAGTATTTGCAATGAAATTCCATTTATTGTTAGAGAGTTCAATTCATATTGCCAAAGGCAGACTCATGAGCATATCATAAAGCATAAACTATTGAGTGTCATTAACATGATCATATGCAACAATTCCATAAATTAATATAAGTACCACATAAATGTGCATCTTCATGTACTTTTTAAAATGCAAAGTAGTTGCATATCTATGTCATAAAATCATTCAGATCACTGGTAGAAGAGATTAAGCTAAAACTTTTATTTATATCATCCCCAATATTTTTTCAAATTTTCTTTTCTCATTAACTTTCACCTTATGGCCTGATTTTCCTAGTAATAAGTTAAAAGTTGATATCCTTGGATTTTAGTCCCCTCTGAGTAACCTCTTTTCTTCCCACCACTAGTTAGTCCCTCATGATAAATACCTGAGGAATAACGTCCTATTATGCTTGCAAGCGGAGTACCCAAGTCGATTGTCTGTACCTACTATTGCCTTGCTTTGTTTGGGAATGTGGTAGCAGAGAAAGGAGTGTCAGGGATCAGGTGGCTGGAACCATGGTGTTAAGAATTATGGGTAGCAAAATGAGTAGCAGAGAAAGGCAGTACCAGGGAAAGGATAATTGTGACTGTAATTGCTGAGTTGCAGTGGCAGGAAATTGGGTAGCAGCAACAGCTTTGCAGGGGTTGGGGTAGATAATACAGGCATCCAGAACAATTTAGCAGTGACAAGGAAACATAGACAAAGTGAAAGATAAAAGTTGTGAGGCATTGTGAGAATTATTTGTCTATCCATTCTAAAAACATGGAGGAGGGTTATTTGAAACTAAAACTACAAAAGAAAATTTAAGGTCTTGGTGCTAACAAATCTGTCCAGGTGTTCTTACATCACACAGAAAATTCAAAATGGTTTTTCGTCAGGAATACAGAGATCAAAGGTATTATAATTCTTATTTCAAAATGCAAATTAAAGGGGAAAATTAGTCAGGAGATAAAATTCATATTGAAAGTTAATATTTAAGTGGAAAAGAAGATCCTAGATGGCAGACTAAAGACAAAAGAGTATCAGAGCATTATATGTTCAATAAAAATTAAGAGGGCTGAGAAGTTGGCTCAGTTGTAGAGCGCTTGCCTTGCATGCATGAGGCCCTGGGTTCGATTCCTCAGCACCACATAAGCAAAATTAATAAAAGCCGGAAGTGGCGCTGTGGCTCAAGTGGTAGAGTGCTAGCCTTGAGCTGAAGAGCTGAGGGACAGCGCCCAGGCCCAGAGTCCAGGCCCCACAACCGGACCCCCCCAAAAAAATAATAATTAAGAAATTTTATTGAAAAATTGAGCTGGAATGTGCACATCAGCAAAGGCAAGCAATCAGAGCCTACCACCAACAAAGAAACACCATAATATATATCTCAGAAAAAGGAACCAAGTTCCTTATCCTTGATTTCAATGATACACATTACCCCCCTTACACACACACACACACACACACACACACACACACACACACACACGAATGTATGCAACAGCTCAATCTACTCACATCCATTCAACATGAATCAAAGATCTTCCTGTAATATTTGAAACTTTAAAAGTTTGAAGTTTTACTCTGAAAACATTACAGGATGGAATAGGAGAATCCGTAGTTCTCCTTGGCCCAGGCCAAAATTTTCTTAATAGAGACCCAGAAATACAAATATAATCAAAGACAAATGGGACAAGTGGGATTGCATAAAATTGCAGAGCTTCTGCATGGCAAATGACATAGCTAGCAAGATCACTAGAAAGCCCATGGATTGGGAGAAGATCTGCACTAGCCATAAAACGGACAAGTTTCTCATATCTAAAATATACCTGGAAATCAAAAAATGAATTCCCTCAACAACATATCTTCAAAGGTACAAATGCCCATTAAATTAGTGGGCTAAAGACTTAAAGAGAAACTTCTCAGAAGAGGAAAGAAGGATGACCAATAAACACATGAAGAAATGCTCAACCTATCTAGCCATAAAAGAATTGCAAATAAAAACAACAGTGAGGTACCACCTCACACCAGTTAGAATGGCTATAATCAAGAACTCTAATAACCACAGATGCTTGAGGGAATGTGGACAGAAGGCAACCCTACTACATTTTTGGTGGGAGTATAAACTTGTTCAACCACTGTGGAAAGCGGTATGGAGGTTCCTCAAAGGCTCCACATAGAGCTCCCCTATGACCCAGTAATCCCACTTTTGGGCATTTACCCACATGATCACAATCAAGACCATACTAAAGCACACCTATGTTTATTGCAGAAATATTTACAGTAGCTATGGTATGGAACCAACCCAGATGCCCTTCAGTAGATGAATGGATCAACAAAATGTGGTGTATATACACAATGGAATTCTAGGCCTCCATCAGAAAGAATGACATTGCCCCATTTGTGAGGAAATCGAAAGAATTGGAAAAAATTATATTAAGTGAAGTAAGCCAGACACAAAGAAACATAGTTCCCATGGTTTCCCTTATTTGCAATAACTAGTATATGTATGAGTCAAGCGGAAAAGGTCAGATAATGTGATGTCAGGAAAATGAACCCTTAGATATGTATTTTAATGTTTTTTTCTTTCATGCATGTGTTTCTAACACATTTATAAGATTATCTCTTTGTTGCTTTGTATGTCCCTCCCCCACAATATAGCCCCTGCTTTCACTATATTTGATGTCAGTATACCTTGTGGAGGAGATGGGGAAAAACCAGTTGTTTAAGGATACAGGTGGACCTGTTGCAACAATGAGAAGTACAAGTTGTCATGTCCAAAACGAGCTTTACAAAGTCGGTGCGGGGGGGGGGTGAGGGAAAGGGGGGGAAGGAGAAGGATTGGGATTGGGGGGGAGGGGGGAGGCTGGGAAGGGATGTGAAGGGTAAACCAAAGGAGGAGGCTGCAATGCTTGGTAAGAAATGTACACATTATCCTGCCCATGTAATTGTAACCCCTCTGTACAGTATGTTCACAAATAAAATTAAATTAAATTAAAAAAAAAACAAAATAAAGAATAACATAAATAAATATAACATGATTTTAATAGTAATGCTAAACATAAATACAATGTCGATTATTTTCCGAGCAATTTAATAAAAACCTCAAGGAAAAGAAATCAACTTTTTTGAGTGCTGATATTATGGTTTAAACTTAGGCTCTTACCTTGTCACTTAGGCTTTATCCCTTAAAGGTGGTGCTCTGTATTTGGACGACAGCTCCCCTTCCAACTTTATTTGGGGGATTATATAGAGATAAGAATCTCATGGAATAAAAATCATTTGTGCCCTACCTTGGGGTTAATTTCACATAACATCCTCTTATATGGTTATATGGTACCATGTACTAGTTACTCCAAGTAAGATTAACCATGGGACTTATGGTTATATGAGCCTGGCTTATTTCACTTAATACAATTGTTTCTGCGTCTTTCCTAGCAAATGGGGCGATGTCATTCTCTCTGATGGAGGCATAGAATTCCATTGTGTGTGTGTGTGTGTGTGTGTGTGTGTGTGTGTGTGTGTGTGTGTGTGTATCATATTTTCTTGATCCATTCATCTACTGAGGGGCATCTGGGTTGGTCCTATATCTTAGCTATGGTAAATAATACTGCAATAAACATAATTGTAACCATAGCTTAGTATGGTCTTGTGTGTGATCATTAGGGTAAATGCCCAAAAATGGGGACTGCTGGATAATAGGGGAGCACTAAGTGAGGTCTTAGAAAACATTATATCAAGTGAAGTAAGCCAAAAGCAAAGAAAAATTGGTCCTATGGTTTCCCTTATTTGCAATAACTATTATATGTCTGGGACAAGCATAAAAGTTCAAAAGCTATGTACATAGGACAAGAAACGATGCTGTTAATCGAAATGAACCTCAAGATAGGGTTTATAATCTACCATGTGTTTTTTTTTTCTTTTTATGTTCCTCCCTCATTGTTTAACCCTTGTTTTCACTGTATTTAGGGTCGGTGCCCTGCATCTTGTATACACCCTTCTCTAGCTTGGGGGAGGGAAGGGAAAAAACAAAATAGATAAATAGTGATATAGGCTGACCCATTGTATCAATGAGATGCACAAGACACTATGTTGAAAAAGGATATTTGCAATATAGGCTGGGAAGAGGGGAAGGGAATAGAGGGGAATGAAGTTGTGGAGGTTGGAAGGGAGGGGAAGGGAAAAACAAAGGAGGAGGTAACAATGTTTGATAGAAAATGTAAAATCAGAATGTGTGCCGGGCATTGGTGGCTCATGCCTGTAATCCTAGCTACTCAGGATGCTGAGATCTGAGGATCAGGGTTCAAAGACAGCCAGAGAAAGAAAATCCGTGAGACTTTTATGTCCAATAAAACCACTAGAAAACCGATACTGGTACTGTGGCTCAAGCGGTAGAGCACTCCCCTTGAGCTGAAGAATGCACGGACAGCGCCTAAGCCCATAGTTCAAGCCTCACGACCGACAAAAAAAAAAAAGAAGGTGTCATGTACACCAAGTATAGTAGCCCCATCTGTAATCCCAGCTGATTGGGAAGCAGAAATGACAAAGATCTTGGTCTGAGGCCAGGCCAAAGAAATAATTGCCAAGACAGCCATCTCAACAAATGAGTTGCCCATAGTGTTTCACATCTGTAATCCTCGCTAATTATGTTTTGAGGCATAGGTAGCAAAGTCTCAGTCAAGCTAAGATCCGACCAAGGCAAAAGTTCAAGACCTCAAGTAAATAAAATGGACTAGAAGTATGGCAAAAGTAAAAAAAAAAAAAAAAGTAGTTGATATGCTTGGTGCTATACAGACAAAGTCCTGTCTAGCAAGCAGAGAACCCCTGAATAGAACCCTAGTAATATGCCTTTCTTCCACCAAAAAGACTAAATAACTTTGTCGTATTTGAACATCTAATTTCAAGGCCACTGACATATGAGAGATGGTGATATTATCTTAAAAATTAGGTATTCAAAAGAGACAAAGTTCTTTAGGTTTTGAAAAAATAGAAAAAGTAGGAAAATGCATGTGATTTTTGTTAGCTCCATAATTCTTGAAAACATAAAATGTACTCAAGTGTTTAATATATATCCATATGTGTGCATATATCCATGTATGTATATATATATATATATGTGTGTGTGTGTGTGTATGTATATAATCATATATATAGAGAGATACATATATATATGGTTCATCCCTTTTCTGGATAGCAAATGGTACAAATAAATCTGTACAATCACTACTCAAAGGCAAGAATAGACAAAGAGAATGAGCAGAGAACTCATACCCAGGAATCTATGGTTAGCCCATAACCTTGAAAATCTTTTACATCAGTGTGCATGTATCAGTTACTGCAGTACAGGGACAATACGATGGCAATGAGATACCAGGCAGATGAAATGAGAAATGAGAGATACAAATGGTACAATGTTCTTTCTGACGGGTAAGTAGAATTTCCAGTGTGTGTGTGTGTGTGTGTGTGTGTGTGTGTGTGTGTGTGTGTGTGTGTGTGTTACATTTACTTGATACATTTCTCTCTTGAGGAGTATCTGGGCTGATTCAGTAAGCATGGTTGTGCTGATACCTTTACTATATCCTGGTTTATAATCTTTCTGGTAAATGCCCAGGAGTAGAGTTGCTGGAAGTGGATACTCAAAAGAGGAGTGAAGTGGGAAAAGGTAGAAGATTGAATAGAAGAAAAGAGGGAAAATGCAGAGAGGAATCCAGTAAATATCCTACAAAATTAAGAAGAGTGAAGGAAGAAGTGTATAGGGGAGGGATGGATGAGAATTTTGCAAGGGTTGGCATTGATCAAGGTATATTGTATGCATAAACTGCTTTATTTAATGATAACTGCTTGCTGCTTAAAATAATAATTAAAAAATTATGTCCCTAAAATGTTATGCAATTAGAAGCAAAGCATGAGAATCTGCTCAGATAATCTCTAGGGTCAATAAATCATTTTTGGTTAGGTTAAGTTTTAGAACAACACTAATGATACATATCATCTGAAGAAAATTAAATGATTTCCAGCTATTTAAAATAATCATTTTTGAAGATATGGCTCAAGTGGCAGAGTGCTACTTAGTGAGCAAAGCTGTCAGATAATGAATTCAAGTCTCAATCTCGAACAAAAGTAAAAACAATCAGTGTAATTCAGGCAATTTCCTGGGCACTAGTAGCTCATGCATTAATCCTACCTTAAATCAGAAGGCAGAGATCTGGGGATTTCAGTTCAATGTCAGCTTAGATAGGAACGTCTGTGCGACTCTCATCTCCAATTCACTGTCAAAGAAAGCTGGAAGTGCACTCATGGCTCCAGTGGTAGAATGCTAGCCTACAGCTAAAAGCTCAGTGGCAGAACCCAAGCCTTGAGTTCAAGCCTTAGAATAGTGCATATACATACACAAAGAAAGTAAGTCACTCAATTTCTCAACCTTCCATTTCCCTAATTCTAACTCTAATCTTGGACAGAACCCTAAGAGTAATCTTGATGATAATAGTAACCCAATCCTAAAATTAATGGAAAAAACTCGAGTTTACACACATTTTAACAGATACTAATTGTCTTTGAAATAATTCGCAGTTTGCTTCCAAATCCTACAGATTCCCTGACTTGGACTCTGAAATCATTCCCTATTATGAATCATTAACCTTAAATCTTCATATCATGAAAACGATCACAGTTTCCACTGATCTTAACGGTTACTGAACTCCTATATCTCCAAAAAGAAGTTGCAGGTTTTTTTTTTAAATCTAGTTTAGTACCTAACGTTAACTATATATATACCTTACTAGTAACCTAACTCTAAATTTAACCCTATTCAAAAGTGAATAGAAAACTTAGGGAAACTCTGTAGTTTTTGTTAAATTTTAAACTTATTTTACTTGAAAATGTTAGTAGAAAACTTTTACCGTAAAGCTTACCCTTCCCTAAGCCTAAGTCTAACCTGAACTAGAACAGTAACCCTAACCCTAGAACTAATAGCCTTTGGATTCTAAAAGCCATACAAATACATTAGTTTTTATTCATCCTAACTTTGATTCAACTCATCTTCCTAAAAATAGTTTGTAGTTTTACACAGTATCTTGCCATTTTTGTAACCTGAACTCTAACTGGAATATTCAGGCTAACCCTCACACTAATCATACCCTAATCTTAATATTATTAGCAGTTTCTTATTTCACATTCATCCTAATTCTAACTAGACTTGTTATTCGAAGATTTACTTTCAGTTTGACTCTAAACTTTCCATTTCCCTAAGGCTAACTCTAACTCCAGCTGGAACTGAAACCTAACTTTCACTTTAATGATAGTCCAATTCTAATGTTTAAGAAAAGGACTCTAGTTTTTAATCATTCTAATGGATACTCCAGTTTGCAATCTGAAATGCGTTTCAATTTGTCCTAATTCCCACAAATTTTCTGACTCTACCTCAGAAGTTATCTTGTTTCCTAACATGAAGTATTATATTATTTGTCCTCAAATTCTCTTATCAGGAAAAATACTGTAGTTTCCAATGATCCTACCTTTTCCTGAACCCCTGTACCCTGAACAATTTCAGATTTACTTACCATCTAATCCATTACTTAACACTAACTCTCAAGCTAAACCTGTCTGGAAAACTCTCATTAATCATTACTAGAATGATCACTGAGAAATAAATATTATGATAATGCCCTAGTTACTATTCAATCTCACATTTTTGCTCCTAGTAGTTAGTGAAAACTGAAATGTTTTTTGGTAAGGCATGGGGCTTGAACTCTGGGCTTAGGAGCTATCCCTCTGCTCTTCAGCTCAAGGCGAGCCTTCTACTGATTGAGCCACAGCTCCACTTCCAGGTTTGGGGGTGTTTAACTGGAGGTACAGGGTTCTCATGCACTTTGTTGCCAAGGGTGGCATCCAACTGCAGTCCTCATATCTTAGTCTCCTGAGAGGATAAAATGACAAGCATTGAAAAGTATGTTTTGCTGGGTGCCAGTAGCTCATGGCTGTCATCCTAGGTACTCAGGAGGTGAGATCTGAGGATGATGGTTCAAAGCCAGACTGGGCAGGAAAGACCCTAAGACTCTTATCTCCAACAAACCACCAGAAAACTGGAAGGGGTGCTGTGGCTCAAGTAGTAGAGTACTTGCCTTGAGCTGAAGAGCTCAGGGACAGCACTCAGGCCCAGCATTCAAACCCACAATCGAAAAAAAGAAAGAAAGTAAAACATTTTCGCTGCAGAAATATGGAGAGGGTGCTGTGATTGAGAGACCAGGTGCTGGCCTCACTTTACAGACATTTCGAAGAACTCCCCAAGTTTGCGCCAGTTTGAAGCCACAGTAGAATGGATGGTGCCTTACCAAGAACTCAAGTGGTCGAGGCATATGGCAGGCAAGGAGTGAGCAAATGGTTGCAGGGGTGGGATTGTTGTGTCTGTATTTTCCCTAATGAAGGATGGATTTGGATGCTTGGTGTTAAAGTCTGAAGTAAAAGGTTACAAGAAATTTGTGGCCTAAGAAACATAGGCCCCATGGTTTCCCTTATTTGCAATATCTAGTATATGTATGAGTCAAGCGGAAAAGGTCAGATAATGTGATGTTAGGAAAATGAACCCTTAGATATGTATTTTAATGTTTTTTTCTTTCATGCATGTGTTTCTAATGCATTTATAAGATTATTTCTTTGTTGCTTTGTATGTCCCTCCCCCACAGTATAACCCCTGCTTTCACTATATTTGATGTCAGTATAACTTGTGGAGGAGATGGGGAAAAACAAGTCGTTTAAGGATCCAGGTGGGCCTGTTGCAACAATGAGAAGTACAAGTTGTCATGTCCATAATGAACTTTACAATGTCAGTGCGGGGGCGGGGGGGGGGGAGGGGGAGAAGGATTGGGACTGGGGGGGAAGGAGGGAGGCTGGGAAGGGATGTGAAGGGTAAACAATTAGGAGGCTGCAATTCTTGGTAAGAAATGTACGCATTATCCTGCCCATGTAATTGTAACCCCTCTGTACAGTATGTTCACAAATAAAATAAAATAAATTAAAATTAAAAAAAAAAGAAATTTGTGGCCTAATGAATTGGGTTTCCTCTGGGTATATGAGATGGATGAAGTCTGGCGCCTTCGGTGGCTCACAACTGTCATCCTAGCGACTCATATAGCTGAGATATAAAGACCACGGTTCAAAGCCAGCTTGAGTAGGAAAGTTTGTGGGTCTTGATATCCAATGAGCCACCAGAAAACAGGAAAGGGCACTGTGGCTCAAATTGTACAGTGCTCATCTTCAGCTGAAGAGCTGAAGGACAGCGCCCTGACCCAGAGTTCTAACGCCATGACCAATAATAAACAAAGGGGTTGGCTGAGTTTTTCACATTGCAGTGTGTACGGTAGGAAATTCCATGCTGGGTTATGAGACATTCTAGATATGAGAGGCTCAATATTGTGTCTACAGTTAGTCTGAGTATGATAGTGCCATATTCTCATGGGTTGGATGTGATCCTAATAGAGTGAGTTCAGGGTTTGTTCTCAGGGACTACTAAGGGTTTGGAATATCCGTGTGTGTGTGTGTGTGTGTGTGTGTGTGTAATTTTCCCTTGTCTTTTTCTGTCCCCTTCCTGGTTGCTGGTCTGCCTATTTCTGACCTCAGATGGTGCCCCTCCTTCACACAGACCTTGCCTTTAGCCCCCTATCAGGGTCTACAATGAGTCCTAAATTGCCACAGGCCTGTTTTCCAACTTTTCTCTGGGGCACAAGTCTGGCTGTCCCAATATTTGGCCTCCTCCAGGGGATTCTGGGTCAGCGATGCTAGCTGGCATAGGGTCTCCTCTGCCTGAGAGGGAGGGCCTCAGTCATGTAATGTCTTATCCTTTTCCTCAGCTGGGCCTCTGACTGCACATCCCTCTCAGCAGGCTGGCAGTGGAGTGGGGAATGGGGGATTGCTGGTGGCTCTGGCCACCTCGAGCTTGACAACTCACTGAAAGCTGCCCAAGCAAGGAAGGTATAGGGCTACATGGGAGGTGAGGCCAAGGTGGCTTGGATGTATAGATCAATGTCTAGGAAATGTAAATATACTTTATCACAGGACAGCCTATCTTACGGTCCCAGCTGGGCCTCTCAGGTCCTTCTAGACTATTCCAGATGCTCAGAATACAGAGGCACAGACTTTAGATTCCAGGGCCAGGGAACTGGGGGATGAGAGACTGGTATGGCCAATACCTAATTGTTTTGTGATATTAGTGTTGACCTGGCTATGCACCCCCTTGTGTACTTTCACTTCTTAACCCAGTGTTGGCCACACACCGGCCACTTGTGGTAGTACTGTGGAAGTGGCAGGAGTGGAAGTGAGATCTAAGATCAGAAAATCAGAATTTATGGCCTTTGGGGATGGCAAAGGATGTCTTTTAAAAAAATCTTAGAGCTGGAACTGAGGGCCTAGGGAATGTCCCTGAACTTCCTTTGGTCAAAGCTAACATTCTACAACTTGAACCAGAGCTCACCTTTCAACTTTTTTTAGTAGTTTAGTGGAGATAAGAGTCTCATGGACTTTCTTGCCTGTTCTGGCTTCAAGCTGCCATCCTAAGATCTCAGCTCCTTGAGTAGCTAGGATTGCTGGTATAAGCCATTGGCATCTGTTAAGGATATTAGTATGTGTGTGTGTGTGTGTGTGTGTGTGTGTGTGTGTGTGTGTGTGTGTGTGTTTACCAGGACATGAATTCAGAGCCTAGGTGCTACCCTTTACCATGTTTTCACAAGGTTGGTGCTGTACCACTTGAACTATAGTAGCACTGCTTCCTAGATTTTTGGTGTTCATTGGACATAAGAGTGTGCCCAGGCTAGCTTTTAATTTTGACTGATCCTCAGGTCTCAGGCTTGAGTAGCTAGGATGACAGGCATGAGCCACCGGCGCCCAGTTGATAATGGCCTTTCTCCACAGTGGACTGGGATTTCCTGAAAACTTTCCTTATTTGTTCTGTGCCAGTACCGGGGCTTGAACTCATGGTCTGTGTGGAGTACATGGGCAGCAAAGATGGCGCTGGGACGGGGGTGAGTGGGCAGATCCTAACTTACTGTAGAGCACATGGGCAGCCAAGATGGCGCTGGGAGAGAGTAGAGTGGGCAGAGCCCAATTGATCTTCCGATCAGTGCCTAACCAGCCTGTGAAGGCTCATGTGCATGATAGGGTGTGACCTTGACAGTGATTGATTCCTCTTCCTCCCTTGCCATGCCACCCACCCTTTTTGGCTTTAAAAAGGGCTGCTCTCTGTTAATAAAGGAGTTTTCTACCTGATGGATTTGGCTCACCTCTGTGTCTGATTGTCTTCTGGGCTGAGGGAGGCTGGGGAATGGGCGAGGGCCGAACTTATCTTTCCTTGGACCCCTTCTGTCTTTCGTGGGGTGGACGAAGACCCAACAGGTCTGGGCTCTGGTCTCTTAATTTTTCCCTCAAGGCTGGTACTCTACTACTTGAGCCACAGCTCCATTTCTGGATTTTGGTAGTTTATGGGCCAGAAGAATGCCACTAACTTTCCTCCGCTGAGCTGACTTTGACCAACGATCTTTGATCTCAGACTTCTGAATAGCTAGGATTTGCAGTGGTTGAGCCACTGGAGGGATTGGGTAGAAGCTTTTCTTAAGCAAAAGTTCTTCCCTGCATTTGCCCTGACTCCTCCATGGTAAGGGGGCCTGAGGGTCAGGAGCTGTGAAAAATAGGCTTCCAGCCACAAAATTGGTTGGGGTCTTTGGGAAAAAGCCAAGCTAATCTTCCCCTGAGCCCCATTCTGGGACCCCACACTCTACCCTACCTGTGACTCAAGTACAAACCTTGACCTAGCATTCAGTGTTCTGCTAGACTTGTCTGAGGCCACAGAACCTTCATTCCACCCACACCATCTGCTCTACACCACCCCTCAGGACCTTTGCGCATGCTCTGTACCTTCTGCTTGAGGCCCTCTGTTCCACATCTTAGAACTCCTGTGGAATTTTGGCACTGGTCATATCACCTCCTGGAGCAAGTCTTTCCTTCCCTTCTCTCACTTTTTTTTAATACTGAGTTGCTAGAGATCGAACTTGTGTAGGCTGACTGTCAAATGCTCTATCTTGGTGTGTGATTTTGTGTGTGTGTGTGTGTGTGTGTGTGTGTGTGTCTGTGTCTGTGTCTGTGTGTCTGTGTGCCAGTCCTGGGGTTTGAATTCATGGCATGGATGTTATCCCTGAGTTGTTATGCTCAAGGCTATCATTCTACTACTTGTACCACAGCTCTGTTTTTTTTTTTTTTTTTTTTTTGGTGTTTAATTGGATAAGAGTCTCATATAGACTTTCCTGCCAGCACAAGCTTACAGTTACTATCTTCAGATCTCAACTTCCTGAGTGCTATTATTACAGGGGTGAGCCACCAGCACCTGCCCTCTACCTCTTACCTATAACCTCGGCCCTCCTCTGAGTCCCAGAAGAGAATGTCTCACCAAGCTCACATTTTTTTTTGCCAGTGTTGTGGCTTGAACTCAGGGTCTAGGCATGTCCCTGAGCTGCTTTTTCTCGAGGCTACATTCTATCTCTTAAGCCACAGTGACACTTTTGGTTTTTTCTGTTTATGTGGTACTGAGGAATCCAACCCAGGGCTTCATGCTTGCTTGGTAAGCACTCTACCACTTAGCCACATTCACAGCCCAAGGCTTACTTCTAACAGGAGCTATGAGGGTGAGATTTATTGGCATACTCTTTTCAGCACAGAAATCGCTGGCCATTTCAAATCTTTGCCAGGATTTGGGAGCAGAGTGAGACTCGGCAAGGAGGAATGATGAATGAGTGATAGCCACTAGACCCCAGAGATCTAGGCTCAAGTCCCACAGAGGGATATGTAATATGGAGCCAGAACCTTCCACAACTCCTACAGCCTAGGAAGATATCCCAATTGGACATCTCAGCCAGAATTTAATGAACCCGTTGCATACACCAGCCAAGGCAAGCCTTCTGGGCTTCAGTTATTAAATGGCAGAGAAGGATGCTTTGTTGAAGCTACTGCCTCAGACTTAGGACTCTCTGAGGGCTTGTCCCAGCTTTCCCAGGTTGGGGGTCTGGTCATGGGCAACCTGCTGAATGCAAAACATCCGTACATCATCCATATATAGACAGAGACATGGGTTTACTGCCTTCTTATTTTCTTTGGCAGGTCTCAGGTTGAAATATGAGACTAGGCCCTATCCCTGATCACCTCTTCCTTTCTCAAGAGTAGCACTCTGCCCTTGAGCCACAGCCCCAACCCATGGGGATATTTTCCTGTGATTTCTTAGAAATAAGAGTGTTGCAGACTTTCCTGCCCTGTCTGAATTCAAATTGGCATTCTCTCCATCTCAGCCTCCTGAGGAGCAAGGATTACATACAGGAGCCACTGACACTTGGCTTTCTATTCTTCTTGTTGTTCTTTTTTTTAATTGTGACAATCTGAAATCTTCAATGTCATTCCAATTGTTTGCATTCGAAGTAAACTTCTGAGGTCTGGAGTTCGAATCCCAGGACTGCCACACACAAATGGAAGGAGATCATGACAAACTCATTCCTATTTACATGAATGCTAATATAATGTTATAAAAGTAATTATATTTGCAGTTAATTCATGACTCCTTTTTAGAAAGCCACACAAAAATCATTGGATTTATATCTTCCCTTCTAGCACTGTTATGATTCCCCTAATGGAAGGATATTGATTAATTTTTAATTAATGCTTTTATAAGTATTCAATCATGATACTTCATTAAATGGAGACATAACTTAATAACTAATTATTGGTAACTATATATATAAAATTTAATAATATCCTCACATTCTCTCTCTCTCTCTCTCTCTCTCTCTATATATATATATATATATATACATCAATCTACACACACACATACACACACACACACACACACACACACACACACACACACACACACATGTATATAGGGCACTAATGTGGCTTGATAACAAGTAACAGGTCTTCAGAACTTCCTGGCAGCTCAGTTTGCCAGAGGTTGGTGTGCTAAGACTTTGATCCCATTTATGGATTGGATATTTTATACCGTGAATTGAAATCCCAGCATTGCCAAAAATTTATTCATGTAGTAAGCAGCCACTTTTCATATATTTTTTCCTGAAAAGAAAGTCCTGGTTCTCAGTATGATGTATAATTCATATGCAAAATATCCTGTATGATAGGATGTAATAAATGAAATGTTATATGCGTAATAATACTAAATGAATAAGGGTAATAAACGTCATACTCACTAAACTCATGTGTGTAATTTTTACAGTGCTGGGGCTTCAATTCAGGCCCTGGGAATTGGTCTGAATTTCTTGTCTTCAAGGACAGTGAGCTTCCCTTTCACCCACAGTGCCACAGAGATACCAAGATGCTGAGTTCAAATCCAAAACAAAAGTTAAAATGAATAACTACACTGAATGCAATATGGAGCAAATATATGTATGTAAATACATATCATATACTTAAAATGTACACAAATAGGATGTTTTATAGTGGTGGGGATCGATTTCAGGCCTAAGGAACAGACTTGAATTTCTTGACTTCAAAAAAGCAAGCTTCCCCTTCCTACACAGTGCAACAGAGTTACCCAGACCATGAGTTGCAATCCCAGTCCTGGCAGAAAAAAATGGCATCTCTATGCTATATGACAACCAATTCTTAGGTATTTCATTATTTCTCCCTTTAATGAATGTAATTTTTTAAACGCTTCATAAAGTATTGATTAAAATTAATCAGTATTGTAGAATATAATTGTATATAATTTTATCCTAGAATCATTCAAGAACTGCCCATTCAATCATGACATACATCACATTCTATTGGTATTTATATGGATAAAAATGAGTTAGGATCTCCTGCCATTTGGAGGTGGCGGGACCAGGATTCAGATTGTGGGCTCCAGCATCCACCACTTGAATCCGAAGATAGGGAACTCACCAGTCTGTCCAAGAAAATCAGCAAGACCAATGATTAAGCAGGCACCAGTGGCTCTGAGAAGTACTCCATGATACTGACAAAGCTGTGAAAGGAGATTCATGGACAAAGTCACCCTAGTCTGGAAAGTACTTGAGACCCCTGTCCAACTTCAGTGTCAACAAAGCCAGAAGTAGAGCCATGTGGCTCCAGTGGTAGAGGGGTAGCTTTGAGGAAAAGCAGCTCATGGACTGTGCCTAGATCCTGAGTTCAATGTCCAGGACTGACTGACAACAAACAGACATACACAACAATCTGTGCAGCCATCTGACTGTCTGTTGGTTGACACCACTAGTAGCATTTGAGTGGTAAGCAAGAATCTCAAGGCGAATTTCGAGTACAATAGGAAATTGATGAGCTAGTCAGTGAGTGGGAGATTACAGGATTTCCCAGAGCCTGGGAATGTGGCCAGCCCATCTTTCCCATCCCAGCGCTCAGATGTCTGAAACAACAAGACTCTGAGACAGAGCTGCGGGCAACAAACTACTGCCAGAACACCAGAAGAATCCTCCTGTCAGACCTTCAACATTCAAGAAAACAAAGAATACAAAAAAGAGAAGGATCCCAAAGACAAACACTACTGGGAGGGTGATTCAATGCAGGGTCTGGCCAAAGGTGATGCCTACTACAGGCCTCCCCTGCCTTTGGACACAGTCACAGCCATCACTGTCCAGAGTGTCAAGGGTCCCGATACCACCAAGAATCTGCAGAGGTGCTACCAACATGTGGTGCCTTCCCTGTACTGCAGCAAAAGAAGAAACCAGGTGCTCTGTGCCAAGATCCAACCACTGAAGCAGGAAAAGACAGACCTGCATGACTGATAAGAGAAAGAGAAGGAGAAGGTAGCCCAAGTGCACAAAGCACCAAAAAGAAAGCTAGACATCCACAAGCTACCCATACAGAGGTTGGTTTCAGCAGAAAGTGATTTACAATCGGCACAAGCCCACATGCAGCTCATGGCATATGACAGAGAAATGGAGCACGAAGCTCTAACCAGCTGCCTACAACCCGCAGAGCAGCACATGGGGGAGCCAGAGATGGAGGCTTCTGTGGTTACTACTTACAGAAGGAGACTGAAATGATGTTTGAACAGCTGAATGATGTAACACTTCAGCTCAAGGAAAAACCCAGTAGCTTCTATGACCTGGAGCAAGTGAACACAAAGATTTAGGAGAAGCTGGAAGCACTCTGGACATGGAGGAGCAACAAGAAGAACAGAATCTGCAAGTTCCAACAAGTGCTGGACGGGTGTGATGTACTAAAGAGACTTCAGGACAACTTGAGCTGAATGGTGACCGCAGCAAATCTGGAGACAGACACCTTCTCGAAGAACCTGAGCATTGAGAGGTCCGCGCAGGAGGAGGCCTGTTGGCTGACCGAGCAGGTAAACCAACTGACAGAGGAGAAGGAGTGAGGATCGCGGTAGGTGTTGCACCTAGAGAATAACTGGGGGGACAGAGAAGGAAGCTGGCAGAGCCATGGCCCTCCGAGGGTCCATCTCGGGAGGAGCACCAACTGCAGGCCCACACCTACCGCATGCAGATGGGGTTGAAATACCTGGAGGAACAACTTCATATCTAGGTCCAGGAAAACCAGAGACTCCATCTCCAGATTGGGGAGCAGTAGGAGCAACTGGGAAGACTAGAGAAGAAAACCAAGGATCGGCAGGAGATCCCTGAGACCCCACGATGTGCATGTGTGTGCAACCCACAGCTGGAGGAACAGCTGGTCTTGCTGCGGGACGCTCTCCACAGGGTGAGCAGTGAGAAGGAGGCTCTCTCTAGCATCGTTGGACTCAGAGCAGCAGGTGAAGAAACATATGCCAGAACAGCTGGACTGCTCAGAGGAGAAGATAGAGGAATGTAAAGACGTGGCTGAGAGAGAGCCAAGTGATTCGGGAAATGCAGGAGCAGCAGGAGCAGTCTCTGGCCTAGCTGCAGGAGCTCAGAGCCACATGTGAGCATCACATCACTTAAAATGAGCAGCTGTGCTCCAAGTAGTAGGTCCTGCAGTAGCACCTGCAGAAGCTCACCCAGCTGTTGGAGCAGCTGAAACATTTGCAGGGTCCGACCACCTAGGGCAGTAGGTTGTGCCCCCAAAGTGACAGGACAGTTTCAAGTGCCTGGAACTGACCTGTCTACAGAGGAAGCACCTGCAGGCCCAGCTGAGGTTCCTGGCTTTCCCTGTGGAAGGGGAAGCTGTGAACCCTGGAGAAGCAAAATCTGAGGAAGCGACTCTCCTCAATGCCCATGGCAGAGGATGGAGATGTCCCCCAAACTGAGAGGGATGTGGCTCTGTTAGCACTCTCAGAGGCTGAGATCCACAGGGGGAATCTCCTGCCGGACTGCTTCAGGCATTCCCCCTTTCTGGACAGCTCAGTGCCAGATAGAGCCAGAGCCACAGGTCCCCCGCCCCGTGAGCTGCCACCACAACATGTGAGAGAATGGGAAGTGGGACATGTGGGCATCCAAGAAGAAAATCTGCTTCATCCACAACCTGCCTGATGAGGTGGACTTCCAGAGTCCTGCAAATGAGCTCCACCATCGATGCAACCAGCTGTCGGCACATATCCGCACTGCCCAGAAATCCCTCCTGGCATGTAAAGGACAGATGTTCATTCTGGATCAGCTGTGTCAGGAGAAAGCCCCGTGCATGTGCCAGCTGTCCCAGGAGAAGATGAAGAGTAGATAGCTGCAAGAGCTGCTCTCACTCCTACACAGGGCTCCAAATGCTGACACAGGCTGGGCTCCCCACCAGTGCAGCTGCTTCAGAGGCCTCAGGCTCATGGGTGGTCAAGATGAGGTAGGCGCAGAAAGGTTTTGAAGAATTGCAACTTCAGGATAGTGTGGAAACTGCAAGAGGAGAGGTCAGGGTTCCATGCCCCGTACAGGACTAGCCCACAGAGCATATCCTGCAGCAGATCCCCAAATCCAAAACTACCACAGCTGGTGCACTCAGGCTTGCAGTGCTCCATCCCTTTTTCCTGTAGACTGATGGGGATGATGACTCCCTATGTGACATTCTGAGTCCCAAAATCCTCAGCAGCCACCAGAACTAGGTGGCCAGGTGGGTTTCTCTAGGCCTCCATCTGCCTGGTGATGGAAGGTTAAACTGTGGGCCGAGTAGAGCAGAGGCTGCTGGGAGGAGGCCCAAATTCCAGGGACACCTAATGGCCCATTGGTGGCCAGGGAAGAGGCCCATGTTGTGTTTATCACAAAGCAAAAATCGTTTCCAAAGGGAAAATAAAGCCTCAACAAAGATTTGTTCTTCCAGTTATCGGGCTTGAACTCAGGGCCTGGCCACTGTCCTTGAGCTCTATTTGATCAAGACTGGTGGTCTACAAGTTGAGCCCCACCTCCCCTTCCAGGTTTTCGTTGTGGAATTGAACCCAGGGCTTCAGGCTTGCTAGGTGACTATCTCTGAGCTACATTCTCATTTAGGATGATCCCCCACCCCTAAACCCATATGGCCAATCCTCAGATAAATAGGAATTAGGGGTTAGGAGGAATTTGAAGCACAAGTCTGGCTCAAGCGGAAATACTTCCCTGCCCCCTCATCGACAGCCTTACTTAAAGTTTCTCTATTAGTATTGAGGGATGATAGAGGGAGAGGGACGTCTGAGAGAAGAGTACCAAGAACAGTGGTCCCCTGAGTCCCACAGTCTCCCCAACACAAGTGGTCCTACAGATTCCCGTCTTACCTGACGCAATGTTTTGTCTACACTGTCCCCTACCCCTGCAAGGCTCAGAATGAAATAAATGTCAGCACTGGCCTCAGCCCACACGCAGGGTAGAAGCTCCTAGTCCCAAACTGACTTCCACCTCTGACTTCCCCGAGTTAGGCTGGACCCACCACTCACCATTGTGTCGGTGTCAATGATCTCATGGTTGGATTTCAGGAAGAAGGTCTATGGCAAAGAGCAGAAGCAGCAGTGTGAGCATGGAGGAAGGAGCCAGGGCAATTGGTCTGGGATCTTCCTCCTTGGAGCTTTCCCATCAAGCCAGAGCCATCTTGACCCAAAGCACGGCCAAGGCCACGGGTTGGACAAGATAGAGGAGTATGGGATTAAAGGAGGTACTGCTTTATCTTGGTGCACTTGAAATTTCCAATATTTGGCCCATGCCAATCCCAAAGCCAACATGCAATGCCTCTCCTTGTTGTTTTCCATGGGTGCTGTCCCTGAGCTCTTTTTCTCAAGGCTTGCACTCTACCACTTGAGCACAGGGACACTTCTTGTTTTCTGATGGTTCTTTGAGGATAAGAGTCTCACACTTTCCTACCCGAGCTGGCTTGGAAGCCAGATCTCACCTTCCTGAGTAGCTAACTTGACAGGCTTGAGCCACCAGTGACCAGCATGTGATGCCTCTTTAAAGGATCTTGGCAAGTCTGTAAAAGGAACCCCAAAGGGTCTGGATAGACCATGACCCAATCAAGGAGCTGGGATTGGGGAAGGCTGACGTTATAGCCAGTGTGTTCCCAAAATTATAGATGTCAGGTGGTGTTGGATGCATCCAACTCCTAGGCCAAAAACCACCAGACTTAGTGGGGAAAAAGGTAGAGAATACCCAAAGGTTACAGTGTAGAAATCTCTGATTTTGCATGCATATGGGTTGTGTGTGTGTGTGTTTGTGTGTGTGTGTGTGTGTTTGTGTGTGTGTGTGTGTTTATCAAGGCTTGAAGAGCCTAGGGGTAACCTTTAGCTTGTTTGCACATGTTTGGTGCTCTAACATTTGAATTATAGTATTTCTTCTTCCCAGCTTTTTGGTGATTCTTTGGAGATAAGAGTATGCCCAGGCTAGCTTTGAATCTTGATTGATCCTCCAGTGTCAGCCTTGAGTAGCTAGGATTATAAGCATGAGCCACTTGCATGCAGCTGCACGGATGTCTTTTCATACTATCTGTTCTAACAGCTGTCTACTTGCCCTGGCCTAGATCTCTGACCTGTATATCAGCTCCCAGCAGCCCCTGACTCTGTGGAGAACATAAAGCTCAAACCTGTCAGGGCATCCTTTTTCTTTGTCCTCAGGGAAGAGTATGTTTCCTCTGAATCCCAGAGGGTTAGGGGAAGGGAAAGAGGGATAGCTGTAGATGGGTGCTTGGCTTGGAAATAGGTATTCTGTTTTATCCAAGAAGGAAATCAAGGCCAGATTCTAATGACTCATGCTCTCATATTCCTAGCTCCCTCAGCAGGCTGAGATCAGAGGACTAACATTCAGATGCAGCCCAACAAGAAATGTCTGTGAGACTCTCCTCTCCCAAGAACCACCTGCAAGCTGGAAGAAAAGCTGTGGTCAAGTGGTAGAGTGCTAGCCTTGAATGAAAAAACTGAGGGACAGAGCACAGGCCCTGAAGTCAAGCCCTACTACTAAGATGTACTCATGCACACATTCACATGCACGTGTGTGTGCATGCACACACACACACACACATACACAAACACACACACACACACAATGAGGAAGGTAGTAATGATAAGCTGAGCTAGAACTAGGGGCAGTCCTGAGGCATAATCAAAGTAAACTCTCAAGCTACGCCAGTAGTTTCTCCTTAAGTCCTTCTTGGGCTGAGGAGTCTGGACTATGGCAGGAAGTTCCATGGAACCTGCCCCTCCTTCCCAGCACAGGGCCATAGAACCAAGGGAAGGACACTATGGATGCTCCTTTGTAGTTATCTCATGATAGCAGACCATCACCTGCCAATGAGCAATGGTGAGTTATGCAGGGCTCTGAACCCTGGGACTCCTGGGATATAGTGACTGCTACAAGCAGCAGCCAGCCTGCTTTGGATTCCTCAGCCTACAAATCTCTCATGAGCCCAAAACCTGCCCAAGGTGTGCCTGACAAATTCACATTCTTGTGATTCCCTTGTGAGCCAGCATTAACTGGTCTACCCCTTCTGACACAGAACCATGGTCTGAGACATTGATTTAGTGCTCAGATCCACACTGCACTCATGACAGATGCCCTTCTGATGACCCGGCCGATGACCTCCATGCCACAAAGCTTGATCCTTGTCTTGTACTGTGTCCCACTCTGTAGGCAAAGGCTTTCAGGGAGGCTGCTTTCAAGACTTGTAGGACACATAGACATTGGAAGACCATCAGGAGCCCAGTGGAAAGTAGTCTGCCTAGAGCCACAGCATGAGGTCAAAGTAGGCCAGGTATTGGTCATGGGGCTCTAAGTCTGGGCCTGGGCACCATCTCTCAGCTCTTCAGCTTAGCACTTCAGACACATCACCGCTTCTGGTTTTCTGGTGGATCACTGGAGAACAGAGTCTCCCGGACATTCCTGCCCAGGCTGGATTTGCACGGCAATCCTCACATGTCAGCCTGAGGATCTAGGAGGGCCAGCATAAGCCACCCTTGCCTGGCTGATGAGGCCTATCACCACAGTGGACTAGGAGCTCCTGAAAGCTTTTCTTTATTTTTTAGGTGCCAATTCTGGGGCCTGAACTCAGGTTCTGACCTGTAGTCTCTTAACGTTTTTTCTCAATGTGGACATTCTACCACTTGAGCCACAGCTCCATTTCTGGCTTTTGTTAGTTCATGGGCAAGAAAGTCTCACTAACTTTCCTCCTCTGAGATGGCTTTGACCCATGATCTCTGCTCTCAGGCTCCTGAGTACCTAGGGTTTACAGGGGGTGAGCCACTGGTGGGATTGAGCTAGAAACTTTTCTTAAGCAAGAGTTCTTCCCTGCATTTGCCCTGACTCCTCCATGCAAAGACTGCATGAGGGTCAGGAGCTGTGAAAAATAGGCTTCCAGCCACAGAAATTGTCTGGGGTCTTTGGTGAAGAGTCAAGCTAATCTTTCTCTGGGCCTCAATCTGGGACCCCTCCCTCTGCCCTACCTATGACTCAAGTACAAAACTTGACCCAACCTTCAGTGTTCGGCCAGACTTGTCTGAAGCCACAGAACCTTCATTCCATCCACACCACATGCTCTACCCCACAAATCAATACCTTTGCCCATGCTGTACCTTGTGCCTGAGGCTCTCTGTCCTGTTCCACATCTTAGAACTCCTGTGGAATTTTGGCACTGATTATATCACCTCCTAGAGCAAGGTTTTCCTCCCTTCTCCCTTTTTTTTTTTTAAATATTGAGTTTCTGAGGTGGAAATTGTGCAGGCTGACTGTCAAATTCTCTATCTTGGTGTGTGTGTGTGTGTGTGTGTGTGTGTGTGTGTGTGTGTGTGTGTGTGTGCGCGTGTGTGTGCGTGTGCCAGTCCTAGGGTTTGAATTCAGGGCCTGGATGCTACCCCTGATCTTTTGTGCTCACGACTAGCACTCTACTACTACAACCACAGCTGTACTTCTGGCTTTTTGGGAGTTTAATTGGAGAAAAGAGTATCATATAGACTTTCCGGCTTGTATTTGGGATCCTCAAATCTCAGCCTCATGAGTACCTAAGGTTAATGGGGTGAGGCAACAGCACCTGCCCTCTACCTGTTATCCATAACCTCGGCCCTCTTCTACGTCCCAGTAGAAAATGTCTTACCATGCTTACCTTTGTTTTGTTTTTTTTGTTTTTGTTTTTGGCCAGTCTTGGAGCTTTACCTCAGGGTCTGGGCATGTTCCTTAGCTTCTTTTGCTCAAGGTTAGCACTTTTATTGCTTAAGCCACAATGCCACTTTTGGCTTTTTCTATTTCCGTGTTAGGGAGGAATCAAACTCAGGGCTTCATGTGTGCTAATTAAGCACTCTACCAGTAAGCCACATTTGAAGCTGAAGGCTTACTTCTAACAGGAGTTATGACGGTGGGATTTATTGGATTACCCCTTTTGGCACATAAATTGCTGCTTATTTTCTATCTTCCCAGGATTTGGGACCAGCCTGAGACTCGGCAATGAGGAATGATGAATGAGTGATGGCCAGCAGGCCCCAGAGACCTAGGCTCACATCCTACAGAGGGATATAGGATATAGAGCCACAACCTTCGACAATTCCTACAGCCTAAGAATTGTGGTCTCCCTTGATAAGTGCCAGGACATAATTCACCTGTTGTACACACCAGTTGTACACACCAGCCCAGGCAAATGCTTCCTGGCTTCAGTTCTTAAACTGCACTGAAGGATGTTTGTTCAAGCTGCCTGCTCAGACTTAGTACTCTCTGAGGGCTTGTTCCAGTTTGTCAAGGTTGGGGGACTGAGCATGGCAACCTGCTGAATGCCCATCATCCAGGCCATGTCCCTGAGCCCTTTGGCTCAAGGGTAGTGCTATGCAACTTGAGCCACAGGGCCACTCAGGGTTTTTTTGTTGTTGTTATTTTCTTTTCATTTCCTGTGATCTCTTAAGAACTATGAATATCGCAATCTTTCCTACCCAGCTGAATTCAAATTGTCATCTCAGCCCCCTGAGGGGCTAGGATTACAGGCAAGAACCACTGACACCTGGCTTCCTTTTCTTCTTGTTGTTCTTTTTTATCGTGACAATCTGAATTCTTCACGGTGTCATACCAATGGTTTACATTTGAAGTAAACTTCCCAGGCCTGGAAATCGAATGCTAGGATGGCCACCCACAAATAATGGCAGATCCTTGCTAACTCATTCTTATTTATGTGAATGCTAATGGAATATTATAAAAGTAATAATTAAATTTGCACTTAATTCATGAGTTTATTTTTGAATGCCACACAAAAATTATTGAATTTATATCTTCCATTCTAGCACCATGGTATGATTAAGGATATTGACTGATTTTTTATTAATATTTTATAAGTATTAGATGATGATACTTCATTAAATGGATGCATAATTTAATAACACATTATTTGTAAAAAATATATAATTTAATAGTATCCTCACATTCCCTCTGTCAGTATACTCTCTCTCTCTCTCTCTCTCTTTCTCTCTCTCTCTATATATATATATACACACATATATATATGCACACACATATATATATAGATATATCTATATATAGATATATAAATATATATCTATCTATATATCTATATATAGATATATATATGGCACTACTGTGGCTTGATCACAAGTACTCAGATCTTCCAGGCTAAGACTGTGACCCCATTGGTGGACTGGGCATTGTAGGCTTTGAGTTGAAATCCCTGCATGGCCAATAATGTATTCATGGAGTAAGAAGCCAATTTTCACACATTTTTTTTCCTTCTCTGTGAAAGTCCTGGGTCTCAGTATACGTGATATGATGTAATAAAATAAATGTTTTATGTGTAATTATACTAAATAAATAAGGGTAATAAAAGTCATATGGAATAAACTCATGTATGTAAATCGATCTCATATATTAGTATTATTTTTTCCAGTACTCGGATTTCAATTCAGGCCCTTGGAACTTTTCTGAAGTTCTTGTCTTCAAGGACGGTGATCTTCCCCTTCACCCACAGTGCCACAGAGTTACCCAGACCCTGATTTTAAATGCCAGGCCTGCCAGTAAAATGGTGCAAATTCCAAGCCAGGGCCTTATCATCATCATCATCATCATCATCATCATCATTATTATTATTGTTATCATTATAATTATTATTTGTTTTTAGTCCAAGCACCAGGCTTGAACTCAAATCTTGGCATTTCTTCCAAAGTTGATCCTGGAATCCTAGGTGCTGAGTTCAGATCTCAGGGCTGGCAAAATAAATAAAAAGGAAAAGGATAAAACTGAGAAGTTCAATCAGATGGTTTTACTTTTTTTTCCTTTGTATAGTACCATCCTGGGTCTAAATAACAATGCCTAGACAACGTACATGGCCTTACATTGCTGATGTTTGGCGGGCTATTAGGGAAGCCAAGCCGAAATCAGCAACTTAGGCCTGAAAGTTGAATCCGGGGATTCCCACTAATGAAGGTCTGGCAGGAGATTCTAAGAAACGCTTTCCAGGGCTGGGAAGGTGGCTCAGTGGTAGAGCACTTGCCTTGAATGATAGAGGCCCTGGGTTCGATTCCTCAGCACCACATAAGCAAAAAGAAAAAAGGCGCAAGTGGCGCTGTGGCTCAAGTGGTAGAGCGCTAGCCTTGAGCTGAAGAGCTGAGAGACAGCGATAAGGCCCAGAGTTCAGGCCCCACAACCGGACCCCCAAAAAAAAAATTAAAAAAATTAAAATTAAAGAAGAAACGCTTTCCAATAGACATCTGTAAAAATAGAATGTTGTAAAAGTAACAATTACATTAGTAGTTAGTGTACGATTATATTATAAAATTATACACAACAATTATACTATATTGACTAATTTTCAATTAATACATTATTATTCATTCAATCATGATACTTAAAAAGGAAGGAATAATTTAATTGTCAATATTTATATTCAATTTCATAATTTAAGGACATCTCTCGTTAAATATATCTACATCTATCTATCTATCTGTCTGTTTGTCTATCTACCAATCTACACATTTATCTGTTTATACACTTGTCACTACTGAGGCTCAGTGGTAGAGTGCTCGCCTAGTAAGTACGAAGCCCTTGGTTCGATTCCTCACTACCATTTGCATAGAGAAATCCACAAGTTGTGCTGCAGCTCAAACATTCGAGCACTAGCTTTGAGCATAAAGGCTTAGGGACTGTGTCTAGATCCTTACTCAAGACCCAGGACTGGCACCAAACCAAAAAAAAAAGGAAAAGATAGAATGATCTGTCTGCAACTATATAAGGATAGGGCTGTAAATACCTCATCAGAGAGCAAGCTGGGGGTCTAGTGCTGACATTTACCATCTAACCTGAATTAGCCAGAGGTAAACCGCTGGAACCCAGTGCCAGGGACTAGATGCTGCTGGCTTGCTCACCCTGTCATCCAAGATACTCAGGAGCTGATATCTGACACTGATGGGTTTAAAATCCAGCCCTAACAGGAAGTGTGCGAAACTCTGAGCTATGGCTTAAAGTGGTAGTGTTCTAGTCTGATCAAAAGACCTTAGTACAGTACGCCCAACATTTCAGTGCAATCCCCGTGGCTGACTCCCCCCCAATAAAACCTCACCACTCTAAAAATCTAAATTTGGATTGTATGTGGCATGTTTCTGAAAGAATGGTGATACTGATGAAAGCACCCTAATTCTAATGACATTATGTGGGTTACAGTTATGTGATGAGTCTTTCATGAGTTGTTGTGTGCTGAGTCCTTCATGGGGTGCATTTTTTCATCTGGTTCTTGTAAGAGGTCCACAAGTAAGATTATTGTGCAGATGAGAAACTTGTGGCTCAGATATGTCCTCATGTCAGGGCCAAAATTATGTATGTACCTAACTCTAGTGAGTTGTCTCCTGCACACAATTGTTTTGGTTTTTGTTTCTTGATCATGAACCTTGAACTCAGGGCCTAGCTACTGACACTTACCAGTGGGGATCATGGGTAGCGCTCTACCACATGGAGCCAAGGACCCCCTTGCAACAGACTGTTACAGTCTAGGTGTGTAGTAGCTGAGCTCTGTCATCCTGTCTACTCAGGAAGCTGAGATCTGACGATCTGGGTTCAAAACTATCCCAGACACAAAAGGTCCCATGAGACTATGATCTCCTATTCACCACTTAGAAACCTGAAGTGGAAGCTAGTCGCTGCTGACTTGTGCCTGTCATCCTAGGTACTCAGGACACTGAGAGCTGAGGATCACGGTCCAAGGTCCAAAGCCAGCCTGGGCAGGAAATTGCTTGAGACCCTTCTCTCCAGTGACCCACCAAGAATCTCAAGGGGTGCTGTTGCTCAAGTGGAAGAGTGATTGGCTTCAGCTAAAGAGCTCAAGGACAACACCTAGGACTCGACTTAAATACCTCCAACTTCCAACA
Source organism: Dipodomys spectabilis (assembly GCF_019054845.1). Taxonomy (NCBI): domain Eukaryota; kingdom Metazoa; phylum Chordata; class Mammalia; order Rodentia; family Heteromyidae; genus Dipodomys; species Dipodomys spectabilis. Next base: position 2,950,388 of record NW_024870734.1, on the reverse strand, counting down.
AAAGAAAGAAAGAAATCTAAAGTAGAGTGCTGGGAATGTGTCTTAGGAGTACAGTGCTTTGCATGTATGAATCCCTGGGTTGGATTCCTTAGTACTACATCACTAGGAAAAAGCCTGGAATGGCTGTGTGCCTCAAGTGGTAGAGTGCTATCCTTGTACAGGAGAAACTCAGGTACAGTATTCAGGTCCTGAGTTGAAGCTCCAGGACAAGTATATGAACACACATACATGCACAAACACATACACACACAGATACCAGAAGTGAAGCTGTGACACCAAATGATAAAGAACTGAACTTCTGCTCTGAGCTCATGGTCAGTATCCAGGTCCTGTGTTCAACCCTGAAACACAGCTACCCAGGGCCCAACTAGGAGAGGTCAAAATTTCAAAATCTGTTGAGTTTCACCAGCCCTAGATGACAGGAAGCATAGTGATATTACATATGTGCTTTGATTTAGCAAGCTTTTGGAAACCCAGGGAGGCATCATTGCAAATAATGAATCATTTCATTAGGTTCCGCTCCCTAGTTGTCTGCCAGAACGACCCTTGAATTAATTGTAGCAGGTTATTTCAACACTGGAACATAGTCTAACAAAGACAGGATAAGTGCAGGGAACTTGGCCATGGGAGCTGCACAAATGAAGTCTTCCTGTCACAACAGAGCTCTCGGCAGAGAGATAGCTTAAGGTACATAGAGGCCTTTTTCTCCTGGCCTTCAGAGCCTACCCAAACTCCTCACTAATTGGCCTAGAAGGAGTTTTTTTATCACTCAGCTGTACAGGAGTGAGGCCTGTTCCAACAATGAGGAAGACTTCTTCCAGCAGTCCCCGATGTGGAGAAAACCTCAGGCTACAATGGGAACAGTGAGAGGAGCCCCGGAACATGCACTGTCTTGAAAACTCTCTCTGTTCTATGAAATCATTCTACTCAAAGCAAATTTCCAAGCTGGATACCTTTCATCATAGGAACTCTAGACCTTCATCAGTAGAAATACATGCATACATACATGGGGAGACATGTTGTTACTGGCTTTTTCTTTATTGGATGGTCCGGGGATTTTACTATGAGACTAGGCAATGTTCCTGAGCTATTTTTGCTCAAGGGTAGCGCTCTGCCCTTGAGTCAGAGCTCCGTTCATGGGAATTTTTTATTCCTCTAATCCCTCAGAAATAAAACTGTGGTGGAATTTCCTGTCCTGGTTGAATTCAAACTGGCATTCTCTACCTCTCAGCCTCCTGAAGAGCTAGGATTACAGGTAGGATCCACAGACACTTGGCTTTCTTTTCTTCTCATTCTTTTCTTTCATCCTGACAATTTGAAATCTTCACAGTGCAATTCCAATGGTTTGCATTTCGAAGTAAAATACCCAGGTTTGGAATTGAAGTGCCAGTACCGCCATCTACAAATGGAGGGAGATCTTGAGAAAATCATTCCTATCCATGGGAATGCCTAATGGAATGTTATAAAAGTAATAATTAAATTTGCAGTTAGTTCATGATTCTCTTATAGAATGCCACACAAAAAGTATTGGATAATGTCTTCCATTCTAGCACCATGGTATGATTCTCCCAATTAAGGAATACTGACTACTTTTATATTAATGCTTTAGTAAGTATTCAACCATGATACATCATTTCATTAAAAGGAGGCATAATTTAATAACTAATAATTCATAATATATATAATTTAATATCCTCACATTCTCTCTATATACATAACAAACTACACATCTATCTATCTATCTATCTATCTATCTATCTATCTATCTATCTATCTATCTATCTATCTATCTATCTATCTATCTATCTATCTATCTGTCTATCTGTCTGTCTGTCTGTCTGTCTGTCTGTCTATCAATCTATATATCTATCTATCTGCCACTACTATTGCTTGATCACAGGTCCTCAGAAATGGCTTGCAGTTCAGTTTGCCAAAGGCTTATTTTTTACAACTGACCCATTCATGATTTGTGCATTGTGGGCTGTGATTTTAAATCCCAGCATGGCCAAAAGTTTATATGTAGAGTCAGAAGCCAATTTTGACCCATTTTTTTCCTTCTCTGTGAATGTCCTGGGTCTCTGTGTGATGTATAATCTATATGGAAATAAGTCCATGTCATAAGATGTAATAAATGAAATAAATGTTTTATATGTAATACTACTAAATAAAATAAATAAAAAATAAATAAAGGATTGTTTCCAGTGCTGGGGCTTGAATTCAGGCCCTGGAAACCGGTCTGAAATTCTTGTCTTCAACGATGGTGGTTTTCCCCTCCCCCACAGTGTCAGAGTGCTAATCAGATCCTGAGTTGAAATCTTAGGCCTGTCAGAAAAATGGTTCAAATTCCAAGCCACGGTCTTAAATTTTTTTTGACCAGGAACATGCACTGTCTTGAAAGCACTCTCTGTGCTATGACATCATTCAATTCAAAGCAAATTTACTGGGTGCTATTCTTCATAACGACTATGATGTTCACTGATAGAAATACATGCATATATACACAGACACATGCAGTTACTGGCTCTTTTTCTTTTAGTGCAGATCCTGAGGCTTGAACTATGAGCCTAGAAATTGTCTGTGAGCTCCATTTACACAAGGAAGCACTTTATTGTGCCTTAATCCATGATACTTCAATAAATAGAGGCATAATTCAATACCTAATAATTATTAGTAATATATTACATGTAATTTAATAATATATAGATATCTCACATTCTATAATATTTTTATATTTAAATGTACACTGGAATATACATATACATCTTTCTCTTTCTCTCACTATATATATTTATTTACATATATTTGCAGTAAATTGCACATCTATCTATTTATATGTTGGCCAATCCTGGGGCTAGAACTCAGGTCCTGGGAACTGCCTGGCATTGAATTTGTTTGAGGCTGCTGTGCTTAAACTACCCCTTGATGAATTAGACATTCCAGGCCCTGAGTTCAAATCCCAGGAGTGCCGAAGTCAATAGGGGAGTAGGAAGCCAATGTTGACCTGATTTCCTTTCTGTGGAAATATTGTGTCCTAGATACAATATGTAATATTTATGCAAATACATGTGTATGATATATATTACACATGTATATAAATATTATTTTTTTGCCATTTCTAGGGCTGGAATTCACACACTGGGAAATGCTCCGGATTTTTCTTTCCTCTAGGAGGTTAGCTTTCACTTCACCCAGAGCACAATACTGTTACCCAGTCCCTGAGTTCAAATTCCAGGTATGGCAGATAAAATGGCCCAAACTCTTAGCCAGGACCTTAACTTTTTTGGGAGGGCAGGCACGGGGCTTGAACTCAGGTCGCCACAACTCTGCCTTAGCCTTTATTACCCTAGGCTGGGGTGCAGCTTTTAAACCCACAGATGATCCAGGGATCCTACAACCTGAGTTCAAATCCCAGCTCTGACAAAAAATAAACCAACCAAGATGGAGGAGGCTAAACCAGGAAGTTTTAGACAACAGTTTTACCTTTGTTTCCTTTGCACTGTGACCATCCTCACTCTCAATGACTCAGCTTGAAAATTGTACATGTCCCTGCATGGCCGAAGTCTGGTGGGCTGTCAGTGAAGCCTGAGCCCAACGAAGACACCTAGGCCCTGAGATCGATCCTGGGACTTTCACCTACTCGTTCCTGTTTATAGGAACAATAATAGAATCTTTGTAATGTACCAATTGAACTACTAATTAGCTAGTCATTGTAGTATAAGATTGTACGCAATAAATATAGGTCATTGATTAATTTAATTAATACTTTATTAAGTCTCCCACCGTGATTAATTAATGGAGGCATAATTTTAGACCAAATAATTCATAGTAATAGAATATATAAAAATAAGATATAGGTCATCATTCTTTATACAGAGTTATACACTAGAATCTACATAAATGTCTATTTGTCTCTCTATATAAATTTATTTATTGATTCATATACATATGTAAATGCACACACACGCTGCAATCTACACATCTATCTGTTTATATATTGGCCACTCCTAGGGCTTCATCTCAGGTCCTCAAATTTGCCCGACAACTTCACTTGCGTCAGATTGGTGTGCTAACATTGACCCATTCATGAAGTGGGCCTTCTAGGCCCAGAGTTCAAATCACAGAACTGTCAAAAACTTAATCCTGGTGGAAGAAGACTATTGTCCCACTAGTTTTCCTTATAAGTGAATGTCCTGGGTCTCAGGAATGCTGTATAATACATAGGCAAATCTATGTTCTGTGTAATAGGATGTAAAAAAATCATACTTGTATTAATACTCTCTAAAATATATAATGAATAAATAAAAACCAAAATAAAATGAATAACTACACTAACTGCATTATGCAGTAAACATGTGCATTTAAATATAATTCTTGTATGTAAAATGTATACAAATATTATTTTTACGTATGCTAGGAACAAGCCTGTCTTTCTTGTCTTCCAGCACTGTGAGCTTTCCCTTCCCCCACAGGAATGCAGATTTACCCAGACCCTGAGTTCAAATCCCAGGCCTGGCAGAAAAAAATGGCATCAATACAATGCCAAGTAGCCTAATAATTGTTTAAATATTTTAATGTATATGTACTTATGCATGTATGTATTATGTATTTTTATTTTGTCAAGCACAGGGCTTGAACTCAGGGCATAGCAACTCTGCCTCAGCTTTCATCACTCTAGGCTGGGTTGCAGCCACTGGAACCACAGGCGAACCTAGGTTCCTGGGCCTCAAAGGCTGACAGGAAAAATAAATAAATAAAACGACACAGGAAAAAAAAAAACCCAGTAACTTGCAGATGGCTGCCGGTTTTACATTTGTTTTCTTTTCAAGGTGACCATCTTGGGTTTAAATGACAGGGCTGAAAAATGTTGGCAACCTGGCATTGCTGAAGGCTGTCGTTCTTCCAGAGAAGCCATGGACCAACACGACAACATAGAGCCTGTGTTCGAAGCCAGGTCCTGACCCCTACCAATGGAGGGAGATCCTAATTGTCTCGTTCCTATTCATAGGAATACTGATGGAAAGTTACGAATGTCAAGGTTGAATTACTTGTTCCTGAATGATACTAGCATAAAATTAGAGAGTGATTTTAGGAGGCCGATGGATTTTAATGAATATTTTTGACACATTAAAAGAAAACTATTAATTACATGGACACAATAGTTTCAGGACAGTGGTTGCTATAATGAATAATTCATTAAGGATGAAAACAGTAATATTAAATACATGGAGGCATAATAAATACCCAAGAATTGGTAGGAATGTAGCCTATATAACTAAACAATGTATAGACATCTCTGGCACTCTATAAAGATCTATATTTATTTGTATACTACAATCTGAATGTCCATCTGTTCTTGTTTTGTCAACCCCTGGGGCTAAATCTCAGGTGCTGGGAACTGCTTGTCGGATCCATATACAACAGGCTGGCATGTTGACACTCACCCATTCATGAATTGGGCCTTGTAGGCTGTGAGTTCAGATGCCAGCACTAACAAAAATTGAATCATGCAATAAGACACAGGGTGACACATGTTTTCTTTTTCTGTGGAAGTCCTGGGTGTCAGGTGTGAAGTTTCATACATAGGCAATTCTATAACCTATGTAATAAATGTAGTAAATATTCCATGTGTTATAGCAGTCAATAAAATAAATGCTAAATGAATAAAAAAATAAAATGAATAACTACACTAAGCACAATTTGGAGTCAACATACGGGGCTCAATCTCAGGGCCTGGGCACTGCCTGGCAGCTGAATTAGCTAGTGGCTGCTGTGCTGGCAGTCACCCATTCATGATCTGAGCCTTCTTTGCCCTGAGTTTAGATCCCAGCACTCCCAAAAATGTAATCTTGGAGTGAGAAACCGAGCATGACACATGTTTTCCTTTTCTGTGAAAATGCTCGGTGTCAGGTAGGATGTATAATTTGGATGCAAATCTATATACTACGTAATAGGATGTAATAAAGGTAAAAAACATCATAGGTAGAAGAATTACCACTACAGTAAATGATAAACAGATTGAATTAGTAATGAATCATTTTAGGATAAAATTAGATGCAATAAGTGTAGGAGGTGCACTAAGTTTAATTAATATTTTATTAAGCATTAACAGAATAAAAATTACATGGAGACATAACTAATAATTGGAAGTAACACATGGTGCATAATTTAACAATATATAGACATTGGTCTCATTCTATGAAATATCTAATTATATGTACGGCTATATGTACATACATGATAAACAATTATGGGATATTGAGTAATTATTAATTAATGCTTTATTAATTGTTAACTGCGAAACATCATTAAATGGAGACATAATTTAATACCTAAGTATTGGTAGCAATATTATCTATACTTAAATAATATGCAGAAATCGCTTTGTGTGTACAAAATATTTATATACAGCAATCGCTATCTATTTATACCTCGTTCACTCCTGAGGCTCGGTGGTTGAGTGCTCTCATAGTAAGCACGAAGCCCTGGGTTCAATTCCTCAGTACCACAAAACAGAAAACTCAGAAGTTCTCCTGTCTTTCAATCAATGAAGTGCTAGCCTTGAGCACAAACGTTTAGCGACAGTGTCTAAGCTCTTACTCAAGCCCTAGGTCTGATGCCAAAAAATGTAGGACAATCTAACTGCACTTATAGAAGGACAGAACTTCAAATACCTCATTAGAGATCAAGCTAGGAGTCTGGTGCTGACAGCTGCCACCTAACCTGACTTAACCATATGTAAACCACTGCAACCCAGCTCCACGGGTTACCCATGTCATTCTGGCTTATTCCTGTCATCCTAGCTACTCAGGGGCTTTAAAACCCAGTCCTGGCAGGAAGTCTGGGAGACACCTCAAAATGTGGCTCCAAGTGGTAGAGCTTTGAGTTCAAGCCACATGGCTAACACCCCTTCCCCAGAAAAACATCCCACTAAACCATTAGATTTGAACTTGTATGGTTTGTAAATTTTCCTCAAAGAATGGTGATACTGATGAAAGCACCCTAATTCTAATGACAGCTTGTGGAATGGAGCTATGTGCTGAGTCCTCCTTAGGGTGCTCAGTTCTGAGTCGTACACAGGGTGCTATGTGCTGAGTCTTTCACAGGATGCAGTGTGCTGAGTCCTGCATTGGGTGCTGGGTGCTGAATCTTTCATAGGATGTTGTGTGCTGAGTGGTGCAAAGAGTGTCATGTGCTATGTCCTTAACCGGGTGCATTCTTACATCTTGTCTATGTAAGAGCTCCACAACTTAGATGATTATACAAACAAGAATATTGAGGCTCAGATAGGTCCCCATGTCAGGGACAAAATTATATATTACTGAAGACTCGTGAGTTGTCTACAGCAGACAATGGTTTGGTTTGGTTTTTTCTTGGTCATGAACCTTGAACTCGGGGCTGAGGCACGGACCCTTACCTCTTGGGCTCATGGCTAGCACTCCACCATGGACCCCATTGCAGGAGAGGCCATGGCCAACGGGTCAATAGCTGAAGTCTGTCATCCTGCCTTCTCAGGAAGCTAAGTTCTAAAAATCTGGACTCCAAACTATCTCAGTCACAAAAGGTACCATGAGACTATTATCTCCAATTCACTACTAAGAACCTGAAGGTGAAGCTGGGTGCTTGAGCTTATTTCAGTTATCCTACCTACTCAGCAGGATGAGATCTGAGGATCATGGGTCAAAGCTAGCCTGGGCAAGAAAGTCCATGAGAAACTTAGCTCCAATGAACCACCAGAAAACTGGAAGTAGCTCTGTGGCTCAAGTGGTAGACCACAAGACTTGAGCTGAAGAGGTCAGGGACAGCACCCATGCCAAGACGTAAACTCCTGCCACTGACAACAACAACAATAAAAAAAGACAGAAATAAACTAACAAAGCTGAAGTAGAGGGCTAGGAATGTACCTTAGTGGTAGAATGCTTTGCATGTATGAAATTGTGGGATTCACTTCTCAGGACCACATCACTAGGACAATGCTTAAAGTGGCTCTGTGGCTCAAGTGGGAGAGGGATATCATTCTACAAGAGAAAGTAGGTACAGTGATCAGGTCTTGAGGTCAAGCTTGAGGACTCATGTATATGTGTGCATGCACACACACACCCATGCAAACACACACGTGGTGTGCATAAACAAACACACATACACATACACTCACAGAGCAGAAGTGATGTTGTTACACAAAATGGTAAAGCACTGGGCTTCTGCACTGAGCTCATGGTCAGCACCCAGACCCTGTGTTCAACCCCAAAACCTAGCCACCCTGGGCCCAACTAGGAGAAGTCAAAGGTTTCAAAACCTGATGAGCTTCACCAGTCCTAGATGACAGGAAGCTTTGTGATATCCAATATGTGCTTGGATTTCCCAAGCTTCTGGAAACATAGGAGAGGCACCATAGGCCCAAAATTGCCTGTAGGGAATCATTTCATTATGATCAGTGCCCTAGTTGTCTGCCTGAAGGACTCCTGAATTATATTGAGCTCTGAAACTGAACAACAGAATATAGTCTCACAAAGGCAGGATAAGTGCACAGAACTTGGCCTGCCATGGGAGGTGGAACAAATGAAGGTCTCCTGTTGAAACAGAGCATTGGCCCCATCTCCTCCACATGTTATACTGACATCAAATATAGTGAAAGCGGGGGTTACACTGTGGGGGAGGGACATACAAAGCAACAAAGAAATAATCTTATAAATGCGTTAGAAACACATGCATGAAAGAAACAAAAACATTAAAATACATATTTGAGGTTTCGTTTTCCTAACATCACATTATCTGACTTTTCCGCTTGACTCATACCTATACTAGATATTGCAAATAACAAGTCGTTTAAGGATTCAGGTGGACCTGTTGCAACAATGAGAAGTATAAAAAGTCATGTCAAAACCAGCTTTACAATGTCGGTGGGGGGGGAGGGGCGGTATGATTGGGTGGGAGGGAGGGGGGAGGCTGGGAAGGGAGGTGAAGGGTAAACAAAGGAGGAGGCTGCAATGCTTGGTAAGAAATGTATGCATTATCCTGCCCATGTAATTGTAACCCCTCTGTACAGTATGTTCTCAAATAAAATAAAATAAAATTAAAAAAAAAAAAAAAGTCAAAAACAGCAACAAAGGAGAAACAAAAAATCAAAATAATGTAAAACCTCATTTCTATTTCCTAGAGTTGATTCATTTCAATTAACATTATTTTATATGATCAGGGACAGCATCCAGGTCTTGAGTTCAAGACCCATGATTGACAAAAAAAAGGAATTGTATGAATTTTGAATTGTATGTGTATGTTGCTAGCATATAAGAAAGCAGTTGGCTTTTGAATATTAGTATTGTATTCACTAGTAAAGTCTCTTGCCACTTTAAACATCAGTTAACTAGTTCCAGAAGTTTTTGTCATGTCTTTGTAATTTTCTATATCAATGATATCATCTGTAAATAAAGTTTTATTAAAAATAAAAAAAAAAAAAAGAAACAGAGCATTGGGGAGAGAGATAGCTAAGGGTACAAAGAGGTCTTTTTCTCCTGACTTTCAGAGCCCGCCCACACATCCTCACTAACTGGCCCAGATGGAGTTGTTTGTTACCCAACTCTACAGAAGTGAGGGCTTTTGTGTGCCAGTCCAGGCAATGAGAGAGACTTACTCCAGCAGGCCTGTGATGCAGAGAAAACCTCATGTTACACTGTGAACAGTGAGGGGAGTCGCGGAACATGCACTATCTTGAAAGAAGTCTCTCTATTATGAACTCATTGTACTGAATACAAATTTCCTACGTTGGTGCCATTCATCATAGCTACTCGGGAATTTCACCTATAAGAATACAATACATAGACAAAGACATGGAAGTACAGGCTCTTTTTGAGGGGGCAGGTCCTGGGGTGGAAATATGAGCTTATGCATGGTACATGAGCTCCTTTTGCTCAAAGGTACTGCATTAAGCTTGAGTCACAACCCCACTTCTGGGTATTTCTGTGATGTCTTAGAAATAACTGTGTCATGGACTTTCCTACAATGGCTGGATTCAAACTAAGTTTCTCTACATCTCAGCCTCCTGAGGTCCTGGGTTTACAGACAGCAGCCACTGGCACCTTATTTCTTCGCTTCTTCATTTTTTAATCTGGACAATCTGACTTCTTAACAGGGACATTCCCAAGGATTTAATTTATAAGTAAACTACCCAATGTTCTTTATAGCTGCTTCCCTTGAGAATGATTTTCTCTCCTCATCTTCCCCTCTGGTCACAGGTTTAGGCCAAAAGTGAGAAATGAGTGTCACAGGATTTGGGAGCAAATATCCACAGTACATGCCAGTTCTGTAACTTTGCATTGAGCTGCTGTGAATTTACTGTCTCAGGATATGAGGACCGAAAGCTGGAGCGATCCTCATACAGTCTGCATTTCTCCTTTTGCTATAAAATGATCTAATAATTATGAGTGTTTTGTGTCTCCAACGTTAAGTGTCTAGAACACACTAATAGCATCTTCATGTGTAGGGTTAAAGTTTTGAGGCAGTGACCGCTTGTTGCTTGTTTCTAGCAGAGCAACACATGCTGATAATCCAAACACCTGGTTGGTTGTGTGCCTTTATAAAGCCTGAAAGCTTTAGCTCTGGGTTCTCCTCCTAGGCTCCGCTATGTTGGAGTGTAGAATGAGATCTGAGCTTCAGCCCGTTTAAATAAAACCTTAAAACAGCTGTAAAGTCTGACTCTCGATGGTCTTCTGGTTGGGGATCCTGCAACCTGGGTATAACATATTAGTGGGGGTTCGTCCGAGATCCCCCCAAAGACCCCCGAGATCTCAGACTCCAAAGGTAGAACAGAGCTGTCATTGTTATTTTGTCTTGTCCTAACATTTGTTTGTTTTACTTTCGTATTCCTTTGTGAGGATGGCCACTCTGATTCATAAAGGGTTGTTGAAGCAGACACGCTTGCACCACAACCCTGGAGGAACTGGGAGACGTCCAAGATCCTCTTGTGGGGTAGGGGTTCTTGGAACCCCGCCATGTGAATTGGGGGGTGGGGATCGATTCAGTGTTGGGCCGGAACTGACCAAGAGGGCCTCCTAACAGAGGACCAACTCGCCCACTGTGGCTCTGCTCCTTCTGCTGTGTGGCCTGGGTGTGGAACCACACCGTGACTGTAGTCAGTGGACCAATTTGGGAGATCTCCACTTTGTAAGGTTTTTTTTGTAACTGTAAGGTGTGTTTTGTTTGCACTGTTTATTGTTTTTTGGACTGTATGTCTTCGGGACTGGAAACCATAGGCACCACTCCATCTAGCCCCCTAGACTTACGAAAAGAAACTGAGACAGAGGAAAAGAAAAGGTACGCCCTGGTTTTTCAGGGAGATAACTTGGAAGAAGAAATGTTTCCTCCCCCATACTCTCCTTTCCAGGTTCCTTTTGCAGAACCTGAGAATGATCAAGAGGAGGAGGGAGCTATAGAACACTTGGCACCTGCCCTTATAGTTTCTGAGGGGCCAATCACTCGATGATGCTATGGGATCAACCCCCCTTCTAATGCAGCTGTTTTTCCCATACATGCCATAGGTGCTGTGGCTGCGGATGGTCAACAGCCACTCCAATATTGGCGATTTTCTACCAGTAATCTATAAAACTGGCACACCCAAAATGCCCCCTTTTCTAAGAAACCCAGGATTTAATTTGTTTGCTTGAAAGTATTCTCTTTACACATCAACCCACTTGGGATGATTTTACTCAGCTTTTACAGGTCCTTTTTACCACCAAAGAGAGAGACTATCCAAGAGGCAGCCTGGAAACATATCCCTGGCCCCACAGGAGCACCAATCCTGGATCCTGCCCTGATCACTGCCTATTTTCCTGAGATCTGACCAACATGAGACAACAATACAGTTGAAAGTAGGGAGCCATTCCTCATCTATTGCCGGGCTCTTTTGGCATGTCTCAAGGTGGTGGTTTGCCAAACTAGTAATATGGCCAAAGTTTTTGATGATAGACAGGGAGGAAGTGAAAATCCGGCAATGTATCTTGAGCGGCTCATAAAAGCTTTTAGTCAATATACCTGTATGATCTTGAAACCCAGGAGTTGGCTCAGATGATTATGTTTGCCTATATAAATCAAGCTGCACCAGACATAAAGTGAAAGTTGCAGGCTCTAGACAGACTTGGTAAAAAGTCTATTAGGGATATAGTAGCTGCAGCAGAAAAGGTTTACAAAAGAGAGAGACAGCAGCAAAGACAGGAAAGGAAGGACAGAGAACGTGGAATTGACTGTGAAAGGAGCGACCAGGCCAAAGAAAAGAGGCCAGACTGGTTGTTCCAGCCACTATCACATGCCAAGCATACCTGGTTCACAGATGGCAGCAGTTTCATTTGAGATGGAAAAAGGTATGCTGGTGCAGCAGTCACCTCGGACATTGAGATACTGTGGGCAGAAGCACTCCCCCAGGGAATGTCTGCACAAAAAGAAGAACTAGAGGCACTAACAAAAGCCCTACAGATGGGAAAAGGGAAAAGACTAAACATTTACATGGACAGTCAGTATGTTTTTGCCACTGTGTATGTCCATGGAGCCATTTACCAAGAGAGGGGGCTGTTGACAGCTGAGGGAAAGGCTATTATAAACGAACAAGAAATTTTAAGCCTCATCTGGGCCTTATGGGAACCAGTAAATATTGCCATTATGCACTGTCCTGGCCATCAAAGGTAACTGATTCAATAACCAAGGGAAATAGCTTGGCCAATCAGGCAGCTAAGGAGGTGGACCTCAGCCCAGAGTGGAAGTAGACCCAGGGTCACAAGCTTTGCCTCCTGAGCCTCAGTACTCCCAAGAAGAGTTAGAGTGGATAAAGAAAATTTCCATGGCCTATAAACCCACAAACAGAGAAAGAAATAAAGACTGGTGGAAAACTGGTCGGGGAAACTTATCTTGCCTCAAAGATTGGGCAAGGGAATTCTTATGAGAATCCATCTGGTCTCTCACATGGGAACCTGAAGAATGAACGACTTGCTGACACTCAGAAATAAAAATCAGGCAAGGAAATCAACTCATTGAGGACATTGTTAAAAATTTTAAAGCCTGTCAGCTTACCAATGCCCCTATTCAACTGGTTACAAAAGGAGCTCACCTCCATGGAGTTGAGCCAGGTGTGTTTTGGGAAGTAGACTTCACAGAAATTAAAACTGGAAAATTTGGATATAAATATTTGCTAGTTTTTGTAGACACCTTTTCAGGATAGGTTAAAGCCTACCCAACAAAGCATGAGACTGCGAATGTCATATCGAAAAAGATCCTGGAAGAAATCCTACCCAGGTATGGCTTCCCATCCACCATCGGGTAGGACAATGGACCGGCCTTCAACTCAAAAGTAAGTCAGGTAATAGCCGCCGCACTGGGGATGAATTGGAAATTGCACTGTGCTTATCGACCCCAGAGTTCAGGGCAGGTAGAAAGAATGAATCGAACTGTAAAAGAGACCTTAACTAAATTGGCCTTGGAGACTGGTGCAGACTGGGTATCGCTGCTCCTTTTTGCCGTGTTTAGAGTAAGAAATTCACCCAATCAGCTTGGCTTTACTCCTTTTGAAATAATGTATGGACACCCTCTACCCATTATCCCTAGCCTTCAGACAGAATTGCTTGCTGATTTGGATGGGGTCCTGCGACTGGGATATAACAATGTTTCCAGTTTTCTCTAGTACTCCTAGAGATTTAGACTAAGGGTTTGTGTGGAGCGGCTCCTCAGTGAATCCCTGAGGAAACCACTTGAAGCCTCCTCAGGAAAACGCTATTCAAACCAGCAGAGCAGGAGAGTCTCTGAGACTATTTTCTCCAATAAACCAACAGAGAACCAGAAGTGGAGCAGTGGCCCAGAGGGTAGAGCTCCAGCTTTGAGAGAGAAACCTGAGCAGGAGATACAATCCAGACCAGGAAGGAAAGCCTGGGAATTGCTTATGTCCAATTAACTACCACTTGGCAGGAAGTGGAGCTTTGGTGATGGTAGAGCCTCAGCCTTGAGCAAAAGCAGCTCAGGGACACATCGGGCCCTTAATTTAAGCCCTGGGATGGCCACAGAAAAATTCAAAGAGACAGCCAAGTTTATATATCAGTGCCCTATCTACTTATGTGTGTATGGATATTACCTCCCATAGTGCAAACTCTGCTTTTATTTACTGGTTTATTTTTCAGATATGCTAGTTGTGAATACAGCATCATTCTCTTCATTTCAGGCCCATTGCTTTTGTCTTCCAGGGTTCTAGGCCTGTGCCTTTATATGATGCACACTGAAGCTCTCAGCAGCCTTTATTTACATTTTATTATGAGGGCAATGCAGGAACAATCACAAATCAGATGAGGAAGAGAAGTAACCGGTATTCAGAAAATTCAACTTGAGAACATAAAATGGTAGCATACTTATGTAAAAACTACCATTAAGGAAAAAAAAATGAAGTGGCTGGGAATATGGATTAATGAGGGATTGCTTGCCTAGCATGCAAGAAGCCCTGGGTTCGATTCCTCAGGCACCCATTCACAGACAAAGCCAGAATATGTGCTGTGGCTCAAGGAGCAGAGTGCTAGAGACAGTGACCAGGCCTTGAGTTCAATCCAACAACTGGCAAAGAGATAGCTACCTAGGTAGGAAGGTAGGTAGATAGCTAGAAAGAAAGAAATAGAAAGAGATAGAGAGAGAGAAAAAAAAAGAAAAGAAAGAAAGAAAGAAAGAAAGAAAGAAAGAAAGAAAGAAAGAAAGAAAGAAAGAAAGAAAGAAAGAAAGAAAGATAGAAAGAAAGAAAGATAGAAAGAAAGAAAGAAAGAAAGAAAGTTGATAGAAGAATCTGTTTTTGATATCAGAAGGAAAGAAGAGAACATTCCCAGTCATGAATCTTTCTGCAGAGTGCCAGGACACCAGCATCGCCTTCACACAAATGCAGAGCAGGATGACTGTCTCTGTCCCATTTCTCAGGCAGCCAAGAGTCCCAGAGTCAAGAGGACAGAGCCAGGTTCTAACTCAGGTGCTTGGAGACAGAAGAAAAATGGCCCTGCCCCTCCTTGGACTGGGGATTAGCATTAATGATGTGGAGAATGAAGGAAGGAGAAAAGACTGGCAGAGATAGAAGGGCTTTCAAACCTGACAAATGGAGAGTCAATATCCCACTCCCTGAGACCAGAAAACAGGGTTTTTCTACTCTGTTCTTCCCCTCCCCCCACTAAACTGGCTCTCTATTGGTAACCTAAAGATAGCCTAAGGCTCCCTTAACCTGAGGGAGGAAGGTTAATTAGTCATTGTTTGAGGAAGCTGAGAAAAGCCTGACCCTGGTGTAACTCTAACAAATGTTCCAGGTTTCCCCCATTGCTGGCTGTGCCTGGAATGAATGAAGTGGTTTTGCAGCTCACTTCCCTGTTGAGTGTGTACATTCTGCCTCCTAATCCTGCAGGCCTAGTTCCCTGTACCTTGCCTGGCTTTTGAAACAGTTTCCTGTCCTTCAAATACAGTGTTACACTGGAGTTCTTCCTGCTAACAGAGCTAGGGCTTGGATCCTGAGAACTTCATTTGAACCCCGATTGGGTCAATAATATTTCTTTCCTTCTTCTGTAGCTCAAGAACTCCAAGAACATTTAGAGTGCAAGTAACTCCTCAACCCCAAGGGAAACACAGGAATTTCTTAAGCATCTGACCTTTCAGAACAGGAAGTCAGAATGTACCAGACTTCCCTGCCTTGGCTGGTTTCACCCTGTGATAGAGACCTCAGCCTCCTGAGCTAGGATGATGGGCGTGAGCTACTGGTTCTCTGCAAGGGTCAGAACTGTAATGACATTGACAATACAAGTCAACTGCTTATCACAAAAGGTTGGGGAGCATATTAAGCCTTTCAACAATGTGCCTTTCAGAACCCTATAGGACACATGTTTATAATGCTAGAATCTGAGAGGCTGGGCTTATGGATGTGCTACACATGAACCTTGAGGTCTGACTCCAATTCTGGTGTACATCAGCATTCATGTTCCAGAAAATGTTCTCATAAATAGCAAATAGGAAAATTACTTTGATTAACCCTCACTCTTTTTCCAGTTGTGTGTCTCAAAGTGAAGCCTGGGCGCTGTCCCTGGGCCCTTCAGCTCAAGGCAAACACTCTACCACTTGTCCCACATGGGGTTTTTTGATGGTTCAGTCTAACAGGCTTTCCTTTCCTAGGCTGTCTTCAAACTATGCTCTTAAGATCCCAGCCTCCTGAGAAAGTAGGTTTCCAGGGCCACTGGAATCTGGCGTATTGTTTTTGCCAGACCTGGGGCTTGAACTTAGGGCCTGGGTACTGTCTTTGAGCTGCTTTTTTTCAAGGCTAGCATTTTACCACTTGAGCCACACCACAGTTTCTGGCTTTTTCTGAGTATTTTGCACTGAGGATTCAATCCCTGGCATTCATGCATGCTGAGCAAGCTCTCTACCACTAAGCCACATTCCCAGCCCCAAACTTAAGATTTTATCCCTGAACTTGCCTAGTCACAAGAAAAGGCTTCTGAGTATAAATCATCAAAACAAATCCCTATAGGAAGTTGTCCAAAGATAAATAAGACAACGCTCATACTGGGGACAGACTCTAACCATGTAATGACTTGACAAATGACTCCATTTAATTATGTATCATGTTTCAACACTTAATAAAGAATTAATGAAAATGAGTCAATGTACTGAATTATTGTGTATAATTTATAATATATGTACACAACATATAACTATTATGCATATAATAATACTAAATACAATAAACAATAAAATGTACAAAATAAAAATTAAATACAAAATCAATAATAATAATCATAATATGAAAAAAACATGCATATGTACCTATATATATTTATACTACACATGTATACAAATATTTTTTCTATTGCAGGGCCTTAATTCAGGCCCTGGGAACTCTAGCTTGAAAATCATTTCCTCAAGGACAGGGAGCTTAGCCTTCACCCAAGGTGCAACAGAGTTACTTGGACAGTGAGCTCAAATCCCAGCAATGGCAGAAATACTGGCCCCATTTCCAAGACAGTGACTTAATATTTGTAACAGAAACAGTTATGTCTATTCAGTTCCATACTGAACACTGAAAAAAAAATCACTGTAGAATTTTGTACAGCTATGCTGACATCCATCTCTTACCCCCAAAGTGCTTCTTGAGCACTACATAATTTTTGTACGTTTTTAATTTTTAAAATGTTGTGCAGAGGGGTCACAGTTACATGAGCAAAGTAGTGAGTACATTTCTTATTGAGCATTGTTGCCTCCTTGTTTGTTTGTTCCCTACCATCCCTTCCCTACCATCTTCACAACTAACTTTCCTGCTGAGGTCAGTGACTTTTTTTTGGCTTGGCATGGGGTTTGAACTCAAGTAATGGCAACTCTGCACCTTTCGTCACATTGTTACAGCTTCATCAAGACTCTGAGTTCAAATCCCAGGCTAGGAAAGAAAACTGGCAAAAATTCCAAACCAAGGAGCTTTATTATTTCAATTTAGTTAGTTTTGCCAACCACAGGGCTTGTACTCAGGTCATGGAAACTTTGACTCAGCTTCACTCTCCCTAGGCTGGGGTGGACCCTCGGGACCCAAAGCTGATCCTGGAACCCTAGGTCCAGAAGGCTTGCAAGAAGAAAAAAAAAGCAGAACAGCACAAAAAGTGGGGAGCTGTAGAGGGCTCAGGGTTTTACAATTTTGTATTTGCACGGTGACTATCCTCTGTCTGAATGACATGGTTTCAAATTGGACCTGGCCTGCCATTGCTGATGGCTGGCAGGATATCAGGGAAGCCATAAGCCAACATGTCAGCATAGGCCCAGGGTTCAAATCCTAATCCTTACACTTACCAATGGCAGGAGATCACAAGAGACTCGTTCCTACGCATAAGAATACAGATTGAAAGAGTAATTCATGCATTTGTCTAGTCTAAAATTGGATGCAATAATCCTAGGATGCTAATTGACCTTAATTAATAGTTTATTAAGCATGAAAAGAATAATATTGTTTCAATGGAGATATAATAAATACCTAAGAGTTGGTAGGAACGTAATAGATGTTATTCAGTCATAGAAAGACAGCTCTGGAACTCTTTAACAATATATATTTATTTGTATGCCACCCTCTGCCTATCCGTGTATTGCTGTTTTGGCCAAACTTGGGGCTTGATCTCAGTGCCTGGGAACCACCTGACAGCTTAATTGGCTAGAGGCTTCTGTGCTCACACTCACCCAATCATGAATTGG
The DNA here is from genome assembly GCF_019054845.1 of Dipodomys spectabilis. Taxonomy (NCBI): domain Eukaryota; kingdom Metazoa; phylum Chordata; class Mammalia; order Rodentia; family Heteromyidae; genus Dipodomys; species Dipodomys spectabilis. The sequence continues at coordinate 2,932,175 of NW_024870734.1, read as the reverse complement.
GCCTGCTAGGCCTTGAGTTCAGATACCAGCCCTGCCAAAAATTTAATCTTTGAGTAAGTAGCCGAGTGTGACACATGTTTTCCTTTTCTGGGAGAGTCCAGGGTGGAAGGCATGCTAGAGAACACATCTACAAACCTAGATGGTATGTGATAGGATGTAAACAATGTAATAAATGGTATAGGTGTCATCAAAGTCAATAAAATTAATCGTAAATAAATGAATAAAAACAGAAATAAAATGAATAACCACACTGAACGTGATATGGAGTGAACATCTGTGTGGAAGTATAAATCCTACCACACCAAACACGATATCTACTGAACATCCGTATGTAAGTATAAATCCTGTCTTTAAAATGTATACAAGGAGTATGTTTTCCATGCCTGAGGCTTGAATTCAGCCCACCCCAATGAGAAAGCAATGGCGGGAAATCCTGAGATACTGGTTTCTGTACCAGGAAAAGTCATGGAATGTGATCGATCTCATCAAATGTGTAGTTCATGCATGATGTGACTAGGAAGTGATAAGCAAGACTCATGGGGTATAGCTTATTTGTAAAGTAGTGTTGATTAAGCGTGACAAGAATCATCACAGTCATGAAATGAAGGCATCTGGAAAGATCCAAGAATCAGTAGAAAGATTGTAGATTGGATTCCATCACAGGTTATCGTCTCTCCTACTCTATACAAATGTGTACTTATTTGCATACTACCTTCAACTTATGAATGGATGACTGCTGTGTGTCCCCCCAACCCCACTTGGGGGTCCATCTCAAGTCCTGGGAACGGCCTTACTCCTTAGTGGCTCACAGGCTGGTGTACTCACAGGGACCCATTCGTCAATTGGGTCTGCTGGTCCCCAAGTTCAGATCCCAGCAGTGCCAAAAGATTGATCTTGAATTCAGAAGCCAATTGTTGCACCTGTGTTCCTTTCCTGTGCAAGTCCTGGGTCTCAACTAGGATGAAGAATGCATGGGCCACCCTGTGGCCATGGGAATCGGTTGTTATCATGTGAGCCCAGTTATACCTGTCATCATATACTGAAGAAAATACACAATACATCCATGAATAGCATACAAAATAGAATAACTACACTAAATGCACAATGCAGTCCACATACGGATTTGAATATACATCCCATTTTTAAATGATTCATTCAGAACAATTGTGGCCTCCCTGGTGCTCAATCTTTGTTCCCGGGAAAGGACCAGATCGGTAGTGGCTCACAGTCTGGTGTGATCACGTGGACCCATTGGGCAGTTGGGCCTCCTAGGCCCAAAGTTCAAATACCAGCACTGCCAAAATTCACCCTGATGTGAGAAGCCAGTCATTGCACCAGTTTTCCTGTGTCGTGTAAGTCCTGGGTCTCAGCTAGGATGGAGAATGCATAGGCAACTCTATACTCATGGGAATAGGTTGTCATGCAGGTCACCACAGTTATATCTATTATCCTATACTCAAGAAAATACACAATACATCAATGAATATGACACAAAATAAAGAGAATGACTACACCGAATGCAAGATGCTGCCCATCCATGTATGGAAATATAGATCTTCGGTTTAAATGATGAATTTATGACTATATTTGCCCCCACCAGGGCTTCATCTCAGGCCCTGAGAACGGCCTACCTCCTTAGTGCCTCACAAGCTGGTGCTTGAGTTCAAATTCCAGCACTGCCAAAAGATTCACCATAGATTTGAGAAGCTAATCGATCCACCTGTTTTCCTCTCCTGTGAAAGTCCTGGGTCTTAGCAAGCATGGAGAATTCTATATAGACAACTCTATAGCCATTCAAATAGGTTGTTATCCATGTCAGCATAGTTATATCTATCACCATACTCAATAAAATACACAATACATCCATGAATAAGACACAAAATAAAAAGAAAAACTACACTGAATGCAAGATGCATACCACACTTGTAGGTAAGAGAGATCCTATGTTTAAAAAAGGCGGGCTTGTTATTTTGTCCAGTGCTGGGGCTTCATATCAGGCCCTGCACCAGGCCTGACATTCTATTCTTCAAGGATGGTGAGATTTTCCTTCCCCCAAAGTGCAAAAGAGCTACCCAGACCTCAGTTCAAATCCCAGCATTGACAAAAGATTCATTCTGTTGTCAGAAGCGAGTCATTGAACATGTTTTCCTCTCCTGTGTAAGTCCCAGTCTTCCACTAGGATGTAGAATGCTTAGGCAACCCTATACCTATAGGAACAGGTTGTAATCCATGTCAGCAGAGTTATATCTGTCACCATACTCAGTAAAATACACAATAATTCCATGAATTAGACACAAATTAAGGAGAAGTGCACCGAATGCAAGATACTGTCTACACATGTATGTAAATATAGATCCCATATTTAAATTATGAATTTATGACTATCTGGACCTACCTGGGACTCGATGTCAGTTCCTGGGAATGGCCTATATCCTTCGTTGCTCACAGGTTGGTGTCCTCACCTTGACCCTTTCCCCAGTTGGGCCTGATAGACTCTGAGTTCAAATCCCAACACTGCCAAAAGATGTATCCTGATGTGAGAAGCCCATCGATTCACCTGTTTTCCTGTCCTGTGAAAGTCCTGGGTCTCAGCTTGGATGGAAAATGCATAGGAAACCCTATAGCCAGGGCATTAGGTTATCTTCCATGTAAGCATTGTTATGTCTGTTACCTTACTCAGTAAAATACACAAAACTTACATAAGACAGAAAATAAGGAGAAAAAGTACGCCAAACGTAAGATGCTGTCCACACATATATGTAAATATAGATCCTATGTTTAAATTATTAATTTATGACTATCGTGGCCCACCCTGGGGATCGATGTCAGTTCCTGGGAATGGCCTAACACCTTTGTTGCTCACAGGCTGGTGTGGTCACCTTAAACTATTCACCAATTGGTCCTGCTAGGCCCTGAGTTCATATCCCAGCACTACCAACAATTGGATCATGCAGTAAGAAGCCAAGTGTGAAAATTTTTTCCTTTTCTCTGAGAGTCTTGGGTGTCAGGCATGATGGAGAGCATGTCTACAAATTTAGATTAGATTCCATATGATAGGATGTCATCAATGTAATAAAGGGAATGGGTTTCATCATAATAAAAGCAATGGTAAATAAATGAATAAAACAAAAAGTACAAGGAACAACCACACCTAACCTGTATGGACTGAACATCCATAGGTAAGTACAAATCCTGTATTTACAATGTATATAAATAGTATGTTTTCCAAGGCTGGGGCTTGAATTTTGGCTTGGAGTACAGGCCTGACTTTCTTATCTTCAAGTACGGTGAGCTTCCCCTTCTTCCACAGTGCTGCAGATTTACCCAGACTCTGAGTTCAAATCCAAACCCTGGCAGAATAAACGGGATGAATTGCAAGCCAGGAAGCTAATCTCTTTTAATTATTTTTTGCCCAGCAGGGAGCTTGAATTCAGGTTGTGGAGACTCTGCCTCAGCTTTGATCACCCTATGCTGGGGTGCAGCCACTGGACCCACAGTAGATACTGGGATCCTAGACCCCAGGCCTTGTGTGGCAAAAATGTACAGAAAAAATTCAGCAAGATGGCCTTTTTATGTCTTCTTCCCTTGCACGGTTACCCTCCTAGGTCTGAATGACATTGTTGCAAAGGGTACTTCATCTTGGATTGCTGAAGGTTGTCAGACTATTGAGGAAGTCATAGGTCCACATGGTAATGTAGGCCCTGATTTCGAATCCCAGTCCTGACACCAATCAATGGCGGGAGATACTAAGAGACTCGTTCTCATCCATGGGAATAACAAGGTAATATTATCAATGAGTTGATGGTGAATGACGCTGCTATAAAATTAGATAGCATCATTTCAGGAGACTGATTTTATTTAATATTTATGAAGCATTAAAAGAATACTATTATTTACAGAATGCAATATTTTCAGAATATTGATTGATTTACTTAATAGTTTGTTAAGCATGAAAGCAATAACATTAATTACATGTAGCATTATAAATACCCAAGAATTGGTAGGAATGTAGTCTATATAACTGAATAATGTATAGACATATCTGGCACTCTATAAAGATATAGATTTATTAGTGTACTACCATCTGCATGTCAATCCGTTTTTATTTTGTCAACCACTGGGGCTCAATCTCAGGTACTCGGAACTGCCTGTCAGCTCAATTTGACACATGATGGCAGGCTGACACTCACTCATTCATGAATTGGTCCTTGTAGGCTGTGAGTTCAGATGCCAGCACTCCCAAAAAATGAATTGTGTAGTAAGAAGCAGATGGTGACATATGTTTTCCTTTTCTTGTAAAGTCCTGGGTGTCAGGAAGGATGTGTAATACATATGCAAACCTATATCCTATGTAATCAATGGAATCACTGTTCTATGTGTCATAATAGTCAACAAAATGAGTAGTCAATACATGAATAAAACAAAAAATAAAATAAGTAACTACACTGAATGCAATATGGAATCAACATATACATATAAATATAAATCATATTTTTAAAATGTACACAAATAGGATGTTTTCTAGTGGTGGGCCTTGATTTCAGGCCCAAGGAACAGACTTGAATTTCTTGAATTCAAGGAGGCAAGCTTCCCCTTTCCATACAGTGCAACGGCAGGGTTACCTAGACCATGAGTTCAAATCCCAGTCCTGGCAGAAAAAAAAAAGGCATCTCCATGCTATGTGATGCCCAATTCGTAGGTATTTCATTTGCACTATATTAAATGAAGGTGAATGTTTAAATGCTTCATAAAGTATTAATTAATATTGACCAGTGTCCTATAATGTAATTGTGTATAATTTTATCCTCGAATCACTCAAGTACTGCCCATTTAACCATGACATACCTCACATTCCTTTGGTAATCATATGAATAGGAATGAGTTTCATAGGATCTCCTGCCATTTGTTGGTGGCAGGACTAGGATTCAAACTGTGGGCTCTAGCTCCTACCAATAAAACCTGAGAATAGGGAACTCACAGGCCTGTGCAAGAACATCAGCAAAACCAATGATTAGCCAGGCATCAGTGGCTTTCATCTGTCCTCCTTAAAACTTACAAGGCTGTGAAAGGAGGATAGTTGTCAAAGTCAACCTAGGCAGGAAAGTCCTTGAAACTCCTGTCCAACTTGTACCAACAAAGCCAGAAGTAAAGCCATGTGGCTCCAGTGGTAGAAAGCTAGCCTTGATCTAAAGCAACTCACAGATTGTGCCCAGATCCTGGGTTCAAGGTTTGGGAACAAACAGACATACACAGCAATCTGTGCAGCCATCCGGCTAAAGCAGGTAACCCTCTTGTCCCCAGCTGGATTGGACAGAGTTCTCTGGGAAAGGGGCTGCCATCATTTTGACTCTGCCCATTCTGGCTGCATCACAGAATTCCAGCCACACTCCCATTGTTTCATGGTTCTTTCTGACCAATGGGATACAGGAATGGTGGCCACGCCCACATTCCATGCTGCCCAGTAGCACCATGATTCCCTCTGTTTGTTGACACCACTACCAGCAGTTAAGGAAGGTAGAGATGACTGAGTGGTGAGCAAGAGACTCGAGGCCTACAAGGAGAGGCCTTCCTCAGGCCCACCCTGTGCCTGCCTGAGTCCCGGCCCCCTCCCCACCTTCCCCATGGAGCAGCATTTCAAACCTGGTGCTGCGGGCTCAGACCCATGGTTTCCTCAGGCAATGGTGCAATGGTGTGCCACGAGCCAGTTTGCGGCCTTAACCTGGTCCTGGCTCCTCTGTCCTCTGCTCAGGGCCTGAGTGTCTGTAATGCCTCTGCCATTGCTGCTTGCCCCACCTGCAGCAGCTGCCAAAAGCTTCTGCCAGCAATACATGTGAGTGGCTGCCACACAGCCCTGCACCCTGGGACCCCATATTTCCTCCCTCCAACCCCGACCCGCGCCTCTCCTGTGCCCCACATTCTGGCCCACGCCCTGCCACAAATGTGCCCGAGGGGAGAGGGTGGGTGGTGATCTGAAGATCGTACCCCCATCCCCAGCGGCTAGTGTCCCAGGAAACGGGGAGATGCAGGGTTGGGTGAGGAGTGGGCGCCATAGATCCCCTGGCCTGTAGCAGTGGGAGCCACACAGCCGCACATCTGCGCCCTTCCTCTCCGTTATGAGAACCCGGTGGCTTTAATCAGAGGTGTAAAGCAGCATGTATACACCTACCTTCTGGGGTCTTTTCCTTTTTTTCTGGGGATAGGAGGTGTTGGATGCAGATGATAGACACCTTGCTGTGTGAGCCATTTTCTTCTGTGCTCGGTCAACCTTTCACCTGAAAACAGAGAGACAAAGACATAGAGAGAGAGACAGAGAGAGAGAGATCATCTTTTTCCTTGTACAGACTGACTGTGCTCAGGTTTGTGATCAGTTGGCAAATTGCAAATGCTGCATGGATGAAACTTCTGTCACCGGTCTGGATGTGTGTGTGTGTGTGTGTGTGTGTGTGTGTGTGTGTGTGTGTGTGTGTGTGTGTGTGTAGAAGTGGGTTGTAACAAGGAGGCCGAATGCTTTGGTAACTTCTACTTGCTATCTTTGGGGCATGTATGGGATTCGCAGCTGAGGTTGAAGTACTGGAAAGGTGAGAGGCTTGAAGGGGACACAGCACTGTTAAATTACAAGAACAAGGGATCTGTGTGCAATGGAGCTGTGTACTATTTTGGCCTGGTTGGTGGCAGTGTGAGCTTTATAGGACCTGGGAGTGCGGCCTGCAGGGGATGGCTTCCCAGGGGGACAGAGAGCATGACCAACACTTAGTAAGCATATGAGTTCTGCTAGTATGGAGCGCAACAGCATAGGTCAGACTCTGGGTCTTCTCATCATGATGTCTGATGGGTGAGGTCAACCCTATTTTAAATCTTGAGCTGTGATCTTCAGATCTCAGCCTCCTGAGTACTTAGGATTATAGGCATGAGCCTCTGGCACTGGGACTCTGGTTCTTTTTGGTATATTAGGGTTTGACCTCAAGGCCTTAGGCTTGCCAGTTAAGTCTTCTACCATGCGAGTCAAGCTTTTCTGTCTTGGGCATTTCTGAGATGGAGAATTAATATATGCTCAGTCTGTGCTGGATCATGGTCCTCCTATCTGTGACAGGCATTAGCCACCAGGCCCGTTCTTCTGTAGTTGGAATGGTAGATATGTAGCACCATGCTCAGGCTTTGGTTTAGTCGGATTGGCCCAAACTCAGTCCACGGCAGCAGATTCTTGACCAGAGGTGAAATTCTGGGTTGGGCCTCAACCATTGGACTTCAATCTCCTCATGGGACAGTTGTGAGGAAACAAGAGATTAATACAGAGGGATCTCTGGATCAGGGACAGGCACAGAGGAAGAGGCCATCTGATACTACTCTTGGCAATTCTGTGAGCATATGATAGGAAGATACCCGGAAAGATCTCAGATGGTGTGTGTTATTAATGATGCAACAGGTATGGGATTATGAAACAAAACATGGATCTCTTTATTTATTATCCTATCCCCATGAGTAACGGGATCCTTCACTTTGTTCAGTTTTAAAGCTGGGGAAACTGAGGCACAGATAAACCGGGTGACCTACTAATGACTCCCAGCTGACAGGAAGCTCGGCCTGACTTCTCTGCCATGCTCCCTAGGACAATGGGTGCTATTCAGTCCACATTTTGTGGTGGAAAGTCCACTTCTTTTCAGTGATGGGGCTTGAACTTTGGGCCTGGGACAGCTCCCTGAGCTCCTCAGCTCAAAGCTAGCACTCTACCACTTGAGTCACAGAACCACTTCCAGTTTCCTGGTGGTTCTTTGGAGATAAGAGTCTCAGAGGTGTTGCTGCCCGGGATGGCTATAAACCACGATCTTCATATCTCAGCCTCTATTGTACTTAGGATTATAGGCCTGAGCCACAGGCACCTGGTTTAAGTGTAATTCTGACCTTCTTTCTTTCTCTTTCTCAGCATCCCCATGTGGTTAGAACCAAGGTGGCCCTCTCATTCTGGAGGTAGGCTGTGGGTAAGGAGCTGTCTCACTCAGTCTGTTGTACCAGCACCATGAGGTAAGTCCCTCTGTGCCCTGGCTACACTGTGACAGTTATGCATTGTCCGTCTAGCCTTACTGGACTCCGTACTGTGTTCAATGCACTTTTCTAGCAAAAATTACTGGCTAAAATTATGATACATAGTTACAGAATGAAAATGTAATGCCATTTTAAGAAAGTCATTTAGGGTTTTGGGAATGTGGTTTCATGGTATGGTGATTGCCTAGCATGCATGAAACCTTGGGTTCAATTCCTCAGTACCACATAAATTGAAAAGGAAACACTGGAAATGGTCCTGTGCCTCAAGTGGTGGAGGGTTAGCCTTGAGGGAAAAAAAAGCTGAGGAATAATTCCCAAGCACTGAGTTCAGTCCCAGGACTGCCAAAACAACAACAGCAACAATTTAGTTAGTAAATGCAAAATAAAGAACCCATATTTGGAATATATAATTGCTCCTTCCATACTAATACCTGACAATAGTCCCTAATTCATGTACTTTACCTATGTTAGGATACTGTGTTGGAAGAATGTTTTGTTCATTAGGTCACGGCAATTAATGCCGGGAATGTGCTTAGATGTCAGGTGAAGATTAATACTGGAAAATTAAAAGATTCCAGGCTTTTGAGTGGGGTCACTGCTAGTCACCATGAGAAGGATAGTCTAAGTGAGATTTGGGAATTATTTTGGCTAGTCATCACACCAAAAAGGCAAAGGCTAATTAACAGTTGTGACAGAAGAGAAGGAATAACTCCAGATGGAAAGAAAAAATGATAGTAACTAAGGTATAGGAGAAACCGTTCTAGGGAACCATGTTTGGTTATTGAAGAACTAGTTATCAACTAGGCTTATTCCTCATTGCCTTTCGCATTCAAAATCTCCTAGGCTAGTTCTTAATCTCAGTGTGATAAATGTATCTTCTTCCATGCTGTTCTTTCATACCTGATCTCCTTTGCTTTCTAAAAATCTGTCTTTCTATACTTCTCTATGAACATTTCCTGATACTAAATACACCTACAAAGATGAAAGTGGATGCTAATGTAAGATTCCCATAACTCATGAGTCATTAATGTAACAAAATGGAAAAAGAGGACATATTTATTGCTACTTCAATTTTTCTGAAAAGCTGCAATGTCACATCATTTGGTTCAGATTTCCATTCTTTGTCTACATAGTGACATTAAGTGCACATAAATGCAAATATGAGCCGGGTGCTAGTGGCTCATGCCTCTAATCCTAGATACTCAGGAGGTTGAGACCAGAGGATTGTGGTTCAAAGCCAGCCTGGTCAGGAAACACTGGTCCATGAAACACTTATCTTCAATTAACCCCAGAAACCCGGAAGTGGTGCTGAAGCTAAAGTGGTAGAGTGCTCAAGTTGTGCTGAAGAGGTGTGAGACAGTGCCCAGGATCAATGTTCAATCCCCACAACCAACAAAAAAGTGCAAATATGGTTTTAAGTTTCCCCCAAAGGAATGATGAAGTCAATTGTAATCTTCCCAAATGATTTAGTAGTGCACCTAATTTCGCTGAGTTATTTGTTATGGCTTCTTTGCTAAATATATTCTCTCCTTTAAAAATTGTCAAATATTAGCTTTATAATAAACTTCATCTAATATTTCTTGGTTCAAAAGAGAAGTCTATACAGTTGATGTCACTTACCTTTCTTATTGTCTTATTTTAAAGCCAACCCAGGCAAGAGAGCCTGTCAAACACTGATCTGTAATTAAACACCAAAAAAGCCAGAAGTGGAGTTTTGGCTCAAGCAGTGGAGTACTAGCTTTGGGCCAGGTGGGAAAGAAAGACAACTGTTCAGGGACAGGGGCCAGTCTCTGAGTTCAAGCCCCAGAACCAGCACAAACTAAACAAACAAGCAAACAAAACAAACCCTTGGTATTTCTTTGGGACTCTCCTTATAATAGTGGTCGTCCGAGAAGAGACTGCTTTTGCTGATCATACTCACTGGATCCTGCTTTTTTGGAAACCTTATTGCTATGGAAAACTCATGACCAGACTAAAGGAATTGATAACTGATTCCTGCAACAAGAGAATCATCTCAGGAGTGAAACATCCATCCATAAGACACTTAAAAACCTCCATATCTTTGCTTCTTTGCAGTAGAACACTTTTAAAACAAAGTTACTTCCTTTAGTTCTATACTGGCCTTCAAATGGCATATTGTTTCCTTTTGTAATACTCTCAACCAGATGTTTACAGACAAGTTTTATATGAGTAAAGGACACACTCAAAAAAGTCACGGACAGAGTTTCCTTCCAGCCTTGGATTCTTTTCTTGTACAGTAAAAAGGAAAGCAATAGTTAACTTCAACTTTGTCATTTCTCTATGTTCAATTCCTCTCCTGGGATCAGTTTCCACGTTCAATAACAGTTACTTCCACTTATTTCCAGTAATAATCTATGGTGCTGCTACAGAAAATAATGACTGTTTTCTGGCTTCATTGAAATACCACAAGGACACTTTTGGACATGAGGTAACACGTGTTTCAGAGACAACTTAGTAAATAGAAATGCAATTTAAATTGCTTATTAATACATTATCCATGAGAACATTTTGTTCAAACTTCTTATGTGCTCTGTAAATTAAAGTGAATTTTAAATGGGAAGAATGTCCTCAGATCATTTTTTGTGAGTCTATGTGCTGTGCATTAATTTCCCAAGTGTACATGAGTTAACAGTAAGAGAAACAATAGCAATTATTGGAGAAAAAGAAGTTCTGTGTTTATGTATAAGTGTTCAATACAATATAGAAGACTCTACAAATAAGAAAACTTTGAAACAATAATGCCAAGTCCAGTATGTAGATTTATGCGAGTGATATGGAGAAAGCATTACTCCTAAGTGGAACATGAAGCATGAGGCCAATCCTTTTCTAAATCACGCTTGATAATCACGTAAATGTGCAAAAAGGAGAATGGAAGAATGATTCTGTTTCCAATGTAAGTCAGATATGGAAGAATAGACTTAACTGGAAAAAAAGAGTCCATCTGAGAGAACAGGAATTATACTAGCAATGAACCTGGTGGCTAAGATCACATTTCTTTTTCTTTCCTTTTCTTAAATTCTTTTTTTTTTTTGTTTTTGTTCATGGAAATTGAAATATGGGACAGGGGGCTGTCCCTCTGAAATGCAGCTCAAGGCTAGTGCTTTTCCACTTGAGCCACAGTGCCACTTCCAGTTTTCTGGTAATTATTGGAGCAAAGAGTCTCCAGGACTTTCCTACCCGTGCTGGCTTTAAACCCCAATCCTCAGATCTCACAACAACTTGGTTTATGATCACATTTCTAACAGTGTACACTCAGGATATGTAATGTAAATGTTCATCTAGCTTTATATGAATTCTTGAGTTAAAAATCTGGGCTACAGGTTAGACTTTACACTCACAAAAGTGTTTGAAGTTTAAAAGTTGATACTCCTGGAAAAATAAAACCTAAGAATGTAAAGGAGTCTGGGAAGTTCAATTTGCATCTGGCTTGGACAGTATAGGCTTTAAGACACTACCTATAATTAACCAGCCAAAAGCTGGAATACCAGTCACGAGCAAGATTGCTGAATAACAGCTTTAGGTTTTTGCATACATACATACAAACATACACATACACACAGAGGCACTTATAGGTGCATACAAAAATACACAAATGAAACAACTCTCAGAATATGTAGAAAAGTTAGAAAAAATACAAAATAGGTCCTGAGTAAGACTAGAATCAAGTGATAATTTTTAATATTAGAAATCCCTCAAGTGAACTTTCCCCCAGAAGTTGAGAATATTACATAGGTAGGGACCAAAGGTAGTAAGAGAGTCAAGCAATCATTATTAACGGGATAGGATCCATGGAGGAATGAGTCAGGGAAACCTGCAGGTGCATCTGAAAATGTTTATATCCTGTGTCAAATGTTAAAACATCTTTGAAAATAGTACATAAACAGTCTGAGCAGTCAGTCTAGTGGATAAGATAATAGGAGAAGTTCAGAATTGCTAGTCTGTTTCTAGATTAAATAAAGAAAATATGGCAGGGCAATGTGATACAAGCCTGGAATTCTAGCACTCAGACAGGAGATTAGAGAGTGGAATTACATAACAATACTTTCCCTGGACCAGGTAGAATAATTTTGTCTCAGTAAAACAAACCAAACAACATTAAAGGAATACACAGTTGTAAGTTTGGCCTAATTTTGTCATTATGTTTCCTATTGAATGCAACTCATATATATCCTCACATGTGATTTAAATACTCTCATCATTACAGAACATTCCTAGATGCAAAATAGTTCATGATTCCCATCCAAAAATTTGCAAAATAAGCAAGCCTCATTCTGTTGGATTCCAAATAAATGTTGAAGGATTACAAAAGCTTAAGTCTGGAGAAATAACAAAGTTCGTTTAATGTAGGACTTTGTAGACCTTGTTTAATTAGAATTTAAATTTAAAATATATTTTTTGGTTTTGTTTGTAATTTCATATTCTATAGGATACTACAAAATTCTTTTTAAGTAGAGGGATTAAGTGAAAAATTCACAAATGATTCTGGCATTCTATTTGCCTAGATATTCTTTCAAAAGAGTTATAATTAGAACATAGTTAATAGATAATTCGCACAGTTCATGTATAGCATGTTAATGTGAATAATCTAGACAGAGTTGCCAACAAATGGATGACATTAATTTATACATTTTGAAAAAACAATTTTTTAAGGGTTTGGTTTAATATGGTATCAAGATAGTAATTGTGTGACATCTTCTTTCTTCTTCATATATGTAACACAGGAAGCCATTTCCTTATTTACGTGCCTCTGTATACATGGAGAAAAATGGTGGGATTGGGATTTGCTTTCAATTTTGTTTTTGTTTTATTGGTTCGTCCTAGAGCTTGAACTCTTGGCCTGGACAGTGTCTCTGAGCTTGTTTATGCTCAAGGCTCATGTCCTACCACTTCAACCTCAGGGCCACTTGAGTCTGGCTTTCGTGGAGATTTTTGGAGGTAAGATTCTAAGAAACCTTCCTTCCTGGGTGGGCTTTGGATCATAATTTTCCTATCTTAGCATACTGAATGTCTATGATAATTACAAAAGTATAAATATAAATAATATTTGCAAGTGTTCTGATCTCAAGAATACCAGTGGAGGAAAAATGATGCAGCTCAGTTTATTGTGTTCTTTTCAGAACAAGGAGGGTGTCACATTAGCAGAGGTGTAGTATTTTTTCAAAATAGAGATAAGGTATTCATGATGTCAATTAAGGAATTTTAAGGTGTCCCTTACAAGTTGGAAACTGTTGGGCTAGGATGACTTTATGGCATAAATCTTGGGATTGATGGGCATATTTATAATAGCTTACTCATAAACAATTGCTTACTTTTGAAGAGTTAAATATTACACATGCTTCACAATTTTATCCTCTACCAGAATGTGGCTATTTTTCTGTTTAGTTCTCAATCTGTAATACCACATTGGAAACTGCATCTATTGCAGAATTACATAACATGCAAACAGGTACTGTTTTGAATCTCTTAGGAATGTTGAGAATTTAAAAATGAGTAGCTATTAATCATAGGAATTTTGAAGAACACATATATTCTGTCCTCTTAACAACTTACTTACTTTTAAAAGTTATGGGTTTCCATAGCATTAAACAATTTTCTGTTTTAGAATGAGAAAGTACTGAATTTATTCTTTTTTGAAAAATTTGGCAAGTATATTGTGAAAATATTGTCTACTTGGATAACATTCAAGTTGATGACCCTATGATAAAGAAGGGGTAATTAATTCAAATTAGATGCCAAATATGATTGATTTTTAAAATGTTACTACATAAAGAATATTATTTACTGTGCCAATACAGTGAAATTGTATTTTATGCAGCTTATTTTTTCAATTTTATTATAAAAATGATATACAGTGGGGTTACAATAATTGTAAGGTATCAAATCATAACTTTTCAAACTTGATAACCCTCCCTCATTTTTCTCACAGTTTTCCTTCACACCTTTACCCCTTACAAGTTGTAATGTACATTTCCAACATAATGTCTTGTGAGTATTGTTATTGCATTGGTTTGCCTTTGGTCCTTTGTCTCACCATTATGTTTTTCCTTTACCCTTCGCTAATCAAGGTAAATGTATACACAATACAAAATGAAATGCAGCAGGGATAAACCATAGGGGAAAAACCCAAAGAAAACAGAAATCACATAGTTCATCAAAAACAACAACCACAAATGAAAAAATAATCTGGTTCCATATCTTGGAATTCATTTTGCTTAGCATCAGCTAATATGGTTATATATACGCATAACAAAGCCACTGGAAAATAATAGCTGCATTGATAACATACTGAAAACAGCATGTTAACTTTTTGATGGTAAAGGTGGAATTAGGATTGGTGAATCCTCGGTTCTGATAAAGGATTTTCAAGAGTTTTAAAGTTATGACAGGTAAAATTTAATTGTTCAAAATTTTTAACAACTTAGCCTATTAAGAAAATTTTAAATTGCCTGGAAGAATAGGCTTTCATGCAAAGAAATCCAAGGAGACTTAGTAGAGAGGGAGCAATGTGGATGAAGATGGCTCTTTTTCACACTAAACAATCAGACCTCAGAAACCTTGCTGTAAATCCTGTAGGTTCCCTTGAGAATTGTCCTTACCCAGGAACTATATTCTCAGTGTTTGAAACAAGGTTGTATTGGAATTTAAATTAAAAGTTCTTAAAAAAATAAGGCATCAAAATTTTTGAATTTACCTTTAATTATCAAACATTAATTCTCTGAAAAAGATAATTTGAGTCAAAATATTTAGGGAGAAAGTGACCTCCACAATGAAAGATGGTGTTGGGATTAAACCTTTCTGTTTGTAACACTTTCCACAATGTCTTTGGACGTGAAGCAGTGAAACACAGAAAAAAGTCTGATTGGATACTTCAAACCAATGATTTCACATTTCCAAGTGGCTCACAAAAATAATATTCTTATTAATATGAGATAGTGAAGACTTCTTTTATTACTTATGCCTAAAAGTTCAGAAAAGAATTGAGCAAATGGAAAAGTTAATAAAAAAAGTTTTCTTAGAAGCCTTAGATAAGCGTATTGTCTTCTGCAGTGAAGGGAGGCCAAAACTTTTTGATGTAAATTGTGTTAGTATTTTTACTCCCTAAAGTGATTTTACAGAGCACATTTGTCTCACTATAATGCAGAACTGATTGAATGAAGACATGAAAATAAATTCCACATCCAAATGAGGCAACTTAAAGAGTTTTAAAAGAGAAATAATGAAGATGTAGCAGTGGTGAAGCCTGTATGGCTCTTCAGCTTCACTAGACTTGAAGCCAAGAAGCTGTGATTAATTGGAACTCGGCAAGAGCTAAGAGAAGGACATAGAAGTAGGGCATAGAAGTATTGTCCTTTTGTAACACACACTTTCTTCCAAGGTATGGGTGATTTAACTCTATTCTCCTCCATACATCTTGGTGAACTAATGCAAGACCAAGAGAAAAATAATCTATTGAAATAATTTTGCATAGAATAACTTCACTATTCCTGATATGGTATCTAAGGAGAATCTTAAGAGAGAAGATAAAAGTGCAGTATTTTTTTTGTTTCTTCTAAGCATCTTGTTAGCAAAATATATCTTTGAGTTTAGACAATTCTGATTGAACCAACAAGTGATGTAGTACTTTTTATTGTGGGCACTTTAGCCAGAAGAAGTCTTTCAAGGTAAAAGAAAAAAAATGCAGCCAAATACTTGTGATTAGAGCCTCTTGGAATGTTTTCTGGAGACAAAGTTTAGCATTAGATTTCTCCTCATTAACATAGATGCTGTTTCATGGCAACCAAATACAGGAGGGAAGTTTAATGGACTCACTTGGCCAATTAAACAGCATGAAAGAAGAAAATGACAAATAATATTTAATGAAATTATATTGACCAATTACTTTGCCAGAGGAAAAAGGAAAAATATAATTCAAAATCAATTGACTTAAAAGTTTGAAGAAAGAGTAGTGAAGAGAGATTAGAGAAAATATAGAGGATTGTTTTCTCTCCAGTGGAGTAATGGGTTCTTGATCTTGTTTCTTCCATTCTACTTCACAAGCTACCAAGTGTTTCTCAGGACTGGATTATCCAGTTCAGACAGAAAACTCATAGAAGAAAGATACTGTTTAGAGCAGATGTAGGTGATTTATAACCTTAGACAATCTATTTAATTCTGTTCAAAATTCTCCCCTACCCCAAACTTCCTCTTTGAACAGCTTTGTTTGCTTTTCCCAAGACTGCCCTTCATTAACTGATTCAAATTTTGAGAGGTCATATTCATACTCTCTAGAGATTGCTGTTTGGTTGTGATTTTTGTGTGTTTTTGTTTCTTGTGTTTTTTAACTGAACTTTAAAAGGTTGTGCAATTGTGTTACAATTAAATATGTCCATCTAATTGTCTAATGCTCCTAGATCAGAGTCACTCCTTCCATCATTCTCAACCAACCCTTTCTCCAAGATTTATTTCCAATTTACCACTCCCTTCATGATATGTGTACATTGAGTATTCTAGCTGTACTTGCCCCTTGTTCATTTTTCATTCATTCTATGTCTTTACTATAATTCCTCTCTGCTTTCAACTTCCTGATAGTCATTCTGTTAAACTATCTATTAATACTTTGAAAGGTTTATATACATTCCATGGAGTCTCAATCCTGCATATTCTTGAACTGATGTCAGCTTATATTTCCATAATTCATTCATCTGCAGCAACAATTTGCAAGACTGGAGACGTGAAGCACCTAAACATGATTTTATTCTCACCCATTTGGAAGATTAATCTTTAGTCAAAAAGAAAGTTAAAAAATAGCTTAGAATGTATTCCTAACTATGAATTTTTATAAATGGCTTTGTACAATGGTGTGATTCTTTTATTTTACATGGAATAATATTTTCTACTACCTATAAGTTTTGGAAAAAGAAGAAAATTGACTTTATTCCTAGAAAGGAATATGATAGAAATAGAAGACAGATATTATGTTTGTCATATCTCTGATGAATACCCATATTCAAGACTTAAAGTCATATTTCTTACTATGTTAGACAGAGGGAAAACATAAAATAACATATGATAAGGCAACTATTTGTGATTTTTTAAAAATGTACCTTAATAAATGATGAAATTTATTAGGTAACGTTTGGGTTTGAAATTTAGGAGGCTGATCTATTTAACACACTTCTGGAAGTCTCTTACTGAAAAACACAAATTGTGGGTGGTATTTTTTCTACACTTTAATGAATGGTTGAACATGTTTGGCATTAGCGCTGTGTAAATAATTCAACTCTATTGTAACTTGCTCTCTATACTTGAAAAGCTTGTAATGTCACTAAGTATCATCAACTTGTCAAATGTTATTTTGGCGAATGTGATTTCAAAAAGTTTATTTGAAAAGGAATACACTTTCAGGAGATTAAATATAGATTATCTTTGGTTTGAGAGTGACATTTTTATACCACAGAAACATGTTGTACTGAATTCCCAGTGTTTAAAGCACTCTTTAGTGCTTCAAATGTTTTTCTGAATTACATTTGAGCTCTAAGTCAAGATTTCAGGGCTTTGGTAGACCAATTATTGATCTATCCTCCCAGAAACTATTTTTTGGCCCACTTATGTTGGAATAAAATCTTTCGTTAATAATAGGTGAGGGGTATTAAAAATAATCTTAGGACACTTTGTGAACTTGTTCACTCATATGGGCTGGTTATCTGTAAGTTGAATGTTTAAATTACAGTACTTTCTCTCAAATTTTGTGATCTCATCCTTCATTTTAAGTAGGCTTGTATTTCACAATTGCTTACCTCTAATTCCTGCATCTCAAGGAATTGGTGCCCTGAAATATAGGAAATGCGAAATTAAGATGGGTCTTCAATTACTTTGTGTTGATATGTTGCATGGGCTTTGGTGAGAAGTTTTGCCCCTGTTATCTGATGATGCAGGTAACTCGGACCTGGGTTCCTTGGATGCATGGGTATTGCAGAAGAATAATATTTTTTAGACATCTTAGCAAAATTTGGGCATAATCAGTAGGAATGCTTTAGAAATATGGAGAAAAACAGTCTGGGACAAGCGAGTTAAAACAATAAACAGCAGCAGAGTAAAATCCATTATTGATTAGAGGAAAACATTGTTTAATTTACCATGTGGATTCAGAAGACCAAGAACAGTTAGAATGTATCATAAGTTTATACTAAAAACATTGCATTGATACTTTTATAGTCTAATATATATTTTAAACCTAATTATTTATATTCCAATTCTATTTAATGGAATAAATAAATATCAATTTATTTGTCAAACTATCAACTAATTTTAGTAAGTTTCATTGTGTGAAATATAAAATCAGCACATATCAATATAAAATATATAACTAAATATAATATAATTAAAAAGCACACGTTTTGTATTGTTCTGTTGTAGTTACTGTATTAAAGGCAACTCTGTTTTAAAGTATTATTCCATTATCTCTACTTCAGTGTCTGATAGAGTTAGACCTAAAGATTTACCATTTGTAGATTTACAGCATGGAGGCAATAGGAAACACTGTGATTAAAACATTATCAATTTAATGCCTAATAACAAGGAGAAACATATGCACTTCTCCTGCAACTATGAAAATATTGAGTGATAAAAAGGCAGTAGTGTAAGTTCCTGCCTGGTTGGATGGTAGACAGGCCAGGACATTAAGTAATCATGCATACAAACAATTTTTTCACCTTCTTGGCGTTAGCTACTTTTGAAATGGAAGGTATAATAAACAATTATATTTTGATAAAATACCTTCTAGTCTGAACAGCTCTGTTTGAACTGTTCATCTCTCTATGATCCCTTGTAACCAAGAATAATTTTCTTCTAGTAAGACAATCTATGCTGTCAGGGTAAGATATTCTTGTTGGGCTGTTCCCACATGGAAGAAGTGTAAAGGCTCAGGTAGACATTTGTTACTGTAACACCTCATTTGGGAAAATGTCAGCTGAAGAAGTTTAGAAGTAGCTCTTAAGCAACGCTTACTTTGAATCCATTAGGTCCGCAAAGCTAATTCAGTTGAATAAATAAGTACTTGAAAAAGCCATGACCTTTGGACCTATCTATAAATAATTGAGAGTATGATCAAATTCCAAATAAAAACAATTAAGATAGTCATTGACAAAAAAATTTTGCAAATGTGAGCAATCGACTGATAAATATAAATTTTCCACTTTTCACAGAATTTTAGGGAAATAAGATTGATAGCATTTTTAGGAACAATAAAGTTTCCTTGTTACAAGTAGGCACCCATAGATATAAACCTGTATAAAGATTGCATGATTAACTAATTAAATTTAGAGGATACTACACGCTTTAGCAGCACGTATACTCAAATTAAAATACAGAGATTAACATGGCACTTGCACAAGGATAATATGAAAATTTGAGAAGTATTCCATATTTTTCATTCTTCAGATTTAAGAAATGAAAAACAGTTATTAAAAAGTTGATTACAAAATTACAAGTGTAACAATACACGTAATTCATATAATTTAGTTTAACATCAGTGTATTAAATATTCACCTCAGAAAGGGGTTTACATAGCATAAACTTTACAAATATTCTCAAATTAGACAACATTGTCATTTTATCCAAATAAAAATAATATTAAGTCCTAGACAAAAAGGAAGCAAACTTTTTCTATATCGAATGCAATCGGAAAGGACACATTAATGAACCTATATATTATAAAATAATGTAGAATTCAAAGTATATCTAGGAGAAAATAAAATAAATTATGAACATTTTGCAAACATAGAATATAGAATATTTTAAAATATACTTTTTCAGACAAGCACAAGAAATATTTTAGTTTCTGTACTACTCATTTCAACAGATAAATTAAAATTATTTCTGATTAAAAAATCACAAACTCTGAAGAAATTATTATACATGTATACAAAAAATATTGAATACATTTTGACATCCAAGGCAGGCAATTCACTTGGAAGAATTCCATGGAATCCATGAATTTTTACAGTAAAATATTGGTGCTGCCAGGCATTGGTGGCTCATGCCTATAATCCTAGCTACACAGGAGGCTGAGATCTGAGGATCATGGTTCAAAGCCAGCCTGGGAAGGAAAGTCTGTGTTACACTTATCTCAAATAAACCACTAGAAAACTGGAAGTGGAGCTGTGTCGCAAGTGGTAGAGCGCTAACCTTGAGCTGAAGAGCATAGGGATAGCTCCCAGGACCAGATTTCAAGCCCCATGACTGACCAAAAAATATATATATTGCTCTTATTTGGATTGTGAAAATATTTTGTAGGGACACAAAAGATGGACTTGCATTTTTGAAATTTAAGAAAATTAACCCGACCATTAGGACTTCAGTGAACAATTTGTATAGCCTATCACAACTTCATAGAGGTAGTGATACATACTTATCCTTTTGGCAATATCAAATACAGTATCTTCTATGTTGTTCTTCCGGCCTGGTTTTGTATAATGGTTCAACAGAAGGTGATCCAGCGTATCTTTGCTATCTCAATTCTCAGCAGCAAGATATAAAGGTGTCAAAAATTCTTTAGTTTGGGGAAGTGGCGCTGTGGCTCAAACAGTAGAGCACTCGCCTTGAGCTGAAGAGCACAGCGACAGCACCCAAGCCTAGAGCTCAAGCCCCACAACAGACAAAAAAAAAACCACAACAACAACAAAAAACAAACAAAAATATTTGGGGTGGGTATATGGCTCAATGGTAGAGCGCTTAGCTTGCATGCATGAGGCCCTAGGTTCGATTCCTCAGCACCACATAAGCAGGAAAAAAAAGCCAGAAGTGGTGCTGTGGCTCAAGTGGTAGAGCGCTAGCCTTGAGCTGAAGAACTGAGGGACAGCGTCCAGGCCCAGAGTTCAGGTCCCACTACCAAACCAAAAATTTCTTTTTAAAAAATGAGTCCTTTAGTCTGGGCATTGGTATCTGTATCATGGTGAAGTAAGAAAGAAGCCACTCTGGTATTATTCCATGTATATGCACTGTGCAGGGGTGATCAGTCATCTACAGTTATTTCATGTGCCGCTTGAGACATCAACTCACTGATAATGTCTAAGTGTCCACTGTAGGCTTCTCAAAGAGGGGTATACTAATCATCATCCCTACTATTCACATGAGTGGCCTTTTGGGAAAGAAGTCTCCGCACTGTAATAAGCTGAATATTTTCAGCAGCCCAATGAAGAAAATTGCTTGGATCCTTCTCCAATTTTATTTCTTACAATTGATACCATTCCTTACTTTTTCATCTTGTTCCCCATATTCCTAAGAATTGCCTAACCAGAGACTTTGAGTGCCAGTGGGAATGAGGTGTCCATGTATTTCCCTAATAGTTCACATTGATTGAACTGCTCAGAAATATCCGGTGAATTTTCTGCAACTGTTTATTCATCATGATTTATTTTCTCTTTTTCCAATTTTACTATTCGAAATTATTCTAACTGGAGAGTAGGGAATTGATGGAGAGCCACGGAAAGATGTTCCTCCATATTCAAATGTACACACTGAAAATGAGGACCTGTGATGTCTTCATGTGCAGCTTATTCTAGGAATGAGAAAATAGGAAATAATTCCTTTTATATAAATGATATGAGAAATGGCAGAGCAAAAAGTGAAATGATGCAACCAAAAATATAAAAGGAAAATAAATTAGGATAATTATGGAGCAATCATATTATCTATGAGAACCAAGAAAGGGAGAGAGAAAGAGAGAGACAGATGTATAATGACCTAGCTAGCCACAAAATCCATGCCTCTGATCAATTTACAGAGCAAACAAAAATTTATTTTTAAAAGAGATGGAAATAGAATTTATGTATTTACTTGAAATTAGTAAATACATTTTTAGTAGCCTATGTAAAGAGATATAACTTTGACAAAATTACACACAATAAACTAAATCCTTGATAATTCTAGTAACAGATCTGACTGAAATCAGTTGAATCATACTTTTCCTGTACAATGAAGGAATAAGAAGGTAGTAAAGCAACTAGAGAAAGCAGGGAGATTGTATCTGTGACAAAACTTTGTGGAAATTGGTATTGAGGATTTCTTACTGGTGATCCACTTGCACTGGAAGCATGATTGTGAAGTATTGCTTGCTGATTCTGAACTATTGATTTGATCATAATATTCTCCAAGAAGAAAATGAGAATTGATAGTTAAGGACTACTAATACGTTTTGACTTTCTCACTAAGCACTTTCAATCATCAAAATCACATGAAGACAATAATAGTCAGGCCTACATTTTAGATGAAAGCAAGTGTCTTTAAAAAAACAAGGAATGTATGTAGTCATGCAAAGTTTTACCAATGCCTCATACATTTTTCTAATGTTGGGTACCAATATATAATGGATCTATTAGAAAACTCTTAAGGCTCGTATTTTCAATAGTGAGTTCTCTTACACTATATCATGGTATTGTTTGTGTATGGTTTTAATAATAAATTTACATTACCACCTTGAATTTCTGACAGGACAGTATCATCACTGTACATCTTGCTTCTATACTCTCATTTTAAAGTAACTATATAAGTATGGGCATTAGATAACTATAGAGGAAAAAGTAGAAGCCACACTGATGGCTTATGTGTTTAGTACTAGTTAATAAGAAAGATGAAATCTGAGGATTGTGGTTTGAAAGCAGACCAAGAAAAAAAAAGTCCATTACATTCTGATTTGAAAGTAACAATCAAAAGCTAGAAATGGAGCTGTGGTACAAGCAGTAAAATGCTAGCCTTGAGAAAACTGAAACAAAAAAAAAATTCTGGGACAAAGCCAGGCCCTGAATTCAAGCACTAGGATTAGCACTAAACAAATGAATTAATTAATAGGGTAATTAATTAATTAAAAATAAATTAAGTGGTCACATGTGGAGAGGCAGGTAAAATGTAACATGTGTGGTAATGGTTTATGTATTATTTTGTAATAAGGCATATTATCATTTGTCCTAATCACTAATATTTTATTTGGATTTTTTGTACAATAAACCCTGAATTTAGCATACATGCATATGTGTGTGTACATGTGCGAACATGTGTGTATGTGTATATGTGTGCATGTGCTGTTGAAATCTTGCTTGCCAATGTGGACATGGTGAGGCTGAAAAAAGCTAACTGTGTTGCAATGTTTTTATTTATCAGAGTCTGTCATGTCATTTCAGTGGAACCACCCTTCTGTACATATTATTTGTCTAATAATAAAATCATCATAATCAAAGCATTTACAATATTAATTTAGAAAAAGAGACTGCTTTCAGCTCTTATTGTATGTTAGGTAAGAAGATACCTATATAATTAGTTAGTAAGTTATTGCTGTAAGATGATTGTCAGTACAAAATACGTATTTGACCTCTTAAATTGGTTATACATTTTTTTCTTTTTTTTAAATTTTATTTTATTTTATTTGTGAACATACTGTACAGAGGGGTTACAATTACATGGGAAGGATAATGCGTACATTTCTTACCAAGCATTGCAGCCTCCTCCTTTGTTTACCCTTCTCATCCCTTCCCAGCCTCCGCCCCCCAATACCAATCATTCTCGCCCCCCCCCCCCCCGCACCGACGTTGTAAACCTCGTTTTGGACATGACAACTTGTACTTCTCATTGTTGCAACAGGTCCACCTGTATCCTTAAACGACTTTTTTTTCCCCATCTCTTCCACAATTTATACTGACATCAAGTATAGTGAAAGCAGGGGTTATACTGTGGAGGAAGGACATACAAAGCAACAAAGAAATAATCTTATAAATCCGTTAGAAACACATGCATGAAAGAAAAAAAAACATTAAAATACATATCTAAGGGTTCATTTTCCTAACATCACATTATCTGACCTTTTCCGCTTGACTCATACATACACTAGATATTGCAAATAAGGAAAACCATGGGGCCTATGTTTCTTTGGGCCTAGCTTACTTCACTTAATATATTGTTTCCAAGTTTTTCCATTTCCTAACAAATGGGGCAATGTCATTTTTTCTGATGGAGGCGTAGAATTCCATTGTGTATACATACCACATTTTCTTGATCCATTCATCTACTGAGGGGCATCTGGGTTGGTTCCATATCTTAGCTATGTTAAATAATGCTGCAATAAAGATAGTTGTGCTGGTAGCTTTAGTGTGGTCTTGTTTGTAAACATTAGGGTAAATGCCCAAAAGTGGGATTGCTGGGTCATAGGGGAGCTCTATGTGAAGTCTTTTGAGGAACCTCCATACAGCTTTCCAAAGTGGTTGAACAAGTTTACATTCCCACCATCAGTGAAGTAAGGTTCCCTTCTGTCCACCTCCCCTTGATCTCTTGATGTTAGAGTTCTTGATTTTTGCTATTCTAACTGGAGTGAGGTGGTATCTCAATGTTGTTTTGATTTGCATTTCTTTTATGGCTAGGGATGTGGAGCATTTCTTCATGTGTCTATTGGCCATCCTTCTTTCTTCTTCACAGAAGTTTCTCTTTAAGTCTTTTGTCTGCTTATTTATTGGCCAGTTTTTTCTTTGAGGATTTGTTGTTGGGGGATTTAATTTTTTGAGTTCCAAGTATATTTTAGATATGAGATTCTTGTCTGTTTTATGGCTAGTGAAGATCTTCTCCCAATCCGTCTGCTTTCTATTGATCTTGCTAGCTATGTCCTTTGCAATGCAGAAGCTCTGCAACTTTATGCAATCCCATTTGTCCAACCTTTCTTTGATTAGTTGTGTTTCCTGGTCTCTATTCAGAAAATTTCGGCCTGAGCCAAGGAGACCTAGGGTTTCTCCTATTCCATCCTCTAATGTTTTCAGAGTGTGTGGTTTGACTTCGAGGTCTTTGATCCATTTGGAGTTGATTCTGGTGCAGGGTGATATATAAGGATTTAGCTTTAGTTTTCTACAAGTAGTTAAACAATTTTGCCAGCACCATTTAATGAAGAGGCTGTCTTTGTTAAATACTATTTTTTTAGCTCCCTTATCGAAAGTTAGATGGCTGTAGGTCTGTAGGTTCATTTCTGGGTTTTCAATTCTATTCCATTGGTCTTGAGGTCTGTACTTATGCCAATTCCAAGCTGCTTTGATTACTATGGCTTTATTTTAGAGTTTGAAATTTGGTATTGATATTCCTCCAGCAATGTTCTTTCCGTTGAGAAGTGTTTTTGCTATTCGGGGTCTTTTATTGTTCCATATGAATTTTTGGATTACCTCTTTTATTTCCTTGAAGAATGAGGTTGGAATTTTGATAGGTATCGCGTTGAATTTGTAGATAGCCTTGGGAAGTATTGTCATTTTCACGATGTTAATCTTTCAAATCCAGGAGCATGGGAGATTTTGCACTTTTTAAGTTCTATGTTGATTTCCTTTTTCAAGATTTTAAAGTTTTCATCATAGAGGTCCTTCACTCCTTTGGTTAAGTTAATTCCTAGGTATTTTATTTTTGGTGGGACTATTACAAATAGAGTTCCTTTCCTAAATTCAGCCACACTTTTCTCATTGTTGGCATACAGAAAAGCCATTGATTTTGGGGGGTTAATTTTATATCCTGTTACTTTGCCGAAGTTTCGAATCAGCTTGAGTAAATTGGGAGTGGTATCTTTGGGATTCTTTAAATACAAGATCATGTCGTCTGCAAAGAGGGAGAGTTTTATTTCTTCTTTCCCTATTTGGATCCACTTTATGTCTGCATCTTGTCTTATTGCTGTAACTAGGTATTCTAATAGTACATTGAAGAGAATTGGAGAGAGTGGACATCCTTGTCCTGTTCCTGAGTTAAGAGGAAATGGCTTTAGTTTTTCAGCATTAAGTATAATGCTGGCTGTAAGTTTGTCATATACAGCCTTTATTGTATTGAGGAATGTTCCATGGATTCCTAATTTTTCCAAATCCTTCATCATAAAGGAGTGTTGGATCTTGTCGAATGCTTTTTCTGCATCTATTGAGATAACCATGTGGTTCTTATTCTTGCTCCTGTTGATGTGATGAATAATATTAATTGATTTGTGTATATTGAACCAACTTTGCATCCCTGAAATTAATCCTGTTTGATCACGGTGTATGATTTTTTGGGTGAATTGTTGAAGTCGGTTGTCCAAAATTTTGTTGAGAAGTTTTGCATCAATGTTCATCAAAGAAATGGGTATATAGTTCTCTTTCTTTGATGAGTCCCTGCCTCGTTTTGGGATGAGGGTTATGATGGCTTCATAGAATGTGTTCGGTAGTGAACTTTCTCTTTCAATTTCATTGATGAGTTGGAGGAGTATTAGTGTGAGCTCTGATTTGAAGGCCTTGTAAAACCATCTGGTCCTGGACTTTTCTTAGCTGGAAGGTCTCTTATTGCTGTATCTATTTCAATGCTTGATATGGGCCTGTTAAGCTGGTATAACTCATCTTCGTTTAGTTTTGGCATGTCAATATTTGCTAGGAAAAGGTCCATTTCTGTCAAGTTCTCAAACTTATTAGCATAAAGTTTTGAGAAGTATTCCCTTATAATGTTTTGAATCTTGGTTGTTTCCGTGGTGATGTTTCCATTCTCATCTCTGATTTCATTTATTTGGGTGTGTTCTCTTTTTTTTCTGATAAGGTTTGCTAAGGGTCTGTCAATTTTGTTAATTTTTTCGAAGAACCAACTCTTTGTTTTGTTGATTCTTTCTATAGTTTTTTTGGATTCTAATTCATTTAATTCTGATTTAATTTTAATTATTTCTTTCCGTCTACTGGATTGGGGTTTATCTTGCTGTTCTTTTTCAAGGAGGTTTAGATGTGTCATTAAATTGTTGATTTCAGATCTCTCCAATTTGTTGATTTAGGAGCTCAGAGCTATAAACTTGCCTCTGAGTACTGCTTTTGCTGTGTCCCAGAGATGATGGTAATTTGTGTGTTCATTTTTGTTGAATAGCATGAACATTTGAATTTCCTTTCTAATCTCTTCCATGACCCACTTGTGATTCAGCAGTGTGTTGTTCAGCCTCCATGTGATACTAGAATTTCTTTGGTGGCTTTTGGTGTAGAGTTCTAATTTTATTCCCTTGTGGTCAGAGAGGATGCAAGGTATAACCTCAATGTTTCTTAATTTAGGCAAGTTTTCTTTCTGGCCTAAAATATGGTCTATTTTAGAAAATGTTCCATGTGCTGCTGAGAAAAACATGTATTCTGATGCTGCTGTGTGAAATGATCGGTAGATATCTGTTAAATCTAGTTGATCTATGCAGCTGTTTAGATCTGCAGTTTCTCTGTTGAGTTTTTGCCGAGTTGATCTATCTATAGATTATCTATCTAATAATTAATATCTTTGGATTTATATGGGATTTGAGGGAAAGTAGTGTTTCTTGGATAAATTTGGGTGCACCATTGTTTGGCAAGTAGATATTTAGAATTTTAATATCCTCCTGAAAGAGAGATCCCTTAATTAGTATGTAGCGACCTTCTTTATCTCTTCTCACGAATTTTAATTTGAAGTCTATTTTATCTGATATTAGGATTGCAACTCCCGCCTTTTTATGGCGGCCGTTTGCTTGGTAGATTTTGTTCCAACCTTTAACATTGAAAATGTGTGTGTTTTTACGGGCAAGATGTGACTCCTGAAGGCAGCAGATAGAGGGGTCTTGTTTTTTAATCCAAAATGCAACTAAAGACAACCCTGAGATGCCACTTTACCCGTCAGAATGTCCCACATCCACAAATCAGCCAACGATAAATGCTGGAGGGGATGTGGAGAAAGAGGAACCCTATTACACTGCTGGTGGAAATGTACACTTATACAACCACTTTGGAAAGCAGTCTGGAGGGTCCGTAGAAAGCTAAAGATTGACCTCCCTTATAACCCAGTCATACCACTTCTAGGCATCTACCCTGAACAACAGGAACCAATATACAAGGACACGTGCACCTCCATGTTTATTGCAGCACTGTTCACAATAGCTAGGATATGGAAACAACCCAGATGCCCCACCACAGATGAATGGATCCAAAAATTGTGGTATCTATACACAATGGAATATTATGCAGCCATTAGAAATGACAAAATAATGGCATTTTCAGGGAAATGGATGGATATAGAAGGCATCATTTGGAGCGAGGTAAGCCAAGAGCAAGGAGGCAAGCGGTACGTGGTCTCCCTGATAAGTGGATGCTAAATCCAAAATGTTAGGTGTTATGACAAAATTAACAGGACTTAAGAAACAAAGAACTCCCACTCATCTGGTTGAACCACTACTAATTATTTCATACTGCTGATCACATGTATGGTGTATATGGGTACACCATAATATGTTATAGACTGTGATAGACAATTTGCTCCAGGAAAATTAGAATGAGCTTGTGACTTTAAATGCGCATCCTTATTCCACAATACTGTGAAATTTGGGAAATTATGTTATCACTTAATCACTATTAAAGAAAAAAAAAAGAACCTTGGGGAAGGTAAGGAGGGAAGGAATGGTAGGGGGAAAACAATGGAGGGGGTAACAATGCTTAATAGGAAGTGTACTCATTACCTTGCTCATGTAACTGTAACCCTCAGTATAGTATCTTTATAATAAAAAATTTTAAAAAGGCCTGAGAATATGGATTCGTGTTTTGGCACTGATCCAATGTCTACAGCATTGAGTGAAGCACTAACACCTCTCATGCCTGAGATCTGAGTCTCTTGAACTTTGCAAACAACACAGGAACATCTTTCTTGTTCCTGAGCTACAGGCCACTTGAGCTGGCTTGAGCTGACTGTCAGTTACAGTTGCCTGGCTCTCAGAGTTCCATATTCTATTCCATTATGAGGTAGAGAGTGTCATCTCTCAGAGCCCAATGATCTAAGCTTCTTGCTCACATAAGACCATCCTAAAGACATACTGGAGACTGAAATCTCCCCTCCCACATCACTCTATACATATGTGAACATTGTCAAATCCCAATATCCTCAGCTAGGCCTGGGAATCAGTATGCTCTCAACCTCAAGGAACACTTCCTAGGTCAGATCCATGCCTTATTTGTCACTATTCCTCTCATCCTACAGAAATCATTTTTCCTTTCTGGGCCCTCTCAGCCTGCCATGTACTTCTTGCATCTATTTTTGACATCTACATCCTAGGACTTTGTTAGTTTTTTGTTTCCTAATCTTGTTTGCCCTTGAAGCCCCAGTGTGCTGTCATCTGGAAAAAAGTTAAGTACTTAGAGGTGGGAAAATCATACAAGTATTTAAAAATAAACCTAACACATATTGTCAGACCTTTTTATAGATGTACATTCTTGTAAGATAAGAGAGTATTTTTGATACATTTGTCATATTTTATGACAGAGGGGAAGGGGAGGAGGGAAGAGGTGCTGCATTGTCTTCTCATAATTCAATGATTATTATAGAGAAATACTATAGTTGAAGGAATGTAAGCTTTAAATATAAAAATTGTGCTCTTGTTTTTTTTTTTTTATAAGCTAGTCGTTTATAAAGAATTCCTCAATAAAGTCTTGTCATCTTTGTCCCATTTACTATCCTCCTCCTTCAAAATAATCAGGAAAAAAACCTTCACAAATTAGTGGCCTGTTGCCCAATCTCTGGATAAGAATTTAAGCTACAACATTGCCAGAGAATATGTGTGTACATGTGTGTTGGAGTGTGTGTGTATGTGTGTGAGGGTGTGTTGTGCATATCTGTGTTTTAGGTCTTGAATTCAGGGGCTATATGACAAGCCTGAGTATCTTTCTGGTGACAGTAGTGATCTACCAATTATGCCACAGTTCCACTGCAAGCTTTCTGTAGTGAACTGGAGAGAAGAGACTCATAAAATTTCATGCTCAGGCTGTCTGAACTAAATCTCAGGTCTCAAACTCCTGATTAGTTAGAGTTATACTTATAAGCCTCCATAACCTGGTGATAAAACATTGTTACTGGAGGCAGTGGGGTTGCAAGTTTCAGTGTAGCTTCACAACTTTCTATATCATAAAACAGCAACAATAGAACCCTATATAAAAATAAAATAATAAGATGTAATTAGAATATAATTTGGTGATATAATCTGTTAGCATAAATTTCAGGAAACCATGGTCTTATTGATTTAGCATCACAAATCCAAACAAAATGAGATAATTTCAGTAGACTCTACAAATTTTTAATTCCATCATATAATAATTTCAAAACATTATAATAAACAGGAAAACATTCATACTTATAACATAAAAAGATGTAAAAAGATGAAGATGGCAGATTATGAAATGGGAAATTCTACACTGCAGGAAAATTATTGTCATGGTGAATATATGGTGGTATTGTCATGGTGAATATATGATAATATTCTTCAGAGGAGCAATAGATAAATATATATTTACTACTGATAATCTAACTTGTTTCTATCTCTGTCAACTTCCAATATTTTGCATATTGTCAGTGTATTCGTGTTTATGGTATAATCCAAAATAGTTAACAGAGTCAGGAGGTTACCAAATAAATTAGCTTGAATATTTAGGGAGATAAACCTGCTAATTATATTGGCTATTTTATATACTTAACATGTAGTATGTTATCATTGTACTCTCTAAGTATATACATAAGCTATTCAAAGTGAAATGGAATATAAGATGGTTTTGCCTATAAAGCTAGGTATTTGGGACATCAGTTCCAGACCAGTGGAGGGTTACCTGCAATACTCCCCAACTCCTGGCTATGCGTGATGGAATACTTCTATCATCCCAGGCCCATGGGGAGCTGAGAGCAGGAAGATTTCAATTCCATGCCATTCTAGGAAAGATCATCCACATGGCTCCATCTCATCCAAAGAAAATTCAACACTGACTAGCACTTATCACCCCCTCCTAGGTGAAAATAAAAATAAGAGCATTGTAGTATAAGAAACAAACAATAGGGCTGGGAAGGTGGCTCAGTGGTAGAGCGCTTGCCTTGCATGCTCAAGGCCCTGGGTTCGATTCCTCAGCACCACATAAGCAAAAAGAAAAAAGCCGGTAGTGGCACTGTGGCTCAAGTGGTAGTGCGCTAGCCTTGAGCTTAAGAGCTGAGGGACAGGGCCCAGGCCCCGAGTTCAGGCCCCACGACCGGACCCCCCTAAAAAAAAAAAAGAAACAAACAATATTAAAATATGGCAGTACAAACCATCATGAACAACACTTACCTAGTGTTTGTTTCTCATAACTGTAAACCTAACTATAGCTAGGATTATATATGTGAGCCAGAGGCACCAAGCAATTCATTTTAAAAATGAGTATTTAAAGGCAGGTGCCAGTCTCTCATGCCTGTAATCCCAGTTAGTCATGAGGCTGAGATCTGAGGATCGCAGTTCAAAGCCAGCCCAGGAAGAAATGTCCCCATAAGACTCTTATCTCCAATCAACAACTCATAAAACAGAAGTGACTCTGTGGCTCAATTGGTAGAATGATAACTAACTTGAGCACAGAGTCTCAGGGACAGTGTCCAGGCCCTGAGTCCAAGCCCCATAACTGTCAAAAAAATAAATAAACATTTTTTTTTTTTGTCGGTCATGGGGCTTGAACTCTGGGCCTGGGCGCTATCCCTCAGCTCTTCAGCTCAAGGCGAGCGCTCTACCACTTGAGCTACAGCGCTACTTCCGGTTTTCTGGTGGTTTATTGGAGATAGGAGTCTCACGGTTTCTCCTGCCCGGGCTGGCTTTGAACCGCGATCCTCAGATCTCAGCCTCCTGAGTAGCTAGGATTACAGGCGTGAGCCACCAGCGCCTGGCTACTTAAATAAACATTTTAAAGTCTGAATTTCTTGTAAATTAAAATGACAGCTGTGGTATACAATTCTACAGACTACTAAAGCTTTCATTGTATTTAGAAAAAGTAGCAGCACTTGAATAAAGGACATTTTTTCATAAAATAGGGCAGATTGGTCTGTAATTCAAGGAAATTTCTGGACTCATACGTAATATTTTTTGGTGGCTTTTTGTTTTGCTTTTAGAAAAGGTTGAGAAACCTTATTTCTGCCAATGGACATTTGGATGTGTCTAACATCATTCACAGGCCATGCAAAATTAACAGTAAAGAAGGGACAGTCAACTGGCAATAAATTTACTTGTCTTTATGTCATGTTCCAAATGATTTGTTTAGCTTATATGACCCTATGGCCTATAGTTTCCTATTCCTGCCTTCCTCAAAATAAAAGCATGTTCCACCAATTCAGATTTGAGCCAGGCAATATGTAGTATTAGTGCCAAGAGTTGAGGAAAATTGTAACACAACCAGGGAAGCATGAAACCAACACGTTAGTAGCTGGACACTGGGGACTCAGGCCTATAATCCTAGCTACTCAGGAGGCTCTGATGATCACAGTTCAAAGACAGCAGGAGTGAGAAAATCTGTGACTCTTCTCTCCAATTAACAACCAAAAGCCATAAAGGGAGCTGGGACTCCAGAGGTAGAGTAACCTTGATTACAAAAACGCAGGTGCAGCAACCAACCCTGAGTTGAAACTGATAGTTAGGCACAAAAACAAAAACAAACAACAACAACAAAACAAACAAAAACTGGGCGAAAGGTCAGGAAAGGATGGCGCTGTCTACAAGGCAAATGTACACGTTATATGAATTGTGATATGGTAAACTCACTCTACACGCCTCAGTAACAATTACATTTAAAAAAGAATCTGAGAAATCCCACAGCCATGGACCTTATGATGTGTATCTGCTTTCTAGTTTTTCAAAGTTCCATCATGTGATCTGGTAGCACACATGTTGTAGCCCAGGGTGATTAGAAAATATGAAGGCAGAGATCTTTTCAGATTGTCCAACCAAATCTTTGATTATTTTAGGCTAAAAACAAAACAAAGCAAAGCAAACAAAATAGATGTTAAGGTTAATTAGGCTGCTATTAAAAATTCAGATGTTGGTAGTCTTTGTGGAGGGGAAGGTAAAAAAAACAAATTATGTCAATAGGGATACAGGTGGATCCATAGCAACAATGAGATGTACAACACATTATGTCAAAAAACGAACTTTACAACTTTGGAGGAGGAAGTGGGAGATGGGAAGGGATGAATAGGGGAAAAAAAGGAGGAGGCACCAATGCTTAATAAGACATGTACTCATTATCTTGCAAATGTAATTGCAACTTCTCTGTACATTATTTTCAAAATTAAAAAATTGAAAAAAAAGATTCCAGGCAGAATTTTACTGTTAAATGTTGAGTTAGTACATATGTTTTGTAGATATTGATCTCACATATGTCAGAAAAATATCCATGAATTCATAACTAGAAACTCTGAAGTGTAAGGTATATTAATAAGGTAAGTTTCATTAGGTAGCCAATGAAGAGAACAACGCATGGTATTCAGTCAGGTAAAGTAGTTTATTTACTGAACTGCTGCCCATGCCATATATGGTGGAGAGGCATGTGAAAAAAAGGGGGTTGACACAACCTCGGGCCAGGACATATCTAGGCCAAGGACCGGATGAGATATGGCCTGGTGGAGGAAAATTCTGGCTGTGATGTGACCTCAGGGCCTGGGAATATCCTCTGGTCAAATGGAAAGTTTGACCACAAGCTGACTAGGTTGTGACTTAGTAGGAGGGGGAGGTGTCTGCCTCCAGGCATGCCAGATACCTAGGTTACACATAAAGGATGGAAAGTTAACCAAGAAGAAGGGAAGTGTCTGCATAGGGTCTGCATGGCTTGGACAGACCTAATACTAAATACAGGTTGGACTTCTGCCATGTAACATGTAACTCCTGACTCCAAACCGTTCATTCTCAATCATTATCTTTCTTTTCTTTTCTTTTTCTTCCTTCCTTCCTTCCTTTCTTCCTTTCTTTCTTTCTTCCTTCCTTCCTTTCTTTCTTTCTTTCTTTCTTTCTCTTTCTTTCTTTCTTTCTTTCTTTCTTTCTTTCTTTCTTTCTTTCTTTCTTTCTTTCTTTCTTTCTTTCTTTCTTTCTTTCTTTCTTCCTTCCTTTCTTTCCTTCTTCCTTTCTTTCTTCCTTCCTTTCTTTCTTTCTTTCTTTCTTTCCTTCCATCCTCTTTCCTTCCTTCCTTCCTTCCTTCCTTCCTTCCTTCCTTCCTTCCTTCCTTCCTTCCTTCCTTCTTTCCTTCCTTCCTTCCTTCCTTCCTTCCTTCCTTTCTGTTCTCTCTCCCTCTCTCTCTATATCTCTCCTCTCTTTCACTCACCCTCCCTCTCTCCCTTACCTGAGTGTTCTCACCTCTCAAAAAATGGACACTTGGTGAGTTGAACTCACAGGCGGTGAAGAACAGGTCAATTGACAAACATGAAATTTAATTTACTGTTACCTTACACCTCTAACACAGGTAACTGGAATCAAATAATGAGCACTCAGCAGCATGGCGTCTCAAGCCATTTGGAGGAGGAAAGCAAGCACATTCACTGCATTCTGGAGGTCCACCCTGGGAAGGTGGGGCAGACTCCTCCCTCCTCTTGGCTAAATCTGAGTTTCTGCATCAGGAGAGGTGACTGCCTCCAAGTGAGCCAGTTTCCTAAGTGACACAGGTACTGTGCAGAGACTTAGCCTCTTGTGGTGTTGAGATTAATGGCATGATTCAACATGATCCACTAGTTTGTTGAGATTGAGATTTCCTAATTTTTGGTTAGGCTATTTTCAAATTGTGATCTATTTATTTCTGATTGCTAACCATGATTATAGATGTGAACCAGCACATCAGACCATTCAAAGATCTTTACCACGCATGGAAGACATTAAGTTTATTTTTCCAGATGACATACAAGTTGACAGACAACAAAATAAGTCCTGAATTCTGGTCGAGGTGATTATTAATGTGAAGCAAAATTTATTTAGCAAAATATCTGACTACTGTGATTATACTTTCAAACTTACCCTACGTTTTAATATCAAATCACCTATGAGCCAATGATTCACTCAAATTACCTGTACTCATTTACTTCTGTCATATCTTCTAGAGGTATGCAGAACTGGAGCACACACTATTAACTAAAGTGGAAGAAATTTGAGAGGATCACAGTTCTGAATCAGTCTAGGAAGGAAAGTCTCACCTATATCAACCTACTAGGTAGGTATATTGGAATGAAATCATGGTCCCTGCTTTTGGAGCTGGGTGCAAAAATTGTTACTCTATATGTAAAGTAACTTAAACAAGAAAGGATTGGTGGAGTGACTCTAGTGATGGAGTAACTGTCTGGCAAACACTACATCAAAACTGAAATCAATTTCCTAAAGATAAAATAAGAAAAGGAAAGCAAGAACAACTCATACTTAACATGTGTTCAATGTAAAGATTTACACTAACTTACTGTAGTTATAATGCCATCATTTATTTCTAGGGCAAACATATTTTCTGTCAAGCTTAAATGAAAAAAATAACACACTATATACAAAGCTTTGGTAAAACACAGGTCTGGCTTACAATTGTGAACACTTAAGTTTGCATGTGCAGTGGTGTTGCAGGGTTGTTAAAATTTATGGAAGTCCATCCTTTTGATGAACTTGACATGATGAAATTACCTAACCATACAATTCACTGGACAGATATTGCTGTTTTATATATATATATACACACTTGTATGTATTTATATATTAAGTGACATGTAAATAAAATAAAATGTACAATGAATAAATTTAGTGAACTGATACATTTCCTAGATATTTAATGAATAAATTCATGTCTTATAGTCTCCAATGTTATATCACATTTAAACGGTTGCTGATCTCCTTCAGCTTTTTTATAATATTTTTTTCAGATGAAAAAGCCTGCCAATAAATATTCTTGTATAACATTCTTTTCTTTATGAAATGAAAAGCACGCTGTGTAATATGGCTCTCTATGTATCATCAAATGTTTTTTATAATTGCAAGTACATATTGCCTTATACTTAGTTTTCTCTCATCCTCCAATAATACCTATGGGAAGGAGACTATGAATGATCATTCTGTTACTTTGGGAGCTTCTGTTATTAATCACTGAAATAAATATTATGAAAATGAAACTCTGAAATTATTTAGAGAGATGACTTGAAAGTTTCCCTTCTACACACTCATGCTGCTCCCTCAATAAATCATAGAACTTAAAATAAGTAACATTTTAGCTGGGAGCCAGTGGTTCATGTCGGTAATCCTAGCTATGCAAGAGCTGAGATCTGAAGATGGTAGTTCAAAGCTAGCCCTTGCAGGAAATCCGTGACACTCTTGCCTCCAATTAAACACCAAAAAGTGGAAGTGGCACTGTGGTTCAAGTGGTAAAGTGCTAGCCTTGATCTAAAGAACTTAGCGACAGCACCCAGGCCTGGAATTTAAGCCCTATGACCAACAAAAAGAAAAAAGAAAAAAAAGTGAGAGAGAGCAACATTTTAAAAGTAATGTGCACATATACACAAAATGTATATAGAAATATAATTATAACAGTCCCTGAACTGGCAAAAAAAGAGTTTAAAGTGAAATTACCTTCAATCATTCATTTAGATAATCTATACTGAGGGCAAGCTATTCAAGCTCACATTACTAACTAAAGGGGTAGAATTTGAGAGGGTCTCAGTTCAGAACCAGTGTGCCGGGAAAGTAATATGATTCTCATATTATCCTAAAGCCTGGCAAGTTGGAATGCATTTGTGATCCCAGTTACTTGGCAGACATAGGTGAGGAACTTAGCCTCTCTCTGTTCAGCCCTCAGCAAAATTGATAACCTATGAGCAAAGTAACTAAATTAAAAAAAGGATTGTTCTAATGGTATAATACTTGTTCAGCAAACAAAATATCTAAATTCATACTCATTTCATAAAAGAGGAAAGAAAGGGGAAGAAAGAAAGAAAGAGAAAAGAAAGAAAGAAAAGAAAGCAGAGAAGGAGAAGGAGGGACGGGAAGGACGGAAAGAAGGAAGGAAGAAAGGAAGGAAGGAAGGAAGGAAGGAAGGAAGGAAGGAAGGAAGGAAGGAAGGAAGGAAGGAAGAAAAGAAGGAAGTACAGAAGGAAAGAAGTGAAAGAAAGAAAGAAAGAAAGAAGGAAAGAAAGAAAGAAAGAAAGAAAGAAAGAAAGAAAGAAAGAAAGAAAGAAAGAAAAAGAAAAAAAGAAAGAAAGGGAGGAAGAAAGAAAGGGTGAAAGAGAGGTATAAATAAAAACCTCAGCATGTGTGAGATGTTAATAATTACCCTAAATCATTTAAACTATAAATGCCAACATTCAAATCTCTGGGCAGAGACATTTTATATCAAGCCCTGTTGTACGGACTTGGGACCCCCAAAAGACCACCAGAGACTATGACCAATGCGAACAAAAGAGTCATTTATTTGTAAGCTCAAGCTTAGTCCTCCATGCACTGGTAACCGGTGACAGTAAGAGTCCCCAAGCACAAAATCAGCACAGCTTTTATAGTATTGAACAAACAAGTTTAGGGAATTTCCACACAAGCAGTTACATGATTGGTTTGAGTCCACCCTAAACATACTGCCCTTTTTCTAAACTGTTGGTATGTTATGTTCCTGGAACAATTGAACAACTGTTCTGCTTTCTTAAGGGTGGGCAAGATTGGTGGCGACCTGTGTTTTTTTTTCTCTCTCTCTTGGGCTTACTCTGAGTGCAGCCTAGCACAAGATGGTGGGGTTAATCTCAAGTTGGAGTTACTTTGGTCTTCATTCCCTCCTCTTCTAGAGCATCGGGGACCAATCATGTTCCCCTAATTGAAACAGTCTTCTATATTTACAGTTTAGCATTGGGATCTCAGAACTAATAGATGGACTGTGCTGATCCTCTCTTTTACAAAGGACACCAGTCTACAAGGTCTGATTGTGAGTAACAAAATTAACAGTACCAAAGGCCCTGATATTTTCTTCTAGCAATCTTGATTCTGTATATAACAGCTAACTTAATTTTATACCAGCTGTACTCATAAACTCCAATTTTAAGACATACTCATACTATTTGCTACATAAACTTTCTGAGGTTTGTCTTCTTTACAAACATTTTAAAACAATCCTTACGTTTTAAATCCTTTCTTATCCAGAGGATACCAATTTTCCCCCAGTTCCTTTCCTAAGGCTTTCTGTACTACCCTCCTCTTCTTTACAATTCCTTGAGCCTCTTTGTGGTGAGAGTTTAAAACTGCCCATTTTTCCTTTGACTTGTGGAACCAAGTAATCTCAGAAAGCCTCAAGGCACCAGTAGGATGAAAAGCTTGCTAGATTTTTTTGGGGGGGTCCGGTCGTAAGGCCTCAACTCTGTGCCTGGGCACTGTCCCTCAGCTCTTCAGCTCAAGGCTAGTGCTTTATCACTTGAGCCACAGCGCCAGTTCCAGCTTTTTTCATTTTGCTTATGTGGTGCTGAGGAATCGAACCAAGGGCCTGAGGCATGCAAGGCAAGCGCTCTACCACTGAGCCACCTTCCCAGCCCAAGCTTGCTAGATTTTAAGGATAAGATTAGGGCTGGGTCCATTCCTCTTACTACCTCCATTGATTTAAAAAATCCCTCCTTTATGTTTAAAAAACACCCAGGAGGAAGCAGGTTATTACCATACCAGAACCAAACTAGGTTGCGTACCTGAAGTGCCTAAGGGAAGCCGGTGTTATCCTCGTTCCCAATATCTACTGTGGGAGTATAGAGGATTACTGCATATTACCACACGATCTTAGTTGTATCAGCTTTCAACTGGGAAGCATTTTCAGGTGATGGAATCAGTCAGGAGTGCAATCTACTTTTACCAAGGTGGAGGTGGTCTGGGTGATGATGTAGATTTCCTCCAGGTAACAGTCAGGCTGCTGTTGAACTTTACTCATTAGGGTGTACAACAGCAGCAGCAGGGTCTCACAGTCGTTCCAAGGGAATGTCACACCTCGTGCTGGACTGCAAATTCCTACATAGACTGGTAAGCATACATTGCATATGCTTGTCAGGCTGTGACCTCACTAGTTTTTAA
The DNA here is from genome assembly GCF_019054845.1 of Dipodomys spectabilis. Lineage (NCBI taxonomy): Eukaryota > Metazoa > Chordata > Mammalia > Rodentia > Heteromyidae > Dipodomys > Dipodomys spectabilis. The sequence goes on along the minus strand of NW_024870734.1, from coordinate 2,893,312 downwards.
GACAATTTATACAATAGCCCAGGACAATTTACCAAGATGACAACTTTTTAAACCAATAGTTCTTTTAATAAGGCTAGGATTTTCTAAGCAGATATAGAGGGCTCAGGCTTGTACTATTATTTCCCATGCCTTTTCCTTCTGTCTATTTTGCCACAATTAAAAAAAAAGTGAATATTTTCCCTTGTTCTTAAAAGGGGATGATGGGCAAAGATTCATCTTCTGTCACTTCTTCAAGCTGACTCAGAGGTGTTGATCCTACCTAGCCAGGAACCTATAAAATTAGCCTATTTTACAAAGAGGTTACCAGGGTTAGATATCATTAAGAACAATATTTTAACTTTTGACAAATGCACATACCATTTTTCTGGCTACAGCAGTGGAGCTTATTTAGCCTTCTGGTTTGCAAAAAGATCTTTATGGATGGCTTAGGAACGTGATCTCTAGTAGTCCTAACAATGTCTGAGATACCTATGCAGGCCTTCAGACAGATATCAATAGAAACACATTCTCAGGTTTACAAACTTTTCCTGAGCAGATGAATTTCATATAGATGGTGTCAGCTCAAAAGTTACTGCCAATTAGAGCTTTTGACACATGCAGGGGTTGGGATTTAAACTATCCTCCACATTTTAGAACTTTAGATTTTTACTACTATCACAGATGACTGGCAAGTTCCTGTCCTTTACAGTCATAGACATTAGGCATGCTTACAAACTACCTTCCCATGACCTCCTGGCTCTGACCAATTTTGAAGGGCCATGCAAAAATAACTCAAGGATCTGACATTATTTCTGCCCTCTAATCAGTGGCTTACGGTCTGTGGATGCTCCTCAATTACTTTCGTCCAAGGAGTGTTTTCTCCATACTGGGAACAATGCTTCATTGGCATTTCCCTTAGTTGGTTATTGGACTTGAACTTGGGGCCTGAGTGCTGTCCCTCAGCTCTGCAGCTCAAGGCTAGCACTTTGCCACATTGAATCCTAAAGCAGGTCTGCTTGCTCTTTCTGTCTTCTGCTGGCTGAGTAGAGGTGACATTCTCACAGGGGCTTTTATCTGTCCAGGCTGGATTCAAATAAGTTTTCAGATCAATGAGTCTCATAAAAGGCCATTTTACTCCAATTAAAAGCAACAAGGCAGTCAACATAGAAGTAGCTTTTAAGCATATTCTTATCTGAAACTTATTAAGAACCAAAGTTACATCTGACAAACTTACAAGAATCCTCACTCTGTGGATCTGCTGGGAACTGTTACCAAAAACAAACAAACAAACAAAAAAACAAAAAAACTCCTATGAGACCAAACTGAAATAGGAATTAAGCAATAACTTTGGTCATCCTAATTTTTCTTTTTGTACTTTGAAGCAAATGTTTAGAACAATTTTACTTTTAAACTTTATATACAGAAATCCATTCCTAATTTGTAAGTCTCCTATTCATCTCTGTTTTAATAGTATATACTTTAGTTTTTAGTTGCATTTTAAAAACCCCTTAAACTCTCGAGGCTAGGTGTCACTCATTTTCTTTTGGATGCTTGTTTTAAAACAGATACACATGAAAACTTTTAAGCTGAAATAACATTTTTTTCTTAATGCAAAAATTAGAATCACTATCACTGTACCAAGAAGTTAGACTTAACACCTTTATGCCTTAAAAATAACATATCCAATGGCAGAATATCATTGAGAGCAAACCACATTATACAAATAAACTTTTTTACCCTCTTTTTAAGGCCTTCTTAATTTTAACATATCCAAAGGGCAGTTCTAGCAATGTTAATCAGATGTTCACATCATTCATTTTTGCCATCATGTTTCCAGTGTCTATCTGTAGGGAAAAGGGGAAGAATAAACATGGGCCACTTGGCCATTCCTGTGGAATGGGCACACATCCAATCTGACACTTTAGGGTTAGTTGAACTGCGTTTGTGCCAGCTTACCTTCTTTCACCGTGTGTGGACTCTTCCCAGGGCCTGTTCCACCATGCATGACCAGCTGAACTGCACTTCTGCCTGTTCATCCTTCACTCCTAAAGATAGGTCTTCTGTTGGCTTCTAAATTTCTCCTTTTTTGTTAAGCCAGATATCTTGATTACAGTGTTAACAGCCTTATGCATTCTAAAATACCAGATTTTCTAATTTTTTAAGTTAAGGAATCCTTCGAAAGCCATTTAAAAAATGTGAAAATGCTTTAAAAATTTTTAGTAATGATCAAATCTCATAACCTTTTGAACTTTAAACTTAAACTCAGCCAATTGTTACAGCATGCTGACCATTTCTATCATGAACATGTTTACAAACACATACAAAACACACTCAGATTTTTAAGCATGCAAAAATCAAAATCAGTCATATGTACATTTTGAAGTTTTGAAAGAAAAATTTAAGACAGTATTTATTTTAATCTAAGTAACTTTGTTGAGCTTCATTTTCCCAGGGCTTGCTTATTTAGGAAGGCATTTCAAAATTGGTCTTTTGAATCTCTTCTGTTGGAGGAAGCCTGGGGTTGAGGAGTCACCTGAACTTAAACTGGTCTGATTTTTATCCAGTTTTAGACAAGAGCACTTTACATTGTCAGGACTAGCTGAAAAGTCAAAACCAGGCACAAATCCTTCTCTGTGACTAAGCCCAGCTGGAGGCCAGAACTTTCATTTCCCCAGTTTTTATGTTCAAAATCACATTTGTAATAAAAGTTACTATATGAGACCTTCATGGATGAGGTGGTATGTGTTTTCTGGTGGAGCTCTGTCTGGTTTAAGGGAGGAGGTGGTATTGGCACACCCTGTATGGTGGAACACGACAGGGTTTTGAGGGCGAAGGCCAGTGTGTGTAGGGCTTTGAGACATCAGGGAAGGAACAGGAATGACTAGACTTGTTAGGAAGGGGTCTTTTGTGGAGTAGGCAGGATTTAGGATGGAGGCTGGCAGGTGGACAGGTTTTCATTGGAAAAAGGTGGGGTCACTGGGGAGGAGGCTGTTTGGGGCAAGGCTTTGAGAAGGAAGAACAAGGCTACAAAGGAGGAGGTTACATAGAGGAGGGGATTTGGTGGAATACTGTGAGCCCTTGTGGGATATGTAGGGTGAGGTTTCTCATAAGGCAGGGCAGGGAATGGAGGCAAGAGGTTGACAGAAGTTGGGGATTCTGGAGCAGGAATGTGGAGCTATGAGGGAGTGGCTTTTCAGGGTCTGACTTTGAGAGGGCAGGGTGGTACTAGGAAGACATAGGCTAGTAAGGGACGGGGTTTCTGATGGAGAATGGCAGGCCTTTGGGAAGTGTGTTAGGGTGGAGGTGGGGTTTACAGCAGAGCATGATGTAGTCACAATTGTATGGAGGCGTTTTTCAGGACCAGGGCTTTGTGAGTGATAAGATTTCTTGACAGTAGGTTAGACCATGCAGAAGACTGAAACTCGGGGATTGAAGACAGCCTATATATTATAGAGGACGAACATACATCCATCAAAGACAAATCCAAGAAATATGATAGATCTATTCAACATTTGGAAGACACCATCAGAAAGCCTAATGAGGATAATAGGTGTAGAGGAGCACCTAGAAACAGAAGGTCTAGGAAATTTGTTTCACAGGATCCTAGCAGAAAACTTCCCAAACATGCAAAAAGATAGGCCTATAGAGATACAAGAAGTTTTTAGAACCCAAAATAGACCAGACCAGAACAAGACATCACAACTCCACATTATAATATCCACAGAATCAATTCAGACCAAAGAAAAGATCCTTAAAGTTGTCAAGGAGAAAAGATCAATCACCTATAAGGGAAACCAATTAGAATCACCTCAGATTTCTCAGCAGAGACAATTAAAGCAAGAAGAGCCTGGAATGATGTATGCCATGCCCTAAAGACAAACAACTATCAGCCAAGAATACTGTACCCAGCTATACTCTCCTTCATGCCTGAAGGACAAATAAAAATTTTCCATACCAAAGAAAAAGTGAAACAATATATCTCTACCAAACCAGCCTTATAAAAGTTACTTAAAGATGTCCGACACAGAGAAAACCAACAGGACCACAATAAAGGGTAAGAAACTGCACCCAAATTGAGAATCCAAGAACCATAGGAAGAACCCAGTTGGTGCAGCCCCCAAGAAGTGCATAAAATGGCAAAAACTAACAAATGTCTCTCAGTACTATCTCCCAACATTAACGAACTTAACAATACAATTAAGCAACATAGATTGTATATTTGGATTTAAAAAAATCCTTCTGTCTGCTGCATTCAGGAGTCACAACATGCTCATAAAAACAAACACATGTTTAAAGTGAAAGGCTAGAACAATATCTAACAAGCAAACGGCCTCATAAACAGGAATGAGTTGCAATCCTAATATCAGTTAAATAGATTTCAAATTAAAATTGGTGAGAAGAGATAAAGAAGGTCACTACATACTTATTAAGGGATCTCTCCCTCAGGAGGATATTATAATTCTAAATATCTATTCCCCACAAGAGCATCCAAATTTATCCCAGAAACTGTACTTTTTCTCACATCTCCTATAGATCCAAAGATATTAATTGTTAGGACACACAATCTCCCCACTAGATATATCAACTTGGCAAAAAATCAACAGAGAAACCACAGATATAAAAAACTGCATAGATCACATAGATTTAACAGACATCTACCGAATATTTCACCCAGCAGCATCAGAATACACGTTTTTCTCAGCAGCACAGGGAACTTTTTCCAAAATAGACAACATTTAGGTCACAAAGCAAACTTGTCCAAATCCAAAAACATTGAAGTTATACCTTGCATTCTCTCAGACCACAAGGGAATAAAATTAGAACCCCACACCAAAGGCCACCAATGAAAGTCCTGTAACACATGGAGGCTGAACAGCACACTGTTGAATCACCAGTGGGTCATGGAAGAGATCATAAATGAAATTCAAATGTTTATAATATTCGACAAAAATGAACACTCACAATACCAGCTCCTCTGGGACACAGCATATGCAGTATTCAGAGGCATCAACAAATTGGAGTGATCTGAAACCAACAATTTAGTGAGATATCAGAGCCTCCTTGAAAAAGAGCAGCAAGATAAACCCCAATCCAGTACATGGAAAGAAATAATTAACATTAAATCAAAATTAAATCAATTAGAATTCAAAAAGCATAGAAAGAATCAACAAAACAGAGTTGGTTTTTGAAAAATTAACAAATTGACAGACCCTTAACAAATCTTATTAGAAGAATAAGAAAACACACTCAAATAAATAAACTCAGAGATGAGAATGGAAACTTCACCACAGAAACAACCAAGATTCAGGATATTATAAGGAATACTTCTCAAAGCTTTAGGCTAATACGTTTGAGAACTTGTTAGAAATGTACTGTTTCCTAGTAAATATAGACATGATGAAACTAAACCAAGATGAGTTAAACCATCTTAATTGCCCATATTAAGCAATGAAATAGAAATAGCAATAAGAGACCTCCCATCTAAGAAAAGCCCGGGACGAGATAGTTTTACAGCGGAAATCTACAAGGCCTTCAAAGCAGAGCTCACATCAATACTCCTTCAGGTTTTCAATGAAATTGAAAGAGAAATTTCACTACCGAACTCATTTTATGAAGCCATCATAAACCTCATCCCCAAACTAGGCAGGGACTAATTTCTTTGATGAAGATTAATGCAAAACTTCTCAACAAAATTTTGGTGAATCGACTTTCACAATTCATCCAAAAAAATCATACAACATGATCAAACAGGATTAATTTCAGGGATGTAAAGCTGCTTCAATATACGCAAACCAATTAATACAATAAATCACATCAACAAGAGCAAGGATAAGAACCACATGTTTACCTCAATAGATGCAGAAAAAGGATTTGACAAGATAGAACACCCTTTTATGATGAAGGTTCTGGAAAAATTAGGAATTCAGGGAACATTCCTCAATACAATAAAGGATGCATATGACAAACCTGCTTGCAGCATTTTACTTAATGGTGAAAAAATAAAGGTATTTCCTCTTAACTAAGGAATGAGATAAAGATGTCCACTCACTCCACTTCCCTTCAAACTAGGATTAGAATGCCTAGCTACAGCAATAAGATTCAAATATAAAAGGGAATCCAAATAGGGAAAGAAGAAGCTCTACCTCTTTGCAGATGACATGAACTTGGATTTAAAGAATCCCACGGACTCCACTCCCAAATTATTGAAGCTGATTCAAAACTTTGACAAAGTAGCAGGGTATAAAATTAACCCTCAAAAAACAATGGCTTTTCTGTATGCCAACAATGAGAAAAGTATGACTGAAATAAGGAAAGCAACTCCATTCGTAATAGCCCCACAAAAATTAAAATACCTAAGACTTAACAAAGAAAAAACGACCTCAATGATGAAAACTTTAAAATCCTGAAAATGGAAATCAAAACCGAACTTAGAAAGTGGCAAAAACTCCCATGCTCCTGGATTGGAAAGATCAACACCGTGAAAATCGCAATACTTCCCAAGGCTATCTACAAATTCAATATGATACTTATCAATATTCCAGCCTCATTCTTTTAGTAAAAAGAAGAAGTGATCCAAAAATACATATGGAAAAATAAAATACCCTGAATAGCAAAAACGATATTTAATGGAAACAACAGTGCTGGAAGAATATCAATACCAAATTTCAAACTCGTCTACAAAGCCATAGTAATTAAAACAGCTTGGTACTGTCCCAAGAATAGCCCATAGGACCAATGGACTAGACATGAAAGCCCAGAAATGAATCTATAGGCCTATAGACATCTAATGTTCGATAAGAGAGCTAAAAAATTAGAAAGGAAGAGACACAATCTCCTCAGTAATTGGTGTTTTCAAAATTGGTTAACTACTTGTAGAAAACTAAAGTTAGAACTTTATATATCAGCCTGCACCAGAATGAACTCCAAATGGGTCAAAGACCTCAGAGTCAAACAGACACTCTGAAAACATTAAAGAATGGAATAGGGGAAACAGACTTTGCACAAGCTTAAATTTTCTTAATAGAGACCCAGAATTACAACAAATCAAAGAAATGTTGGACAAAGGGGATAGCATGAAATTGCAGAGCTTCTGCATGGCAAAGGACATAGCTAGCAAAATCAATTGAAAGCCCATTGATTCACTACCATAAAACAGACAAGGGTCCCATATCTAAAATATACCTGGAACTCAAAAAAATTAAATCCCCAAACAACAAATCCTCAAAGAAAAAAACTGCCAAATAAATAAGTGGGCTAAAGACTTAAAGAGAAACTCCTCTGAAGATGAAAGAAGAATGGCCAATATACACATGAAGAAATGCTCAACATCTCTAGCCATAACAGAAATGCAAATCAAAACAACATTGAGATACCACCTCACCCCAGTTAGAATGGCTATAATGAAGAACTCTAATAACAACAGATGTTAGAGGGGATGTGGGCATAAGGGAAATTTATTGCATTGTTTGTGTTCATGTAAACTTGTTCAACCACTTTGGAAAGTAGTATGGAGGTTCCTCAAAAGATTCCACATAGAGCTCCCCTATGACCCAGCAATCCGACTTTTGGGCATTTACCCAAATGGTCACAAACAAGACCATATTAAAGCTACCAGTACAATTATGTTTATTGAACCGTTATTTATCATAGCAAACATATGGAACCAAACCAGACGCCCCTCAGTGGATGCATGGATCAATAAAATGTGATATATATATATATATATATATATATATATATATATATATATATATATATATATGGGTAGTATGGAAAGGGATGGGAAGGGGAAACAAAGAGGCAGCAACAGTGCTTGATAAGAAATGTAGTCGTTATTTTGCCCATGTTATTGTAACTCTTCTGTTGGTATTCTCACTATAAAAAAATAAACAAATAAAAAATAAAAGAAAAACGAACTTTACAACTTGGCCCCCGAGAGTGGGGGATGGCAAAGGGGTGTCTGGAGAGCAACGAGGGGATGGGCAGATGAGAACAGATGGGAAGGTGAAACAAAGAAGGAGGCAACAATGCTTGATGAGTAATGTACTCATTATCTTGCCCATGTAATTGTTACCCCTCTATATGGTATTTTCACAAATAAATAGATAAATAAATAAATAAATACGAAGGAGACTCAAGGCTGCTGAAATGAGCATATTTCCCATTTGGACTTTAATGGGATTTTTCTACAAACAACAAGATTTTCATCTTAACATAATAATTTCAAAATGTATTGCTACAGAATAGATTGTAAATGTAATATTTAGTACTATTGGAATACTTGAAGACAGAGTTTTACAGAAAACTTTAAATTTCAGATAAACTGCAATATTCCAATAAATACCTAGAAGAAATATAATTTAAAAATTCACTGATCAAAGCAAACCCTGTCAGGAATATCTGAAAGACGCTTATCTGAAAACAGAAATTGGCACTGTGGCTCAAGTGGTAGAGGGCTCCACTTGAGCTGAAGAACTCAGGGATATGTTAACACCCTGAGATTAAACCCCAGGACTGACGAAAATAAAATTTAAAGAATTGAAGCATTAAGGCTGGGAAGGAGACTCAGTGGTAGAGTACTTGTCCTGAATACATGAGGTCCTGGGTTCAATTCCTCAGCACCACATAAGCAGAAAAATGTGGAAATGGCTCTGTGGCTCAAGTGGTAGTGCACAGCCTTGAGCTGAAAAGCTCATCAGGTATAACAGCTTGACCCAGAGTTGAGGCCCTCCTACCACCACCACCATCAACATCAAATTAAAGCATCAAACAACCTGAAGTTGTTGTCCAGAATAATGAGTGTGGCATTATCAGTTTAAATGACTTAGTGACTTTAAACCTAGTTTAAAAGGGGAGGTAGTGGGCAATTTGTGTGTTTGCCAAAACCTGCAAAATTATTTTGTACTTTACCAAGGAGGAAGAAAGGAGGAATTGGGGGGAGGAGGGGAGGTGTTTGGTGACCTTGCCTTTTGGTTCAGTGATTGTTTTCTGGAGTCGAATTCAGAGAAATTCTGCTTGCAATCCTAATTGCATGGGGCCGGGGGAATGAAGAAGCAATGCCCTGGAAGTGGTTTTGTCCTGTTATTGGCCTAGTTCCAAACATCACTGGATAATCCAAGTCCCACTTCAGGACCAAGAAGCCTTGAAGAGTACTGATCCATTAGGCAGATGGGCCTAACCACAGCCAGAAAAGGCAAAAAATGCAATACCCTGGGCAGCACTGGAAATCTATACCAGGAAGAGCGTTTTATATTTTTTATTGTAAAAATACTATACAGAGGGTTTACAGTTACATGAGTAGGGTAATGAGTACCTTTCCTATTGAGCATTGTTACCTCCTCCTTTGTTTTTCTCCTACTACCCTTTCCCTCCCCAACTCTCCAACTCCTCCCTCCTTGACCATTACCCCACACTGTTAATTCATTTTCGAAACAGTGTCCTGTACATCTCATAATCACAATGGGTCAACCTGCATCCCCATTTCTGCATTCTGCTACAACCTTTCCACATCCCAAATTACAAAATATGTATATAAGATGCAGAACACTGGAATCAAATACAGTGAAAACAGGGATTATACTATGGGGGGATGAACTTACAAAAGAAGCACATAGCACATTATAAGTATATTAAAAACAAAAACAAGAAAGAAAAAATCACTTGTGTGTCTGACTTGGGGTCCTTTCACTTAATGTCACCTTATATGGTTATACGTCCATAGCCTTTGCTCTTCTCTGCTTGTCCTAGACATGTACTAGTCCTTGCAAACAAGGGAAACCATGGGACATATGTTTCTTTGGGCCTGGCTTACTTCACTTAATATAATATTTACCAAGTCTTTCCATTTCCTAACAAATGTGACAATCTCATTCTTTCTAATGGAGGCATAGAATTCCATTGTGTGTGTGTGTGTGTGTGTGTGTGTGTGTGTGTGTGTGTGTATGTATCACATTTTCTTGATCCATTCATGAACTGAGAAGCATCGAGGTTGTTTCCATAAACATGGTTGCACAGGCAACTTTGGTATGACTTTGTTTGTGATCATTTGGGTAAATGCCTAAATGCCCAAAAGTGGGTTGCTGGGACATAGGGGAACTTTACATGGAGTCTTTTGAAGAACTTCCATACTGCTTTCCAAAGTGGTTAAACAAGTTTACACTCCCACCATCAATGAAATAGGGTTCCGTTTTAGCCACATCCCTTTCCAACGTGTTGTTATTAAATTTCTTGATTAGGGGCCGGGAAAGTGGCTCAGGAGTAGAGTGTTTTGCATTGTATGCATGAGGCCCTGGGTTCGATTCCTCAGCACCACATAAACAGAAAAAAAAATTTCTTGATTATAGCCATTCTAACTAGAGTAAGGTACAATCGCAATATTCTCTTGATTTACATTTCTTTTGTGACTAGAATAGTTGATCATTTCTTCATGTATCTAATGGCCATTTTTATTTCCTCTTCAGAGAAGTCTCTCTTTAAGTTTTTAGCCCATTTAATTATCGAGCAGTTGTTTCTCTGAGGATTTGATGTTGGGGGATTTAATTTTTTGAGTCCTAAGTACATTTTAGATATAAGACCTTGTCCATTTTATAACTCGTGAAGATCTTCTCCCAGAACATGTGCTTTCTATTGATATTGCTATCTATGAACTTTGTCTTGCAGAAGCTCTCATGTTTCATGCAATCCCATTGGTCCAACCTTTCTTTGATTTCTTTTTTTTGACCATTGTAATATGTTTATTACATACAGACTGTATCAGCACTTGGAATTTATAATTCCATCTCATCCTGTAATAGTAAATTACTTGTTTCATAAAGAGATGAATTAAGGAATGTATTTCTTAACTTATTTTTCTTTACTCTTTGTATCTGGCTCTCTATTAAGAAAATTCAGGTATGTGCTAAAAAGCTCTAGAGTTTATCCTATTCCTTCATGTAGTGTTTTCATGGTGTCCTTTTATTTTGAGGTCTTTGATCCATTTGGAGTTGATTCTTGTGCAGGGTGATATATATGGGTGCAGCTTTAGTTTAACAGGTGTTTAACCAATTTTGCCCACACCATTTACTCAAAAGGCTGTCTTTCTTCCATTCTCCTATTTTAGATCCCTTGTCAAAGATTGGGTGGCTATCGGTCAGGGGATTAATTTCTGAGTCTTCAGTCTGATTCCATTGGTCCTCAAGTCTGTTCTTGTGCCAGAACCAAGCTGTTCTTATTACTATGGCTTTTTAGTAGCGTTTGAAATTTGGAACTAATATTGCTCTAGTGCTGTTCTTTCTACTAAGAATTGACAAACCTACAGCCAGCATTATACTTAATGGTGAGAAGTTAAACCCATTTCTTATAAATTCAGGAATAAGATAAGGATATTTGCTCTCTCCACTCCTTTTCAACTTAGTATTAGAAAGCTAGCTGGGGCAATAAGATAAGATGCAATCTTAAAGGGATCCAAATAGCAAAAGATGAAGTAAAACACTCCGTCTTTGAAGATGACATGGTCTTGTATTTAATGAAACCCATGGACTCCATTCCCAAGTTACTTGAGCTGATCAGAAACTTTGGCAAACTAGCAGAGTATTCAATTGACCCTCAGAAAATAAAGGCTTTCCTGTATTCCAATAACAATAAGCGTGCAGCTGAAATTAGGAAAGCAACCCCTTTTTACGAGCCACACAAAAATAAAATACCTAGGAATTAACTTAAGAGGTGAAGGACATCTATGATGGGAACTTTAAAAACCTGAAAAAGAAAATTAAAGCAAAGCTATGGAACTGGGAAACTTCCCATGCTCCTGGATTGGGAGGATTAACATCATGAAAATGGCAATAGTGCCAAAGGCTATATCCAAATTCAATGTGATACCTACCAATATCCCAAAGTCACTCTTCAATGAAATAAAAGACGCAATCCAAAAATTCATATGGAACAATAAAAGAGCCCAAATAGCAAAGAAGTTTATTGTGATTCTCATATTGTATTGCCACCTTGATTCTACAAAGTTATTATTGAATTTTTATTTTCTTCCCTCCGTTTGGATAAAGCTCACAAACACACTGCCTCTAGCTCCCAGACACTTAATTCTTAGCTCTGGACAATTGTTCCTAGAGAGTGAGTTACTTAATTGTATTTTGAGCACATAAAACATGCATATAAAACTAGCACATTTTGATCTTATGAGAAAGCAGCCTTTTTTTCCCCTCTCAAGTTATTTCCTGGTATGCATTTTTATAGAGAATCTGTTTTCATTTATAAATGAAAGACTGGTAGGAAACTATTTTCATAATCTGGCTCCTTCGCTCGTACCTCAACACCTAAAACACAAATTTCACAAAGCATTTACAAGAAACAATACAAAAACCAAACATTGGGAATGCTCAGATGCAGAACGTTTTACAGTACCCAGAACACCTCTGCTGTTTCAGGGAGGGGCTGTCTGTATAAATTAACAAACAAACCCAAAAGAGCAGCCAGGAGTACCAGACGTGAGTGTCCCTGGCTGCTACTCCATGGACAAGGAACATGGAGGGCTTCCTGAGCCTGCTGGAAAGTGCATGGAGGAAAGTTTCCTTGCCAGCCTGAGTACAAAAAGTTGGTTTCACCTGCCTGGATCTGTCTTTCTTGTTTCCTCCCCACAGCAGAGCAGAATTGTCCCCTACTCAACGGAGAATATATACTGTACCAGCTAATCTGCAGAGTGGCTTCTGTTTGGTCTAAACACCTTCCTAGTTAGGCGCCCCCTGCCCCACGGTGTGTGTGTGCTCCCAGGGGCTGATCCTCAGGGTCCAAGCCCACGGGGCAGGCATGTTTTAGAAGTGAGTCAGTGACACTGTGACATTTTCACAGCAGATGCCGGGTTGCTGCCCTCGCTGAACAGCAGGTGCACCCTGATCTTCTCCCACAGCCCCAAGCGAGGTGCCCGCAATGGCCCGATATGGGCAGGCTGCCACTAGGATCCTACTTCACCAGACCGACCAGCATGCCAGATGAAGTGGCTGTCACCTGAATTATTAATTATTTTATGGAGCAGTATTAAACAAAGTGATACACATTACTGTATGATATGTTATACTATATCCTTGAGTCTCTAGTCCAAAATCATTGAACTTTATACTAGCAAGAATGGATCTTATGGTTTGTAATCATAAGGCCATAATGGAAAACTGAAATAAAAGTACAACAAAACACTTATCCATAAACACGTGATTGAATCTCAGAATTTGAAAAAAATTGTAAGTAGTGCAAATAAAATTATACTAGAATAGTTAAATAAACACAAAATACATTACATTCAAATCTAAAATAATTAATTACAGATAGAATTCCTACTGGATATAAAAATATTAAAATGATTTAGAAGGTTGAAGTGATATAGGTTATATATTTTGTTTTACAAAACTTATTTACATTTCTAAGTTCTGTTTATCTCTGTTTATTATTATCTGTTTATTTTAAGGAAAATGTTAGAAAGTAGATATATGTGGCACTTCTTGCTTGCAGTACCAGGAAGGGGTGTGGCACTTCCTAATGGGAGTCCTGAGATGAAACCCACACCCAGCCCAAGTAGATCCATCAGAGGTCCATGTGGGGACCCTAAGGGGTTCCAGGACACCGCATTGCTGCTGCAGCAGGTGCAGGACATTTGCGGTGGCTTGGTCACTAATGGAACCTTGTTGGCTACAGCCCACCGCAAATGTCCTGCACCTGCTGCAGCAGCAATGCGGTGTCCTGGAACCCCTTAGGGTCCCCACATGAACAACTGGCAAAAACAAAACAAAAACAAAAACAAAACAAAAATAAAATAAGAAAAACGAAAAAAGTCCAGTAAAACTTTTCATCAATGATAACCTATTATACATTAAAAACAGTTTTACTTTCCTCTTGTATTATATTTTTGCATGGATACCTCTGAATTAACCAGAAATCTCCAGGATTTCTTCATGCATAGTAATACAAATAAATATAGCTTCTATTCTTTTTTTAATTAAGGGAAGTTGCATTTATTTCTTTCCATTGTTTGATTCATGAAAAAGAAATCCTGAAATATATCTGTAAAACACTGAACTCAGCTTTTCTTCTGAACTCCTCACTGAAGAAAGAATAAAATGACTGAGCAACAGGTATCACCCATATTGTCACTTTGCTAGCCGTCTTTCAGATTAGAAAATAATCCTGCCATGCACATGCAAATCACTTATGCAAAATGTTTTCCCACAATTCTTGCTGTTATATTGCATTTATCTTCCTCCTCCTGTCTCCTCTCCTGCTCCTCTTCCCCAGGGTCCGGTTTCCCTCTTCCTTCTCTCCTACCTCTACTTTCTCCCTGTCTCCTCCTCTTCTCCTTCCTGCTATGCCCTTCCTCCTCTCTTACCCCTTCTCCTCCTTTCCTTTCACCTTTCTCTTACACTTTCTTTTCTACTTCTTTATCTTCCTGGGGGTGGGACACACACTAAGCAGATGCTCTCCTGCTTGCTACAGGCCTCCAGTCTGGACTTCATTTCAATGACACTCTATTTCTTTGATGCAAACCCAACAAAGTCTTTTGATTCAGGATTCAATTCATTGTACATATTCTACACCATGAATATGTGATACTTCATACAGTGTGGCTAATAGGTTTGGATTATGCTTTGGGCTTCAGTTAAACTCATCTGAAATAATGTGTTTGAAGGCAATCAAATGTGATCCTGTTACTCCCACATTAATGAACTGGTTACTTCATATCTTGCATGAGTACTTCCATATTGCCCACAGTTTAATGAACTGTCACTTTGTGGTAGCACCCACAGTAACACTAACCCAAGGATTACTGGGTATCGGAAGATTAAGTCAATAAAGTAAAATCCATGAGGTATTTATCTCAAAATAACTATTAAAAAGCCAGAAGAAAGCCTTTGGCTACGTGGTTTAGTGCCATACTTCCACAGAATAAGCTGATGACAGGACCCAGGCCTCATTAGAAGACCAGTGGTGGGTGCATACACACACACACACACACACACACACACACACACACACACACACACACACACACACAATTTCCCAGCTAGAGCAAGTATCTGTTTTCCCAATAACATATCTGAGTTCAAATCTTATGTGTTTGGATATTTTGAAAGTTTTATCATCAACTTACTAATTTTAATAAATGACACCCTGTTCACTATTATTTAATCCTGGTTGGAAAATATTTTAAGACACATTTTCATGTAGAAAATTGTTTTTTCCCCAACTCGTGACTGTCTTGGTTTGTAAGAATGAAAGAATTGTGCTTTTAATTCCTTAGTTCATAAATTAGAGAAGTAACCCCAGCCCTAGAACCAATTGCCTTTGGATTTTAAAAGCCACAAAAGTACATTAAATTTATACATCTTGTTTTGGCTTCAACTTATCTTTCTTAAAATATTTTCTAGTTTTACTCAATATCTTGCCATTTTTCTAACACAACATTCAGGCTAGCCCTCACACTAATCATACCCTAATCCTAATATTATTAGCAGTTTCCTATTTCATATTCATCCTAATTCGATCTTGACTTGTTATTCAAAGATTTACTTCCAGTTTGACCCTAAATTTTCCATTTCCCTGATGCTAACACTAAGCCCAGCTGGAACTGAAACCTAATTTTCGACCTAATAATAGTTCAAAATTAATATTAAATATACTCTAGTTTTTATTCATTGTAATGAATATTCCAGTTTGCACTCTGGAAATGAGTTTCAATTTGCCCTATTTTCCAACAAATTTCCTGACTCTACCTGTGAAGTTATCTTCTTCCCTAACATGAACCATTATATTACTTGTCCTCAAATTCTCTTACCAGGAAAAACACTGTAGTTTCCATTAATCCTACATTTTCCTGAACCACTGTATCCTAAAACAATTTCAGATTTACATATCATCTAGTCTTTTACTTAACGCTAACTCTCAACATAAACCTGTCTCGAAAACTCTCATTCATCATTACAAGAATTATCAGTGAGAAATAAATATAATGATAATGCTCTAGTTACTATTCAGGCTCACATTTTTGCTTCTACTTGTTAGTGAAAACTCAATTTTATAGTAAAACTTTCCTATTCAGAACACTAATCATAATCAGAACAAAATACTGTCCCTGATTTTAATCCAAATAATGTCTATACTAAGTAGTTAGTGTTACACTAGTTTTCATTCATCCTAACTTGATTCAAATAAGCCTTCCAAACATAGGTTTCAATTTTTTTTCCAATATCTTAGTCATTTTCTAACTCTAAACTTAATCTTAACTGGAATATTGAGAATAAATATAAGCCTAATTGCAAGCAGATTCTAATATTAATAGCAATACGCTAGTTCACATTCATTCTAATTCTTACCAGGCTTGTAGTACAATTTACCTTCAATTTGACCCTCATTTTTTTTCTCCTTCACTCTAACCCTAACCATGGCTGGAATCCTAACCATAACCTCAATACTAAAGGTATCCCAATTCTAAAATTTATGAAAAGTGCTCGTTTTGTGCAATCCTAACTGAAATTCCACTGTAATGCTCAAAATAAATTGCAGGTTTTCCTAAACCCTACAGATTTTCTCACTCTTACCTCTGAACCTATCTTGTTCAATAAGAGGAATCATTATAATCATTGAACTCAAATCCTGATATTATGAAATACATTGTACTTCCATTATCCCAGATTTTTCTGAATTCCTAGAACCTAAAAAAGTTCAGCTTTACTTAACATTTAACACATTTCTTTTTTTATTCCTTTTGTTGGTCGTGGGGCTTGAACTCTGGGCCTGGGCACAATCCCGGAGTTCTTTAGCTCAAGGTGTGCACTTGTACCACTTGAGCCACAACACCACTTTTTGGTTTCCAGGTAGTTAATTGGAGATAAAATTCTCACAGATTTTCCTACCGGGGCTGGCTTTGAACTGCGGTCCTCAGAAATCAGCTTCCTGAGTAGGTAATGAGGCTGACAGAGGGATTAGAGTTAAATGTGTAAGGTAATGAGTACATTTCTTGTTGACCATTGTTACTCCCTTCTTTGATGTTGTCCAACTATCCCTTCCCTCTCCCATCTCCATCACTCTTCTCTCCCCAAAGTGTAAAGTTCATTTTCAGTACAGTGTGCTGTGAGTATTATTGTTGCAATAGGTCATCCTCTGTAGAACCTGAATTTGCTACTTCTCTAAACCTAATTCTAATTCTGTCTGGTATCCTAACCCTAACCATAATAATAATGATAGTTCAATTCAGAAGTTAACAAAAAATATTCATTTTTGTTCATCCTGTTAATCCTCTGTACATCTTGAGTTAAGTTGCAGTTTAGCTTAAATCTTCCAAGTGAGTTTATATGTGCATACATAAAAATATAATTTTATGTAAAAAACATGATCTTTGGAGGAAGGAGTAACAAAAAGGAAATAGAGGCAGTATAATCAAATGTTTGAAATATATTATGGAAAGAGAGTAACGAAACTGCCACTTCTGAAAATTAATAACCATTAATAAAATAATTAAAAATAAATAACACACAGCCTTCCAGTGTTCTTGAAGAGAGCCATGATATGTCTTGTGAAAGAAATACTTGTTCTAAACTTTGTTCATGCATAATTTATATTGTTATTGGCCAATTATTTAACTTAATAAATAAAATTTCATCAAATAGGATTCCATGACAAAAAATATAAAACAGTTACCTAGTAATTGTTTGAGAAAAGTTATAGTCATGAGTTTTAAGAATCTATTTCCCTACAAAGTAATGGTTTAGGTTTATTAATCTAGTGTTTGTAGTAAGTTTAGAGAACATTATAAGCATGAAAAACAATGAACTGTACATCTTGTTTCTTGGATGAGTGATATTTTAAACATTGTCTTATATTCAAATTAATACTTAGGTTTACTTTTCAAAATAAATGCAATTTTATCTCCTTTCAGAACAAGTACTTACCCTGCAATTAAATGTATTAGTATATTCAGATATTTAAAAGCTAAATTTTCTGTTTGTTATGTAGCTCTACATATTCAGAATGACATGATTTTTCTATTCGTAAATGTCTAAACTCTGGGATTTTTGCTTCATCAATATAAATTGTCTCATGAGGTTTTTCTGAAAGCTCCAGTAACCAGTGTGGGATTTTTGCTTCATCAATATAAATTATCTCATGAAGCTTTTGTGAAGGCTCCAGTAACCAGTGTGGTCAAAAACATTTCATGAATTCTAAATTTTAAATCTCATGATTTGTAGCCTTTGATTATATCAGTTATTGTCTCTTCAGAGCAACTAAAATAAATACTACTTTTTAAACATTTCACCCACATTTTAAATAATATTAACATGGGTTAAACAGAGACTAATCATTTCAAACTCAACATATTTGATGATCTCAGAGTGAAGAATGTAGAGAGTATAAGAACCTTATACTCATTAGTATTTTTGGTTAACTTAAATTAAATTATATATCTAGATTTCTAAATTGCAGGTAAATCACATGGAAATAGGAAAATAATAAAAAATGATTACTTTGGGATCATTTACTTCTTAACTTTTTTTATTGTGAAAATATCGTACAAAGGGGTTACAATTATATGGGCAAAGTAATGAGTACATTTCTTATCAAGCATTGTTTCCTCTTCCTTTGTTTCCCCTTCCCATCCTTACCCATTTCCACATGCTTGCCAGGCCAAAGTTGTAAAGTTCGTCTTTCGAGATAACGTCTTGTACATCTCATTATTACAATGGGTCCAACGGTATCCCTAAAATAATGAAGCAAAAATATCTCCAGGGAATATATTTTTCAATAAAATGTTTCAATCCTTAGGTAAAGTGCATTATACTTCAATATAAAGTTTATTTCAAAATAGAAATTCTGCAACTAATCTAATGTATGTTTTCATGCACAAAATTCTGTGACTTCTAGTCTTATTATGTGATTTTAATTATATTTTTATTGTGAAATGAGCCCTACTTATATTTATTACAAACTTCGGTAACTATATAAATCATGCCTGTACATGGTAATTTACATAATTTAATACACATACAAAATTATCTTTTTTCTTGTCTCCCACACGGAAGCATGAGGTGCTGAAGTATATTAAATGAAAGCACTCTAAAAGAGAGTCTATATGGAATGGAAATTTGCAACGTGAGGATGGGAACATGAACACTTTCTACTTGGCTGAACAAGAATTCTTGTTTCTACAGTACTTTCTTCCCATTTAATCACACAAGGAAAGCCACAAAATTTGAAGTTCATATGAATGAATTACATTCCTAAAAGTTGTGGCAACCCTGCTCAAAAGCTCAATCTTATCACAAATTCTTTGTGCTTGTTGGCTGATGTATTTCTCTATCACATGTTTCATATTATTAAGCATATTAGTAATTCAACTGAAAGTACATGGCAGGAGACTCCTGAAATCACATCTATTGCAGTGTAATATTTAGAAGAGAGGTAAAAGATTATATTGATCTCCAATTCCTCCCTTTGGCCTTCAATATACTAATCAATTGTCAAAACAATCGTGTAAGATGTTAGTTTATTTTCCCTATTTAATTAGAGATTAAGCAAGTGTTTTTTTGTAGTAAAGTGATGACAGTAGTATCACAGCTCTGATATGAGCACCTCCTCCCTAACAAGTAATGCTCTATGGACTGTAAATATGGAAGCCACACTAAATTCTCTCTCTGTCTGTCTCTCTTTCTCTCTCTCTACTGACACACACCCACACACACACACACACATACACACACCCACACACAAACACATAGAGCTGCCACCCAGACACATCAGAGATCAGTTCCATTCCTTTGTAATTATAGTTGATTGAGGTTTGCTCTCCCTTGTTTTTCTTTGCTTCAGGTTCTTGCCTGGACCTGTATGTTTCCCTGAGATCAAGTCCCTTGTTCTTAGTATACTGTGTATCTTTCTAGGTTTCAAGCCAATTAAGAGTACCCTGAATACAATATCTTCATACTTGACATTCAAGTCAAACTCCATGAATTCATACTACTGTTCCAAGATACTAGAATGTATTGGATCTAGAGCCAAAAAAAAGCCCATCTTGTTATTTTAGACGGAATTGAAATCATGAAATAGAAGAATATCGATCAGGAACTGAGCTAAGAGAACGGGAGTATGTGGGAAAATGTAGAATGCTGTATGTGTGTTAGAGATACAGATTAATAGGCTCATTTATTGAAAACTTGTCATCCTATATGGAAAGGTCAATTTAAGCATACAGTTTTCCAGTTACTTTGCTTACCTATCACTTCTGATCACAAATTCTCTCAAGTGTATAGTATCTTTGAATAAATCACACGATTTGCAGATACTTAACATCTTAAGGAAACACAGTCTGCGTCTACATTTTTCATCTTATGTGACAAACCCTTATTTTTTGTTTCTCTGTTTGCTGAATGAATGTATTCCTTGAAACAGGATATTGACAGCAAATCTCAGTGTAATTTTCATTTTGTAAATTTCAAATATAATATAAATTTTGTATTGACTAGTCATTTTTAAAAAATGAGTGATATTCATGAACACAATATTTTGATGCCTTTATGTTAATTGAGAATTGCTATGGTAGTTCATGTGTCTAATTGACTTAACCATTATATTATTCATGTATAAACATTGCATTGCCCTATTTATTTTTATATATAAAATAATCTCCAAAGGTTTACTTTAAAGGAATAATAGGGGAGTTGTCTTCATGTTCCAAACTTTATATTTACTTCATTAAAAGTACTAGAAACACATGATGTTTACTGAAGCAATTTAAAAGCTGAGAACGCATTTGTAAAGAGAAAGAATTTATTGGTTAAAACATAGGATAGAGTAAAAAAAAAGTCAGGTTTCTTGTTTGAGACTGCATAAATTTCATATGAATGTAGCTCAAGATGAAACTCAGAGATAAATTAATATTTATATTACTGAGATTTACATCACAATATAAGCAATATAGGTATTTTAAGGAATTGGTCATTCAAAGCCAGAGATACATAATGGATGAAGAATGGAATTGAAAAAAGCAAAGGGAAAACAATTCAACATGCAGCTATTATGATTTTGTAATACTAATATGGAAGTAATGGAGCTTTTC
This sequence comes from Dipodomys spectabilis, assembly GCF_019054845.1. Lineage (NCBI taxonomy): Eukaryota > Metazoa > Chordata > Mammalia > Rodentia > Heteromyidae > Dipodomys > Dipodomys spectabilis. The sequence continues at coordinate 2,872,251 of NW_024870734.1, read as the reverse complement.
CCTTTCTGAAGAAGAACGTTTAGCCAGTAATTTCAGTGTAAGTCATTAATTGTAATGAGTCTAAATTCTTTTCCTCTGAGATATCCAAGAGTACTATACTCATCCTCTGAAGAGTAAATAAGTAATTATTTTCATTAGCTTTGCTTAATATTAACTTACTTGTAGTAAATAGTTTTAAATGCCTTCTCTTTCTCTCAATTTAATGACATACATTTCTGTCTCTTTCTGTTTCCTCTTACAAGCCTGAAATCACTATTTCAAAATAGTATAAGCAGGAAAACAAAATAACCTGATACAACAATCAAAAATCCTAAATTATGTGAAAAAAATCCACAATATAAAAAATAAATCTGAGGAAGAGAAAAACAGTGACAGAATAACCACAGAAAATTATCATAGTAATCACTAATGAAACAGAGATTTAGAGCCCTAGCAGGTACTCTACATCTAGAGGGTCACATCAAATCAGCTATAATTATAGATATGCAGCTATAAATATAGACATAATTATAGACATACAATTCCTAAGAAGATTTTATACTGTCTTCACAAGAAAACAGAAATCTATGAAAAGGTGCCAGCCATGAATACATTGGGCAACACATTCAAAAGCACATGTGCAATGTGGAAATAAAAGGGCAACATGGAAAAAAGCAGGAACAGAAGTGTACATCAGAGAAAGCCACATCCATACACATAGACAATTCACCATACCACTGGACAGTCCAAATGGTCACTGGAACCACAAATATTAACATCACAACATCTCACCACAACTGATTTCTATTCCTACATTTAATGGACTCGACAAAAATGCAATTCCAGAAAAACAAATCACAACAGGAAACCAAACCAAGACCCTGCAAATCAACCAAGAACATAGACAGTCACATATTAATATCATAGCTCCCCCAAAGAAAGCCTCCAAATGGACAGAACAAATAAGAAAAATACAAGAAAAGTGATGACAAAGTAGTATAATTCACACAGTAATTAACCAGGCATTAGAACAGACAATCAAGGATGTAGAAGATAGTTATCAAAGGTATTACAGATGCTGCTGAAAAATGTGATTAATGGAAAGATAGAAAACCTCTACAAGGAAATTTGTGAACAAGATGAGACCAACCAGTCATTAGCAAAATAATTCATGGAGACTTCAAACAGAAAGATAAATAAATTCTGAGAAGGCAAGGGAGTCCAAGAAAAAATGGATGCCTAGTTAAAAGATATGAGAGAAGACACAGCTAATAAAACAACCCTTACATCTCCCCCAACCAAAGAAAAAATGTACAGAAAGTCCATACAAGACCTATAATAAAGCTTTAATAAGGAGACAGAACCCCTAAAAATGACCAATTAGAAGACAGGGAAATCAAAACAAAGTAGAAAGTCTCCACAGCAAATAGATGAGATAGAAGATAATCTCAGGGTCAAAGACAGAATAGATCTAATAGGAAAGAGGAAATAATCATTTAGAACAAATACAAGAAATAAGAAATGATCTTGCCAGAAATTCAAGACTCAGTTAGAAGACCAAATTTCGGGGAGATAGGTATCAGGAAGGAGAAGAGCAAGAAACTAAATGGATGGGAAGCATATTACAGAATTCTAGCAGAGAACATGCCAAACATCCAAAAAGAAAGGCTCATTCAGAGAAGAGAAGCCTTTAGAAACAAATCAGAATTTTAGAACTGAACAATCCACCATGATATCATAATCCATTAGAGGATTATTAAAGATCAAGAAAAGGATTCTTAAAGATGCCATAGAGAAAAGATTGATTATTTATAAAGGATATACAGTAAGAATAAGAAACAGGTTTCTTAGCTGATATGGTAAAAAGGAAAGCCTGGCATTATATATGACAAACATTAAAGGTAAACAACTACCAACCATGAATAAAGTCCCAAGCCAACTCTCCTTTACATTTAAAGGATATATAAACATATTTCATGACAAAGAAAACTTGAAACAACGTATGTCCGCCAAATTATTAGGATAGAATATAATAAAATATATACTACATAGAGAAGATCAAGAAGAAGAGGAACTATTTATATAAAATGCTCCCTACCAGAGAACAAGGTAAATATATTAAGAGTAGATGAGGCACAGCTCCTAATAACAGGTGTATAACATAGCAGGACTTATTTCAGATATTTCTGTCTTAAAGCTCAATATCAATAGACTTCAATATCAATAGACTTAAATTTCCAAATAGAAGACATAGATTAGATAGTAGTATCAAAAACCAAGATGCATCAATCTAGTATCTATGAAAGACACATTATCAAACACATTCTATGAAACTAGAATTAGACTCCTCCCCAAATCACATAAGGATTCACCAAAGAAAGAGAACGATGAACCAAACTCTTTGATAAGCATTAATGCAGAACTTCTTAATAAAATTCTCACTAACCAGTTTCACCAAATAACAAAAAAAATCAAATGGTATGATCAAATAGGATTCATCTTGGATACGATTTGATTCAATATTCTTGTCAATAAACATAATACAAACCATCAGCAGAAGCAGGGACAAAAAACACATGATTGTTAGTAGGGTGTAGAAATAGCTTTTAACAAGCTCCAATACCCCTTTATGATTAAAAGGTCTGAGAACCTAGGAATGCATGGAACATTCCTCAATATTAAACTGAGTATGTATATGATAGAGATAATCAGCATTTAGATAAGTGTGGAAGCATGAAGACATTAACATGAAGAATGAGAAAAGGATGTTCACTCTCTACTACTCTTCAATATGGTAGTGGACTTTCTTGCAAGAGCAATACATAAAAGAAAAAATAAAGCAGATCCAAATAGGGAAGAAGTAAAACTATCCCTTTTTACAGATGAAGTGACCCTGTATTTAAAGGACCCTATGGATTCCTCCCTCAAGTTAATAAATGTGATGCTAACCTTCATCAATGTAGCAGGATATAAAAACCACAAGAATCAGTAGTTTTTCTGTTACCAACAATGGGAAAATCCACACTGAAATCCAAAAAACGACCTCATATATTAGCCTCAAAATCAAATCAAATCTGAACAAAACAAAACAACAACAACAAAACTAGGAATTAATTAACTAAAATCGTGAAGGACCTATATGTGAAAACTTTAAAAGTATAAAAAGGGAAATTGAATGAGATTCAAGGAAATAGAAAGTCTTTCAATGTTCCTAGTTGGAAGAATTAACATTTTGAAAACTGCAATACTTCCCCTAAACAATTGGCAATGCAATACTCATCAAAATCCCAACAATATTCTTCAATGTAGAAGAGAAAGCAATGCAACTATAATATGGAATTACAAAATTACAGATGAAACAGAAAGCTTAGAAATGAATTCATGGGCCTATAGTCATCTTACACACACAAACACACACACACACACACACACACACACACACACACACACACACATAATGGAATTATATTCACCCATCAGAAAGAGGACTGTTCACCAGTGGTAAGGAAAATGAAAGGTTTGGAAAAATTATATTAAGAGAAAAGAGAAAGGAATGCAGACTCAGAGCAATATAGTTTTCATGGATTCATTCATTTATTGTAGCTAGAAGATGCATACAAATCTATAAGTAAACAAGACAGATTCTACCTCGTCCATTAGAATGGCCATTAATAAGAAAACTAACAATAGCAAACGCTGGCATGGATGTAGCCAATTGGGAACTCGATTACACTGTTGATGGGAAGTTAAACATGTTCAACCACTGTGGAATGCAGTACTGAGTTTCCTGAAAAGAGTAAATATAGATCTCCCTTAAGACCCAGTAATTCCCCTTATGGGCAGTAATACAATAAATAACAAACAAGCTCACATGAAAGCTACCAATATAAACATGATCAGGGCTCAGGCCCAGAGTTCAAGGACTGGAAAAAAGTTATCACTGCTGGTATTTGTTTCCGCAAATATGAACCATTTTATATAAGAAACCAAATCAATATATTTGCAGTAGCTAGATTAGGACTTAAATGTAGTGGGTGATAAAAAGGCTCCTTTGTTGAATGTTAGGAAGAGATGTACGTAGTCCATGAAAAGGAGATTTTTTCTTGTTGCTGTTCGAGGGGCTTGAAGTCTGGACTTGGGCACTGTCCCTGAACTCTTCAACTCAAGGTGGGTGCTCTACCACTTGAGCAACAGTGCCACTTCTGGTTTTCTGATGGTTAAATGGAAATAATAGTCTTTCTTGCCTAGGCTGGCTTTGAACCGTAGTCCTCAGATCTCAGCTTCCTGAGTAGCTAGGATTACAGCTGTGAGCCACTGGCACGATTTTTAGAAAAGAAAATCCACCTCTTCACCTGTGTCTAAACCTCAGATAGTACTATTAGAACACATCACCTTCACCTCATTTCATCAGACATTTGTAAATTTTCTCTTTTCCTTCATGTGGTAATACTGCAATCAATATTAACTCAGCTGGGGGACTGGATCAATTGTATGATATTTGCCAGCACCTAATTTAAGAACTTTTACATCAAAAGAAATGAAACCCTCATTTGGAATAATTGTTTTCGCTTTTTATTACAAATCTGTGCTTGATTAATTCCTAATGTGATATTGGACTTCCTAATAGAATGATGAAATTTTCTTTCTTTTCAACCTTCTCCCACATGTGGTCAAATATTTAAGAGTTCAAAGATTTGCACTATAATTGATTAAGCTGACTTCTAAGAAAATGTGCATTTCTGGAATTTGGTCTTCTGTCTTGTTCTTACATGCACAAGCGTTCTATGATTTATTTGTTCTACAAGGAATTCTACATTCCAATCTTTGTGTGACCAATTTTAGTCTCCCTGATCAGTCTTTCTGTCCTTTCTCTGGAGTCTCATTTGAGTCTGCCTCATAAAAAATATATTAGTTATCAGCTAAATGACTCTCAGCTTCTGTTTTTTGCCTGACTTCATGTAGGCTATGATAGCAACCCTGCCTGGCTGTGCTTACTGGAGTGTTTGTGTGTGTGTGTGTGTGTGTGTGTGTGTGTGTGTGTGTATTTTGTTTTAGATGTCTAGGATTACTATTCAAGATAGTAGTTTCTCTGGGCCCCTGTGATCCCCTGGCCTAGAGTCAATGGGTTTTTCTCCTAAAGATACAAAGAACAATTGGCTAAATTCCTGTTAATTGTCTCAAAATGAGGCAATCAGGCATCCTTGCAAAGCCATCAATAATGCTTTATAACCACTTACAGAAGTCATCTATCAAGATGGCTTTTCAAGGTTGACTGTGAAAAATGTTCATTTCCAAGTAGGCACCACAAAGCAGAGCACATTCCTGGGATCAGACATTTGGAAGGAAGGTTACCCTTCCTTCTCTTATGATAGATCAAACCGTAATAATCTTCAGTTGTGGCCAGCATGGAGCACATATTCCCAAGAATATTCTGTAGTGTTAAAGAGGACCAACTCTCAAAATAATGGTGTAAATACTTGTCTACTACAGACTGATTTATCTTGCTTTTATGTATTGTTATTTTCATTACTTTAAACACATGGATAATTTATATTGGGATTAGACAAAGGATTAATGGAATAAACATTCAGTTTACTTTCATATATCCAATATAATACACTTAACCCATAATGGACAAATAAATCCAACTCTAGAAACAATGTCAGGAATATAAAATAAGCCTTAATACATATAATCTGGCACACATACACCATCATCTACACAAATATTCAGTCTCTCTGTAAATATTAATTTGGTATGAAATAATAAAAATTTAATTAATGAATATGACTTTTAAGAATCATCTGAAATAGTCCTCGTGTATATAATTGTAAATAATTTTATAGATGTCACCTAGACAAGAATTTAACACGCATGTAGAAATCAAATTTCCACAATTTAAGCTATATGAGAGGGGCCATACCCCCGTGTACTATGCGGTATGAATTTTACCACAGTGCTGAACCCTTCCAACTAATACCAAGAGTCATGTGCAATAATTTATTATTTGATGTTAAGATGAGTGCTAAGCGTATAATACACTTTGAATTATTACATTAAATTACAGAAATGAAGCAATAAAGATATGTTATTTGTTTAAACCCTAATGTTTCTCAATTTTACAATTCATAAATATATTATTAAAATTGTTTTCACTTTCTTCTTTTCTATAGCTGCTGAAATTAAAATTATATATTAAACATTCAATATTAAGAAATCAATAATAAGTAAACTATTATTAAAATGATATACTATTAAACTGTGATTTGAATTATATTTCTAACAAATTGTGATTTAAACAACTCAATAGAATTAAGGGTGATCATTTTTAAACTTATTAGCTTGTTTTTTTTTATTTTATTTTTTGGGTCTGATCGTGGGGCCTGAACTCTGGGCCTGGGCGCTCTGCCTCAGCATTTCAGCTCAAGGCTAGCGCTGTACAACTTGAGACACAGCACCACTTCCGGCTTTTTCTTTTTGCTTATGTGGTGCTGAGGAATCAAACCCAGGGCCGCAGGCATGCACGGTAAGCACTCTACCACTGAGTCACCTTCCCAGCCCAGCAGCTTGTTATTTGTTTCCTAATTGTGTCATTTGTTATTCTTGGTCCAAGTCATCTCTTCATCTTAATTGTTTAGTTTTCTATTTTATCTCTATTGGTTTGCTGATTATGCAATTTGTTTAAACTTTTTAATGACTGACATGAGGCTGAAAAGCTGTATGCTAGTTTATTACTTGCTATGTTAATGTAAAATTACTGCTTTCCACAGCTCTTCTACTCTATGATACTACAGTATTTCCCCCAGTAGCATCTCCTGTATTGCTCCTCTCATATATTTTATTTTATTTTTTATTTAAAGTTCCAGTATCGTTTTTAAAAAGTACTAAATCTTTTAAATATCATCACTTACTGTATTTTAAGAATTCAAGAATGAAAAAAATCACATAATCACTCCAAAATGCTTTAAAACTAGGAAATGATAAAACAGGCCACTGTAAAGTAAATTTTCTTCTACTTTTAAAATTATTCTGAAAGCCTTGTGCTGGTTTGTCACACCTGTAATCCTAACTACTCAGGATACCTACTCAGGGGCCTGAGATCTATGGATAACATTTGGAAGCCAATCAGGGCTAAATAAATTCATGAGATTATTTTTCAAAAATTTTAATGAACTAACAAAGGACCAGGAATGGAGATGTAGCTCATATAGTAGCTCACTAATCTAGAGAGAAAGACATAGCGAGACCTTAAATATCTGATTTCAAACTCTGAGCATGCCAACACGCAGGAATGCACACACACTCACTTTTTCAAAATATCTTCATATCAGTGTTTTGCATTAATTTATTTGTTAACGATATTATTTGGGTAAAATAGGCAAAATAAACTCTTCCATCTCAAAACATTTTTATACATTTTTTGTTATAAAAATACTGTACAGAGTGGTTATAGTTACATGAGCAAAGTAATAAGTACATTTCCTATCAAGCATTGTTACCTCCTCCTTTGTTTTTCCCCCACCATTCCTTCCCTTCCATCTCCACAAGTACAGTCCTCACACCCCCAAGCCCCACCCAATGTCCCCAGCCTAAATTGTAAAGTTCGTTCTTCAAAATATTGTCTTGTGCATCTATTGTTATACAATGAGTCAAACTGTATTCCTATTTAAGCATGTTGTTTTTTCCCTTTCTTTCCCCAAATTAGAGAAGTGTATATACAAGATGCAGGTGCACCAACATCAAGTAAAGTGAAAACAGGGGTTATATTGTTGGGGAGGAACGCATAAAGAACAAAAAAGAAATCACTTTGTACATTATAAATATGTGAGAAACAACAGCAAGAAAGAAAAAACCACTTGTGTCTCTATCTTGGGGGTCATTTAGCTTAACATCTACTTATGTAGTCATACACACATAGCTTTTCAACTTTTCTGCTTATCCCAGACATATACTAGTCATTGCAAATAAGGGATACCAAGGGACCTATGTTTCTTTGGACTTGGCTTACATCAGTTAATATAATTTTTTTCCAAGTATTTCCATTTCCTAAAAATTGGGCAATGTCATTCTTCCTGATGGAGGCATAGAATTAATATATATACACATATATATGTATATATATAGTATATGTGTGTGTGTACACACATATACACACAGAACATTTTCCTTTTTTGTTTAGAGCAACTTAGTTTTCCACCTTCAACATTTTTTCAAATGTTTTTATTGTGATTAAATGATTGCATAATTTCCCATATTTCACAATATTGTGGGATAGTGATGCTTAGTTAAAGTCACAAACACATTCTAACTTTAATGGAGCAAATTGTCTATCATTGTCTACAACACTTAGGAGTTTTATGAGCTTTGCAATAGAGTTATTTCTTCCATATGTATAGTTTTTTGTTTTGAAATATGTATATTTCTTTTGTTTTGCATAGTGTCTGCTGTTCCCTCTTTCCCACTTATTCCCTCCTTCCCTTCAGTGACATTGAGTTGCTTAGTTCATTTTAGTCAATGTCCAGTGCAGCTGATGGATCCCACTGTTGTATGTTTTTCCCTGATTCCCTCTAGTTCAGTGTCGTCTTCCTGGTTTCCCCTCAGTGTGCAAATATAATCAGCAGAACGGGGATATTTAGTAGTGATTCGACCAGATGAGTGGAAGTCCTTGGTTTCTTAAGTGTTGTTAATTTTGTTGTATCACCTTACATTTTGGATTTAACATCCACTTATCATGGAGACCATGTGCTGTTTGTCTCTTTGCTTTTGTCTTACCTCGCTCAACATGATTTCCTGTAGCTTGATTGATTTCCCTGCTAATGCCATCATTTTGTCTTTCTAATGGCTGGAAAATATTCCGTTGTGAATAGTTACCACAGTTTTTGGATCCATTCATCTCTGGTGGGACATATGGGTTGTTTTCATATCCTGGATATTGTGAACATTATTTATTTTTATATGCATATATATGAATATCGGCCCATATATGTACACATGAATGTTACTATACACACAAATACACACATGTACACATGCACAAATGGAAAAAGACACATAGATATAGCCAACGCAAGTTTCACTAGTTGTTGAATATGCCTTAGACAGAATACTTGGAAACAAATGTGTTGAAGATGTATTCGTCTCTAAGCGTTCTTTTACCACTCCTCTTATCTCTTCCAACTGGTACGTTTAGAGAGATTTGACTTGAAAAATGCAGGACAAGTGATAGCAAGTAACTCGGAAATCTCAATATGTATAGGTCATATTGTGTCTCCCTGCTTCCCATGGAATGCTTGCTCTTGTAGACACTCTCAACAGCCAAAGTAGCAGGACAATATCCTTGTTAAGAATAAAGTTATAAGGCTTTAAATGGCATCCTTCCTTGGGCTCTTTTCCAACAGCGAGCATCAATTCCTAAGCAGATGAGTGACTCCCCAGAAGACTGGAGTGCAGGTCAAAATTTAACCAACCCATATGAAAAGCCTAACATGAGCAATTCTGACTGAGGTCGTGCCAATGTCCTGGCAATGAAAATGAGAAAAAAAGAAAGTTTTTAATGTATTAAAATTTGAGAATAATTTGTAACCTGTCAATAAATGTGTAGAACAAAATTATACCAACTGACAAAAGATGGAGTGCATTTCACTTATATGCCTTTGGACTTGGAAAGTGTTTTTAAGTGTGTCTACACAAGTAGAATCAGCATGAAACAAGCCAGCATTTCTTCATTTAAGATGCAAGGAAAGGATACAGGTTGACCCATTGTAACAATGAGATTTGCAAGATACTATTTGAGGGAGTTGTTGGGGATTTTTGAAGGTAAGGAATAGTAGGGGAAAAACAAAGGAGGTGGCAACAATGCTCAATAAGAAATATACTCATTACCTTACTTATGTAACTGTAACCTCCCTGTACAGTACTGAGCTTCTTCAGTAAAAGTGCTGGCAAAATTGGTTAATCACTCATGGAAAACTAAAACTATATCCTTATATATCATCCTGTATCAAAGACCTCAGAGTCAAAGCAGACACCCTGAAAACATTACAGATTGGAGTAGGACATATCCAAGGTCTCCTGTGCAGAGGCTGAAATTTTCTTCATAGAGACCCAGAAGCACAAGAAATCAAAGAAAGTTTGGACAAATGGGATTGTATGAAATTGCAGAGCTTCTGCATTGCAAAGGACATAGCTAGCCAGATCAATAGAAAGCCCATTGATGGTAGAAGATCTTTGCTAGCCATACAATAGAGAAGGTTCTCATATCTAAAATATATGTGGAACTCAAAACATTAAATCCCCCAACAACAAATCCTAAGAGAAACAACTGCCCAATAAATAAGTGGACTAAAGACTTCAAGACAAACTTCTTTGAAAAGAAAAGAAGGAAGGCCAATAGACACATGAAAAAATGCTCAACCTCCCAAGCCATAATAGAAAAGCAAATCAAAACAACATTGAGATACCACCTCACCCCATTTAGAATGGCTATAATCAAGAACTCTAATAACAACAGATCCTTCAGGGGATGTGGCCAGAAGGGAACCTTACTGCATTGTTGGTGGGAGTGTAACTTATTCAACTACTTTGGAGTAGTATGGAAGTTCCTCAAAAGATTCCACCTAGAACTTCCCTCTGACCCAGCAATCTACCTTTTGGGCATTTACCCAAATGATCACAAACAAGACCATACTAACCCTACCAGCACAACTATATTTATTGCAGCATTATTTAACATAGCTAAGATAAGAATCAACCCAGATGCCCCTCAGTAGATGGATGGATGAAGAAAATGTGGTATTTAACCAAGTCCTAATCTGAGAGAGGGAAATGCTTTGGATAGAATGATCGGAGAGAGATTACAAAAAAAACGAACAAGAAAAAATGGAAAAACCAAAATTTAAATTTAAGTAGTGAAACACTTAAAAATTATGTAAGTTTAAACAAATGATATTGAGAGAAGAAAAGGATAAGATGAGAAGAAGGGATGGATTGAAAGGAGAAATGAAAAGTAAAAAATAAAATTCTTAAAATTAGTTACTTGAAAATTATATACATATAAATAGATAATACTGCTATTAAAGAATTTAATCCTAAGAGGTTGTGAATTGAGTAATAATTTTCTGGATTAAATGTGTACACAATGGGGTATAAGGTCTAATAATCGACGACAGGTATATATCTGGGAATGAGCCGAACAGCAATTTAGTCATGCAAAAAAAGAAAAACACAGAAAAAAATGAAAAGAATACTTAAAAAGGACCAAAAGTTCAGAAGAGATTAAAAAAAGCACACACACACACACACCTATACACCTAAAATAAAAATTATCGGAGGAAAATAAGATTAATAGAAAACAATTTTAAAAATTAATTTTTTAAAAGGTTCAAATAGTTCTTTGATTGCAACAATGAGATGTACAATTCATTACGTCGAAAAACGAACTTAAAAACTTTGGTGGGGGATGGGGGACGATCAGTTGGGGGAAGGGGGAAGTATGGGATGGGATGGGAAGGGGAAACAACAAGGAAGCAACAATGCTTGATAAGAAATATACTCATTATCTTGCCCATGTAATTGTAACTCCTCTGTACTGTATTCTCACAATAAAAAATAAAATTAAATTTAAAAAAAGAGTTCTTTGATTTTTTGGGGGGGGTAATGGGGGCAATGGGATGATTGTGTATCTCCCGTGTCCATAACCAGTCTCTTGGTGGAGTCTCTGGGCTGCTTGTGGTGTTTGGTTTTCCTGTGGCTTGATTGTTTTCTTAAGTCAGTGTTTGAGCAGGCAGAAAAATGCTTTGCCTAACCCATTGTTTTGTGATCCTTCTCCCAGGCTAGTTCAGTGGGAGGTAGATTTGCTTTCAGTATCCCAAAAGAGGGAGATGGGAGTTTCCTCTAGTTTGAAGATGCTGTGATGAGATTATGTTATGGGTAGAGTTGAGGCCTTTCAGCAATCAGTAGCTTTTCCTTGCTGGGCTAGTTCCTGAGACTCTCAGAGAGCCCAGCTTGGAGCCATTCTCAGGGTTTATGTTTACTGAGTTTCAATTGTTTGTCTAGGCTGCTGTAGGGAGGGGCAGCCTCTGGCTCTGTTTATCCAGTGGTGAAAGTCACTCCTCAGGGGGCAGATTTTTCTCTGTCTGGGCTGGTTGACTTTCCCCTGGGTAGAGCTGAGCCTGGCAGGTCAGGGCAGATTCCTGTGACCTGCTAAATGACTCTTTTGTTTGCTTCCAAGGCCTGAGTTGGAGCTAGTTGCTCAACTGGGCATTTGTTAGTATCAAAGTTGGAGATCTCCAGTGGTAGGTGACACGCAGCCTTCCCTCCTCTGCTCCCTGAGAAGAAATGAGGAGATGAGGGTTCTACTCATGCTAGAGTCTTGTTCCTGGACAGTTTCTGGTCTGTGATCTGCAGGATGAATATATCTGCTCCTTGTCAGTTCTTGATTGTGTTGGGTAGAATCCACTTGTCCACCACATCTGGAGCCTTTGTCCCAGATTCTCTCCGTAGTTATGGCTGCTAAGAGTGTCTCTGCTACCAACTCTGCCACTTCAGCCATGGCTAGCTGCATGTGTTCAGATCTGTTTTCTTGCTTGGATTTTCCCTCTCTGTCCAAACTCTCTGCATTGAGATGACACACTTGGTGTGACTCTGTAGCCTAAGACTGTTCACTGGAATATTAAAATGCTTTCTATAGGAGAATTTGTTTAGCCTTCAGCTTCTCCTCTGCCATCTTCCTCAGAATCTCATGATTTTTTTATGTGTTTTTTTTTTTTTTTAGGGAAAAATGTCATTGGTGTTTATATTTTGTGTTGGCATAAAATGAGCCTACTATTGTCTTAATTTAATAAAATAAAACTCCCTGGCTGGGCACTGGTGGCTCATGCTTGTAATCCTAGCTACTCAGGAGGCTGAGATATGAGGATCTCAGTTCAAAGACAGCCCGGGCAGGAAAGTCTGTGAGACTTTTATCTCCAATAAGCCACTAGAAAACAGAAGTGGCGCTGTGGCTAAAGCGGTAGAGTGCTCACTTTGAGCTGAATTGTAGGACCAGCACCTAGGCCCAGAGTTCAAGCCCCAAGACTGACCAAATAAACCATACAAAACAACAAAAAAACCCAAAAACTCTCTGATTCTATGACAGCATACATTTTGTTGGTAATGGTTAAGACCAGGTTGCCATTCTAAAAAAAAAAAAATATATCACCCCCAAAAAGAGGAACAATAGGAAATGTATAGCAGGAAACTTATAAATCTTAATGGACTAACAGTCTGTCAGTTTGTTTTAACTTTTCATCAAAAATCAAAGTAATACTCGATAATATTTTATTAAGGCTTTTAAATTACTTTGAACTTGACATTTAAGGTTCACTTTAAAAAGAAATTCAACAGGTGACAGTGTTTTCTCCTTACTTTTCCAAAGAAAGGATTATTTCATCATTATAGTGTATAGCACAATATAACCAGAAAGCATTTGTTAAGGAAAAAAATTCCCATTCTTTGTTTTGCTTGTCTGTATTTAAAGCTGCATACCACATCCTACCTACCCTATTGTCTGTCTTCTCATATGAAACATTTCAGTAAATGTGTCAGCCAGCAAAGTTTTACAAAATAGCATTCTTTCATTCATTGTGCTTTCCAAAATATATCTCACAAATGCCAACAACAAAAAACAACTTAAAACATCTGTGGATTTTTCTATTTATGGTGCAAAGTAATCACTTTCCAATAATCCTTAGACCCAGATCTTCACATGCATTAAATGCTCTTTCACTTCCATGCTTTAGAACAGAGCATGTAACAATGGTGTACATGTTAATTTGTTCACCACATCTGGTTTGTATACAGCAAGGACTGTCTTCATGGAAGATGTAGTTTAAAAGGGCTCTGAGTTGGGGATAAAGAATATCCATTTATGTGACTAAATATGTAAATTAAATCCTATAATGTATACTCCTTCAATTTTATTGCTAAAATATTCTACATTCTAGGTTTTTTAAAAGAAATATTTTATGTTGTTTCCTTGGTGACAACGTAATTGGAAGACTTAAAATTTTCCTATACCATGGCCATCTGAAATGAGATGGATGTACTTAGGTTAACATAAAGAAATTTTGGGACAGCATTAATGTTTGAATCTTGGATGGGATTTGATTGGGAAATGTGATAGGCTTTCAGAGTATGAGAAGAAAAACAAAAGACCATACTAATACTTTTATCTGCCACATTGTTTTATTAGTTTATTCAAACACACACATATAAACACACAGATACACATTATGAAGACCCAGTCAGTCTGCAAGAAACTATTTTAATGGGAATTCCATAAAATATTTAGTCTGCTGAAATCTGATTAGAATTTATAGATGTATCTAGTGGCTTCCACCCCTAGACAAGTAATCATTGGTGAAGATGTTGCCATTTGATTTTAGAATGCCCCAGAAAGACATATGTGTTAAAGAAAAATGACATTCCAATTCCTCCCAGACTGTGGAGCATACCTGAATAGTTCTTCTGGAGATTAAGTTCTTCAGAGTGAAACTCATGAGAAAGACTCTCATCTTCTTTCTTCTTTTATCTTTTAATCATTCTAGTCAAAAAACATTTCTCTTTGACATACTCCCTTCCTTGACAGTCTTGGCACTGGCCCCCAAAGCAATAAAACCAGCTGAACATACACTGAAACCTTCAATCTTGTAAATCTGAGTAAGCCTTTCTGCTTAATAAATGGACAATATCACTTGTTATGGTAGGTTATAAAGCTAACCCAACGTTCTAGTCTTTCTAACAATGTAGAGTATATTAAAATATGCTTCATTATAAAATATCTAACTCCATGTTGTATATTGTGTTTTTATTTCTGTTGATCCTAGTGCTTACAATCAGGACCTAACTGTAAAACTCTTTGCAATAAATAATCATATTACTTTTATGATTCTATAATTTAACTTGTTTTCCTACAAATTTATAGAATAGTGTAGTTATGGAAAATCAATAAATATTGAATTTTGATATAGGATTACCTATCACTGAAAGTGTTGTCAAAATTTATCTACACTGAAATGATTGCCATTGATATCTTTCTCAAGATTACAAATGTTTATACTTTCACCTGACCTTTTACAAACTCATACCCCAAACATAATTTTTAGCTTGTTCATACAATCATAGGAACATAAATATATGACACAAAATGTTAATTAACTTTATCTGCTGTCATTAATGGAGTATACCTAATAGAATTAAGTATATACCCTCAGAGAAATAAGATACTTCCTTCTAAATCCAGACTTACCGGCAGGCAGAGAGACACCCACACCCATACACATACACACACACTCACACACACACACACACACACACACACACACACACACACATACTTACCACTGACTCAGGTTAGATTCCAGATATTGGGTATCAGACAATTATCTATTAATCAAGCTTTCTTGTCTAGACATAAAATACATTCATAATTCCACACATACAAAAACACCAGATCATTCAAAATCGTGAGAATATTTAACAGAACCACCCTGCTCTGGGCCATCTACTCCCTGATTTCATTCATTCATGTCGATGCATTTTTCCTATCATAATTAAAAATCTTTTTGTATCTCTCTGATTAGCAGATAATATGTTATCATATAAGAGAAAATGTAGGTAAAATTACATATGAAAATTGCATATGAAATAATGACATTCCTGAGGATAAAACATGCCTGTTTTTCAGTTTGGTTGCCAAAATGGAACTATTAGACCTTTTGAATATTTAACTTTAAATCTGAACCTTCAAATTTCACTAGAATTTGAATTGTGTTACTTACAACATTAATGTAAAATAAAAGCATTACTAAATAGAAAGAAAATTATAAGTTTATCACACCTTAATCCCTGAATTGACTTTATTATAAAAACCATTACATTTATATAACATGATAAACATCCTGAAACAAGCTATGAGGTATGGAAACAGAAGACTTTGCTTTTTGTTTAGCGTATGTTGTTGTTATTTATAGTTTGTGATGATTCTGTCTTCTTTACCTTATGCATGGTATATTCATTCTACATCTTCAGGAAGGTGGGGGTGGGCACAGAGCTTTAGGGAAAGGTTGAAAAAATGAAGCAATGGAGTTCCTTGAACATTGATGAAAGTGAACTATTTAACACATGGGTGGGGAAAGAAGGAAGGGGATGGGAAAATATGAGGGAACTGAAGACATTTCATAAAAGGAAATGTACTCATTACCTTACTCCTGTAATTGTAATTCATCTATAAATCAACTTAACAACAGAGTAAATTTATTTTAAAAAGTCTAACAAAAAATTGTTTCTTAGAATCGTACAAGTATGTTTTGTTCACTGGTTTGAGCAGGTTGAGTCTATCTCTGAAAATAGCTACATTTACATTCATTGGGCGAATTTTTGAGCTACTAGTAGTTAGAAGTCAATTATGATTGTATGTTTTTCTGAGACTCTAATTCATTTATTTCTTTAATCTAATTTGCATGATTTCTATCTACCAGTTTTTGAATTGGCTTGTTCCTGTTTTTCAAGGACCTAGTGGTGCATTATTAGTGCTGATTTAAGATTGTTCTAATTTGTTAATGTATATACTCAAAGCTATAAATTTTCCTGAGTATTGCCTTTGTTCTTGTGTCCCAGAGGAGGTAATATTTGTCTGTTCACTTCCGGTTATTTTTGTTTTTCTGTTTATGTTATTTTGAAATAGTGATTTCAGGCTTGTATGAAGAGACAGTAATAATATGAAATGTTTATTATTACACTGAAAGAAAGAGAAGACATTTTAACCTTTTTGCTTCAAGTAAATTAATATTAAGCAAAGCTTATTAAAATAGTTACTTATTTACTTTTCAGAGGATGAGTATAGTACTCTTGGATATCTTGGAGGAAAGATATTAGACTCATCACAACTGATACCTTATATTGAATTTACAAGCTAAACTTTCTTCTTCAGAAGACTAAGGCTTCAGTTCTTTCATATTAGTATTATAAAATCATAATCCCTGCATATTGATTTGTTACCCTCTGCTATTTTCAATTCAATTCTTCCTCCATTATATATCAAGGGCTTTGAATGACCAATTCTTTAAAATACCTATATTTCCTATATTGTGATGTAAATCTCAGTGATATGAATATGAATTTATCTCTCAGTCTCATATTGAGCTGCATTCATATGAAAGTTATGCAGTCTCAAGCAAGAAACCTGACTATTTACACTTTTCTATGTTTTAATCAATAAATCCATTCTAATACTTTAATTGAAATATATATAAAGTTTTTAACATGAAGACAACTCTCCCCCATTATACTTTAAAGTAAAACCTTGGGGACTATTTTATATATAAAAATACAAAAGTCGAGGCTGGGAAGGTGGCTCAGTGGTAGAGTGCTTGCCTTGCATGCATGAGGCCCTGGGATCGATTCCTCAGGACCACATAAGCAGAAAAAAAAGCCAGAAGTGGCGCTGTGGCTCAGGTGGTAGAGCGCTAGCCTTGAACTGAGGAGCTGAGGGACAGCGCCCAGGCCCAGATTTCAGGCCCCATGACCGGAACCCTCCAAAAAAAGATTAAAAAAGTAAAAAAGTGCAATGCACATGTTTATACATGAATAATCTAATGATTAAATCAACTAGACACTAGAACTACCATACCACATCAAGTCGCAATTTACTTAAAAACACCAAAATGTTAGTGTTCAAGAATATCACTTATTGTTAAAAAATGACTAGTCAAAACAAAGTATATATTATATTTGAAATTTGAAAAATGAAAATTACACTCAGATTTGCTGTCAATATCTTGTTTCCATGGATACATTTTTTTCAGCATATAGGGAAAAAAAAATAAGGGTTTGTCACATAGAATGAAAAATATAAAGGTAGACTGCCTTTCCTTAAGATGATAAGTACATGCAAATCGTGTGATTTATTCAAAGATACTATAAAAATTCATAAGAGGATTTATGATCAGAACTCATAGGTAAGCAAAATGACTGGAAAAATGTAAATGTTAATTGTGCTTTTCAATATAGGAAGACAAGTTTTCAATTTATGAGCCTATAGAAGAAGATTTTGTAGCTGTAACACAATCCACTTTTAACTGCTAAAAGCACTTGCTTAATCTCTAATTAGAAAGGGAAAAATGAACTAACATCTTACATGATTGTTTTGACAATTAATTGGTATATTGAAGGTCAAAGGGAGGAATTGGAGATTAATATAATCTTTTTCCTCTCTTCTGATTATTACACAGCAATAGCTGTGAATTCAGGAGTCTCATGCAATGTACTCACAGCTGAATTACTAATATGCTTAAAAATATGGAACATAAAACTTTTGAGCAGGGTTGCCACATCATTTAGGAATGCAATTCCTTCATATGAACTTCAAATTTTGTGGCTTTCCTTGTGGGATTAAAAGGTAAGAAAGCACTGTAGAAACAAGAATTCCTGTTCAGCCAAGTAGAACATCCACATGTTGTAAATTTTCATTCCATAAAGACTCTTCGTTAGAGTACTTTCATTTAATATACTTCAGCACATCATCCTTCCCGATTGGAGACAGGAAAAAAGATAATTTTGTTTGAATATTATCTTACATAAATTAGTGTGTACAGAGATGATTTTTATAATTATAGATGTTTGTAATAAATATAAATAGGGATCATGTCACAACTAAAAAATATAAATAAAATCACATAACAAGACTAGAAGTCACAGAATTTTGTGCATGAAAACATACATTAGATTAGTTGCAGAATTTCTATTTTGAGAAAAACTTTATATTAAAGTATAATGCACTTTACTAAGAGTTGAAACATTTTATTAAAAAATATATTCTTAGAGATATTTTTGCTTCATAATTTTAAGAAGAAAAATGATCCCACAGTAATTACTCCTTTATTGTTTTCCTGTTTCCATGTGATTAACCTCCATATTAGAAATCCAGATATATGATTTAATTTAACCAAAAATATTTATTGAATATAAAAATCTCTACTCTCTACATTCTTCACACTAAGATCACCGAATATGTTGAATCTTAAATAATTAGTCTCTTTTTGACCTATGTTAATACTATTTACAATGTTTGTGAAATGCTTAAAAATAGTATTTATTTTAGGTTAATTGCTCTGAAGAGACAATAAATGATATTATCAAAGCCTAAAAATTATTAGATTTAAAATTTAGAATTCAGGAAATGATTTTGACCACTCTGGTTACTGGAGCCTTCACTACAACCTCATGAGACCATTTATATTGGTGAAGCAAAAATCTGAGGTTAGACATTTATGAATAAAAAAATCATGTCATTCTGAATACATAAAGCTACATATATAACAGAAAATTTAGCTTTTAAATATCTGAATATGCTAGTACATTTACTTGCAGGGCAAGTACTTGTTCTGAAAGGAGTTAAAATCGCATTTATTCTGAAATGTAAACCTAAGTATTCATTTGAATAAAAGACAATGTTTAAAATATCACTCATTCAAGAGATGTACTGTTAGATGTTTTTCATGCCAATTATTTTCTCTAAACTTACTACAAATACTAGATTAGTAAACCTAATTCATTCCTTTGTAGGGAAATAGAAATTCAGTTTCCTAAAATGCATGACTATAACTACTTCTCAAACAATTACTAAGTAACTGTTTTATATTTTTTGTCATGGAATCTTATTTGATTTATTTTTATTCATTAAGTTAAATAATTGGCCAATAACAATATAAATTATGCATGAACAAAGTTTATCTAACGTAAGTATTTCACAAGATATGTCATGGCTCTCTTAAAGAACACTAGAAGGCAGTGTACTTTTTATTAATTTTTAGTTATTTTGTTAATGGATATTAATTGTCAGAAGTGGCAATTTCATAATATAATTAAAGTATTTGATTATACTCCTCTATTTCCTTTTCATTACTCCTACCTCCAAAGATCTTCTGTTTTTCACATTAAATTACATCTTTACATATGCGCATATAAACTAACTTGTAAAAGTTAAGCTAAATTGCAGCTTAACTCAGGATGTACAGTGGATTAATAGGATGAATAAAAATTGAATACTTTTTTAACTTTTGAATTGAGCTATCATTATTATTATGGTTTTATGGTTAGGGTTAGGATCCCAGAAAGAATTAGAATTAGGATTAGAGAAATAGAAAATTTAGGTTCAACATAGGATGAACCATTTCAACAATGATACTCACAAGACAATATGTTGAAAATGAAGTTTTCCTTAATGCTAACACGAATCCCAGCTGGAACTGAGACCTAACTTTCACCCTAATTACAGTCCAATTCTAATGTTTAAGAAAAAGAATCTAGTTTTTAATAATTCTAATGAATACTCCAGTTTGGACTCTGGAAATGAGTACAGTTTGCCATAATTCCCCCAAATTTCCTGACTCTACCTCTGAAGATCTTGTTCCCTAACATAAACCATTTTATTACTTGTCCTCAAATTATCTTATCAGGAAAAATACTGTAGTTTCCATTGATCCTACCTTTTTCTGAACCCCTGTACCATAAAACAGTTTCAGATTTACTTACCACCTAGTCCATTACTTAACGCTGTCAACCTAAACCTGGCTGGAAAACTCTCATTAATCATTTCAAGAAGGATCACTGAGAAATAAATATGATAATGCTCTAGTTACTGTTCAGTGTCATATTTTTTTATTCTACTTGTTAGTGAAAACTCAATTTTATAATAAAAACTTTCTTATTCATAACAGTAATCATAATCAGAACAAAATACTGACTCTGGTCTTAATCCAAATTATATGACACTAACACAAGTTCATTAGTTTTCACTCATCCTAACTTGATTCAAATAAACCTTCCAAACATAGGTTTCAATTTTTTCCAATATCTGAGTCATTTTCTAACCTAAATATAATCTTAACTGGAACATTGAGAATAACCATAAGCCTAATTTTAAGTAGAATCTAATATTAATAGTAATACTCTAGTTCACATTCATTGTAATTCGTACCAGGATTATATTAAAATTTATTTTGAATTTGAGCCTCATTTTTTCTCCTTCACTCTAACCCTAACCATGGCTGGAATCCTAACCATAACCTTGACACTAATAGTATCCCAATTCAAAAATTTATGAAAATGCTCATTTTGTGCAATCCTAACTGAAATTCCACTTGCAATTCTTGAAATAAATTGCAGGTATTCCTAAACCCTATAGATTTTCTCACTCTTATCTCTGAATATATCTTGTTCCATAACAGGAATCATTATACCCATTGATCTCAAATCCTGATATTATGAAATACATTGTACTTCCATTATCCCTTCTTTTCCTGAATTCCTAGAACAAAAATAACATTCAGCTTTACTTAACATTTAACACATTTCATTTTTTTTTTTCTTTTGTCTGGCGTGGGGCTTGATCTCTGGGCCTGGGGACGATCCCTGAGTTCTTTAGCTCAAGGTGTGAATTGAACCGCTTGAGCCAGAGCACCACTTTTGGGTTTTCTGGTGGTTAACTGGAGATAAAAGTCTCACACACTTTCCTGCCTGGGCTAGCTTTGAACTGTGATCCTCAGAAATCAGCTTCCTAAGTAGCTAGGAAAATAGGCATGAACCACAAGTTTAACCCATTTCTTTACTCTATCCTCAACCCCGGTTAACCAGAAACCTAATCCTAAGCACAGACTGATTTAACACCAACTGGTTAATGTAAGGAAAATTATTTATATTTTATTCAACCGCATATTTTTTTGCTTCTATTTCTTAGTGGAAAACTAAAATTTACCCTAAAGCTTATCCTTCCCTAACCCTTACCAGAACAAAAGAGTATCTCATTCTTTAAACCAAATTATATCTGAATCTTTAAAGTAACACAGACATTCGTTTTCATTCATTCTAACTTTGATTCATTCTTCTTAAAATATGTGGCAATTTTAAACAATATCTTGCATCTTTTCCCCATCCCAACTCCAGCTCTAACTAGATCACTTTGCCTAAGCCTACATATAACCGAATCATCATGTTAGCAAGCCTCTTTTTCACATTTAGCCTAACTCTTGCTCAGAGTGTAGGTCTAAATTTTACTTGCATTTTGAACCCAAATTTTTTAAGTGTTTTTCTATTTACTGTCAGGTTTTATATTTCATTATTTTAAAAAAGTTATTTTGTTGTTAGGATGATTTAAAGAGAGATTAGTTACATGTGTAAGGGAAGGAATACATTAAAGCCAATCTTATCTAATATTAATATAACTACTCTGGCCTGTTTATGAGGTCCATTTTTAATTTGTAAAGATGATGTACAGAAGGGATCCAATTACATAAGTCAGATAATGAGCACATTTCTTTTTCAACAGTGTCACCTCTTCCCTCATGTTCTCCCAGTTTTTCCCTTTCAACCTCCCTCCCCCATAAGTTGTATAGTTCATTTACAAGGTAGTGTCTATTGAGTGGCATTATTACATTTGTTCAACCTTTGTCCCACCATTTCTGTGTTTCCCCTTGCCCTTTCCAAACTTACATATAAGACCAAAGGTGCAGAAATTAAAACAAAACAAACATCATCCGAATTCAGATGGAAAAAGCAAAATAATAAAAAAAAATATCATTATCATTTCTTGGAGATCAATTTGATGAACATTATTTTATATGATAATATTTATATAGCTATTGAGCCTTTTTGATCCTCTCCAAAGGGCATCCTCCTTTGATCTCACTGTATAAATGTTTAGAATCCCATGTAATTTATCATGTCCAAATGTAATGTTTTCTCTTTTACCATCCAGGTGTTTTAAGTTGTAGAATTAGAGGCACATTCTAATACAACAAATGAGGGAAATTGGACAACCTATATTTCTTTGAGTCTGACTTTCTTCACTTAATATAGGTGTGTTCCAAGTCTTTCCATTTCCTTATGAATGGTGTAATATTTTTTTGGGTGAGTAGAGTTGCATCATACTGAAGAGTTTCTTCATGGCAAAGGAAAAAGTTAGCAGGGTATATAGAAAGAGAACAGAATGGAAGAAGATTTTTACTAACTAAGAATTAGACAAGGGTTTACATAACTAACCCATATTTACAGATCAAATAAACCCTCAAATAAACAAGAGCCCAATTAATATATGGGATAATGACTTAAAGAGAACTTCTTAGAAGAAAAGTAACAATGACAAATAGACATATCTTTCTCCATGAAAGAAATGCAAATCCAAACCACACTGAGATTCTTCTTACCCCTGTTACAATGTCATTATGAAAAAACAAACAATTACAGATACTGATAGGGAAGTTGTCCAAAGGAAACTCTATTACATTGTTGGTGGAAATGTAATCTTGTTCAACGACTTTGGAAAACACTATGGAGGTTGCTCACAAAACTGAATAGAGAGCTCCCTATGATCCAGCAATTCCACTTATTAGCATTTATCCAATAGAGCAGAAGACCACACTGAAGGTGCCAGCATAATCGTGTTCGTTGTTGCATTATTTTCTGTAGCCAACATATGGAATCAGCCCAGATGCCTCTCACTGCAAAAAGGGATCAAGAATTGATCCCTATTTACAAGTATGTGTGTATATATACATACATAATCAAATTTTATTCATCAATCAGAAAAAATAATATTGCACCATTATTTTTTGGGGGGGAAGTCCAGTCGTGGGGCCTGAGGTCTGGGGCCCTGGTGCTGTCCCTCAGCTCTTCAGCTCAAGGCTAGTGCTCTACAACTTGAGCCACAGCACCAGTTCCGGCTTTTTTCTGTTTGATGATGTGGTTCTGAGGAATCGAACCCAGGGCCTCATGCATGCAAGGGAAGCGCTCTGTAACTGAGCCACCTTCCCAGCCCCTATTGCACCATTCTTAAGGAAAATGACAGACTTAGAAATAATCATATTAAGTGAAATTAACTGGACCCAGAGAAAATTAGATTGTATGACTTTCCTTATGTTTGGTAGTCAGAAGGTGTGAATAAATGTAAAAGTAAACACACTGGCTGATATGCAAGGAGGTAAATGTATTATCTGAAGTTTCAGAGTCCATGGAAAGAGAAAATAGTATAGTTCTCTTAAAAGATTAAGTCAAAACCCAACAAAATAAATACCAGTAAATGTGTACTACAAGAGAGGACAGTGCGGGGCAAGGTGAGAGGGGTAGGAAATTGAAAAGGATAGAATACAGGCAAGAATCCATTGCATACTTCCCAGAATTGAAATATACAAAACAATGGGTAGTCTGAAATGGGGGTGAAGATGTTGAAGTGGTAACACAATTCCAAGTGTACTGTATACATAAAATGTTTTGTTAAATAGCAAGCAATTCCATGCATAACATAATATTGAGATAAGTAAGGACTGGGTTTATTGGGAGGGGTGGATGAGAATGTTGAAAGGGTTGACATTGTATTCATAAACTGTTTCAGTGAATGGCAACTCCTTTGTACAAATACTTAAAGATAATAAAAATATTCCAAATGTTAATTATGATAGTTGAATAGAGTGTTGAACCTCAATTCAATTCCCATTTAATAATATTTGTAACCTGGAGGTTTGGAGAATAAAGTTCAAATAATAAAACATTATGAGTAGTTTTTTCAAAAATTTGAAATTTAAATAAATACTACTTTGCTTTTTGTTCTCTATTGGGATGTTATAAGAAAATACTTCAGGGGCTGGGAAGGTGGCTCAGTGGTAGAGTGCTTGCCTTGCATGCATGAGGCCCTGGGTTCGATTCCTCAGCACCACATAAGCAAACAGAAAAAAGCCGGAAGTGGTGCTGTGGCTCAAGTGGTAGAGCACTATCCTTGAGCTGAAGAGCTGAGGGACAGCGCCCAGGCCCAGAATTCAGGCCCCACGACCGGACCCAAAAAAAAAAAAAAAAAAAGAAAATACTTCAAAGTAAGTGGATTAAAAACATCAGGACTATTTTACCCATACTCTAGAAGCTTGAACATTAATTATAAAAATGGTTATTCAAAGCAAATCTTTGTCTTATGGGGGTCTACTTTCTGGTTCATTATAACCTGTTTGCTGACTAGTTATATTGGGCTTCTTTCATCAGGATCATTATTGCAGGGTCATCCCTGAAAGTCTGATTCTAATGTCACCAGACAGGGGAATAGAATTTCATTGCGTGTAATTGGAAAGAGTTGCAGTGTCCAATACATTATGCAACTTATTCTTTAACTCAGTGTAGTTTATCATTTCTATATTATTTCATAGAAAATAATAACTTTAGGACAAACCCATATAGTGTAATTTATGTGAATGATTCTTACAATGGGGATAATTGTAGTGATGACAAAGTGAAGTATGATTGTTTTGTGGCTCTTGAATCACATCATAGGCAATCATGTAAACATGTTCAGCCTTTCTAAGGCCCTTCTGATGTATTTGAACAATCTCCAATGAGTTAACTGCTTTCAGAAATACAAATCTCCTTAGATTTTAATTGCTTTCTGCTATTAAGTCTCCCACAGACACCAAATCAGAGTATGCTAATTTCTCTGATAAAATATATAATTGTTATAATTAATATAATATGAAGACTGTAATATTAATAGCATTATAAATACTAGCGTTCACATTATATTATATATTGACATACTTTGGTTACATCAATTTTTAGAATATTTATAACAATGCAAATAGTTATTTGATGATGTATAGAAAATGAGAAAAAGATTTGTGTACATATTTACTAGAGATGCAAACAGATTCATCTGGTTATTTCTGATCCTTCCTTTGTTGGTTTCATTCATGCATGGAGAACATGCAGAGAGGTGACAATTGTAACCTTGCGTTTACAAAAGGGTTAACTTACATGAAGTTTATGTTGAGCTAAATAACAGATTTTATAAATTATACTTTTTGTCCCTTCCTTCCTTCCTTGTTTCCTTCCTTCCTTCCTTCCTTCCTTCCTTTCTTCCTTTCTTCCTTCCTTTCTTCCTTTCTTCCTTCCTTCCTCTGTCTTTCCTTCCTCCCTTCTTCCCTCCATCCCTACCTCTCTCTTTTGCTCTCTTCTTTGTTCTTTCATTCTTTCCTTTCTTTCTTTCTCCCTCTTTCTTTCTTTCTTTCTTTTCTTCTATTCTTCCTTTCTTTCTTTTACTCATAATATGTCTTAAATGTATACATAAAATACCAATGTGTTATGAGTAATTATAAATATTAACTAGATTAATATTAATTTTAATGACCTATGTTATATCTTAAAGCAAATTGTACTAAAAACTACTTCATAAAAGTTGCAGGATATGAAACAAATATTACTATTCATGATATTGCTTATTTCTTCAAACTAAAATAAGAATTTAGACATAATGTGCATGTGTGTGCATGTGGGTGTGTGTTATTCTTGTGATTTGAACACAAGGCCTATACCTTCGTTTTTTTCACTCAAGGATAGTGTCCTTACTTTTGATCCACAACTCCACTTCTGGCTTTCTCTGTGTGTGTGTGTGTGTGTGTGTGTGTGTGTGTGTGTGTGTGTGATTAATTGAGATGTGTCTCACAAACTTCCTGAGTAGCAAGCTTCCTGAGTAGCAAGGATTACAAGCTTGAGACACAAAAATTCAGCATAGATATAATACATCTAAGAATAAAACAAATTTATTATTTGAATTCTAGAGGCTCATTTTAATAAATTAACATTTAGATATTTATTTAGTTGTTAAATCTGAACCTGCACTGTGGAAAAATATTTTTGGATTTTGGTATATTATTATAAAGATATGTAAAAATACTTTTCATTTTTTGAGAACATATTCAGGATAGTTAAAACTTTTCATAGGCAGGATGGTTAAAGTTTTTCATAGGCATTAATATATTTCTTATTCAAGTCTCTTTAAATAAATGTATATGTATACATACTATGTGCATATGCATATATTCATACTTATATGTGTACATACACAAATACCTATATATGTATATATTTATATGAATATACAGATGTGTACATACATGTATATAGACATATGTGTTTATTATTATTTTCATTTGTCTGTAAGTTAGCATTTTACTTTATTTGCCAAATGTGTCCTTTATTGTTTTTACTTTATTGTATTTTTATTGTTAAAATGTTGTATGGAGGGTTTACAGTTACATGAGTAAGGCAATGAGTACATTACTTGTTGATCATTATTACCCCTTTCCTTCCTTGTTGTTGTCCCACTATCCGTTCCCTCCCCCAGCTCTCACATTCCTTTCTCCCCATTCTTCGCAGCATGAAATGATAAGGTTGATTTCCAATATAGTCTTATTGGTATCTGTGTTGCAATGGGTCATCCTGTGTCCTTGTTTCAGCGTTTTGTAATTCCCTTTACCCTCCCCAGATTAGACATGTATATACAAGATGCAGGGTATCAAAATCGAGTACAGTGACAACAGGAGATATTCCATAGGGGAAAGAACATACTAAGGAAACAACAACAACAAAAATGAATAAAATGACATTGTACATTTACAAAAGTAACTATAGAGACCGAACTTCCAAACATGTCCCTTATTATTAGTTATTGCAATTCATGTCCTTATTATTTTTGGAACTTCACTAAAATGTTTTGTAGCCTTCCATGTGGACTTATATGTTCAATTTTTCCTAAATCTATCTACTCATAAGATACCAGTCAGCTCTCTTCGGAAGCCGAAAAAGCAGCTTTCTACAGCTTGGTTCCAAATCACTTGTATTTTTTCTTTGTACTAAGAATACTGATTCCAGCCCAGTGCTGGTGGCTCATTTTATAATGGTAGGTACTCAGGAAGCTG
This sequence comes from Dipodomys spectabilis, assembly GCF_019054845.1. NCBI lineage: Eukaryota > Metazoa > Chordata > Mammalia > Rodentia > Heteromyidae > Dipodomys > Dipodomys spectabilis. The sequence goes on along the minus strand of NW_024870734.1, from coordinate 2,844,505 downwards.
AAATGAGGATCGTGGTTCAAAGCCAGCCTGGGCAGAAAAAGTCCATGAGACTCTTATCTCCAATAAACCTCCAGAAAACCAGAAGTGGAGCTATGGCTCAAGTGGTAGAGATCTAGCCTTGAGCTGAATAGATGAGGGACAGCGCCCAGGCCCAGAGTTCAAGGCCCATGACTACCACCAGCAACAACAACAACAATAAAGAGAATACTTACTCAAAAGGCAAGAGCGTTAAGCAGACTTAAAGATAGGCTGAAGTCTAACATTTTAGTCTTATGTTAGATACCAAGGGCCTTCTATTCCAATGAGCCATGAGCCCTCAGAATGTTGACCAAATTTCTTAGTTTATTATTACTATAAGTATTAATATAAGTATGTATTTTCTATCTTTCATTTCACCACAAAATCTGTATTTATCCTTTATGACATACTTGAATACCAATGCCTTTGGAAGATATTTATTAATTGGTGTATATTAATTGTACAAAGAAATCTTATTGAAATATTTTACACACTCACATATTGATGAAGGGCTTGATTAACCCATTTCTGTCTTTCTCCATTCCCATTGCCCCTTATTTTTCATCTGTTTTCTGTGAATTTTTTCGTTCCATCTCCACATATGTCAAAATGTATTAAAGTGTTGTTGACTCGCCCTCATTGAAAATTATGCAATTCTGAATATAAAAACAAAAATCTAAGTAAATGGAGACTTATACTTTTTATGGATTGGAGGATACAATTGAGCAAAGATATTAATTGTCCTCAACCCCCCTTTTTGGGGTTATACATGGGGCTTGAAATCTGGGCCTGGGCACTGTTCCTCAGCTCTTCAGCTCAAAGTGAGTGCTCTACCCTTTGAGAAACTGTGCCACTTCTGGTTTTCTGGTGGTTAATTGGGGATAAGAGTCTCACAGACATTCATGTTCCAGCTGCCTTGAACCGCAATCCTCAGATCTCAGCCTCCTATCCAGCTAGTATAATAAGCATGAGCTAACAGTGACCAGCTTCACAGTTTTATTTATAAGTTTATGAAAATTTCTAAAAAGACCTGACCATCACTCTTTGACTCATTGACAAAGGAAAATAAACTGGAATATATTTCTCTGTTTAATATTAAAGCTATGTTAGTGTAAAATTGTTATATTTGTAGAGAAAAGATTATACAGCTCAATGTGTCTGTAGGACACCAGAATAGAGCCACTTAATTATTATCAAGGAATATTTAATAAGAGTGTAAAACCAAACAATTGTGGAGTGACATTCTCTTTAATAAGTGGTGATATGTTAGACAATATTGGGGAGAATTAAAAAGTGAACATTGACTTAAAATAACAATTTATTCAAATATTAACTTCAAGCAGGATTTGAAGGTGGCATATAACACAAAAAGAGTGATGTAAATGTATAACAAAGGAAGATGCCTTGACAATTTTGGAGATGAAACATACATAAATTTGGCATTAAAATTGTAGGAAAGGAAAACTCGATATAGTTAAACTCAAAAATGTATAAAATAATTTAGTCTGTGAAAGCTCATATGCAAGTAGTGAATAGAAGTTGGGAGCAGGGGACTCATGTATTTGAACCTAACTACTTGGTAGGCTGTGATGTGCGTATTGCTGTTTGATGGCAACCCACAAAATAAAGTCCCTGAAAATCTTATCTCTGTTTAATCAGCAAAAAAGCCACAAGTGAGGCATGACTGAAATGGTACATTGTTAACAAATTCCAACTAATCACAGGGACCCTGTGTTCATATCGCAGGACCATACATACACGTACAAAACTAATAATAATACTACTACTAATGATGATGATGCTATGATGATGATGATGATGATGATGATGATGATGATTGTAGGGCAAATGGGCAGCAAAGATGGTGCTGAGAGGGAGTTGAGTGGGCAGAGCACAATTTGCTTTCGTTCAGAGCATAACCAGCCTGTGGAAGCTTAGCTTCATGATAGGGTGTGACTTTGACAGTGATTGGTTCCTCTTCCTCCCTTGCCATGCCACCTGCTCTTTTTTGCTTTAAAAAGGCTGCTCTGTGTTAATAAATGAGTTTCTTCCTGCTTGACTTGACTCCCTGCTGGGTCTGATTGTTTCCCGGGCTGAGGGAGGCTGGGTAACAGGTGAGCTGCCGCACATACATTTCCTCAGACCCCTGCCATCTTTTGTGGGATGGATGAAGACCCAACAGATGATGATAATGATTATGATAATGATGATGAAGATAATGTTGATGAAATGTACCCATAAGAATAAAATATTTGCAAATTCTATACCTGAACAATGCCTCAAATTATACTCTACATAGAACTCTCAAAAACTAAAGTTAAAAAGAGCATCAATTAGAAACTAGCAAAATACATCTTGTGAAAAATAAGCCCAAGAAAGGTATCATTAGTCATCAAATAAATGCACATTAAAACAAAAATGGCATCATAAAACATGTATGAGAATTACTGCACATAATACAATATTGCCCATACTAAATGCTATCAAGAAACAGAGAAACTGGATGCTGGCAGGAATCTCAAATGGGAAAGCTACTTCTGAAAATATTTTGACAGGTTCCTAGAATATGAAATATGCAACCACCTAGAGTATAGCAGAGGAATTGATCTCGTCAGGCTTTGTCTCATAAAAATAAACTTTAACATTCACCCAAAGGCCAAAACACAGAGGATTATAGCAGCAATATTTCCTCTAGTTAAAGAAATGGAAATCAATTCAAGGTTTCTTCAGGTGAATGGGAAACGAATTGTGCTACTTTCTCTAATAACAGAACCTAAAGGCTAATCGAGTGAATACAATACAATATTAAGGCATACAAAAACAGGGAATAATCTACCATAGATTTGAGGGCAATCCTAAAAGCTTATTTATTGCATAATCTAGAAGTCGGAGAAAAAAAATGTTTTGGTTTCCAGGATGAAACAGGTTTGGGATGGGACCAAGAGAAATAGTGGGTTTAATTATAAAAGGGAAGCATGAGACAGACTTATTTTTGGTAAAGAAACGTGTCTGTAATTATTCATATAGAATTGATAAAATTATATTGAACTTAATGGGTACACAAAATCATTAAAACGAATGAAGTCTGCATAATACTTGTGAAATATTAATGTCCTACTTTTAATCTCATACTATAAATATTTAAAGAAACTGAAAAAACCTATTCAAGGGATTTCTCTATGTTCTTCTTATAACATCATAAATATACATACTAATCTCAATTGAATTTAATGATATCTAGAAAACAGAAGTCAATATTGAATGTTTGCAATGAGAAATAGTATGGGTCCAAGTTTTAATTGAACTATGCCATGCTAATTAGAAGGCAGAGATTTAGAAGGCTGATATCCTGGGCCAATTCTGACCCAAAAAAGTCGTGAGAAAGTACAAAAAAGAAAGCAAGATATAGGGTAATTTCCCTGTTATCTCTTGTTTGTGGAAGCCATAGGTAAGAGATTATTGCTCAAGGGAGGCTTGGCCAAAAAGGAATACCTCATCTGAAAAATAATCTAAAGTGGTCAGAGCCTTAGCAACTTCAAGCATCAGTAGTGCCAAAGGAAAGAAGAAAAGATGAAAACAGGAAAGGAAAAGAAAGGAGAGAAAAGGAAAACTATGTCCTCTTCATTCTTGTAGTTTCATGTCATTGGATACAAGAATTTAGGGTATTTTCTTTACTGTTTTAGGATTCAGGCCTCTCTCATATGAAAGCATTTATTTCAAGTAATTATTTTATTATTACTATTTATTAACTTATTATTAGGTCTTCTTGGAGATTGAACCTATGGCTTTGTATATATTAGTCTAGTCCTACAGCTTAACCCAGCTCTCTTGTATAATTTTGATAATTGTTTATGAGTTCTTCAATTGATAGCTACTCTACTTTTCATCTTATCTTTTCTCTCCCACATTTTCCTCTATATATTATAGTTTATGTGTTCAAAATTTTCCTCAATTTTATCTTGTAAACATAGAATTTTGCTTTTCAGTTTACAGAGTAGTCAATTTCCTCAGGAATGTGGTAATGCCATTCTTTCCAATAGAAGCACAGATTTCCATCAATAGAACAGAATTGAAGACCCAGAAATGAATCCACTCTTATAGGCACATAATCTTTGATAAGGGAGCCAGAAACACAGGATGGATGAAAGACAAATTCTTCAAAAACTTGCGCTGATGGAATTGTGTGTACACAGAAACCTGAAGTTAGATCCTTATATATCCTCCTGCACCATAATCGATTCCAAATGGATTGAAGACCCTAATGTAAGTCCAGATACCTTATAATTTTACAGGAAGAGTTAGAGGAAACACGAGGGCTCCTTGGGACAGGTCAAAACTTCCAAAGTAAGGTTGGATAAATGGGATTACATCAAACCGAATCAATCATTTGTCAGACTCAAAAGACACGAAGAAAAGAGAGATATTGTAGCACAGATTTATTAGGGAGCAAACCTACAGATGAGAGCCTCAGCCAATGGTAAACCTTTAATCCCTTTTTGAACTAGGATACTTATAGTGAGTTTAGATGAATATAAGAGTTTTCTGGTAGGGATTAGTAAGAAAACAACTAATACTAAGACAGAGATAGCATGTGAAAAGAGTTGTAGCTGGAGAAAGGGAGAGATTAATGCCGTGGTGTCTAGTTCAAAGCCTTGGCTTGGTGTCAGCTTTGTAAGGTATAGGTGCACAAAGGAAAGTGGGTACAACAGGACTGGTTATTAACAAAAGCCTCACATAAATCTGAAGCGTCAAAATAAGGACCCCAGTCTGTGTGGACCAAACAGTATCTAATATGAGGTTTTATTTAAATTAGCAAGCACAATTTTAGATTTTTGCAGAGTGAGATGGTGCATAGTCAGTCACAAACAATGTCTGCTATGTCAGGTAATCCAATCTACTCATTCACTTGTTACCCAGTAGCCAGGTTTCAACACAAATGCGTACAATGTGATTGTACCAATGAGACTGTGATTTTTCCCTCTCTTGAATCAACATTCTGTCAAATGATTTCTGTCTTCCAGATCTTTATGCAATATTTCTAATGATCTTTTCTACTATTTTGTCTTCATAATTGATGTTCATAGTACTTTTTATTGTTGTCTTCTGTGTCTATGCCATTTTTAGGGCTTGAACTCAGTGTTTAATTGTCTTCCTTGTACATTTTGCTCATGGCTGATCACACTCTATCCTTTGAGCCACATCCTGTTCTTCTTCTTGCTGGACAATTGGAGATAAGTTTTCACATTTTTGTCTGTTTAGACTGACATTGAACCAAAATCTTCAGGTTTTAGCTTCCTGAGTTTTTAGGATTCTACATATGAGCCACTAACACCAAGCTTTGCTTTACTGTTATTTTAGTTATGTGGTAGAAGAAAGTGGAAGCATATTTGTGTTAAATGTGCAATCTTCAAATACAAGTTGGAATGAACTTGATATAATGTAACAGTTATCAACTTTAACAGTTAAATCAATGAATAGTTCACATTCCCACAGAAATCTAATTGAAAACAAAAGGCATAATTGTTTTCCTAAGACAAGTAATGGAACCATGAACTTCTCTCACCATACAATTCATGTTTTCTATGAGTTTATTTAGCAGACTTCCAATATTAAAAGTAAATATATTAATTGTATACCATAAGAACCAAAGTGATTATAGTTAAGAATAGCTATTTCATCACAGCCAAAAGATAACTTTTCGAGCAGTCTCACTAAAAAGAAATGTTACATACAGAAACTAATAGATATGATATATCTTGATCATTACACAACCTATAAATGAATGGGAATCCACTCCATACTTCATAAATGTGTAAAAAATAATTATGTAGCTAGGTGCCAATGGTTCATGCTTGTAATCCTAGTTACTAAGGAGTTTGATGGCTGAGAATCATGGTTCAAAGACAGCCTAGGCAGTAAAGTCCGTGAGACTTTTTGTTTTTTGTTTTTTTTTTTAATTTTGGTTTATCATTGGGCTTGAAATCTGGGCTTGGGCACTGTCCCTACGCTTGACAGCTCAAGGTGAGCATTCTACCACTTGAGACACAGCACCACTTCCAGTTTTCTGGTGGTTTTATTGGACACAAGAGTCTCACAGAATTTCCTGCCCCAGCTGGCGTTGAACCGCAATCCTCAGATCTCAGCCTCCAGAGTAGCTAGGATTACAGCGGTGAGCCACCGGCGCCGGCTCCTTGACATTATTTTCAATAAGCCACCAGAAAACTGGCAGTGGCTCAAGTGGTAGAGCACTAGCTTTGAGGTCAAGAGCTGAGAGACAACATCCAGGCACAGATTTCAAGCCCCACAACCGACAAAATTTAAAAATAAAGTGTTAAAAATAAACCAATATTTTGGCATAAATGTTAAAATATAATTCTAAAATTTTTGAATCCTCACTAGATATAATAGTTTATATAAATGAGAAGTGTTTTCTGGTTTTGGTAACCATTGAATCAATCGTGTAAGTCACACATTTCTCAATCAATTCATATTTATGTATTTATATACTTATGTGCCATAAGTATAATTAACTGATAAGTGATAGGCAGTGCTGTTTTAGGAATCTCCCTTGGCTTTCTAACATTAACCTTTCTACCCTAAAATCAATATGCCCTCCAGCCATGTCAGAGATTTCATTGACAGTAAAGTTACTCATCTCATTGGAGCAGAAAAGTATAAGCCATAATTTTTTTGGAATAACTGTCACATGTAAATGCATTTCACTTAGCTTAAGAACCATGCCAGTAATAGCAAATTGTCTTCTGAGATTTTCAGTCTCTTAAGAGATGAAAATCTTTAATTATACATCTATTTTTTTCTGCCTAACATCCTATATCTTAGGAAGATCTTTTTGTGTAACACTGTATTCCTGATTAGAAGACTAGAAAAAAGGCAATAATGAAAATAGCCAAGGAAAATACTTGGAAACAATTTAAAAAGCAATGGCAGACACGTCTGTTTTCATTGGTTTCAATGAGAATATACATTAAAGTATGTTTTTTGTTATTTAAAGTGCAATAATTAAACTTTAATTAGCAGTGAAGAAGGGAATAGAAAACTGTGTTTGAAGACAGCTTGACATTGAAAAATTCAACCAAAGCATAATGGATTTTTCTTGTTTTTCTATATAGTTGCCAAAATAATAGAGAGCAATACCCAAAGGTAGGAAAACACCTAAGCCAAAGCAGTAAACTTTTGTCTATAAAATAATTGTGAGTGTCTGACTCTTTCAAAATCAGGCTTGCAAGGAGGAAAAGTGTATTTGCTTTAGTGTGAAAAATAAAAAATATAAAAATCCTTTATTAATGTTTTACATATAATGACTAGGACTTCTCATTTTGGAGAAGAGGAAAGGTATGAAAAAGTTCAAAATTGTTTGACTATTCCCCAAGAGAATTGTTATTTATCACCTATGGCAACGGAAGTAGCCTTGGTTATTCTTAGTATCATGCTTGTTTATATTTAGAAGCATTGTTTGTTGCTGGGTTATAAGCTGCAAAACCTTAAGTAGGAATAGAGTCATTTCCTGAGAGAGGAAAGTTGCTGTGTAAACAAACCTAAAATATCAAACACATAGCATAGTGGAAACTATTTTCCAGCTATATCACAATCTGTAGGTATAGATTTTGTTTCCCATTGTTCCAGGGGAACCATTTTTTATCTTCTTTTTCACCATCTACTGATCCTATAAAATCCTATACCATCTTGAGATTGCTGTAACTTTACTGGATTCTCTAATTTCTGTTGGAGAGTTAGGAAAGATAGAAAATTGTGTTTCTGTTACTGTTTTACCTTATTTTTTTTATTACATTAGAAACTGTAACTCAAAATGACATCAATAATCTTTATAATATTTGGAGACAGATTTCATGTCCATATTCTAACCCTAGCCTTCTACATAACTTTGGTACTTAGTGATCCCCAAATGTGAAAAGAAATATAGGGAGCATCTTATTTAAATATTGTTGAGAATTTCAAGACTTCCTTTATGTAAGGCCCTTTGAAGTATGTACAGCATCCCTGTGTACAAAGCCAGTGACAACAGGCAAATATGACAAAGTTTCCCCAAAAGGATCTATGAAGTCAATGGTTATATTCCCAAGCAGTTGAAAAAATGCTTCCAAAATGATTCAGTGCACCTACATTTGTGGAGTTATTTAAGTTATGGATTCTTTGTTAGACATATTCTTTTAAAAATTTTCAAATATTAGCTGTATAATAAACTTCATCTAGTATTCCTTGGTTCAAAACAGAAATCTTGATACAGTTGATGTCACATGGCTTTCTTACTTTCTCAGTTCAAAGCCAACCCAGACAGGAAAGTCTGTCACATTCTTATCTGTTACTAAACACCAAAAACGCCAGAAGTGGAGTTTTGGCTAAAGCAGTAAAGTACTAGCTTTGGGGGAAGTAGGCCAGGGAAGACATTTGTTCAGGGACATGGCCCAGTCTCTGAGTTCAAGCTCCAGAACAAGGACAAACTACACAAAACAACAAGCAAAAGAAACACACATATTTCTTAGGGACCATCCTTAAAGCATTGGTTTGATAACAGGCTCCATTTGCTGATCATACTCAGTGGATCCTGCTTTTTTGGAATACAAATTGCGCTGGAGAATTTAGGGCAAGACTAAAGGAATTAATAAATGACTTCTGCAACAAAAGAATCATCTCAGTAGTGAAATATCCACGCATAAGACAATTTAAAACCTCCAAGTCTTTGTTTCCTTGTAATAGAACACTTTTAAAAGAACGTTATTTCCTTTTATTCTATGCTGGCCTTCAAATGGCACATTGTTTCCCTTTGTAATACTTTCAAGAAGACGTTTACAGACAATTTTTATATGAATAAAGAACACACTCGAAAAAAGGCAGGGACAGAGTTTCCTTCAAGTCTTGGATTCTTTTTTTTTCTAACAATGAATATATATATATATATATATATATATATATATATATATATTATAGTGAAAATACTGTACAGAGGGGTTACAATTACATGGGCAAGATAATGAGTACATTTTTTATCTAGCAATGTAGCCTACGCCTTGGTTTCCCCTTCCCATCCCTTCCCATCTTCACCTCTCCCCCCCATCCAATCCTCCTCCCCCCACCAACAAAGTTGTAAGGTTTGTTTTCGACATAATGACATGTATATCTCATTGTTGCAATGGGTCCAATTATATCCCTATTTAAATGATTTTTTCCCCTTCCCCTCCACAAATTATGGCGATATCAAATACAGTGAAAGCAGGGGTTATTGTTATGCCGTGGGAAGGGTCATACAAAGCAATAAGGAAATCATTTTATAAATGTGTAAGAAACAATCACATGAAAGAAAAAAAAAAACTTTTGAATACATAACTTAGTGTTCATTTCCCTAACATCAACTTATCTGACCTTTTCTGTTTGACTCAGACATATACTTATTATTGCAAACAAGGAAAACCATGGGACCTAGGTTTCTTTGGGCTTGGCTTACTTCATTTAATATAATTTTTTCCAAGTCTTTCCATTTCCTAACAAATGGGGCAATGTCATTATTTCTGATGGAGGCATACGATTCCATTGTGTATATATACCACATTTTCTTGATCCATTCATCTACTGAGGGGCATCTGGGTTCGTTCCATACCTTAGCTATGGTAAATAAGGCTGCATCAAACATAGTCGTGCTGGTACATCTAGTGTGGCCTTGTTTGTGAACATTTGGGTAAATGCCCAAAATTGGGATTGCTGAATCTTAGGGGAGCTCTATGTGGAGTCTTCAATACTGCTTTCCAAAGTGGTTGAACAAATTTACACTCCCACCAAAAATTCAGTAAGGTTTCCTCTGTCCACATCCCCTCCAGCCTCTGTTGTTATTAGAGTTCTTGATAATAGCCATTCTAACTGGGGTGAGGTGATATCTCAATATTGTTTTGATTTGCATTTCTTTTATGTCTAGGGAGGTTCAGCATTTCTTCATATGTCTTTTGGCAATCCTTCTTTCTTCTTTAGAGAAGTTTCTCTTTAAGTGTTTAGCACACTTACTTATTGAGCATTTGTTTCTTTGAAGATTTGCTTTTGGGGGATTTAATTTTTTGAGTTCCAGGTATATTTTAGATATGAGACCCTTGTCCATTGTATGGCTAATGAAGATCTTCTCCCAATCTGTGGGCTTTAAATTGATCTTGCTTGCTATGTCCTTTGCCATCCAGAAGCTCTGCAATTTCATGCAATCCCATTTGTCTAACCTTTCTTTGATTTGTTGTGTTTCTGGGTGTCTATTAAGAAAATTTCAGCCTGTGCCAAGGAGACCTAGTGTTTCTCCTATTCCATCACGTAAAGTTTTCAGGGTGTCTGCTTTGATTCCGAGGTCTTTGACCCATTTGCAGTTGAATCTAGTACAGGGTGATATATGAGGATCTAGCTTAAGTTTTCTACAAGTATTTAACCAATTTTGACAGCACCATTTACTGAAGAGGGTGTCTTTCTTCTATCCTACATTTTTAGCTCCCTTATTGAAGACTAGATGACTATAGGTCTGTAGGTTCATTTCTGGGATTTCAATTCTATTCCATTCGTCCTGAGGTCTGTTCTCATGCCAGTACCAAGCTGTTTTGATTACTAAGGCTTTGTAGTTGAATTCAAATTCGGATTTCATCTTCCTCCAGCACTGTTCTTTCTGATAAGGATCGTTTCAGCTATTCAGGGTCTTTTATTGTTCCACATGAATTTTTGGATTGCCTTTTCTATATCCTTGAAGAAAGAGGTTGGAATATTGATAGGTATCACACTGAATTTGTAGATAGCCTTGGGAAGTATTGCCATTTTTACGATATTGATCCTTCCAATCTTGGAGAATAGGAAGTTTTTCCCCTTTCTAAATTCTGTTTGATTTCCTTTTTCAGATTTTTAAGTCTTCATCATAGAGGTCCTTCACTTCTTTGGTTAAGTTAATTCCTAGGTATTTTATTTTTTGTGAGGCTATACTGAGTGTAGTTGCTCTCCTAATTTCAACCAAACCTTTCTCATTGTTGGCATACAGAAAAGCCATTGATTTTTTTTTTTTTTTTGGTCGGCCGTGGGGCTTGAACTCTGGGCCTGGGCGCTATCCCTCAGCTCTTCAGCTCAAGGCGAGCGCTCTACCATTTGAGCTACAGCGCCACTTCCGGTTTTCTGGTGGTTTATTGGAGATAGGAGTCTCACAGTCTCTCCTGCCCGGGCTGGCTCTGAACCGCAATCCTCAGATCTCAGCCTCCTGAGTAGCTAGGATTACAGGCGTGAGCCACCAACGCCCAGCTAAGCCATCGATTTTTGAGGGTAAATTTTATACCCTGCTACTTTGCCAAAATTTTGAATCTGCTTGCGTAATTTTGACGTGGGTTCTGTGGGATTCTTTAAATACAAGATCATGTCATCTGCAAAGAGGGAGAGTTTTCCTTTTTCTTTCCCTATTTGGATCCCTCGAATGCTTGCATCTTGTCTTATTGCTGTAGCTAGGCATTCCAATACTAGATTGAAGAGAAGTGTAGAGAGCGGACACCCTTGTCTCATTCTTGATTTAAGAGGAAATGGCTTTAATTTTTCACCATCAAGTATAATACTGGCTGTAGGTTTGTCCTATATGGCCTTTACTGTATTGAGGAATGCTCCATGGATTCCTAGTTTTTTCCAGAACCTTCACATCAAGGGGTGTTGGATCTTGTCAAATGCTTTTTCTGTATCTATTGAGATAACCTTGTAATTCTTATCCTTGCTCCTGTTGATGTGATGAATTATATTAATTGATTTGCGTATATTGAACCAGTTTTGCATCTCTGAAATAAATCCTGTTTGATCGTGGTGTATGATTTTTTGGATGAATTTTTGAAGTTGATTGGCCCAAATTTTGTTGAGAAGTTTTGCATCAATGTTCATCAAAGAAATGGGTCTATAGTTCTCTTTCTTTGAAGAGTCCCTGCCTGGTTTTGGGATGAGATTTATGATGGCTTCAAAGAATGAGTTGGGTTGTGAACTTTCTGTTATTTCATTGAAGATTTGGAGGAGTATTGTTGTGAGCTCTGCTTTGAAGGCGCTGTAAACCATCTGGTCCTGGGCTTTTCTTAGATGGGAGGGCTCTTATTGCTGTTTCTATTCAATGCTTGATATGGGCCCCTTAAGAAGCTTTAACATATTGGTTTAGTTTCAGCATCTCAGTATTTGCTAGGAAAAGTTCCATTTCTGCCCAGTTCTCAAACTTATTAGCATAAAGTTGTGAGAAGTATTCCCTTATAATGTTCTGAATTTTGGTTGTTTCTGTGGTGATGTTTCCATTCTCATCTCTGTGTTTATTTATTTGGGTGTGTTCTTTTCTTTTTCTGTTAAGGTTTGCTAAGGTTCTGTCAATTTTGTTAATTTTTTCAAAGAACCAACTTTTTGTTTTGTGATTCTTTCTATGGATTTTTTGGATTCTAATTCATTTAGTTCTGATTTAATTTCAATTATTTCTTTCCATCTACTCTACTGAGGTTTATCTTGCTGCTCATTTTCAAGGAGACTCAGATGTCTAATTAAATTGGTGGTTTCAGATCTCTCCAATTTGTTGCTGTAGGAAATCAGAGCTATAAACTTGCCTCTGAGTACTGACTTTGCTGTGTCCCAGGGGAGCTGATAATTTGTGTGTTCATTTTTGTTGAATATCATGAATATTTGAATTTCATTTCTAATCTCTTCCATGACCCACTCATGATTCAGCAGTGTATTCTTCAACCTCCAGGTGATACAGGAATTTCTTTGCTGACTTTTGTTGTTGAATTCTAATTTTATTCCCTTGTGGTCTGAGAGAATGCAAGGTATAACTTCAAGGTTTCTGAATTTGGACAATGGATTATTTTCTTGTATAGCAAAAAGGAACACACAAAGTAACTTGCACTTTGTCATTTCTCTATGTTCAATTTCTCCTTTGGGATCAGTTTCCACCTGCAGTAACATTTCCTTCTACTTACTTCCAGTAACAACCTATGGCACTGTTCGAGGTAAAATGAATGTTTTCAGGCTTCATTGAACTAGCACAAAGACATCTTTGGACATGAGGTAACACGCCTTTCAGAAACAACTTAGTAAATAAAAAATATAAAATTTAAATGGCTTATAAAAACATTATTCATGTACATATGGCCATATAAGATAATGTTAAGTCAAATGAACCCCAAGATAGGGACACAACTTGTTTTCATCTTTATTGCAATTGTTTTTAATGTATCAAAAATGTACTATGTGACTTTTTCGTTTCTCCTCCATGTTCTTCCCCCATGATATAACTCCTGTTTGAACTGGATATGATGTTGGTGCCCTGCATCTTGCATGTACATTTTTCTAGTGTGGGGAGGGGAAGGGAAACAACAAAATTCTGAAACAAAGATTCAGGATGACCTTTTGTAACAATTATATGAACAAGACACTATGTAGAAAATGAACTTTAAAACTTGGGGAGTGGAGGGAGAATTGAGTAGATGGGGTGGGAATGGATACCACAGGAAAAACAAAAGAGGATATAACAATAGGAAATGTACTCATTACTTTACTTATGTAACTCTAAGCCCTCTGTGCACTATTTTTGCTATAAAAGAAGAAACTATTATCCAGGAGTACATTAAGTTCAAATTTCATAAGTGCTCTTAAATTAAACTGGGAGAAGATTCTCAGAAAAGTTTATTTGTGTGTGTGTGTGTTTTGCATTATTTCCCAAGTGTACACAAGTTAACAGTAGAAGAATCAATAGGAATAATAAGAGAAAGAAAAGTTCTGTGTTTAAGTATAATGGTTCAATATACTATGGAAGATTCTGCAAATAAGACAACATTGAACCAATAAGACCATTATGTAGATCTATGGGAATGACATAAAGAAATAATTAATACTAAGAGGAACATGAACGATGAGGCCACTGTCTTTCAACTTCTATCTCTAAATCATGGTTGCTAATCACGCAAATTTGTAAAATGTACAATGGAAGAATAATACTGGTTCCAAAGCAAGTTAGATATAAGAGCATGGACTACTTAACTGGAAAAAAAGTTCATGGTGAGAAAGTGGGAATTATACTAGCAAGGAACTGGTGGACAAGATTTCATTTCTTTTTCTTTCTTTTATCTTTTATCTTTTTTTTTGATGGTTGTGGCAGGGTTTGAACTCGGCCTGGGCAATATCTCTCCACTCTTCAGCTCAAGGCTAGTGTTCTACCTCTTGAGCCACAGCGCCACTTCCAGTTTTCTGGTGGTTAATTGGAGATAAGTGCCTCAGAACTTTTCTTTCCTACTTGTACTGGATTTGAACTGCAACCCTCAGATCTCAGCTTCCTGAGTAGCTAGAATTATAGGCATGAGCTCAAGTGATGGAATACTAGTCATGAGCAAGATTGCTGAACAAGGTTGCTGAGGCTTTTGCATAAAAACATACAAACATACACATACACACAGAGGCATATATATGTACAAACCCACCTGCACAAATGAAACAACTCTCAAAATGTGGAGAAATGGTAGAAAACAATTGAAAATATATCCTGAGTAAGACTAGATCAAGTGATAATTTTTCATATTAGAAAGTCCTCAAATGAAATTTCTTCAAAGAAGTTTGAGAATATTACATACCTAGGGACCAGAGATAATAAGAAAGTCAATTAATCATTATTAAAGGGATTGGATCCATGGAAGAATGAATCAGAGACCCCTGCAGGTGCATCTGAAAATGTTCATATCCTGTGTCAAATGATAGAACATCTTTCAAAATAGTACATACTATGCATACATTTCTTACAAATCATTGCAGCCTCCTCCTTTGTTTACCCTTCACATCCATTCCCAGCCTCCCCACTCCCTCCACCCAATCCTTCCCCCTCCTACATAATGCATATAATACTTTAATCTGATATGTTGCTTTCAAATATTCTTCTAGTCTATAGCTTACCTTTTTCATTTTCTTAGTAGTATCCTTTGAGTAAGCTGTATTTTTGTTGAAGGTAAATTTCATTTATATATTTCATTAAATATTAATTTTAAATTTATATTTAATATATATTTTGTACTCTTAATGCCCTCTCTAGGAATATTTTCAACTTTAAATCATGAGGAATCTCTTCTACATTTTCCTCTAAAACTTTTGTATTTTTTATTTTGTATTTATATGTAGTTACTATGCATTTTTTAAGGAATAAGACTTTAATATGCTATTTCATGCAAATTGATGTCTAATGGCACAAAATTTGAAAAAATAAAAAACTGCTTTGCAGAAAAGAAAATAGTACATAAACAGTTTGAGCAGTCAATCTAATGGATAAGATCATAGGAGAAGTTCAGAATTGCTAGTCTTTATCTATATTAAATAAACCACCAAACTATGGCAGGGAAATTTGATACAAGCCTGGAATTCTAGCACTCAGACTAAGACAGGAGATTAGAGAGTGGGATTACATAGTGATACCTTCCCTGGTCCAGGTAGTATAAATTTGTCTCAATGAAACAAGCCAAACAACAAGAAAGGAATACACAGTTGGAAGTTTGGGCTAATTTTGTCATTATGTTTTGAGAAAGCAAGTTTCTTATTGAAATGCAACTCATATATAATCATCAGTTGTGTTTTAAATGCTCTCTTCATTACACAAGATTCTTAGATGCAAAATGGCCCATGATTCCCAATCAAAAATTTGAAAAAGTAAGTATCATTCTGTTGGATTTCAAAGAAATAATGAAAGATTACAAAATTTTAAGCCTGGAAAAATTCAAAGTTCATCAAATATAGGACTTTATAGATCTTGCTAAATTAGAATTTAGATTTAAAATAAATATTTTGGTTTTGTTTGTAATTTCATATTCTATAGGATACTACAAAATTCTTTTTAAGTAGAGGTTTCAATTGACAAATTCACAAATGAATCTGGCATTTTATTTGCCTAAAATATTCTTTGAAGCGAGGTTTAATTAGAAATTAGTTAATTCATAATTCCAACAATTCATGTATAAATTGATAGTGTGAATAATCTAGACAGAGTTGCCAACAAATGGATGGTATTAATTTATAAATTTAGAACAAGCAATTTTTTGAGGCTTTGGTATAACATGGTATGAAGAGAGTAATTATGTGAGGTCTTGGGTCTTCTATCTATTCATAATACAGGAAGAAATTTCCTTAATTACATGACTCTGTATACAATGAGAAAAATGCTAGGGTTGGAGTTGGTTTTTATATTTTGGTTTGTCCTCAGGTTTGAACACCGGGCGTGGCCACTCTCTTTGAGGTGTTTTGTGCTCAAGGCTCATGCTCTACCACTTCAACTTCAGTGCCACTTGAGTCTGGCTTTTCCTGAGAAATTTATTGGAGATAAGAATCTAAGGAATCTTCCTGACTGGGTGGGCTTTGAACCATAATCTTTTGATCTCAGTCTCCTGAATATCTATGATAGATAAAAAATATAAATAATATTTGCAAGGGTTCGGATTTCTAGAAATCAGAAAAATGTTGCAGCAAAGTTTAGTGTAGTGTACTTTCCATAATAGGAAAGGCATTATATTAGCACAAGTGTAGTATTTATTCACAATAGTGATAAGCTATTCATGATGTGAATTAAGGGAATTTTAAGGTGCAACTTACAAATTGAAAACTGTTGGGCTAGGAAGACTTTATGGCATAAAAGCTTGGGATTGATGGTCACAGAAATAATAGCTTACTCTGATGAACAAATGTTTACTCTTGAGGAATTAATTATTACACATACTTCATAGTTATATCCTTCAGCAGAATGTGGCTATTTTTTTCTGTTGATTTCTCAATATGTAACACCCCATTAGAAACTGCAGCTATTGCAGAATTAAATAACATGCAAACAGATACTGTTTTGAATATCTCTGATATGAAATGCTCAGAATTTGAAAATGAGTAGTTAGTATTTGTAAGAACTTTGAAAAACAGATATATACTGTCCTTTGAAGAATTATTCAGTTTTAAAAGTTAGGAGTTTCCAGAGAATTAAACTGCTTTTTGTTTTACTATGAGACAATACTGAAATTATAATTTTTTGGAAAACTATGGCAGGTATATTGTGAAAATATTGTGTATTGTGATAACATTCAAGTTGATGAACCTCTGATAAAGAAGGTGTAATTAATTCAAATTAGATGCCAAATAGTGTTCATTTTAAAAAAGGTAATGCACATAGAATAATATTTACTATAGCAATACAGTGAAATTATACTTTATGTAACTTATTTTTAGTTTAATTTTATTTTTAAGGTGATATATACAGAGGTTGCATTAATTGTAAGGTAGTGAATACATAATAGGTCGAAATTTTAACCACTACCTCATTTTTCTCACACTTTTCCTTTCCCCCCAAATCTCTCACAAGTTGTAATGTAAATTTCCAACATGTTGTCTTGTGAGTATTGCTATTGCATTGGTTTGCCCTTTGTCCTTTGTCTCCCCAATTTGTTGTTCATCTTGCCTTGTTAAATTATGATAAATGCATGTGCAATACACACAGTACTGAAATCAAACACAGCAGGGGATAAACTATAGGGGAAAACACAAAAGAAAAAGAAATCACATAGTACATTAAAAAACAACCACAAAGAAAAACCTCTATTTCCATATCTAGGTGTTCATTTTGCTCAACATGATGTTGTATGGTCCTATATACAAAGTTTAGAGCCATTCTGCTCATCTGCTAGTGTTATTCTATACATTTCCTATTATTACAAATGAGGGAAACTATGCAATCTGTTTCTTTGAGTCTTCCTTATTTTATTCAGCAGGATTTTGAAAAATCTTTCCATTTCCTTTTGAATTGGAAGCATAGAATTCAGCCATATATGTATATGTGTGTGTGTGTGCGTGTGTGTGTGTGTGTGTGTGTGTGTGTGTGTGTGTGTGTGTGTATGTATATATATATATATATATATATATATATATATATATATATATATCTGACATTTTGTTGATTCGTTCATCTACTGAATAGCATATTGGATTAAAACAGGTTTGCATATAAGTATCACGTAGGGTCTTTGAAAAATGACAGATGATACCTCCCCAGAAATACTAAAATAATGATTTCTACGTAAGAAAGTAATTTATGGTGGTACAAATTTTGTAATATCTGGATGAGTGTAATTTATATCTTGCACTGAATTAGGCAGGAAGATATCAAATATCATATGGGATAAAAGTGGTAGTGACAAAATATTCCATTGAGAAATATATAGGAGGCTGCCAGAAGTATGAAGAAATTCAGATAATTTTGAAGAATTTAGAAATACAAGCTCAAATATATTTCTGTAAATAAAAATTATGTAAGTGGAAGGGCAAAAGAAGGAGAAGAGTAGAAAATAACTGACAGCAGATCATTGTCCCAAGTTAGAGTATAAAGTCAAAATCTAGAGTACGGAGGAAGATGGCAGAAGGTCTAGGCTAAACAAGCTTTCACGTAGACAACAGTTTTAGTGTTCCAGTCAAGAGTCCTAGGCTAGACAATCACACCCAGTGTGCCATCACAATACAGAGAGTTTGGCTAGAGATGGAATATCCAGGCAAGGAAACAGATCTGAGCATCAGCGGCCAGAGCCACCATGCCTACAGAGAGAGTCCCGTCAAAAAGATGCCAGACACAGTGTGCGTATTCTACTCAACAACAGGAAGAACTGTCAAGGAACAGATATATTCATGCTGCAGATAGCAGACCAGAGAGAGCCCAGTAACCAAGATTCTGGCATGAGTAGAACCCTGACATCCTCACTCCTTCTCAGAAAGCAGAGGAGGGAAGGCGGCCCCTCTCCCACCACCAGAGAGCTCCATCTTTGATACTGACAAAGGCCCAGAAATTGATACTGACAAAAGGCCCAGACTTTTGACTGTGCAACTACAGGACTTTGGTTGATGCTTGCCTTAAAATAGTGTTCTAGCACAAAAGCGGTGTTACTTTCCTAACAAATAGAGGCATTCGTGGAATCCAATAAAAGACAGCTGAAAGAAGTCAGGGAGACCGGAAAGGGAATGTTGAATGGAGCCCAACAGAAGGAATAGGAGTCCAGGGAAACCATAACCGACCAACTAAGTGATTTGAGAATAAACACAACACCAAATTAAGAAAGTAATGAAGTTCATATAAGATCTCAAACAAAACTCCAACAAAGAATTTGAAGTCATCAAAGCTGACCAAATATAAGGAAAAGAAATTAAAAACAAAGTGGAAAGTCTTGAGAGCAGGGTAGACCATGCAGAAGATCGAATCTCAGGGATTGAAGACAGCCAGATTATTTTAGAGAAAGAACATACAACTATCCAAAACAAATCCAAAAAATAGGATAGATCTATTCAACATTTGGAAGACACCCTCAGAAGGCCTAATCTGAGGATAATGGGAGTAGAGGAGCACCTAGAGGCAGAAGTTAATGGACTAGGAAATTTGGTTAACATGTTCCAAGTAGAGAACTTCTCAAACATGCAAAAAGATAAACCTATTCAGATTCAAGAAGCTTTTAGAACCCCAAATAGACAAGACTAGGACAGGATATCTCACCGTGACATTATAATCCCCACAGGATCAATTCCAAGGAAAAAATCCTTAAAGCTGTCAAGGAGAAAAGATGAATCACCTATAAAGGGAAACCAATTAGAATAACCTCAGATATCTCAGTGGAGACAATTACAGCAAGAAGAGCCTGGAATGATATATGCCATGCCTTAAAGACAAACAACTATCAACCAAGAATACTGTACCCAGCTATACTCTGCTTCATAACTGAAGGCCAAACAAAAACCTTCCATACCAAAGAACAACTGAAAAAATATATATCCACCAAATCAGCCCTATAAATGACACTTATCGATATCCTACACATAGAAAACCAAGAAGGCCACAATAAAGGTCAAGAAACTGCACCCAAACTGAGAATCCAAGAACCATTAAAAAAACCCAGTTGCTGCAGCCCCCAAGAAGGGGCATAAAATGGCAGGAACTCCCAAACAGCTCTCAATCCTAACTTTCAACATTAACGGATTGACTCTCCAATTAAGCGACATAGACTGTCAAGTTAGATTAAGAAGCAAGATCCTTCTATCTGCTGCCTTCAGGAGTCTCATATTGCCCATAAAAACAAACACATTTTAAATGTGAAAGGCTGGAACAAAATCTAACAAGCAAACGGCCCCCATATACAGGCAGAAGTTGCAATCCTAACAGATAAAATAGACTTTCAATTAAAATTAGTGAGAAGAGATAAAGAAGGTTGCTACATACTAATTAAGGGATCTCTCCTTCACGAGAATATTACAATTCGATATATTTATTCGCCAAACAACCAAGCACCCAAATTTATTCAAGAAACATTACTTTCCTTCAAATCTGATATGTTTGGGACTTGAACACATCACTTTCCCCACTAGATAGATCAACGCGGCAAAAACTCAACAAAGAAACCGCAGATCTAAACAACTGCATGGATCAACTAGATTTAACAGACTTCTACCGTATATATCACCCAGCATCATCAGAACACACGTTTTTCTCAGAAGCACATGGAACATTTTCCAAAATAGAGCACATTTTAAGTGACAAAACAAACTTTTCCAAATTCAGAAACATTGAAGTTTTACCTTGCATTCTCTCACACAACAAGGGAATAAAATTAGAACTCACCACCAAAAGCCACTGAAGAACGTCCTGTACCACATGAAGGCTGATAAACACACTGTGGAATGACCAGTGCATCATAAAATACATTAGAAAGGAAATTCAAATATTCATGATATTCAGCAAAGATGAACACACAAATTACTACATATTCTGGGACACAGCAAAAGCAGTACTCAGAGACAAGTTTATAGCCCTGAGCTCCAACACAAACAAATTGTAGAGATCTGAAACCAACAATTTAATGAGACATCTGAGCCACCTTGAATAAGAGCAACAAGATAATCCCCAATCCAGTAGATGGAAAGAAATAATTAATATTAAATCAAAATTAAATGAATTAGAATCCAAGAAAAAACACAGAAAGAATCAACAAAAGAAAGAGTGGATTACTCGATAAAATTAACAAAATTGACAGAACTTTAGCAAATCTTAGAAAAAGAAGAGAACACATCCAAATAAATAAACTCAGAGATGAGAATGGAATCATCACCAGAGAAACAACCAAGATTCAGAACATTATAAGGGAATACTTCTCAAACTTTATGCTAATAAGTTTGAGAACTTGGCAGAAATGGACCTTTTCCTAGCAAATATTGACATGCTGAAACTAAACCAAGATGAGTTAAACCATCTTAACAGGCCCATATCCAACATTGAAATAGAAACAGCAGTAAGAGTCCTCCCATCTAACAAAAGCCCGATCCCAATGGATTTATAGTGGAATTCTACAAGGCCTTCAAAGAAGAGCTCACACCAACATTCCTCCAAATTTTCAATGAAATTGAAAGAGAAAGTTCACTACCAAACTCATTCTATGAAGCCATCATAACCCTCATCCCAAAACCAGGCAGGGATTCATCAAGGAAAGAGAACTATAGACCCATTTCTTGGATGATCAACACAATTTTAGCCAATCGACTTCAACAATTCATCCAAAAAAATCATATACCACGATCAAACAGGATTCATTTCAGGTTTCATTTCATGCAAAGTTGGTTCAATATATGAAAATCAATTAATATATTTCATCACATCAACAAGAGAAGGACAACAAACACATGTTTATCTCAATAGATGCAGACAAAGGATTTGACAAGATCCAACATCCCTTTACATTGCAGATTCTGCAAAAATTAGGAATCCAGGAAATATTCCTCAGTACAGCAAAGGCTCTATATGACAAACCTACAGCCAGCATTATACTTAATGGTGAAAAGTTAAAGCCATTTCCTCTTAACTCAGGAACGAGACAAGGATGTCCACTCTCTACACTTCTCTTCAATTTAGAATTAAAATGCCTAGTTTAACCATAAAACAAGATGCAAACATTAGAGGGATCCAAATAGGGAAAGAAGAAGGAAAACTATCCCTCTTTGCAGATGACATGATCTTTTATTTAAAGAATCCCACGGACTCCACTCTCAAATTACTCAAGTTGATTCAAAATATTGGTAAAGTAGCAGGGTATAAAATTAACCTTCAAAAATCAATGGCTTTTCTGTATGCCAACAATGAGAAAAGCGTGCTGAAACACGGAAAACAATTCTATTTGTAATAGTCCCACAAAAATAAAATACCTAGAAATTAACATACCCAAAGAAGTGGAGGATCTCAATGATGAAAACTTTAAAAACTTGAAAAAGGAAATCAAAACAGAACTTAGAAAGTGAAAAAAAACTGCCATGCTCCTATATTGGAAGGATCAACATCGTGAAAATGGCAACACTTCCCAAGGCTAGCTACAAATTCAGTGTGATACCTATCAATATTCCAACCTAATTCTTCAAGGAAATAGAAAAGGCAATCCAAAAATTCATATGGAACAATAAAAGACCCTGAATAGCAAAAACGATCCTTAACAGAAAGAACAGTGCTGGAGGAATATCAATACCAAATTTAAAACACTACTACAAAACCATTAAAATCAAAACAGCTTGCTACTGGCACAAGAACAGACCTCAGGACCAATGGAATAGAATTGAAAACCCAGAAATAAACCCACAGACCTATAGTCATCTAATATTTGATAAGGGAGCTAAAAAAATAGAATGGAAGTAAGACAGCCTTTTCAGTAAATGGTGCTGGCAAAATTGGTTAATCACTTGTAGAAAATCAAAAATAGATCCATACATTTCATCCTGCACCAGAATCAAATCCAAATGGATCAAGGACCTCGAGGTCAAAACAGACACTCTGAAATCATTACAGGTCTGGAATCATTACTAGGTCTCCTTGGCATAGGCCAAAACTTTCTTAAAAGAGATGCAGAAATACAACAAATCAAAAAGAAAATTTGGAAAAATGGGATTGCATGAAATGGCACAGTTTCTGCATGGCAAAGGATATAGCTAGCAAGATCAATAGAAAGCCTACTTATTGGGAGAAGATATTCACTACCATACAATGGACAAGGTTCTCATATGTAAACTATACCTGGAACACAAAACATTAAATCCCCCAACAACAAATCCTCAAAGAAATTACTGCCCAATAAATAAGTGGGCTACATTGCAACAATGAGATGTACAAGTCGTTATGTCGAAAACGAACTTTACAACTTTCGTGGGGGGGGGCAGGGAAGATTGGGGGTCGCGAGAAGGATGGGAAAGGATGGGAAGGGGAACCAAAGGAGGAGACTAAAATGCTTGATAAGAAATGTACTCATTATCTTGCCCATGTAATTGTAACTCCTCTGTACTTTATTTTCAAAATAAAAATAAATAAATAAATAAATAAGTGGGCTAAAGACTTACAAAGAAAAATCTGTGAAGAGGAAAGAAGAATTGCCAATAGACACATGAAGAAATGCCCGACCTCCCCAGCTATAAGAGAAATGCAAATCAAAACAACATGGAGATACCACATCACCCCAGTTAGAATGGCCATAGACAAGAACAATAATAACAGATGCTGGAGTGGATGTGGCCAGAAAGGGAACCTTACTTCATTGTTATTGGGAGTGTAAACTTGTTCAACCACTTTGGAAAGTTGTATGGAGGTTCCTCAAAAAACTCCTAGAGCTCTCCTATGACCCAGCAATCCCACTATTGGGCATTTACACAAATGATCACAAACAAGACCATACTAAATTTTCCAGCACAACTGTGTTTATTGCAGCATTATTTACCATAGCTACGATATGGAACCAACCCAGATGCCCTAGAGTAGATGAATGGATCAAGAAAATGTGGTAAATATAAACAAAGGAATTCTTTGCCTCCATCAGAAAGAATAACAATGCTCATTTGTTAGGAAATGGGAAGACTTAGAAAAAATTATATTAAGTGAAGTAATCCAGCCCCAAAGAAACATAGGTTCCATGTTTCCCTTGTTCAAGTATCACTTCTTGTTTTCACACACCCAGTCTATGTGTGAGGGTACTTTCTCCATGTTAAGCAATAGGGTAGTACTCACAATCTGAAGGGGAAAGTTCCAAAGTTTAACCCTATGCCCACATTAGAGGGTGTATAATTTAAAGTATTTTGAGACAAACTAATACTAGAATTGAAATGCTCCTTAGGGACATTTTCTTGGAGGTCATTAGTTTACCCAGGAGAAATATAAATATCCATAAATTTTGGAGCTAATTAGTAAATATCCGAATTAACACTAGATCCTAGATGTTGCATTATTACAAGTCAACATTGTATTATTGTTACATCAGAATCCTTCCCTACTTGCCAATATGTAAGAGAAAATGAAAGAAAGGCATTAAAGCAAAATGCTTTATCTTTTTAGGAATTTAATCCTAGTGGTGAGGATAATGTCTGAACTCTTCCATTCAATAAAAGCTTGAAGTTTATAAGAGCACTTCTTACATATAAGAATTTGTGGCAGGTTGATTGACAGGGTTATTTCATCATGGAGATATCACCAAAACACTGTTCTTATTGAAATTGTCTATATCTTTTTAGTTTTCAAATCCAAATTGCATATTTCCTTCAATATCTCTGCAACAGTTTTGGCCTTTTCTTCCTGCAAATTCTTTCCTTTCTTTACTTCTGTAAATCTGCGTTTATTACTTTCTTGTTTCCTTATTTATCTCATTCTTCCAATCTTGTCCACACTGGTACACATATTGTTCAGAATTGTTTCAGAACTTTCCTTTTCCTCTTCCCTTTAATAATGCCCCTGATTTTATTATTCTTTTTCATATTCATGGTCATGGATATTTTGATAATGTCTAAACAATCCTATATTTACATCTGTTTAATATAAACTTTAGAACTATCAGAATTTTTCCCCCTAAATCCATCATTTCCACCTACAATCCCTACCACCAAGAATATCACTAACACAGTTGCCTGGCCAGAGATGTAGAACACTTTAGATTTCTTCTTACCCTTCTGCTCCCACCCATTAGAAAAGATGAATGATCAAGATTTTGTGAGTTTCTGTCACTTTTATGATTTCTATGTAGTCCTTTTTATGCCCCTGCCACCAGCCTGTTTCGTATAATCATCACTGGTCACCTAGACATAAACAACCTTTTACAAAGTATGTTTTTCCCCATCGTCTTTTCCTATTGGTCCTTTCCATCATCAAATTACTTCTGCTTGTAAGCACACAGAGTGAAGAGCTCAGACACAAATTCTAGTATCATTATTTACTCATTACATTGACTACTGGCCTTACATTTCTCATCTGTAAATGGATGTAATCTACCAGAAATATTGAAGAATGTATTTTTTGACTTCTAGAGCAAAAAAAAGAAAAGTGAAGAGTCCTTACGTTTTCCCCCTTAGCTTACAAATAAGGAAAGAGTCAAATTCAGTTTGTTGGTATAAATATCACAAATTGTTTCATGCAGAAATAAAAATAAATTTTCCTCTTGGCTCTAAGGACCGTGTTCTTTTAAGGTAACTCCAGATATGTAAGTGGTATTATGTAAATTATGTCATGTGTTTACAGCTATATTGAAGAATATGTCATTGAAAAATATTGGTTATTGAATGGTGTCTTTATGAGAATGGTATTGGAACTAACCACACTAAGTTGAAAACTACATCTTAGTCCATCAAAATTTTTCTTATTGCTTTATTTGTTGCCAAGTGTTCTTAATACATTTATACATAGATTTTCTCCAATTAACTGCATGGAAACTAAAACTGATCATGGATTTCTACCTAATGAGTGAAGCATGCTTGAGTTATGTGTTGTTAACTTCTAGAGATATATAACTAAGCCAATGGCTATGTGGGTAGTGAAGGGCTTTCTCCTAAACTCCCAAGGCTAGAACAAACAAGATTTGTAACAGAAAACACACAGCTTATTATATTTTATCTATGTGGGATAATCAACATGTGCAAATAAACGATTTTATTTATAAGGAAACAATAGTACCAAGAAAAGTAAGTATATTTAGAGAGACTGAAAGTATAACATTAGGGTTTTTACTCTCTCACCTGTTTATGTGATTGTATTTCTTGATATTGAAACTCTCCTCTTGTTATTCTTATTGTATTAATCCAATGCTTTTTAGTACTATGTATTCAATGTAGGAAATCTGGCTTAAAAGATGTCTAAAAATTTTTCCTTTTCAATCACAACCTTGTCATTATCAGGCTACACTTCATCTTCATCAAAATTATTATTAGAATCATAAGTGCTAACTGTTGAACTTATGATACCTGTCTATGATTTTGCAATATTTGTATTTTGATTAATAATTTTAATGTTACCACTGTGCATGCATCCATGTTAAAATTTTGAATAAATTAAGAAACAATAAAAAAACCTAAGCCATATCAGGTAGCTTGTCTATGTGCTTATAACAAATTATTGAATAGATTTTTGAGGCATTGCAAATTCCTAACCCATATGAATTATCTTCCTCTCTCCCTGTCATTAGACACAAATATTTAAGAGTTTGAACAGAATTTTTTCAAGTAATATATTATAAACATTACTACAATACCAAGTGTGTATCTAAAATTCCCTTGAAATTAATAAACTCTAATTTCTATTGCAATATTAGTTAATTTACACTAGGAAACTTTTGTAAAAATAGACTGCCTATCTTTGAAATGAAAAATAGTTGAATAAAAGTTTCAGAGGGTGTTCCGGGATGATGGTGGAAGAGAAGTTGGAGGCTAAACAAGCTCCCAAATAGAAAGCAGTTTTTTTGTTCCATTGAATCATACCAAGTTTGCCGTCACAGGACAGAGAGTTAGGCCAGAGAAGGAAAATCCAGGCAAGGAGACAGATCTGAGCACTTGCCAGCTGCCACAGCTGCGGTGACAGCTGTGGTGGCTGTGGCAGCCATCGCCACCATACCTGCAACACAGAGAGTCCGGGACGAAGGCACCAGAGGTAGAGGCAGTAGGTGAGCAGATTCTACTCAACACCAGCAAGAACTGACAAGGAGCAGATATCTTCATCCTGAAGTTCGCAGACCAGAGACGACACAGGAAGCAAGATTCCGGCATGAGTAGAAGCCTGACATCCTCACTCCTTCTCAGGGATCAGAGGAGAGAAGGCCACCCCTCCCCTCTCCACTACCAGAGATCTCCATCTTTGATACTGACAAAGGCCTGCCTGAGCAGCTAGTTCTAACTCAGGCATTGGAAGAAAACAAGAGTAATTTAGCAGGTCACAGGAGCCTAAACTGACCTGCTAGGCTCAGCTCCATGCAGGGAAAAGTCACCCAGCACAGGCCTCAAGCCCCAGGAGTGGATTTCTTCACTGGGTACACAGAGACAGAGGCTGCCCCTCCCTACAGCAGCCTTTAAAATCAATTGAAATACAGTAAACATAAACCCTGAAAAAGCCTCCAGGCTGGGCTCTGTGAGTGACTCAGAAGCTAGCCCCTCAGGGAAAAACTACTGTTTGCTGAAAGGCCTCAACTCTACCCAGAACCTAGCCTCATCACAGCATCTCTAAACAAGAGGAAACAGCCATCTCTCTCTTTTGTGATACTCAAAGCAGATCTCCCTCCCATTGAACTAGCCTGGGAGGAGAATCAAAAAATCCTGGGTAAGCAGAACATTTTTCTGCCTGCTCATATTAACCGACTTAAGAAACCAACCAAGCCACAGCAAAATCAAACACCACAAACAGACCAGAGACTCCAACTAGAGACAGGTTAAGGACACAAGGGAGATACAGGATCTTCCCATTCCCCCCCAGAAAAAATCAAAGAACTTTTTTCTACCTTTTATTAAAAAATTTTTTCTAAAACTTTTTTTTTTTTTTTTTTTTTTGTCGGTTGTGGGGCTTGAACTCTGGGCCTGGGCGCTGTCCCTCAGCTCTTCAGCTCAAGGCGAGTGCTCTACCACTTGAGCTACAGCGCCACTTCCGGTTTTTTGGTGGTTTTATTGGAGATAGGAGTCTCACGGTTTCTCCTGCCCAGGCTGGCTTTGAACCGCGATCCTCAGATCTCAGCCTTCTGAGTAGCTAGGATTACAGGCGTGAGCCACCAGCGCCTGGCTCTTTTTTTAAATTTTTAATATTGAATTTTTTTGAAAAAAATTTATTTTCTATTAACTTCTTTTCTTCCTCTTATACTTTTTATTTTAAGGATATAAGTATGTGCTTTTTTTCTCTTTTTTCTTTTTTTCTTTCTTTTCTTTATTTTTTTTTGTTTAGCGCTACTGACCTTTTGATCATTTTTTTGTTTCCTTCTCATTCTTTTCACCTTTTCTTCTCTCAACCCGTAGGTGATTATTAGATCTTATTCCCCGTTGTGTACACACTTAATCCCGAAATGTATTACTCAATTCAAAACCTTTTAGACTTAAATTCCTTAATAGTAGTACTACCTCTTTATATCTATATAATATTTTAAGAATTTTTTAAAGTTTCCCACATCTCCTTTTTATCCCTACCCTTTTCTTATCCTATACACGTACTTCTCTGAAGATTATGCTTTTTAATTTGCATAATTTTTAAGTTTTTAAGTGTTTCACTTTTTAATTTTTAATATTTGTTTTTCTATTTTTTTCTCATCTCTTTTCATATCATTCTCTTCTTTTCTTTTCTTTCTCTCTACTATCATTCTATCCAACCTATTTCTCACTTTGAGATTAGGACTTATTTAAGTTAACTCACCCTCTTCCTTTCCATATCCTTCTATCCCTATTTTTACCCACATCTCTCCCTAGACCTAATCATTTCTGGTTTGCTAAATTCTTCTTTGCGGTTCGTAATCTGTGAATACATAGTTGTTTGATGTTGAATATATATATTTGTTGAACTAGAGTGTATCTGCAGACTTTGACTTAGCAACTACAGACGTTGGTTGATGGTTACCCTAAGATAGTGATCTAGCACAAAAGTGATGTCACTTTCATTCCAAATGGGCAGGGCAAGCAGGAAAAACACAAGACAAATGGCAAGTCGGGGTATCTCAACTCCAAATCATGACAATCAGTGGACAGAACAGATAATAATCCAGAGGAGAGCTCCCTAAAAGCTCTACAAACATTACTGGTAAACATGGTAAATGAAAAAATTGAAAACTTGCAAAGGACTCTGTATGAGCGTGATAGGGAGAAAGAGGAGGCAAAAGGAAGGCCAATACAGGAATATCGTGAGCATGAGGAAGGTACTCAAAGATTGATACAGGAATTGCTTGAGCAGCTCAAGAGCACTCAAACAGAAATGAATAAATAACAGGCTGAAATCAGTCAAAGAGAGCTACAGGAATCCCATGTTCCAGAGGAAGCTTATCAAGTAGTAATACAGGAATTTAGAGAGTAGGATGAGAATACACAAAGATGATTAAAGGCATTCATGGAATCCATAAATGGAGAACTGAAAGAACGCAAGGAGTCCAAAAAGGGAATGCTGAGTGTAACCCAGCAGAAGGAATGGTAGTCCAAGGAAACCATAACGTATCAACTAAGTGATTTGAGAATAAACACTGAACAGCAAATTAAGGAAGTAAAGAAGTCTATACAAGATCTAAAGCAAAGCTCCAACAAAGACTTTGAAGCCATCAAAGCCAACCAACTAGAAAGAAAAGAAAAAAAAAACAAAGTAGAAGTCTTGATATTAGGTTAGAACTTGCAGAAGATTGAATCTCGGGATTGAAGACAGCATGGATATTATAGAGAAAAAACATAATCATCCAAGACAAATCCAAGAAATATGATAGATCTATTCAACATTTGGAAGACACCATCAGAAGGCCTATTCTGAGGATAATGGGTGTAGAGGAGCACTTAAAAAGAGAAGTTAATGGTCTAGGAAATTTGTTTAACAGGATGCTAGCAGAGAACTTCCCAAACTTGAAAAAAGATAGGCCTATTCAGATACAAGAAGTTTTAGGACTCCAAATAGACCACTGTCACATTATAATCCACACTGGATAAATTCAGACCACGGAAAAGATCCTTAAAGCTGTCAAGGGGAAAAGATCAATCACCTATAAAGGGAAACCAATGAGAATCACCTCAGATTTCTCAGCAAAGGCAATCAAAACAAGAAGAACCTGGAATAATGTATGCCATGCACTACAAACAACTATCAACCAAGAATACAGTACCCAGCTTTGCTCTCCTACATAACCGAAGGTAAACTAAAAACCTTCCATATCGAAGAACAACTGAAACAATATATCTCCACCAAACCAGCCCTACAAAAGATTCTTAATGATTTCCTACACAGAGAAAACCAACAAGACCACAAAAACGCCAAGAAACCACACCCAAACTGAGAATTCAAGAACCATAGGAAGAACCCAGTTGCTGCAGCCCCCAAGAAGGTGCATAAAATGGCAGAAACTCCCAAATAACTCTCAGTCCTATCTGTCAACATTAACGGACTTAACTCTCCAATTAAGCAATATAGACTACTCAGTTGGATTAAAAAGCAAGATTTTTCTATCTGTTCCCTTCAGGAGTCACATCTTGCCCATAAAAACAATCACACTTTCAACATGAAAGGCTGGAACCAAATCCACCAACCAAACGGCCCCTATAAACAGGAAGGAGTTGCAATCCTAATATCAGATAAAATAGACTTCAAATTAAAATTAGTAAGAAGTAATAAAGAAGGTCGCTACATAATAATAATTAAGGGATCTCTCCTCCATGAGAATATTACAATTGTAAATACCTATTAAACAAACAACAGAGCACCCAAATTTATCCAAGAAACACTACTTTTCCTCAAATCCCACATAGATCCAAAGACATTCATTGTTGGGGACTTTAACACACCACTTTCCCCACTAGATAGATCAACTGGAGAAATCGCATATCTAAACAACTGTATAGATCAACTAGATTTAAGAGACATCTACGGAATATTTCATCCAGCAGCATAAGAATACACGTTTTTCTCAGCAACACATGGAACATTTTACAAAGTAGTCCACATTTTAGGCCACAAAGCAAACTTGTCCAAATTCAAAAACATTGAACTTATACATTGCATTCTCTCAGACCACAAGGGAATAAAATTAGAATTCAACAACAAAAGTCACCGCGGAGGGCGGGGGAGGACCTGATGGGGGTGATGGGTAGTATGGGAAGGGATGGGAAGGAGAAATAAAAAGGAGGCAACAATGCTTGATACGAAATGTACTCTTTATCTTGACCATGTAATTTTAACTCCTCAGTAAGGTATTCTCACAAAAAAAAGCCCTGAAAAAAAATAACAAATAAATATAGATCTTTATAGAGTGCTAAAGGTTTCTATACATTCTTCAGTTATATAGACTACATTCTTACCAACTCTTGGGTATTTATTATGCCTCCATGCAATTAATATGACTGTTTCCAACCTTAATGAATTTTTAATTGAATCAACCACTGTTCTGAAACTATTCCATCCATGGAATTAAAAGTATTCTTTTAATGTGTCAAAAATATTCATTAAAATCCATCGGCCTCCTAAAATCACTCTGTTTAATTTTATATTATCTTTCAGGAACAACTAATTCAACCTTGACATTCATAAAATTCCATCAGTATTCCTATGAATAGGAATGAGACTCTTAGGATTTCCCTCCATTGGTAGGGGACAGGAACGGGCTTCTAACACAGGTCTTATGTTGCCGAGATGGTCTATGGCTTCCCTGATAGTCCGCCAGCCTTCAGAAATGCCAGTTTACAAATAATTTTCAGCAATGTCATTCAAATCCAGGATGGTTACCTTGCAAAGAAGGCAAGTGTAAAACTGGAACCATATGTAAGTTGCCGGATTTTTACCTGTCTTTTATTTTTGTTTTTCCTGTCAGTCTTTGGGGCCCAGGAACTCAGGTTCAGCTATGGGTACAGTGGCTGCACCCCAGCCTAGAGTGATCAAGGCTGAAGCAGAGTTGCCACTACCTGAGTTCAAGCCCTGTACTTGAAAAAACAAAAATTAATTAATTAATTAATTGAAATATTTTAAAAATTGTGAGGCTCCTTGGCTTGGAATTCACGCCATTTTTTCTCCAGGCCTGGGATTTGAACTCAGGGTCTGGGTAAATCTGCAGCATTGTGGGGGAACGGGAAGCTCACCGTGCTGGAGGACAAGAAAGTCAAGCCTGTTCTCAGGGCCTGAATTCAAGTCCTAGCACTCGAAAAAAAATAATATTCATATACATTTTAAATACATGATTTATATTTACATGCACTTTTAATGCATATTGTGGTTGTTCATTTTATTTTGTGTTTTATTTATTTTTATCTATTTAATGAGTATGATTGCACATATAACATTTTTTACATCATATTACATAGGACATGGATTTGCCTATGTATTATACATCATTCCTGAAACCCAGGACTTTCACCGATAAGGAAAACAAGTGAGACAATTGGCTTCTTCCACCAGGATTAAGTTTTGGGCAGTTCTGTGATTTGAACTCCAGGCCTAGAAGGCCCACTTCATGAATGGGTTAATGTTAGCACAACAGTCTGATGCAAGTGAAGTTGCTGAGCAAATTTGAGGACCTGAGATCAAGGCCTAGGAGTGACCAATATATAAACAGATAGATGTGTAGCTTGCTGTGTGTGTGTGTATTTACATATGTATATTCATCTATAAATAAATGTATATATAGAGAGACAGACATTTATGTAGATTCTAGTGTATAACTCTATATAAAGTGATGTCTGTCTATATATTATTTTTATATATTCTATTACTACCAATTATTTGTTCTAAAATTATGCCCCCATGAATTGCTCATGGTAGAAGACTTAATAAGGTACTAATTAAATTAATCAATGACTTATATTTATTGTATACAATCTTATACTAGAAAGACTAGCTAATTAGTAATTAAATTAGTAAATGTCAAACATTCTATTAGTGTTCCTATAGATAGGAACGAGTGTCCTAGGATCTTCAGCCGTGTGTAGGTGGCAGTCCCAGGATCATGGAACTTAGGGCCTAGGTGTCTCTGTTGGGCTCAGGCTTCACTGACAGCCCAGGAGCGTTAGGCCATGCAAGGTCACATACAATTTTCCAGCCGAGTCATTGAGACCCAGGATGGTCACAGTGCCAAGGAAAAAGAGGTAAAATGGTTGTGTAAAAATTCTGTTTTTTTCTTTCTCCGTTTTTTTTTCCTTTGGCTTGATGTACTTTTGCCAGTGCTGGGAGTTGAACTTGGGTCCTAGGATCCCCGGATCATTTGTGAGTGTAAATGCTGTACCCCAGCGTATGGTAATCATGGTTTAAGACAATAAAGTGCTTCCTTCAGCAAAAGGAGCTCAGGGACAATGTCTAGACTCACAGTTCAAGCCTCAAAAAAATCCATTAAAAAAAGCCATGAAAAAGCCACAAAAAAGAGCCATTAACTACATGTGTCTGTGTATGTATGCATGTATTTCTATCGGTGAACATCCAAAGTCGCTGTGAAGAAAGGCACCAAGCTAGGAAATTTGCTTTGGATAGAATGATTTCACACCACAGACAGTGTTTTCAAGACAGTGCATGTTCTGTGGCTCCCCTCACTGTTCCCAGGGTATCCTGAGGGTTTCTGTGCACCACAGGCTGCTGGAGGAAATCTGACTCACTGTTGGAACAGGCAGACAAAAAGCTTCACTCCTGTACAGCTGTGTAACACACAATTTATCCGGGGCAATTAGTGAGGATGAGTGTGGATGGGCTCTGAAGGCCAGGAGAAAAAGGCCTCTTTGTACCCCAAGCTAACTCTTTCCAATGTGCTCTGTTTTGGTAGGAAGCCTTCATTTGTGCCACCTCTTGTGGCAGGCCAAGGTCCCTGCTCTTGTCCTGTCTTTGTGAGACTATGTTCCAATGTTGAAACAAACTGCTACAATTAATTCAAGAGTCCTTCTGGCAGACAACTAGGGAGCTGAACCTAATAAAAAGATTCCTAGTTGGCAATGGTGGTGCCTCCCTAAGATTCTGGAAGTTTGTTAAATCTAAGCACTTGTGCAAAATCACAATCCTTCCTGTCATCTAGGTCTTGTGAACCTTATCCGGTTTTGAAACCTTTGTCCTCTCCTAGTCAGGCCCTGGGTGGCTAGGTTTTGGGGTTGAACACAGGGCCAGGGTGATGACCATGAGCTCAGAGCAGAATCCAGGTGCTTTACCATTTTGTGTCACAACTTCACTTCTGCTCTATGTGTATGTGTGTGTGTGTGTGTGTGTGTGTGTGTGTGTGTGTGTGTGTGTGTGTGTCCCCATACACTAGTCCTGGAGCTTGAACTCAGGACATGAGCATTGTACCTGTTTCACCTGTTCAAGGATAGCACTCTACCACTTGAGCCAGAGAGCCACTTCAGACTTTTTTTCTAGGGATATAGTACTAAGGATTCAAACCCAGGGTTTCATACATGCAAAGCACTCTACCCCTAACTCAAGTTCCCAGCTCTCCACTTCAGGTTTCCTTCTTTCTTGTAAGTTAGAGGTGTTCAAGTCTGGGCTTCGGTGCTGTCTCTGAGCTCTTCAGCTCAAGTCTAGCTCTCTACCACTTGAACTACAGCGCCCCTTCAGACTTTCTGGTGGTTCATTGGAGATAAGCATCTCAAGGAATCTCATGCCCAGGCTGGCTTTGCACCATGATCCTCATCTCTCAGCCTCCTAATTAGCTAGGATGACAGGCATGAGTTACTGATGCCCAGCTTCCACTTCAAGTTTCTAAGTGGTGAATATAAGATAGTAGTATCATGGGACATGTTGTCAGGTTAGATGGCAGCTGTCAGCACCAGACTCCCAGCTTGCTCTGTCATGAGGTATTTGTAGTCCTATACTTGTGATGAGGTATTTGTAATCCTATACTTACATCATTGCAGTCAGAACATTCTATCTTTTTTTTTTGGTGCCAGTCCTGGCTCTTGAGTAAGGGTCTAGACACAGTCCCTAAGTTTTTATGCTCAAAGCTAGTGCTCGACTGCTTGGTTGACAGCACGACTTCTGGATTTTTTTGTGTACACAAAAGTCGCAGGGCTTTGTACTTACTAGGCAAACATTCTATCATTAAGCCCCAGGAGTAACAATTATATGAACAGATAAATGTATAGATTGGTAGATAGACGAATAATTGCATATGTCTAAAACAAGAGAGAGATGTCTATATATTATGAAATTGCATATACAATATTACTACCGATTATTGGCAATTAAATTATTCCTTGTTAAGTATCATGATTGAACACATAATAAAGTATTAATTGAAAATTAATCAATATACTATAATTGTGTATAATTTTATAATTTCGTACACTAACTACTAATTTAATTGTTAAATTTATAACATTCCATTCGTATGGATATATATGGGAATAGGTTTCTGAGTATCTCCATTCATTAGTGGCAGTCCTGGGTTTTGACCTCCAGGGCTAAGTTGCTGGTTTTGGCTATGGCTTCCCTAATACCCTGCCAAACATCAGCAATGCAAGATAATCTACGCTTTCTGGGCCTTGTCATTTAGACCTAGGGAGGTCACAATACGAAGGAAAAAAAGTAAAACTACCTCCTTGAACTTCTCAGTTTTATGCTTCTCCTTTACAGTTTTTTAATTTTTTTTTGCCACTCCGAGATTTGAACTCGGGTCCTGGGATGCCACCACCAGCTGTGGCAGACATGCTAAGACCTGGGTTCAAGCCCCGTGCTAGGCCAAAATAATAATAATAATAATAATAACAACAACAACAATAATTATAATTATAATTATAATAAGGCCCTGGTTTGGAATTTGCACCATTTTTCTAGTAGGCCTGGAATTTGAACTCAAGGTCCGGGTGAAGAGGAAAGGCTCACCGTCCTTGAAGACAAGAAATTCAGACCAGTTCCCATTGCCTGAATTGAAGTCCCAGCATTGGAAAAAGTAATATTAATATATGAGATCTATTTACATACGTGGGTTATTGCATATGACATTTATTACCCTTATTTATTTAGTATTTAGTATATACACATGTAACATTTCTTTTATTACATCATATCACATAGGATATAGTTGCATATGGATTATATATCATATACTGAGACCAAGAACTTTCACAGAGAAGGAAAATAATGTGTCAAAAATTGGCTTCTTACTCCACGAATAAATTTTTGGCCATGCTGGGATTTCATCTCACAGCCTACAATGTACAATCCATAAATAGGGTCACAGTCTTAGCAGACCAGCCTCCTGCAAACTGAGCTGCCAGGAAATTCTAAGTACCTGTGATCAAGCCACTAGTAGTGCCCCATATATATATATATATATATATATATATATATATATATATATATATATATATTGACAAATGTGTAGATTGAAGTAGATAGAGAGATAGATATAAACATATATACATATATATACATATACAGAGAGAGGGACTGTGAGGATATTAAATTATATACATTATTACCAATTATTAGTTATTAAATTTTGCCTCCATTTAATGAAGTATCCGTGTTGAATACTTATAAAAGCATTAATTAAGAATTAATCAATATCCTTAATTATACCATGGTGCTAGAATGGAAGACATAAACCCAATAATTTTTGTGTGTCATTCTAAAATAGGGTCATGAATCCACTGCACATTTTAATTGTTACTTTAAGAACACTTCATAAGCATTCCCATGAACAGGAATGAGTTTGTCAGGCTCTCCCTCCATTTGTGGGTGGCAGTACTAGCATTCAAACTGCAGGCCTGGGTCGTTTAATTCGAATGCAAACCATTGGAATGACACCGTGAAGATTTCAGATTGTTATGATTTAAAAAAGGAAAAAGAAGAAGAAAAGTAAGCAAGGTGCTCGTGGCTTCTGCTTGTAATCCTAGCTCCAAGATGTAGAGAATGCCAATTTGAATTCAGCCAGGGTGGGAAAGTCTACGACACTCTTCTTTCCAAGAGATCACAGGAAAAAAAAACCCATGCATGGGGTTGTGGCTCAAGGGCAGAGCACTACTCTAGAGCAAAAGGTGCTCAGGAATAGAGCCTAGGCTCATAGTACAACCCGGGGCCTGCCAAAATTAAAAAAGGAGCCATTAACACCTTGTATCTGTTTATGGACAATGGGCATTCAGCAGGTTGCCCATGCCCAGCCCCCCAACCTGGGCAAGCTGGGACAAGTCCTCAGAGAGTACTGTTGCTCAGGGCAACAGGAACAAAGCCTCCTTCTCTGCCATTTAAGAACTGAAGCCTTATATTCTGGCTGAGGTGTCCCATTGGGACACCATGAAGCCAGCCACTGCCTCCAGGGAAAGCACAGTTCCTAGGCTGTAGGAGTTGTCAAAGCTTCTTGCGCCATATTCTCTATCTTTCTGTAGGATGTGAGCCTAGACTTCTGTGGTCTGTGGCTATCACTCATTTATCATTCCTCATTGATGAGTCACAGGCTGGTCCCAAATCGTAGCAAAGATATGAAATAGACATTTCTACACCAAAGTGGGTAAGCCAATAAACCCCACCCTCATAACTCCCATTAGAAGGGAGCCTTGGGCTGAGATTGTGGTTTAGCTGTAGAGTGCTTACTTAGCCCGCATGCACAAACCCTGGGTGCGATTGTTCAATACCACAGAAACAGAAAAAGCCAAAATTGGTATTGTGGCTTAAGTGATAGAGTGATAGCTTTGAGCAAATGAAGTTCAGGTATATGCTGAGACCCTGAGATGAATCCCCAAGACTGTCAAAAAGAAAAAAAGCCATCCTGGTGTGATATTTTGTTCTGGGACTCAGAGGAGGGCTGAGGTTATAGATAAGAGGTAGAGTAGAGGACGGGTGCTGGTGGCTCACCCCTGTAATCTTAGCTACTCAGGAGGCTGAGATCTGAGGATCCCAATTGCAAGCAAGAAAGTCTATATGAGACACTTTTCTCCAATTAAACACCCAAAAAGCCAGAAGTAGAGCTGTGGTTCAAGTAGTAGAACACTAGCCTTGAGTACAAAAGCTCAGGGATTGGATAGCTTCCAGGCTATGAATTCAAACCCAGGACTGGCACACACATGCACACACACACACACACACACACACACACACACACACCAAGATAGAGTATTTGCCAGTCGACCTGCACAATTTTCATCTCTAGAAACTCAATATTTAAAAAAAAAAAAGAGGGAGAAGGGAAGGAAAGACTTGCTCCACGAGGTGATATAACCAATGCCAAAATTCCACAGGTGTTCTAAGATGTGGATTTAGGACAGAGAGCCTCAAGCAGAAGGTACAGCATGGGCAAAGCTCCTGAGGTGTGGTGTAGAGCAGATGGTGTGGTGGAATGATGGTGATGTGGCTTCAGACAAGTCTGGTAGGACATTCAAGGCTGGGTCAAGTTTTTATTTGAGTCACAGGTAGGGCAGAGGGTGGGGTCCCAGAATGGGGCCCAGGGGGAAGATTAGTTGGCTTTTTACCAGAGATCCCGGCCATTTCCGGTGCCTGGAAGCTTATTTTTCACAGCTCCTCACCCTCAGACCTCCTTTGCATGGAGGAGTCAAGACAAATGCAGGGAAGGACACTTGCTTAAGAAATGCTTCTAGGGGCTGGGAAGGTGGCTTAGTGGTAGAGCGCTTGCCTTGCATGCCTGAGGCCCTGAGTTCGATTCCTCAGCACCACATAAGCAAAAAGAAAAAAGCCGGAAGTGGTGCTGTCGCTCAAGTGGTAGAGTGCTAGCCTTGAGCTGAAGAGCTGAGGGACAGCACCCAGGCCCAGAGTTCAGGCCCCACGACTGGACCCCCCCCCCCCCAAAAAAAAAGGAATGCTTCTAGCCCAATGCCACCAGTGGCTCAAACCCTGTAAATCCTAGCTACTCAGGAGACTGAGATAGAGATTGTGGGTCAAGCCAGCTCAGGGGAGGAAAGTTAGTGAGACTCTTCTTGCCGATGAACTACCAAAAGCCCAAAATGGAGCTGTGGCTCAAGTGGTAGAGTGCTAACCTTGAGGGAAAAAAATTAAGAGACAAGAGCCTAACCCCTGAGTTCAAGCCCCAGTACTGGCACCTAAAAAAATAAAGAAAAGCTTTCAGAAGCTCCTATTATACTGTGGTGAAAAGCCAGATCAGCCAGGCACTGGTGGCTCACACCTGTCCTCCTAGCTCCTCAGGAGGCTGAGATGTGAGGATCACGGTTCAAAGCCAGACCAGGCAGGAAAGTCCAGGAGACTCTGATCTCCAAGGAACCTCCAGAAAACCAGAAAAAAAAAGTGGTGCTGTGGCTCAAGTGGTAAGCCGAACAGCTGGGGGACAGCCCACAGATCCAGAGTTCAAGTCCCATGACCAACACCTGGCCTGCTTGGACCTCACTCTGTGGCTCTAGGCAGAGTACTTTCCAGTGGGCCACTGAGGGTCTCCCAATGTCTAGGTTTCCTACAAGTCTTGAGAGCAGCCTCTTTGGAGGCCTTTGCCTACAGAGCAGGCCACAGTATCAGAGAAGGTTCGAGCCTTGGAGCACGGAGGTCATTAATCTGTTCATTAGAATGGCATCTGTCATGGATGCACTGTGGATCTGAGCAGTAAATCGAAGTCTCAGACCACGGTTCTGGGCCAGGAGGGGCAGTAGCTGCAAGACGGCACAGCAGGTAATGCACACTCACTTGAGTATCACAAGAGTGTGAATCTGTCAGGCACATTTGGCCTGGTGTTGAGTTGGGCTCATGAAAGACTTGTAGTCTCAGGTATCCACAGCCAGCAGGCTGCTGCTGGTAGCAGTCGCTATCCCAGGAGTCACAGGGCTCGGAGCCTTACTTTCCTCACCAGTGCTCGGGGGAGATGAAGGTATGCAATCGTGGGCCGACTACAAACGAGCATCCATAGTGTCCTTCCCTTGGTCCTGTGGCCCCGTGCATAGATGGAGGGGCAGGTTCCATGGAACTTACTGCCATGACCCACACCCCTCAGCCCAAGAATGACTTAGGGAAAAACTACTTGATCTGCCTTGAGAGTTTACTATGACTATGCCTCAGGAATGCCCCCAGTTTTCTAGCTGAGCTCAACACTAACATCTTCTTCTCTGTGTGTGTGTGTGTGTGTGTGTGTGTGTGTGTGTCTGTGTCTTTGTCTGTGTCTGTGTGTCTGTGTGTGTATGTATGCATGCACACATGTGCACACATCCTGGTACTCGGGCTTGAACTCAGGACCTGGACTCTGTCCCTCACCTTTTTCATTCAGTGCTAGCACTCTACCACTTGAGTCACAGCTTTTCTTCCAGCTTTTTTGGTGGCTAGCTGTAGAAGAGAGTCTCACAGACTTTTCTAGCTGGGCTGCCTCTGAATGGCAATCCTCAGACCTCAGATTGCTGAGGATGCTTGGAATAGGAAGGCATGAGCTATTAGCACCTGGACACACTTTCCTTCTTGGCTTAAAAAGACCACCTCTCCCCCAGCCGAGCACCTACAGCTACCCTCCTACCCCAGGCTACAGAAGAAACATACCCTCCCATGAGGACAAAAAAATGGAATCAGGTTTGAGCTTTATGTTCTCCACACAGTCAAGGGCTGCTAGGAGCTGATGTAGAGGTCAGAGATCTAGGCCATGGCAAGTAGACTCTGTTAGAACAGAAGAGCATATGAAAAGACATCCTTGCAAATGGGTGCCAGTGGCTCATGCCTAAAATCCTAGCTACTTAGGGCTGACACCTGAGGATCAATCAAGATTCAAAGCTACCCTGGGCAGACTCTTATCTCCAATGTATCACCAAAAGCTGGGAAGCAGAGCTTCAAGTTCAAGTGGTACAGCAACAACCTTGTGCAAACAAGCTAAAGGCTACCACCTAGGCTCTGAGTTCAAGTCCTGGTAGACACACACACATATGCACACACGCATGCACGCAAACACGCATGCAAGCACATGCATCCACTATCATCCTTAACACTAGCCAATTGCTCATACCAGCAATCCCAGCTACTCAAGAGGCTGAGCTCTTAGAATGGCAGCTTGAAGCCAGCCTAAGCAAGAAAGTCCGTGAGACTCTTCTCTCCACTAACTACTAAAAACGGTGAAAAGTGATCTGTGATTCAAGTGGTAGAGTGTTAGCTCAGGGACAGTGCCTAGGCTCTAAGTTCCAGCTCTGAGATGTTTTTTTTTTTTTTTTTTTTTAATAGGCACCCTTTGTCATCCCCACCCCTACAGACCATAAATCCAGATTCTGGACATCCTAGATCTCACTTTTGCTCCTGCCACTTCCATAGCACTGCCACAAACGGCCAGTGTGTGGCCAGCCATGACTTAAGAAGTGGACTTACGCAAGGAGGGCATAACCAGGTCAAGGCTAATGCCCCAGAACATTGAGGTATTGGCCATACCAGTCTCTCAACCCCCAGTTCCCGGGCCCTGGAATCTTAAGTCTGTGCCTCTGTATTCTGGGTATGCGGAATTGTCTAGAAGGACCTGAGAGGTCCAGCTGGGGCTGGAAGATAGACTTGGCTGTGATAATGTTCGTTGACATTTCCTAGACAACAACAGATACTTCCAAGCCACCTGGGTCTCACCTCCCATTCAGCCCAAGATCCTTCTTGCTTGGACAGCCTTCAGTCAGCTACCAAGTTCAAGTTGGTCAGAGTCACTGGCAACCACCCTTCTCCCACTCCACTGCCAGCCTGATGGGAGGGACATGCAGCCAGAGGCCCAGCTGAGAAAAAGGACAAGACATAACATGACTGAACCCCACCCTTCCAGAGGTAAGGGAGAACCTATGCCAGTCGGCCCTGCTGACCCAGAATCCCCTGGAGGTGGCCAAATATATGGACAACCGGACGTGGGCCCCAATGAAAAGCTGGAATATGCAGGTCTCTGACAATTTAGGACTCATTGTAGACCCTGACAGAGGGCTAAAGGGAAGGCTGTAATGGAATAGGGGCAACATCCGAGGTCAGGAAGAGGAAGACAGGCACCCAGGATGGAGACAGAGAAAATGAGGGAAACACACACACACACACACACACACACAGGGGTAGCCCAAGACCTTATCAGTCCCTGAGCACCGGAACATCCCAAACCCCAAGAAGATGACACTACCGTCTTCAAACCAACTGTAGACAAATCTCAGCCTCTCACACGTCTGGAATGGCTCATAACACAGCATGGCATTTCCTACTGTACACAATTCTATGTAGAAAACTCATCCACCTTATTTTTGGTTGTCGGTCATGGGGTTTGAACTATGGGCCTGCACACAGTCCCTCAGTTCTTCAGCTGAAAGTGTGTGCTTTACCACTGGAGCCACAGCACCACCTCCGGTTTTCTGGTGGTTAATTGGAGATAAAATCTCATAAACTTTCCTGCCCAAGCTGGCTCATTACTAACAGAGCTGGCATCCTTACTAAGTGCTGGCCATGCTCTCTGTCCCCCTGGGGAGCCACCCCCTGCGGGCCCCACCCCCAGGTCCTCCCAAGCTCCCTCTGCCACCAACCAGGAACAAGGGAGTACACAGCTCCAGGGAACACAGATCACTTGGTATTATAATTTAAGCGTTTCACCCATCCAGGCCCCAAAACCTAAGACACAACACCCATGCACCTCCCCCCAAAGATAGCAGTTAGAAGTTACCAAAAGGTCCAGAGCTCCATGTTACAACCCACTTCTACACACACACACACACACACACACACACACACACACACACACACACACACACACACACAAATCTGGCACAGGTGGTTCATGTCTGTCATCCTAGCTACTCAGGAGGCTGTGGTCTGAGGAATACAGTTCAAAGCCAGCCCATGCAGGAAAGGCTCTGAGGCTATTATCTACAGTGTACCACCAAATAGATAGAGATGGACCTGTGGCTCAAGTGTCAGAGCACTAGCTTTGAGCTCAGAAGGTCAGGAACAGCACGTATGCCCTGAGTTAAAGGCCCAGTTCTACCTACAAACACACACAGACACAGAAAGACATGGACACAAACACAGACACACAAACACAGACACACTACACACACACACACACACACACACACACACACACACACACACAGTGACAGCCCAAGGTTTCAGTAGTCCCTGAGAACAGAACCATGAACTCATTCCATTAGGATCATATACCATCCCCAAGAAGGTGGCACTACCGACCTCAGACCCACTGTAGACAAACCATTGAGCCTCTCACATATCTGGAATGTCTCATAGACCAGCATGACATTTCACACCGTACACACTGCTATGCAGAAAACTTAGCCACCTCTTTTTTTGTTGTTGCTCATGGGGTTTGAACTCTGGGCCAGGTCACTGTCCCTCAGCTTTTCAGCTGAAGGTGAGCATTTTCCCACTTAAGCCACAGCACCACTTCCTGTTTTCTGGTGGTCCATTGGACATCAAGTCTCACAGACTTTCCTGCCCAAGCTGGCTCTGAACATGGTCTTCACATCTCAGCTTTCTGAGTAACTAAGATGACAGTTATGAGCCACTGGAGACTTCTGGTTTCAACCACCTTCACATACCCAGAGGAAAACCATCTCATAAGGCCACAAACTTCTTGCAACCCTTCACTTCAGACTTTGTCACCAAGCATCCAAATCCATCCTTTATTGGAGAGAATACACACACAGCAATCCCACCTCTGCACCCATTCGCTCACTCCCTGCCTGCCACAAGCTCCGTCCTCTTGAAGCTGTGGCTTCAAGCTGGGGTAAACTTGGGGAGTTCTTAGAAATGTCTGTACAGTGGGAAGAGCACCTGATCTCCCAACCACAGCACCCCACCTTTTCGTCCCTCTCACACCTGGACCATCCATTGAAGGCAAATATGTTTTACTTTCTTTCTTTTTTCAATTGTGGGGCTTGAACCCTAGGCCTGGGTGGTGTCCCTGAGCATTTCAGCCCTAGGTGAGCACTCTACTACTTAAGCCACAACACAACACCACTTCTGCTTTTCTGTTGGTTCGTTGGAGATAAGAGCTTCAGGGTTTTTCCTGCCCCGGCTGTCTTTGACCCCTGATCCTCAGATCTCACCTCCTGAGTACCTAGGAAGACAGTCATGAGTTAGTGTCACCCGGCCAAAGATACTTTCCCATGCCTGT
This sequence comes from Dipodomys spectabilis, assembly GCF_019054845.1. Classification (NCBI taxonomy): domain Eukaryota; kingdom Metazoa; phylum Chordata; class Mammalia; order Rodentia; family Heteromyidae; genus Dipodomys; species Dipodomys spectabilis. The sequence continues at coordinate 2,800,493 of NW_024870734.1, read as the reverse complement.
CATCCTATGCCTTCAGGAGGCTGAAATCTGTGGACTGCAGTTGGATGCCACCCTTGGCAACAAAGTCAATGAGAACTCTTTATCTCCAATTATAAACACCCAAACAAGTTGGAAGTGGAGCTGTGGCTCAAATGGTAGAGTGCTAGCTTTGAGTATAAATGACAAGGGATAGGACCAAGTCCCTAGTTTCAAGCTTTTGCTAGTAAAGCCCCACCCAAGAAAGGGAAGCAGGTGGGCATATGGGAGCTGAAAGCTCAGACATAATACTCAAGACTCCCAGAACAGACTGCTCTGATTCTTTAGAGTCTATGTCCTATATCATGGTAATCTTAGATGGAACTTGCCATGCACCAAGTTAGGATGAACAAGTACAATTGCATATTCAGGATCCCCTGACCTTATCAAGGACTCAAGATCTCTCACTGTCCTGCCTCTACACTGGGTAGGGAGTTGAAGTCTAGTTGTCCAAGCACAGGATGTGGGAATGCAAGGATTTCTTGGCCAAGGGATGCAGACTCAAGGGCTTCAGGTTCCTCTCTCTCAGGAAGGAGAAAAGGGCTGATCTATCCCAGGAATGTTCCTGGGTTGTGAGTATCCTCAAAGAAACAACCCTGCTCAGAGACTAGTGCCTCTGGTTTTCCCACCAGCCTCTATCCAAACCTGCCCCACCTTCAGTCTGCCCTCTCTGAATCCCAGATCTGCCATGTAGACTAAAGGCTGAGCCTGCAAAGAGACCCATCTCTGCCTCTGAGAATGGCAATCACGGGGTCCTCGCGCCCCCTAGCGGAAGTTTGGGGCAACAAGGGTCCTTATTCCCATCCTCATTCCTTGGCTGTCCTGTGCTAGTGGCCAGCTTACTTCTGTCTCTGGTGGAGGAAAGAACAGGTTGGGGGGGGGGGGTGTCAACTTCAGATTGAGCCCTGGAAAGTTCCAGTCCCCAAGGAGGTACTGCACAGGCATCCTGCAGTGGACGATAGCCAGGTGGTCAATGGTGAACCCAATGTGCCAGAACTCTTAATAGCAGTTTGGCTGGGTCCAGGGGTCTATCACTTTTGGTCTAGGTTGTCAGGCGAAGTCATGGCTCCAATGTCATGACACTCCTTATCTGTGATCGTCCTCCCTCTTCATCTTCCTTCTTATCCCTTGCTGACCCCTCCCCAACACTCCCTCACACCACTACCTCCCTAGGGCGTGGACAGCTTATTCTTATCTGACCAGAAAATAAACTCATTGGCTCCAGGGATGATTGAAGCCTGGTGACCCACCCTGAGTCCTAGTGTCTACCTGAGGCTCCTTCCGTCAGCAGCCAGCTACCACACAGCTCCTGGATATCAGAAAGTTCCTGAGGTGTCAGTAGCTTGGTCCTACATACTGGCTTTATGCTCTGAAATTGTCCCCACATAGATTGTGAATGGTTGGCTCCCTTGATCCAGGGACTCCAAACCAAGGCTCACATGTTCTCCCTTCTTCCTTCCTTTCCTCTTTTTCTCCATCCGGCCTTCCCTCCTCTTTCTCTCTTTCCTTCCTTTCTCTCACTCCTGGGCCTTGAACTCTGAGCCTAGGTGCTGTCCCTGAGCCTTTTTACTCAAGGCCAACAGACTACGACTTGAGCCACACATCCACTTCTGGTGTTTTCTTTTTGGTAGTTAGTTGGAGATAAGAGTCTTACAGGCTTTCCTGCCTGGGTCTCAAGCATCGATCCTCCCATCACAGCCTCTTATGTAGCTAGGATGACAGGCATGAAGCACCGGCATCCAGCTCAAACCAAGATTTCTTCATGTGTTGTGGAACCAGCAATGGAAACTCTCATTGTCTATGACCCCTCCAGAGCCTGGCGCACACTGTGACTCTTTCTTGCATAAATAAATGAGCATCTGTTTACAAAAATACTACAGAAAAGTCCCATCCCATTCAGGTAAGCATCATGGTGGGCGGGGAAAAGCCTGATGTAGCTCTCTCACAATTCTCCCTCCTCCCTCTTCCCAGCCTCCTGGTGCCACTGAACTTAACTGTTTTGGCTCTGAAGACATGATCCATGGTGTACTCGCTGGATTCCGGGACCCCTGGGATGCCTATCTTCTCAAAGATCTCTGTCCAGTGGCTGACCAGCTCTGTGGCACTCAATTCCACACTCAGGAGTGAATGAGGTTGCCATCAGCTGGGCTCAAGGGGCCTACTCTCCTACCCCTGGAGCCAGCCAGGATGGCCCACCATATCTGGCCCCCAAGTTTCATGTTGCAGAGAAGGGATCCTCGAGGCATCTTGGGTTTCTGAATCTCCCAGAGTCCAGTGCAGGTGCTGAGAATCCTCTCTACTCCCAGGTGGCAGGTTAGGGATGGTGAGGTCACAATCTCTTCTCCCCATGACATCCTCAATGTTATGCCTAGGTCGCAGGGCCCTCACCAAGAAGACCACCGAGAGTCAGACTCTACAGCTGTTTTATTTAAATGGGCTGCAGCCCGAGCCTCGTCCTACACTCTAACACAGCGGAGCCCAGGAGGAGAGCTCTGAGATAAGGATTTACAGGTCTTATAAAGGCACACAAGCAGGTGGTTTAGCACCACGTGTTGCTCTGCTCTGAAACAAGCAACAAATGGTCACTGCTTCAAGTACTTTAACCCTTCACTCAACTGTGGTGGTCACACTAGGGAGAGTCAGAGAAGAATCAACAGCTGCTGCATAAAAGCAATCAAGGCATGACGTTCATAGCAGGAGACCATCTGGCATGTGAACTCTGCTTGTTATACTTTGAACGTCATTGATTGTTGGCTGAAATGGTCCATCTAATTTGACCTATAATCCCAGGCGTTAGTGGAAATTGCCAGCTTCAAAAAAAAAAAAAAAAACCAGAAAAAGGTGGCATTTCAGTTGTCCCAATCAAACTTAAAGGTTTCTAAAGTTAGTGGTCCTCTTTTCTTTCCAGACAGCCCACAGCAGGTTACAGAAACTGGCATTCAGCAAGCCCTAGCTAACTGCCACGGCCTGATACCGGGCAGGCTCCAGCATGGGGAATGCACTTGCCTACCACTGCCCACCTGGAATCAGCACAAGCAGGACACAGATTAGAGTCTGCAGGACGCCAGTGAGGACTTCAAACCAGTGCAATCTCCCGGGAGGGAATCCACACCACCAGTGGGGTCCCAGAGCCCCCTGCCCAGATTCCCATGGACACCGTCAATGCCCTGGGTAAGGTTACCCTCTCATCTTCGGTAGTGGTGAACCATCTGCAATGTCACACCGTTCACCACTTCCCAGACCCTCCTAGATTTACAGCCCCTGCCCTACACCCCCCCTTGAATTAGCTCCACCCAACCCTTGAATTAGCTCCACCTATACAAAAGAGAGCAGACTATCTGGCTGGAAGAGTACCGCTGTGGTCACACTCGTCTCACAAGCCTTCAGGCTTAAGACAGAAGGTGTCCACTTTGGTCTGTGGCTCACACAGGCCTCCTAGGGGAGACCCACGCAGGCCCAGCAGTTACTGTGGGTTATAGGAAAGGGAGAAGTGAGAGGTGGAAAGAACATCTACTGAAATCTTCCCCAAAGGAGCTATGAAACAGTGAAGGTGAAAACAAAAATTATGGCTGGTCTCATACTTGGCATTGATGAAAAAAGAACAACAAATACACACACACACACACACACACACACACAAATCCAGAACAGTGACTGTAGACTCATCCATGCAGCACCTGCAATTTGCCAACTGATCACTCACCTGAGATCAGTCAGGTTCTCTCTCTCTCTCTCTCTCTCTCTCTCTCTCTCTCTCTCTTTTATGCAAACACACTCTCTCTCACACACACACACAAACACACACACACACACACACACCAATCCATAACAGTTACTGTAGTCTTATCCATGCAACACCTGCAATTTGTCAACTGATCACTCACCTGAGCACAGTCTCTCTCTCTCTCTCTCTCTCTCTCTCTCTCTCTCTCTCTCTCTCTCTCTCTCTCTCTCTCTCTCTCTCTCTTTCATGCACACACACACACACACACATAGACTCAGAGTAGTGCCCCTCCTGAGTTTGTTGGTTCCTCATCTGGGACAATGTACAAGCTGGAGCACGGGAGTTCCCTTCTCAGAACCAGGGACTCAACCCAAGGAAGCACAGCTCCAATAATGCTGAACCACCCTGCCTCTCCCTTTCTCCAGGGCCAGACACTTTCCCTTGGGAATAACCAGCTTTGACTCCCCATTCACCAAAACCCTAGACCAGGACTCTGGGTGAAGGAGTCCTGAGACAGTTGGCTCTTCAGACTGGACTGAAAACAAGCAGGAGGTCATTGTGCCCCCAGAGAAGTTTCTGACCCGGGGTGGGGGCAGTGTTGGGTAAATGGATGGGGTCCTAAAGGCTATATACATGGTGCACTTCCTACTTCCAGCCTAGATGCTTCTGGGTGACTTGGGGAAGATGAGGAAACCAGATGGACCTGGAGCACCAGCAGTTGGTGGCAGAGCTGGGAAATGTGTTCACCCTATGAGTGCTGTTGACAGCTTTAGTGGGGGAGGACAGGCAGGGTGTAAGTGTGTTAGAGGGGCGTGTTCTTACCAGACATTCACCTTCTATCTGACCCCCAGTGCCCTCAGCTCCCTAGTGGGCTCTTGTGGGACCCTCCTCAGGTAAAAAGATGACCGACACAAAAGACAAGGGCTCACACAACAAGGAGGGCCTATCTTCTGAATCCAACACCACCCACCCCCAGAGAAAAGGAAAAATCCCAAGAAGGCAGGTGTGGAAATGCTGCTTCCCACCTCTGACTAAAGCCACCAGGTTCCCCCCAGTGAGTGGAAGGGTACAGATGCATGGCTCTGTGGCTCCTACTGCTCTAGGCCAGGGGCTAAGTGGTGCCCCCTCTTCACCCATCCCTGCATCTGCCCTTTTCCTGGGACACTGTCCACTAGGGATGGGGGTGGGATCCCAGGATCAACATCCACTCCCCCGCCCTCCACTCCTGGTGCACATTTGTGACAGAGTCAGGGCTGGCCTGCCTGGTGCTTGGGAGGTGCTTTGGGACACAAGAGGGGAGGCAGGAGTCGCGGGTCTGGGTCTGGCGGGGGGGTGGAGGGTAAGGGGAGGTCGTGAGGTGCACAACCGCAGGGCTACCACTGGGGATCTGGATCGGGTCAGGGGCGCAAGGAGGCCAGGGGTGCACCACCGCTGGATGACTCCAAGAGGTGCCACGGGTCCAAGCTGGCAGCAACCTGTTTCAAACGCGGTGTCACGGGGAGGGCAGGAGAAGGGGCAGGGGCAGGGGCTGGCAGGTGGTAGGGCTGAGCTCGCCTCCTCCACAGATGAGCTCCTGGTGCAGGGGCCCTGGATTCAGGGCCTCCTTGGCCTCTGAGACTCCCTGGGGCTGTGAGAGGGATGTGCCTGCTTTGCTGGCTTTGTGTCCTCTGTGCTCCTGGCCCAGATCTGTGCTCCTACAGCAGCGGAGGCCAGCCATTGATGCTGCCACCCCTGGTGCATGTGCCTGCTCTTCTCTGCCCTCTCTCTGCCCCAACTTCTCACCCAGGCTGCCCAGCTCCTGCTGCGCAAATATGCCAGCTCCCATGTACCCCTAGCTGCAGCAACTATGTGCCCCTTCAGCCACGCCCTGTCCTCCCCTCAGTCACACTCCCTACCTCAGGCATGCCCCCGCTCCTGGCTTTGTGCTGCCCTGACTCTGCATTAAGGCTATTAGGCTATGGCAGAAGCAGCCTCACCTCAGCACAGGGCTTCCCTCCAACCCCAGCAGCTGCCTGGGGGAATTGAAGATCCCCTCAGCCCAACCTCTGGGGGAGACTCTACTCCATCCACCCCACACACAAATTAGGTGCAAGATAACGCTCTATGTTTGTGTGTGTGTGTGTGTGTGTGTGTGTGTGTGTGTGTGTGTGTGTGTGTGTGTGTGTGTGTGTGAGTGTGTGTGTGTGTGTGTCTGTGATTGTCCTCTCAAGGACTCAGAACATTGAATCTTTTGGGATGACAGCACACAGCACACTTAAAAAAAAGTACAAAGAACCCTGTGTAATGAATTCAGCAGAATGTGCCTTTTGAAGGACTCAACACATAACAACTTTTGGGATCTTCATGGTAATTTAATTACCAATAAATTTAGACATGCCATTTTGACATCACTAAACTTAAATATCATAATATTATGACATTATATGTCATAGTGACCTTAAAGTCATATTGTGAACTCCTATTTTGTGATTTCATCCTATTACAAGCTATCAATATTGGTGAATATCAGAAATCCATTGTGACCTCAAAGCCATTGTGACATGAAAATCCCTTTGTGACATCACAGTGCCATTGTAATATCATTAACCTGTTCTGACATCACAAACCTGTCCTGTCCATTGTGACCTCACCACCAATGTGACATCACAAAGCCATTGTGATATCACATTGCTATTGTGACATTAAAATCACCTTGATTACCACCCAAACCCATTATGACATCGTTAGAACCTTTGAAAAAACACATGGCCTTTGTGACATCACAGTCCCTTTGTGTACCCATATCCTCATTGTGAAATTTCAATTGAGATCGGATATGCCATTATAATATCACAAAGCATTTACAATATAATCATTGGTGTGACATCACATTGTCATTATGACAACATAAGGTCATTATGACATCACAAATAGGTAATGACATCATACCACTAAGACACCACATTGTCACTGTGACAACATATTATGAAGGCTTATTATGTGATTTCGTATTTCAAATGTGGATTCATATCAAAAACATATTTTGACTTCATAACCATTGTGACATGACAATCCTTTTGTGATGTAACATTGCCATTGTGATATCTCTAAACAACTGTGACAACTCAAACATGTCCTGTCCTCATAAGTTTTGTGACATGTTGCCACTGTGTTAGGCCCATTGAGAACTCAATCTATTTTTGACCTCATATTATTTCAGGTATGACATTAAATATTAGAAATATACTGTGATATTATGAATATTGTGATATCACACTGCTAGATGTAATGACCATTGTGTCACATTGCCACATCACAAATCTGTTCTGACTTCATCACATTTGTGCCAACAAATGACTTTGGAATCCTCACAATCCCATTCTAAACTCATATACTCATTATGAGTTAATGACAATTGAGGTCTGGAATGCCATTCTATTGTGACATCACAAAACTAATTTGAACTCATCACTCTTATGGCATTACCAATTAATTGTGACATAACAAGACTCTTATGACATTATAATTTGACATCATATTGCAATTGTGATATTCCTGAACCATCATGCTTTCACAAATCTATTATGATCTCATCACATCTTAAACAATTATGGATTTTGAGACATAAAGTTCCTTCCGTGAATTTGTATCATTGTGCACTTGTAGCAACTGAAAATTGAAATAAGATGTGATATTGCAAACTAGTTTTGACATCACTAACCCATTTTTACATCATTAACACTTTGACAACCAGAACCTGTTAGGAACCTTAGCACTTTTGACAAAAACATGGCCTTTGTTTCATCACAGTTCATTTGTATATGTCATTGTGACTTCATTCTCATATCCTCTAATGGCAATTAAGATTTGACATGCCATTATGACATCATAAACCCTTTGTGACATCATCACTAATGTGACATCAGACTGTCGTGATGACACAATCAGCTCATTGTGACATCACCAAGCTACAGTGACATCATAGCATTATGACATCGCATTGCCATTTTGCTGTCTTAGACACATTGTGAATGTATATCTTGTGATTTCATTCTATTTCAAATGTGGCATATCAGTTGATATCAGAAACACATTGTGACCTCATAACCATTGTAAGATAGTAAACCCTGTGTGACATCATAACCAGTGTGACATTATATTGACCCTGTGTGACATCATAACCAGTGTGACATTATATTGTTGTTATGATATCTTTAGCTTATGGTGACATCACAAAATGATAATGACAGCATACCATTTGGCATTGTCATTGTGACATCATTGTCATATTATGAATGCCAAATCTGTGATTTCATTGTATTTGAAATGTTGCACGTGGGTTGATATCAGAAACTCATTGTGATGTCATAACCATTGTCACATCAAAATCCCTTTTTGACATCAATTTGGCAATGTGACATCACACTGGCAATGTGATGCTAGTAAGGCATCGTGATATCACAATGGTCATGAACTCACAATGGATTTCTGGTATCTACTGACATGCCACATTAGAAATAGAATCAAATAACATAATAGGAAAGCACAACGTGTCTATGACATCAGAATGACAATGTGATGTTACAATGCTATGATGTCATTTTAGTTTTACATGTCAAAATGAGCTGATCGTGTCATAATGGCAACATGATGTCACAATTATTATTATGTCAGAAAGGATTTGTTATGTTTCAATGGTATATCTGATGTCAGTTTTCATTTGTTCCCCATGAGGATATGGATACAAAAATGTTCTGTGATGTCACAGAGGCCATGTGTGTTTTGAAAGGTGGTAAGAGGTCATAATAGGTATGGGATGGCACAATGTGATCCATAATGTCACAATGGAAATGAGATATCTCATTGGGTTTTTGATGTCACAGTGGTGATGAGGTCACAATGGTTTTGTGATGTCACAGTTTGTTTGTAATATCAGAATGATATATCAAATTTCAATGACTCATAATTCAATATGAGGATACCAGGTGATAGAAGTAGCTCCATAGTATGAGGTCATACTATGTGAAAACCCAATGGGACAGTGATTTCACAATGACAATGTGATATCTTACCATCATGTTATAAGAATGTTTTGACGTCACAATTGGTGATGCAATACTGATGAGGAGGTCGCAATGGATTTGAGATGTCCCAAGGGGTTGGTGATGGCACAATGACATGTGGGATCTCAATTATCATTAACACACCATGAGTATATGAGTTTGGGAAGGGATTCTGATGTAAGCAAAGCATATGTAGTGAAAAAGCTGAAGAACTAACAGGTCTGAGATGTCACAAAGTGACACAATGGTTATGATGTCCAGCAGGGTGAAATCATGATGTTACACTGGATTTTAGATATCTCATGTCATATCTGAAATACGAGATCGAACACAGATTTTCAACTCACAAAGGACCTAAAATATCACAATAGCATATCACAAAATTATGAGAACAGGAGAGGCATTTGATGTCACAGTGGGTTAGTGATATAACAAAGGGAAGGTGCTGTGACAAAGAGATTTAGATCTCACAAAGGTTATGAGTTCATAATGGTTTCCTGATATCAACGCAGATGGCACATTTGAGATAGAATGAAATCAAAGAGTAGGCATTCGAAATGGGTCTATGACATGAAAATGACAATGTGATGTCAAGGCATCAATATTTGATAGTATATGTACTCATTACCGTACTCATGTAACTGTAATCCTTGTGTACACTGTATTTACTATAAAAAAAAACTCACAGAAGAAAAAAAAGAAAAATATCTATGGTGTCATTGGGGTTTGGTGATGCACAATGAATGGTGGTGTCATGATGACAATGTGATTTCACAGACATAATTATTACACAAAGTATTTATGATGATACAATGCTATGTGTGATAACAATTTTCATTCTTCACTATGAAGATATGAATACACGAAGGGTCTGTGATGCCACAGAGGTCATGTGTTGTTTTTTTTCTTCTTGTTTTCATGTTTTTTCTGTGAAAATACTGTATAGAGGGGTTACAGTTACATGGGCAAGATAATGAATACATTTCTTATCAAGCATTGTAGCCTCCTCCTTTGTTTCCCCTTCCCATCCCTAACCATCCTCCCCCTGCCCCCACATCCAATCCTCCCCGCTCCCCCTCCCCCCATCCGCACGAAAGTTGTAAAGTTCATTTTCGACATAACGACTTGTAATAGAGTTCATAATAGTTTTGTGATATCACAATGTGATTGTGAAGGCACAACAGCAATGTGATGTCACAATGGTTTTGTGATGTCACAGTGGTGATAAGGTCACAATGAGTTTGTGATGTCACTATGAGTTTGTAATATCACAATGACATGTCCAATTTCAATTTCTACTAGTTCACAATGAGGATACAATTTCAAAGAAAGAATCTTAAGCTCCAAAGGCCATGAGTTTTTAGTCATAACTTGTGTGATATGCTGCCATTAGGATATTTTAGGACTTTAGTAAGCTTATAATCTGTTTTCAAACTCATAATAATTCAGATATGATATATGATATCAGAAATTGACTCTGACATGAACATTGTGACATCACATTGATAGATATCAAGAGCATGGTGTCACATTGTGAACTCACAAATTTGTTAGGACTTCATCACATTTGTGCCAACACATGACTTGAAGACAACACAGTCCCTTTGTGAACTCATATCTTCATAGCGAATTAATGATATTTGAGATCTGGCATGCCATTGTGACATTTCCAACCAATTGTGACAGCACAAACCTATTATAGTAGAAACACATTGTGATCTAATAGCCATTGTGGTAGCACAATCCCTTCATGACCCCACATTTCCGTAGTGATATCACTAACCCAATGTAAAATTCCAATCCTCTCATACCTAATCCAGGTATGAAATGTGATACCCGAATCCAGTGTGACATCTTGATCATGGTGATATCACACTGATAGATGTTATGAGCATTTTGTCACATTCTGACACCTGTTAGGACTTCATCACTTTTGTGACAATGCATGCCTTTGGAGATATCACAATCCCTCTGTGAGCTCATATACTGATTGTGGGTTTATGACAATTGAGATCACATGTGTCGTTTTGATATCACCAACCAACTGTGACATCACACACCTCTTGTAAACTCATCACAAGTGTGGCATCACCAATTGTGATATCAAAACATTATTAAATTGCGGCGAACGCCTTCTCGGCCAGCGAGGAAGAACGACCACCACACCAGGAGTCTTCTCAGATCACACTTTATTGGAGAGCCTTTTAGTTGAAGGGAGAGCTTGAGCGCAAGAGAGCGAGCAAGGAAATGCAGCCGCTTATATAGGGTTTGGAACACGGGTCGCTTCAGGATTGGCTGTCCGCCTTCTACCGTCACCAGGTGCCACGGGATTGGCTCAGGATTTACAATGATGGCTCATGCGCAAAGCTAGGGACCTGCAGCCCCGCCAAGCACTTGCCTAATATGGAGTCGTTTACCTCTAAGCTGAAAGGAAGTGGGCGCCATCTTGTAATGGCGTTTGTCCCGGCTCCCTGCAGTTCCCCCTTTTTGTTTTGGTAACAGGTAAGAGTAGAGGTCGGGCCTCTGTCTCAAAGAGAGGACCTTGCACTGGCCTTCGCCTGGGGGGCGCCTTCCCCAGTGATGACCAGGCCCGTCAGATGCCTTTTTTGCAGAGGTGGGATCTTGGGCATCAACCCACTTGCAGCCCAACGTGCTCTTCTTGAGAGGAAAATTCTTCTCAAGTGCAGTGCACTTGCCTTGCACCCTGTTCCAAGTTATCAGTCACATACCCGTCCCGGTGCAATGGGATCCCCAGATCCCTCGGGGTGCTAGGGCTATGCGAAATGATAAGGCTTAATGACCTCTCAGGGCCGACAGCCAAATTTGGGGTGAGGATCCACTCTCCAAGGCGGCTAATGCTTGCGAAATAACAACTTTGTCCCTACTGGTTTGGGCTCGAAGGCGACAGACCAACCATAGGCAGACCACGCATCCGCCCAAGCAGCAAGCTAAAAATAAACCCCACCCCCACCCATTCCTTGAACCAGGAAACAGCGGAGGAAATCCAGGACTGGAGCCCCTCCACAAATCCGGGATTCATTCGCGTTGAATTGACAATCACAATGGCAATCCGCAGCTGCTCCAGCATCTCATCAAACTCGCCAGTCCAATTACCTAAAAGATAACTTGACAATTGTTTAGTAAGGCTATGGTATAATTAGCCGTCACTCCATAAGTCCGGACTGCCTCAACTAAATCCTTAAGCTGGGAGTAGGAAACCGGCTCAAAATTTCTTTCATTAGTAATTGGATTTTCAAAAACTGGAAAGGCGGCCGCCAGCCGCGACCAGGTGCTCCCTTTTATAAAGTGACTCCGCCCCGCCGGCGAGTACGGCGGGGGGGGGGGGGGGGCGGGGGCCTACGGGTGAGGGCCAGCTCCTTTCCTCCTTTCTGGCTGCTGCGGTACTCTTATCATTTGGGGACGCCACCCCCCATATCTGTCTGCCTCATACTCAGCCGCAGCCTCTTCTAAGTCTTCATTATCAGCTGGATCGAGCTGCTCTCCCTCCTCCTCTAACATTTCTTGCTCTGAGTCACTCACAGGATCACTGCGTTCTTGGTCCTGCCCTTCCACATGTAGGGCTGAGAACCGGTTTGAAAATTCCTTCAATGAAGGGTACAGGGGTCTCCTTGAGACCCCCTCTTTGTGGTCATCCCCACAACGCAGACAGGCACAGAGAACCACCAGAAAGACAAACCACAAAGGAAGCAGCAAAGCAAACAACCAATAGTCCATAGTAAAAAACAGCATACCTAGGGATACTTACCGACGTCTCCTCTCCGTGTGTTGAGTTCTGGCTCCTGTTCGACCTCTTGCGCAGGTCCCGGGTTTCAGCACCACTTCCGGCGAACGCCTTCTCGGCCAGCGAGGAAGAACGACCACCACACCAGGAGTCTTCTCAGATCACACTTTATTGGAGAGCCTTTTAGTTGAAGGGAGAGCTTGAGCACAAGAGAGCAAGCAAGGAAATGTAGCCGCTTATATAGGGTTTGGAACACGGGTCGCTTCAGGATTGGCTGTCCGCCTTCTACCGTCACCAGGTGCCACGGGATTGGCTCAGGATTTACAATGATGGCGCATGCGCAAAGCTAGGGACCTGCAGCCCCGCCAAGCACTTGCCTAATATGGAGTCGTTTACCTCTAAGCTGAAAGGAAGTGGGCGCCATCTTGTAATGGCGTTTGTCCCGGCTCCCTGCATTAAGTCATCATTGCAACATCACATTGCCATTGTGATGTCACTGTTCCACTGTGTTTTCAAAAACCTACTGTGTCTTCATAGCATTTTAGAAAATTCATAGCCTTTTATACTTCAGTCTTCTTCTGTGAACTCATATCCTCATTGTGAAATAGTAGCAACTGAAATTGGACATGTGATTATGAGATGTGACTTCACAAAACTATTTGATTTCATCACCAATGTGACATCACAAACCCATTGTGAGCTTTCATTGCCATTTGACATCACTATCACATTGTGACATCCCAAACCTATTAGGACCTCTTAGCACCTTTGAAAAAACACATGGCCTTTGTGACATCACAGTCCCTTTGTGTAACTATACCCTCATTATGAACTGACAATTGATATCAAACATGCCATTGTAACATCACGAACCCTTTGTGACATAACCAGTGTGACATAATATTGTCATCAACTACTTATGACATCACAAATCTACAATGACAAAGTAGCATTATGAGATCACACCGCCATTGTGATGTTATAACAAGATTATGAATGCCTGTTTTTAATCTTTTTTTATCGGTCCGGGGCTTGAACTCTGGGCTTGGGTGCTGTCCCTGTTCTTCAGCTCAAGGTGAATACTCTATTGCTTGAGCCACAGAGCCACTTCTGGTTTTCTAGTGGTTTTCATTGGAGATAAGAGTCTCATAGACTTTCCTGCCTGAGTTGTCTTTGAACTGCGATCCTCAGATCTCAGCCTCCGGAGTAGCTAGGTTTACAGGTGTGAGCCACCGGCACCAGGCTTTTTCATTCTATTTCAAATTTGACATGTGTGTTGATATCAGAAACATAATGTGACCTCAAAACCATTGTAACATCATAAATCAGCAGTGACATCAAATTGTTATTATGACACCATCAGCTCATTGTGACATCACCAAACAACAATGGCATCATAGCATTATAAATCACAGTGACATTGTTATGACTTAACAGTGTGAAGGCCTATTCTGTGAATTCACTCTGTTTCAGAAACCCATTTTGACCATAAAACCATTGTGAAATCACAATCTTTCGTGACATCACATTGCCATTGTGATATCATTAACCTCCTATGCCGTCACAACCAGTCCTGTTCTTTTAAGTTGTGTAACATGATGTCATCATCATATAGTAGGGCCTTTGTGAGCTCATAATCTGTTTTCAATCTCATATTTCTGGTATGACATGTGATATCAGAAATCCCTTATGAAATCATACTGCCAGATGTCATGACCATTGTGTCACATTGTGACATCACAAAGCTATTAGAATGGCATCACATTTGTGACAACACATGCCTTTGGAGACATTACAGTCCCTTTTTGAACTCATATATTCATTGTCAATTAATGACAATTGAGATATCCCATGCCACTCTGACATCATGAACTTATTGTGACATCACAAACTTATTGTGACCTCATCACGAAAATGGTATCAGCAACTAATTGTGGTATCAAAGCATTATTTTGACATGATATTGTGATATTGGCATTGTTATTTCACTGTCCCATTGTGTTTTTACAAACCTATTGTGGCCACATCAAACCTTAGAAACTTCACAGCCTTTGAGACTTCAAGCTCTTTCTGTGAACTCACGTACTTATTACCTATAAGGCAAGGAGACAAACCATTGTGTCACATTTAATATATTAAACCAATTTACACTAGAAAGGAGACTGTGATTACCTTATTCTGGACTGGATAACCAGGTCCAAGATCAGCCTTGACCACCAAACCTCAGACCTCCAATAGGCAGCCCCACCCTATCTTAATTGGTCTACAAACCACCAGCCAAGAAATTATGATCTCCAAAGCTCCAAACCTCAATGGGCAAGGCGTTTAATATTCCATTACTCCCTCCTTCACTACAGACCTGTCCTTCCTTTCTGGTCATTCTCTTTTTCCCTTCCACCACTTCCTTCTTCTCTTCAGGCCTCTCCAGTCTCCACAGGCCTGCACTACTCTGCCCTAATGACCGCTTTTCTGCTTCCTCTCTTCTCAGGTTTTTCCCTTCTTGCTGTCTTACCCCTTTCTTCCATCCGGGAAGCTCTCATTTTTATCTCCCCTTCCAATGCTCTCAAAATGCAACTTATATATAGTTTGTACACCTCCTCACTCCAACGGGTCTTCTGCCTAACAGTTTTCCACCTTCACTTCCCAAACTGCCCAATGTTCAATCACTTCTTGACAGCTCACCATGTGAGGCTTGGCACCTCCACCTTTGGTGGCATTCCCCACACTCTCCGGTGGGCCAGGCAAAGAATTTACAATGATTAACGGCTCCCACAGATAATTCTGGCTCCACTGATTATTACAGTATCCTCATAGTGAATTAGAAGAAAATGAAATTGTATATGTCATTGTTATATTACAAACTTGATGAGACATGACTAACCCATTGTGACCTCATCACTGTTGTGACATCACAAACATTGTGATATCACATTGCCATTGTGTCACCATGATCATATTGTGATATCCCAAACCTATTATGACCTCAGAAGCTTTGAAAGAAAGCATGGCCTTTGTGACATCACTGGCCATTTGTGTACCCATATCCTCATTTTGAGCTAATGAACAATTGAGATCATACATGCCATTTTAACATCGCAAACACTTTGTGACATCATTACCAGTGTAACGTCACATTGTCATTATGACAACATCAGCCAATTGTGACATCATAGCATTATGACATCACATGGTCATTGTGATATCACAGATACATTGGAATGCCTATTCTGTGATTCCATTCTATTTCAAATGTGGCAGCTGGGTTGATATCAGAAATATATTGTGACCACATAATCATTATGGCATCGCAATACCTTGATGACACCACATTGCAATTATGATATCACTAACCCACTGTGACATCACAAAACTGTCTTCATAAATTTTTTGACATGCTGCCAGTGTGATCTCTTTGGAATCTCTCAGTTCATAAATTGTTTAACTCCTACTTCAGGTATGATATGTGATATCAGAAATCCACTGTGACATCATGACCACTGTGACATCACATTGCCAGATGTCATGACCAGAGTCACATTGTGACATCACAAACCTGTTAAGACCCATTACACTTGTGCGAACATATGCCTTTGGATACATCATCATCCCTTATGAACTTATATATTCTTTGTCAATTAGAGATCTAGCATGAGATTGTGACATCACCATCCCATTGTGAATCACAAACCTATGTGACCTCATCACCTGTATAGATCACCATCTATTTGTTGACTTCAAAACAATACTATCTCATGTAATGGTAACATCACATTGCCAATGGGATATCTCTGTCCCATTGCATTTTTACCAACCCATTATGTCATCATAATATTTTACAAAATTTATGGCCTTTCTGACTTCTAGCACCTTATGTGAACTTGTATCTTCATTGTTATCTAGTAGAATGAAATTGGACATGTAATGGTGATATTACAAATTCATTGTGACATCACTATCCAAGTGTAACCTTATCACCACTATGACATCACAAAACTGTTGTGACATCACATTGCCACAGTGATATCACGATCACCTTGTGATATCCCAAACCTGTTGTGACCTCTTAGCACGTTTGAAAAAGCACATGCTGTTTGTAACACCACAGTCCCATTGGGTAACCATATCCTCATTGTGAACAAAGGACAACTGACATCAGACATGCCATTGTACAAACGCTTTGTGACATCATCTCCAGAGTGAGATCACATTGTTGTTAGGATACCATCAGCCCATTGTGACATCCCATAATGACAATGACATCATAGCATTATGACATCTCATTTTCATTGTGAGGTCATAAAGACAATGTGATTGCCTATTCTGTGATTTCATTCTATCTCAAATGTGGCATATAGGTTGATTTCAGAAACCCGTTGTGACCACATCACCATTGCGACATTGCAATCCCTTTGTGACCTCATATTGATATTGTGATATCATTAATGCAATGTAACATCACAAACCTGTCTTGTCTTCATAAATTTTGTAACAAGCGACTACCTTGACCTGGGCTGGATGCCCAGAGCTAATTGCAGCCTCAATCATGAACCCTCAGACCTCCAAAGAGCAGCCCAGCCATTTCTTAACTGGTCTTCAAACAACTAACCCCCAAAATAATCATCTCCAATGCTCCACACTTCAAAGGTCAAGGCTTTTTCCTTTCTCTTCATCCTCCTTCTCTATAGACCTGTCCTACCTTTCAGGTCTTTTCCTTTTTTCCTTCCACCATTCCCTTCTCTTCAGGTTGCTGTACCCTTGACAGGCCTTCCCTGCCCTGTCCAGGTGGCCAGTTGCCGTCCTTCACCTACTGCTCTCCCTCAATTTCCTCTCCTTCCAAGTCTTTATCCTCCTGCAGTCTCATCACTTCTTACCTTCCAGGCCTTTCCCCTTTTCCTTCCCCCTTCTTTTGCTCTGAACATGCAATCTATATATAGGCTGTATCCTGCCCCCACTAAAATATGTTTCCTGCATAACAGTTTTCAATCATCACTTCCCAATTGTCCATGCCCAATAACTTCTTTGCAGCTCAGCATGTGAGGCTTAACATCCTATCTTTTCAGCAGCATGTCCTGCCCACTCCAGCAGCATGCACCCCCCTCTCTGGTGGTCCAGACCAGGAGGTCATGATGACTATCTGTTCCCGTGGATTATAGGGGTACTGCTAGTTATTACAGTGTCCTCATGGTGAACTAGTAGCAATTGAAATTGGACAAATAATTGTGATATTACAAACTCATGACCTAATTAACCCATTGTGACCTCAAAACCACTGTGACATCATGAACCCATTGTGACATCACATTGCTCTTTAGACACCAGGATCACATTGTGACATCCCAAATCTATTATGACCTCTTATAACTTTGAAAAAATACATAGCTTTGTCACATAACAGTGCCTTTGTGTACCCAAACCCCACTGTGAAGTGTTGACAATTGAGAATCAGACATGACATTTTAACATCAAAAACTGTGAGGTCATCACAACTGTGACATCACATTGTCATTTTGATACCATCTGCTCATTGTGAAATCACAAAACTAAAATATGATAAAATTATAATTTCACATTGTCATTGTGATATCATCGACACATTATGAATGCCTTTTCTGTGATTTCATTCTACTTCAAATGTGGCATATAGGTGGATATCATAACAAATCATGAACTCATAACCATTGTGACATCACAATACCTTATGAATGCCTTTTCTGTGATTTCATTCTACTTCAAATGTGGCATATAGGTGGATATCATAACAAATCATGAACTCATAACCATTGTGACATCACAATACCTTTGCACATCACATTGTCATTGTGATATCACTAACACACCGTGACATCACAAACCTGTCCTGTCATCATAACTTTTGTGACATGCCTTTTTTTCCTCATAATCTGTTGGCGACCTCATTAGATTTCACATATGACATTTGATATCACAAATTCCCAGTGACATCATGACCATGGTGTCATCACACTGTCAGATGTCATAACCATTGTGTCTAATTCTGACATCACAAACCTTTTAGGATTTCACTGTGTGACAACACATACTTTTGGAGAAACCACATTCCCTTTGTGAACTCATGTACTCATTGTAAGTTAAAGACAATTGAGAACCATCATTTCATTGTGACATGGCCAGCACATTGTGACATCACCAATCTTTTGTGACTTCATCACCAACGTGGCATCATCAACTATTTGTGACTTCAAAACAATATTCTGACATGATGTAATGAGTTGACATTGCCATGGTTATATCATTGTCCCACTGTGTTTTCAAAAACCTAATATGACCTCATAACATTTAAAAAAATTCATGTCCCTTAGGACTTCAAGCTCCTTCTGTGAACTTGTATGCACATTGTGAAATAGTAGTGATTCAAATTGGACATGTGTTTGAGATATTGTAAAATCATTATAGCATCAAAAACCCATTGTGACCTCATCACAACTGTGAATCATAAAGCTATCATGACCCCTAAGTACCTTTGAAAACACATATGGCATTTGTGACATCACAGTCCCTTTGTGTAACCATATCCTCAATTTGAACACATGACAATTGAATTCATATATGCCATTGTAATATCGCAAACACTTTGTGACCCCATCACCAGTGTGACAACACATATTCATTATGACACCATCACCTCCTTGCAACATCACCAATTTACAATGACTTCATAGCATTATGACATTATATTGTCATTGTGAGGTAATAGTCATATTGTAAATGCTTATTCTCTTATTTCATTCTGTTTTAAATGTGGCAGGTGGGTTGATATCAGAAAGTCATTGTGATTAATGAATATATGGCATCACAATCACTTTGTGACATCACAGTGCCATGGTGATATCACTAACAACACTGTGACATCACAAATATGTCCTGTCCACATGTTTTGTGACGTGTTGCAATTGTGATGTCTTAGGCCCTTTATGAGCTGGTAATCTGTTTTCAAACTTATAATATTTCAGTTATGATATGTTATATTAGAAATCCACTGTGACATCATGACCATTGTGACATCATATTGACAGTCATCATGACCATTGTGTCACACTATGACATCACAATCCTCCTAGGGCTTCATCACATTTGTGACAACACATCCCTTTGGAGATACCACAGTCCATTTGTGAACTCATATTCTCTGTGATTCCATAATAACTGAGAACCTTTATGCCATTTGGATATCACCAACCAATTGTGACATCATAGACCTACTGTGACCCCTTATCTGTATTGCATCACCAACTAATTTTGACATCAAAACTTTTTGTGATGTCACAATGTGACACGATGTTCATGACATCTGTCAGTGTGATGTCACAATGGTCATGATGTCACAGTGAATTTCTGGTATCTCATGTCATACATGAAATATGAGGTTGGAAACAAATTATGAGGGCAAAAAGTTCTAAGATATCACAATGTCAGCATGTCACGGAAGTTTTGAGGGTAGGAGAGGTTTGTGATGTCACATGGTATTAGTTATATCACAATGGCTCTGAGAAGTCACAACGTGATTATGATGTCAAAATGGTTATGTGGGCACAAAAATGTGTTTCTGATATCAACTCTCATGCCACATTTGAAACACAATGAAATCACAGAATAGGCATTCACAATGTGTCTATGATGTCACAATGACAATTGTTGTCATAATGCGATTATGTCATTGAGTTTGGTGATGTCACAATGAGCTGATGCTGTCATAATGAAAATGTGATGTCACACTGTTGAGGATGTCACAAACACTTTTTGATGTTATAATGGCATGTCTGATCTCAATTGTCATTAGTTAACAACAAGGATATGGGTAAACAAAGGGACTGTAGTGTTGAAAAGGGCATGTGATTTTTCAAAGGAGCTAAGAGGTCATAATAGATTTGAGATGTCACAATGGAATCATGATTTCACAATGACAATATTGTCACAATGGGTTTGTGATGTCGTGCTGATGATGATGTCAAAATGGGTTTGTGATGTCACAACGAGTTGGCAATATCACAATCAAATTTCCAATTTCAATGGCTACTAGTTCACAAGGAGGATACTGTAATAATCAGCAGGGCCCCGATAATCTATAGGGTCTGATAATCAGCGTGGCCCCATCTCCAGGCCAGCTGGAGAGGACAGGGGATTCTGTGGGTGGGGCTGGTACATTAATCACTAAGTGTTGAACTGTTAAAAAATGATTGGGCTGTGGGGAGTTTGGGATGTGACAGTTGAAAACTGTTAGCAGTTGGAGTGTACAGACTTTATATATGCTTCTTGTTCAGAGCAATGGAAGGGGAGATAAAAATTGAAAAGTCCTGGAAGGAAGAAATGGTGTGATAGCAGACGGGGAAAGACCTGGTAGGAGAGGAAGTTGAGGGAGAGCAGGAGGTTAAAGATGGCAACTGACGACCCAGGCAAAGCAGTTCAGGCCTGTGGAAAGTAGAGAGGCCTGAAGAGAAGGAACTGGTAGAAGGGATAAAGGGAAAGACTTCAAAGGAAGTATAGGTCTGTAGTGAAGGAGAGACAAAGGGAAGGGGAAAAAAAGGCTTGTCCTTTGATGTTTGGAACTTTGGATATCATAATTTTGGGGGTTGGTGGTTTGGAGAACATTTATTATATTAAATGTGTCTCGATGGATTCTCTTGAACAATAGAGGTCTGAATTTTTGGAGACCCCATGGAGATTAATCCGTTTGGATGGCATCAGGTCTTGGCCCCAGTGTAAAATCTCCATAGGTGAGAGTGTCAGCCTTCAAGGCCTCGAGTGTTTGTCTCCAGAGGACCAAAATGGACAAAAGTCATATAGGTACCTCTAGGGGTGCATCTGGGCAAGCTTGCAAGCCTGTTTTTGGGACCCTATCTAGAGGTCATTTGTGGCTTCCTTGGGAAGCCATCTGGGAACTCCTTGAGAGGTCATGTGGGGCTTCCTTGGGAAGCTATGTGGAACTTCATCAAGAGTGCATCTGCAACTTCCTTGAGAAGCAATCTGAGACCTACCCTGGAGGTCTTCTTGGGCCTTCTGCAGTGGCCATCTTGGAATTTATGCAGAGGTCAACTGAGGCTTCCTCAGGAGGCCACCTGAGACCTATTCAAAAGTAGTTATTGGAGATTCCTTAAGAGGCAATTTAGGACGACCTCCTGCGGTCATGTGGAGCTTCTTTGGGAGGTCATCTTGGGTTACCTTGATGAAAAATCTGACGGTCTTCAGACATAATCTGGGACTTCCTTGAGAAGCTATATAGGACCTTCTCTGGAGGTCATCTGTCGCTTTCTCAAGAGGGTTATCTGGAACCTCTGCTGGAATTCATATGTGGCCTCCTTGAGTGGCCATCTGGGAGCTACTCAAGAGGTAATCTCAGCCTTATTGAGAGATTGAGAGGACATCTGGGGCCTCCTTTGGAGGTCATCAGACACTTCCTTGGGAAGCCAGTTGGAACCTCCATGAGAGGTCATCTAGGGCCTCCTAGGGAGGATATATGTGACATCCTCCAGAGGTCATCTGCAGCATCCTAAAGAGGCAATGTGGGATGTTCTCTCTGTCATCTGGGATCTCTGTAGAGGTCAAAATTGAGTGGTGTGGGACATGTGGGTTAAGTGTCTGTGGCTATTGGTCTTTGTGTGTGTGTATTCTGATAGTTCGATTTGTGTCCTCTATGCACCTCTGTTTACTCCTTTTCTCAGGATGGGAGAACAAGCCTAAAGTTGTCATATCCAAAAAATATTCTCCCCCAGGGTTACAGAATCCTTCAGAGGAAGATGCACTGATGTACTCTCTCTCCTATTTTTTGCCGTTAGCACCTCTAATCTAAAGTCCTCCCATACCAAAAGTGGTTACTTGTATCAGCCTGAGGTGGTACAGTGTGGTAGGTTACCCTTATTACCCTTGAGACAGGAACATAGAGGAGATGGTGGGCAGGCCCCCTTTCTAATATATTTTCCCTTTACAACTAGTGACCTGTATAACTGGAAACAGCAAAATCCATCCTTTTCAGAAAAAATAAAACTAGGGACTCATTACCTCATTAGAGACAGTAACTTTCACACACAAGCACATCTGGGATGAGTGTCAGAAAATTTTACAGGTGTGTTTCACCTGGTAGAAAAGGGAGTGAATCCTGCTCAGTGACTTAAAGGTGGTCCTTGGACCACACAGTAGCCCCACTATTGAACCAGACCATTTGATGTTTTTGGTAGTTAGTTGGAGATAAGAGACGTAAAGTCTTTCCTGCCCTGGCCTTAAGCCTCTAACCTTCTAACTCAGCCTCCTAAGTAACTAGGATGACAAGCATGATGTTCCAGCACCCAGCTCAAACGAAGGTTTCTTCATGTGATGTGGAACGAGCAGTCGAACCTTTTATCATCTATGACCTCCCCACACACTGGACCCTGGCACACTGTAACTCATTGTTGGGTAAATAAATGAGCATCTGCCTATGACAATACTAGAGAAAAGTCCCATCCCATACAGGTAAGCATCCTGGGCGGGGCAAAACCCGATGTAGCTTTCCCAGTTCTCCTTCTTCCCTTTTCCCACCCTCCTGGTGTCACCGCAATTAACTGTTTTGGCTCCAAGGATATGAGCCACGATGTACTCGCTGGATTCTGGGGCGTCTGGGATGTCTATCTTCTCAAAGATCTCTGGCCAACGGCTGACCAGCTCTGTGGCACTCATGTGTGAACAAGGTTGCCATGAGCTGAAGGCCTGGCTCAACGTGCCTCATCATCTTCCACCCACCCCGGGGCCAGCCAGGATGTTCTACCACATCCAGACCCCAAGTTTCATGTTGCAGAGAAAGGATCGTCGAGGCTTCTGGGTTTCTGAATCTCCCAGAGTCCAGTGCAGGTGCTGGGAATCATCTCTGTTCACAGCTGGCAGGCTAGGGATGGTGAGGTCACAATCTCTGCTCCCCATGACATCCTCGACTGTGGTGGTCACCCTAGAGAGAGCCAGAGGAGAATGAATCAACAGCTGCTGCATAAAGGCAGTCAAGACACGACGTTCATAGCAGGAGACAATCTGGCTGGGGAACTCTGCCTGTGCTGCTTTGAACGTCATTGTTTGGTGGCTGAAGTGGTCTATTTAATTTGACCCATAATCCCAGGTGTTAGTGGAAATTGCCAGCTTCAAGAAAAAACCCTGGGGACTGGGAAGGTGGCTCAGTGGTAGAGTGCTTGCCTTGGGGAAGGTGGCTCAGTGGTAGAGTGCTTGCCTTGCATGCCTGAGGCTCTGGGTTTGATTCCTCAGCACCACATAAGCAAAAAAGAAAAAACTCGAAGTGGCACTTTGGCACAAGTGGTAGAGAGCTAGCCTTCAGCTGAAAGAGCTGAGGGACAGTGCCCTTGCCCAGAGTTCAGGCCCCACGACTGGACCCCTCCCCCAAAAAAGAAAAAAACCCTGGAAAACGTGGCATTTCAGTTGTCCCAATCAAACTTAAAGGGTTCCAATGTCAGCGGTCCCCTTTTCCTTCCAGACAGCCTACAGCAGGTTACAGAAACTGTCATTCAGAGAGCCTTAGCTAACTGCCATGGGCTGATACCGAGCAGGCTCCAGGAGAAGAAACACACTTGCCTTCCACTGCCCAGCTGGAAATGGCTTTGGAGGGACGCAGATTGGAGTCTGCAGGACTCCAGGGAGGACTGCCCACGGGTGAACTCCCCCGGGAGGGAACACACCACCAGTGGGGGCCTGGAGCACCTTGCCCAGATGCCCATTGACACTGTCAATGCCCTGGGTAAGATTGCCCCCTCATCCTTGGTCGTGGTTAACCATCTACTATGTAACAACATTCACCACTCCCCAGAACCTCCTAGCTTCACAGCCCCTGCCCTACTCTCCCACATCTCATTCCCTAATTATGTTTTGTAGACACATTCCCAATCCTTGAATTAGCTCCAACTATACAAACAAGATCAGACTGTCTGGCTGGAAGAGTGCAGCTGTGGTCACACTTATCTCACAAGCCTTCAGGCTGAAGACAGAAGCACAGGTGTCCACTCTGGTCTTCGGTTCACATAGGCTTCCTGGGGAGACCCATGCAGGCCCAGCAAATACTGTGGGATACAGGACAGAGGGAAGAGATAGGTGGAAAGGAACGTCTACTGAAACCTTCCCCCAAAGGAGCCATGAAACGGTGAAGGAGAAAACAAAAATTATGGCTAGACTCATACTTGGCACTGATGAAAAAAGAACAACAAACACACACACACACACACACACATACACAAATAAAATGCTTTTGCTCTTTTTAGACATGGTGACTTAAATATATTTTCATTTTTCTCATCTCCCTGCTCTCCCAACACACACACACATCCAGACTGTGACAGAAAACTAATCCATGCAGTACCTGCAATTTTCCAACTGATCACTCACCTGAGTACAGTCAACTTGTATAAGGGAAAGATGCTCTCTCTCTCTCTCTCTCTGTCTCTCTCTCTCTCTCTCTCTCTCTCTCTGTCTCTCTCACTCTCTCTCTCATGCACACACACACACACACAAATACACACACAAACAGACTCAGAGCAGTGCCTCTCCTGAGATTGTTGGTTCCTCCTCTGGGACAAGGTGCAAGCTGGAGCATGGGGGTTGCCTTGTCAGAACCAAAGGCTTGACCCAAGGAAGCACTGCTCTTATAATGCTGAACCACCCTGCCTCTCCCTTTCTCCAGGTCCAGACCCTTTCCCTTGGGAACAACCAGCCTTGACTCCCCATTCACCAAATCCCCAGGTCAGGATGCTTGGTGAAGTTGTCCCGAGATAGGTGGCTCCTCAGAGCCAGGATTGAAAACAAGCAGGAGGTCAGAGTGCCCCAGAGGTGTGTCTGACCTGTGGTGGGGGCAATGTTGGGGAATTGGATGGGATCCTAAAGGCTACATACATGGATGGCCTCCCTACTTCCAGCCTAGATGAGTCCGGGTGACTTGGTGGATTCTTGGGGAGGACTAGGAGACCAGATGGACCTGGAGCAACTGCAGATGCTGGCAGTAATCAGAAATGTGATCACCCTGTGAGGACTGTTGACAGCTGGGATGGGGGGACAGGCTGAGGGGACAGTATGTGTGTCAGAAGGGGTGTGTTCCTCCCAGACATTCACCTTCTATCTGACCTCCAGTGCCCTCACCTCCCTGGTGGGCTCTTGTGGGACCCTCCTCAGGTAAAAAGGTGATCAAGCACAAAAGACAAGGGCTCACACAGCAAGGAGGGCCTACCTTCTGTATCCAACACCCACCATCCCCAGCAAAAAGGAAAAGACCCAAGAAGGCAGGTGAGGTGCTGCTCCCCACCTCTCACTAAAGCCACCAGGTTCCCACCAAGGAGAAGAAGGGTGCAGATCCGCAACTGTGTGGCTCCCACTGCTCTAGGCCAGGGGCTCTGTGGCTCCCCTTTCTCACTCTTTCCTGCATCTTCCCGTTTCCTGGGACACTGTCTACTAGGGATGGGGATGGGATCCCTGGGTCAATACCCACCTCCACCCTCCACCCCTGGGGCACATTTGTGGCAGGGCCATGGCGGACTGTGGGGCGCGGTGCAGGCAAGGGAAGGACGTGAGAGGGGAGGCAGGAGGCATGGGTCCACGTCAGCAGGGGAAGAAGGGGCATGGGAGGGTTCACAGGTTGTGGGCCCTTGGCAGCCACTCATCTGTGCTGCTGGGAGAAGCTCTAGGCAGTGGCTCTGTGTACATGCCGGCCTGGAGTCCAAAGACTGAGGGCTCAGACCGGGTCGGGCCAAAAACCGGCCAGGGGTGCGCCATCTCTGTTGGGCGACTGTGAGAGACAACTCCGGTCCAAGATATGTTTGAAATGCCATGCTGCTTGGAGGGGGCAGGTATATTTGTGGAAACATAGAGCGGCTGCATGAGGCCTCTGCTCCTCTTCCTCTTCCAATGCTGCCCCTGCCTCAGTTGCCACCATCGCCTCCATGCTCTCTATGCCGGGACATCAACCTCAGTGCTGCCATGGCCACTGTGCCTCCTCGTGGCTGCTCGTGGCAGTGTGCCTGCTGCGCCAGCTCCATGTGCTCTGTGCTCCCCACCAGGACCTGTGCAATTTCGGAGAGGCCACAAGATGATGAAACACCTTGCCTCTGCCCCCACTCCTGTCCTGGGCCACCTTGTGCCTGCCCCCTCACCCAGTGCCTGCCCCCATGCCCCTGGCCACTGTTGCCATCTCAGTGAGCCCTGGGCCCTGCCGGCTCCTTCCCTTGGCCATGTCCCCTCTTCTGCTAGGCCCCTCCCCCCACCATTGGCTGCAAGCCCAGACATGATTGGGCCCTAAGGCTTCCAGGCCATGACAATTGCAGCCTCACCTCAGCTCAGCACTCCCTCCCAACCCCAGTCCCTTCCCAGGGGATTGATTCTCCCCTAGCCCCACTGCTGGAGGAGACTCTCTCCACTCCAAACACCAAGCAGGTACACAGTGACCCTCGTGTGTGTGTATGTGTGTGTATGTGTGTGTGTGTGTGTGTGTGTGTGTGTGTGTGTGTGTGTGTGTGTGTGTGTGATTGTTGGGGATACCAACCTCTCAAGGACTCAGAACATAGCACCCTTTGAGATGAATCCGCACACAGCACACACTTCAAAAAACAGCATAAAGCACCCTGAGTAAAGGATTCAGCACACAGCTCCCTTTGAAGGACTCAGCATATAACACCTTGTGTAGAGTACTCAGCACACAGCACCCTTTGAAGGAGGGAGTCCATAGCCCGCAGTGTAAAGGACTCAGCACATAGCGTGCTTTAAAAAACTCAGCATGTAGGACTCTTTCCCAGGGACTCAGTACAGAGCACCCTGTGTTAAGAGCACCCACAGCCTCCTTTGATAAGCTGAGTATGTAGCACCCTGTGTAAAACAGTGCACAGCACCCTTCAAAAGACTCAGCACATAGCACAATTTTGAAGGACTCAGCACATACCACCCTGTGGAAAGACTCAGCACATACCACATTGTCAAAGGATTCACTACACAGCACCATTTGAAGGACAGTACAAAGCACCCTGTGTAAAGGACTCGGCACACAGCACTTGAAAAATTCACCTCATCCCTCTCTTCTCAAGGGCTCAGCACATAGCAGCAGCCTTTGGGATGGATTAGCACACCGCACCTTTTGAAGGACTCAGCATACAGTACATTATGTAATGGACTCAGCACATACCACCCTTTGGGATGACTCAGCAAACAGCACCTTTTTGAGGACTCAGCACAAAACCCCAATGTGGAAAAGCCCCAGCAAAAAGCACCCTGTGAACGACTCAGCACATAGCTATATGTCACAAGTTCAGCTGTCATTAGAATTAGGGTGCTTTCTTCAGTATCACCATTCTTCAGAAACACTTCACAAATCCTACTAGTTTACTTTAGCCAACCTGTGTTTTATGGGGGAGATTCAACTGGGTGTCTTGAACTCAAAGCTTGGAGTCCCTTTCCCTGAGCTCTTTGGTTCAATGCTAGAGCTCTACCACTTGGAGCCATAGCTCCAATTTTGTTTTCTTGTGTTGGTCTTTGACAGGTCTTATGGTGATCAGGAAGGGAAGGCCAAGTTGGGGTGTCTGTGTGCAAAGGCTCTTAGCTCGGCCTGGAACTGACCTCTCCTTTCCTTGTGTCCCTGGGTGCTGGGCCTCCTGGAGCTCTCTTGGCCTAGGGGGAACAGACCTGCTCTGGCATCAGCAATCAGGGTGAACAAAAGTCAGCTTGGCCCTGGTCACTTCCCAAAATTGAAATCTAGAGAACAATGGCATGGGGCTGCATATCACGCATCTGACCACCAGGGGGCAGGGGTCACCCACCATAGGGATTGTACCTGTGAGTTGTGTTTCCTCTTCCTTCCCTAGGGCCCCAATCAAAGTCCTTGAGACTTACTTACAATTAAC
Organism: Dipodomys spectabilis; assembly: GCF_019054845.1. Lineage (NCBI taxonomy): Eukaryota > Metazoa > Chordata > Mammalia > Rodentia > Heteromyidae > Dipodomys > Dipodomys spectabilis. The sequence goes on along the minus strand of NW_024870734.1, from coordinate 2,772,092 downwards.
CATCAAAAGGCAAGTGGGGCTGTGGCTCAGGTTGCAGAACATGAGCCTTGAGCAAGAAAACTCAGGGATAGAGCCTAGGCCCTGAGTTCACACACACACACACACACACACACACACACACACACACACACGCACACACACCACATGCATGCAAAATCAGAGATTTCTACACTGCATTCTTTGGTATTCTCTACCTTTTCCCCACTAAGCCTGATGGCTGTTGACCTAGGTGTTCGATGCATACACCACCACCTGGCATCTTTAATTTTGGGGAACAGAATGGCTAGAAGGTCTCCCTTCCCCAATCCCATCTCCTTGATTGGGTCGTGGTCTATCCAGACCCTTTGGGGCTCCTTTTACAGACTCTCCAAGATGCCTTCAAAAGGCTTCTCATGCTGGGCACTGGTGGCTCATACCTACCATCCTCCATACTCAGGAAGCTAAGATCTGGAGGATCATGGTGCCAAGCCAGCTTGAGCATGAAAGTGTGTGAGACTCTTATCCTCGATGAATCATCATAAAACAAGTGTCCCTGTGGATCAAGTGGTAGAGTACCAGCCTGGAGAAAAAGAGCTCAGGGACAGTGCTCATGGACAACAACAAGGAGAGGCATTGCATGTTGACTTTGGGATTGGTTTGGGCCAAATATAATTGGAATTTTCAAGTGCTCCAAAACAAAGCAGTACCTCCTTTAGTCTTGTGCTCCTCCATCTTGTCTCACACCCTGGCCTTGGCCATGCTTTGGGTTAGCATGGCTCTGGCTTGATGGGAGGGCTCCAAGGAGGAAGATCCCAAAGCAATCACCCGGCCTCCTACCACTCTTCTCACCCAGCTGCTTCTGCTCTTTACCGTAGACCTTCTTACTGGATTCCATCCATGAGGTCATCACTGCCAACATTGTGGTGAATGGTGGGTCCAGCCTAACTCGGGGCAGTCAGAGGTGGAAGTCAGTCTGAGATTAGGAGCTTCTACCCTGTGTGTGGGCTGAAGTCAGGGCTGACCTTTATTTCATCCTGAGCCTTGAAGTTGTGGAGAGATAATGTAGACTCCACATTGAGTCAGGTAAGATCAGAATCTAGAGGACCACTTGTGTGAAGTAGGCTGTGTGTCTCATGGGGCCACTGTTTGTGGTACTCCTCTCTCGGGACTCATCTCTCCCTCTCTCATCCCTAAATGTTAGAATAGAAAGTTCAACTAAGTGGATCAAAGAGGGGGCAGAGGAGTATTTCTGTGTGAACCAGACTTGTGCTTCATATCCATCCTAGCCCCTACTTCTTATTTATCTGAGGAATGGCCATATGTGTTTGGGGTGGGGGAGAGGAATCATCTTAGCTGAGAATGTGGCTCATGGTAGATGGTCACCTAGCATGACTGACACCCTGGGTTCAATTCCATACAGAAAAAGCTGGAAGGGGAGGTGGGGCTCAACTGGTAGAGTGCCAGCCTTGACCAAAAGAGCTCAGGGAAAGTGGCCAGGCCCTGAGTTCAACGCCCAGGACTGGAAGAACCAATCTTTGTTGGAGGCTTTTCTTCCCTTTGAAAACAATTTATTGTTTGTGATAAGCATAACATGGGTCTCTTCTCTGGCCACCAATGGGCTATTATATGTCCCTTGAATTTGGGCTGCATCCCAGCAGCCTCTGCCCTACCTGACCCACAGTTTATCCATCCCATCTCGTGGCAGATGGAGTCCTGAGAGAAGGCCACCTGACCACTGCCAAGGCTTTTGAAAGTCAGTATGTCATATAGAGAGTCATCATCCAGATCAGTGTACAGAAGAAAAGGGGGGAGCACTCCTTGCATGATCCCCGCAAGCTGCAGGCCACTCTGGATGTGGGGCATCTGCTGCAGGACGTGCTCCATGGGGGAGTTATCTACAGGTTCGGGAACTCTGACCTGTTCTTTGCCAGTTTCCTAGGTGTCTTGAAGTTGCAATTCTTTAAAACCTTTCTGCTCCTCATTTCGCCCACCCCAGAGCCTGAGGCATTTGAAGCAGTGGTGGTCGCAAGGAGCTGGAGCCTGCTGTCTGTGCCTTCTCCTGTGAGGAGCAACAGCAGCTCCTGAAGCTCTCTCTTCTCCATCTTCTCCTGGGAGAGTCAACACATGCGCTTGGCTTTCTCCCAACACAGCTCATCCTGGACGAATATCTGCTCTTTACACCCCATGAGGGACTCCTAGACAGTGCGTATGTATGCCAACAGCTCACTGCATCGATGGTGGAGCTTATCTGCTGGACTATGGAAGTCCACTTCATCATGCAGGTTATGGACAAAGCAGATTTTCTTCTTGGATGCCCACGTGTCCCACTTCCTATCCCTACGCCTGCTGTGGTGGCAGCTCACGGAGCGGGGGGCCTGTGGCTCCAGCTCTGTCTGGCACTGTGCTGCCGGGTGGGCCGGGCACCTGCAGCAGGGCCACTGCTCCTGCAGCAGGAGTTTCCTCCTGTGGATCTCAGCCTCTAAGAGCACTCACAGACACACGTCCCTCTCGGGCGAGGGGGCGTCTCCAGCCTTTGCTTGGTCACGTCTGGGGGAGTTACCTCCTCACCTTTTGATTCTCCAGGGCTCATGACTTTCCCTTTCACAGGAAGCTCGGCTGGGCCTGCAAGCACTCCTCCTGTGCTCTGGTGGCTTCTAGGCACTTGTGCATGTCCTGCCACTTTGGGGGCACCACCTGGTCCCCCCAGTTGGTTGGGCCTTGCACTTGCTTCAGCTGTTCCAGCAGCTGGGTCTGCTTCTGCAGGTGCTGCTGCAGGGCCTCCTTCTCAGAGTTCAGCCGCTCATTGGAGGCAATGTCCTGCTGACAGGTGGCTCTGAGCTCCTGCAGCTGGGCCAGGGACTGCTCCTGCTGCTCCTGCAGCTCCCAAGCCACATGGCTCTGTCTCTCGGACACCTCTTTCCATTCATCTATCTTCTCCTCTAAGTGATCTAGCTGTTCCCATAGATGTTTCTTCACCTGCTGCTCTGAGTCCAGGATGATGGTGAGCTCTTCCTTCTCACCGCTCACCCTGTGGATAGCATCCCACAGCAGGGCCAGCTATTCCTCTGGCTATGGGTCACACACACATGCGCATCATGGGGGTCTCAGGGATCTCCTGCAGAATCTTGGCCTTCTCCTCGAGTCTCCGTTGTTGCTCCCACTGCTCCGCGTTCTAGAGACAGAGCCTCTGGTTTTCCTTAACCTGGATGTGACCTTGTTCCTCCAGGTTTTTCAACTCCATCTGTGTGTGGAGGCCTGGGCCTGCAACTGCTGCTCAGCCTGAGATGGCTCTATCAGCTTCCTTCTCAGTTCCCCCAGCTCATTCTCTAGGTCTAGCACCTGCCTCTCCCTTTGCTCCTTCTCCTCTGTCAGTTGGTTCACCTGGTCAGTCAGCCACTGAGCCTCCTCCTTCCATGAGGACCGCTCAATGCACAGGTCCTGTGTGAAGGTGTCTCTCTCCAGATTTTCTGAGGTTACCATACAGCTCAGGTTGTCCAGTAGTCTCTTCATTACCTCCCGCTCCACCAGCACTTGTTGGAACTTGCAGATTCTGGTCTTCCTGTTACTCTTCTGTGTCCAGAGTGCTTCCATCTTCTCCTGCAACACTGTGTTCACTTCCTTCAGGTCACTGAAGCTTCTGGTCTTTTCCACTAGCTGAAGTGTCATATCATTCAGCTGTTCGAAGAACATTTCGATCTCCTTTTGTGCAGCAGTGAAGGCAGAAGCGGCCATCTCCACCTCTGCCATGCGCCACTCTGTGGCCTGCAGGTGGCATGTGAGAGCTTCTTGCTCCATTTCTCTGTCATTGGCCACCTGCTTCACTTAGGCCATTGCAGATTGTAAATCACTTTCTGCAGAAACCAACCTCTGTATGGGTGGATTGTGGATCTCTAGCTCTGTTTTTGGTTCTTCGTGCACCTCAGCTATCTTGTCCCTCTCTTTCTCCAGTCGTCCCTGAAGGTCTATCTTTTCTTGCTTCAGTGGTTGGATCTTGGCACCCAGTGACTGTTTTTCCTCTTTTGCTGCAGTCCAGGGTGGGCAACATTTGTCGCTAGCACCTCTGCAGATCATTGGTGGTACAGCGACCCTTGATATTCTTGACATTGTTGGCTGTGATTGTGTCCAAAGGCAGGGGAGACCCCAGGCAGCATCACCTTTGGCTGGACCCTCCGTTGAATCACCCAACCCAGTTGTGTTTTTCTTGGGGATCCCTCCCTTTTTCTTGTTCTGTGTTTTCTTTTTTTGTCTTTTTATTTTATTTTATTTTTTGTGAACATACTGTATAGAGGGGTTACAATTACATGGGCAGGATAATACGTACATTTCTTACCAAGAATTGCAGCCTCCTCCTTTGTTGACCCTTCACATCCTTTCCCAGCCTCTCCCCCACCCCCCCCATCCAATCCTCCCCCCTCCTCCCCCCCCCGCACCAACATTGTAAAGCTCATTTTTGACATGACAACTTGTACTTCTCATTGTTGCAACAGGTCCACCTGTATCCTAAAACAACTTATATTTCCCCATCTCCACCACAATTCATGCTAACATCAAATATAGTGAAAGCAGGGGTTATACTGTGGGGAGGGACATACAAAGCAACAAAGAGATAATCTTATAAATGCCTTAGAAAAAATGCAGGAAAGAAAAAAGCATTAAAATTCATATCTAAGGGTTCATTTTCCTAACATCACATTATCTGATCTTTTCCGCTTGACTCATACATATACTAGATATTGCAAATAAGGGAAACCATGGGACCTATGTTTCTTTGGGCCTAGCTTACTTCACTTAATATAATTTTTTCCAAGTCTTTCCATTTCCTAACAAATGGGGCAATGTCATTCTTTCTGATGGAGGCATAGAATTCCATTGTGTATGTATACCACATTTTCTTGATCCATTCATCTACTGAGGGGCATCTGGGTTGGTTCCATATCTTAGATATGTTAAATAATGCTGCAATAAACATAGTTGTGCTGGTAGCTTTAGTGTGGTCTTGTTTGTAAACATTTGGGTAAATGCCCAAAAGTGGGATTACTGGGTCATAGGGGAGCTCTATGTGCAGTCTTTTCAGGAACCTCCATACTGTTTCCAAAGTGGTTGAACAAGTTTACATTCCCACCAACAATAAAGTAAGGTTCCCTTCTGTCCACATCCCCTCCAGGATCTGCTGTAGTTAGACTTCTTGTTTTTTGCCATTCTAACTGGAGTGAGGTGGTATCTCAATGTTGTTTTGATTTGCATTTTTTTATGGCTAAGGAGGTTGAGCATTTCTTCATGTGTCTATTGGCTATCCTTCTTTCTTCTTCAAAGAAGTTTCTCTTTAAGTCTTTAGCCCACTTATTTATTGGGCAGTTGTATCTTTGAGGATGTGTTGTTGGGGGATTTAACTTTTTGTGTTCCAAGTATGTTTTAGATATGAGATCCTTGTCTGTTGTATGGCTAGTGAAGAACTTCTCCAATCCGTGGGCTTTCTATTGATCTTGCTAGCTATGTCCTTTGCCATACAGAAGCTCTGCAACTTCATACAATCCCATTTGTCCAACCTTTCTTTGATTTGTTGTGTTTCCGGATCTCTATTCAGAAAATTTCAGCCTGAGCCAAGGAGACCTAGGGTTTCTCATATTCCATCCTGTAATGTTTTCAGAGTGTCTGCTTTGACTTCGAGTCTTTGATCCATTTGGAGTTGATTCTGGTGCAGGGTGATATATACGGGTCTAGCTTTAGTTTTCTACAAGTAATTAACCAATTTTGCCAGCAACATTTACTGAAGAGCCTGTCTTTCTTCCATTCTATTGTTTTAGCTCCCTTATCGAAGATTAGATGACTATAGGTCTGAGGGTTCATTTCTGGATTTTCAATTCTATTTCATTGGTCCTGAGGTCTGTTCTTATGCCAATACCAAATTGTTTTGATTACTATGGTTTTATAGTATAGTTTGAAATTTGGTATTGATATTCCACCAGCAGTGTTCTTTTCATTGAGGAGCGTTTTGGCTCTTCGGGATCTTTTATTGTTCCATATGAATTTTTGGATTGCCTCTTCTATTTCCTTGAAGAATGAGTTTGGAATTTTGATTGGTATCGCGTTGAATTTGTAGATAGCATTGGGAAGTATTGCCATTTTCATGATGTTAATCTTTTCAATCCAGGAGCATGGAAGGTCTTGCCATTTTCTAAGTTCTGTTTTGATATCCTTTTTCAAGATTTTAAAGTTTTCATCATAGAGGTCCTTCACATCTTTGGTTAAGTTAATTCCTAGGTATTTTATTTTTTGTGGGGCTATTACAAATGGAGTTGCTTTCCTAAATTCAGCCACACTTTTCTCATTGTTGCCATACAGAAAGACCATTGATTTTGGGGGGTTAATTTTATACCCTGCTACTTTGTCAAAGTTTTGAATCAGCTTGAGTAATTTGGGAGTGGAGGCTGTGGGATTCTTTAAGTACAAGATCATGTCATCTGCAAAGAGGGAGAGTTTTATTTCTTCTTTCCCTATTTGGATTCCCTTTATGTCTGCAACTTGTGTTATTGCTGTAGCTAGGCATTCTACTACTAGACTGAAGAGAAGTGGAGAGGTGGACATCCTTGTCTTGTTCCTGAGTTAAGAAGAAATGGCTTTAGTTTTTCACCATTAAGTATAATGCTGGCTGTAGGTTTGTCATATACAGCCTTTATTGTATTGAGGAATGTTCCATGCAATCCTAATTGTTCCAAAACCTTCATCATAAAGGAGTGTTGGATCTTGTCGAATCCTTTTTCTGCATCTATTGAGATAACCATGTGGTTCTTATCCTTGCTCCTGTTGATGTGATGAATAATATTAATTGATTTGCGTATATTGAACCAAGTTTGCATCCCTGAAATGAATCCTGTTTGATCGTGGTGTACGATTTTTTGGATGAATTGTTGAAGTCGATTGGCCAAAATTTTGTTGAGAAGTTTTGCATCAATGTTCATCAAAGAAATGGGTCTATAGTTCTCTTTTGTTATGAGTCCCTGCCTGGTTTTGGGATGAGAGTTATGCTGGCTTCATAGAATGTGTTCTGTAGTGAACTTTTTCTTTAAATTTCATTCAAGAGTTGGAGGAGTATTGGTGTGAGCTCTGCTTTGAAGGCCTTGTAAAATTCCGCTATAAAACCATCTGGTCCTGGACTTTTCTTAGCTGGGAGGTCTCTTATTGCTGTTTCTATTTCAATGCTTGATATGGGCCTGTTAAAATGTTTTAACTCATTTTGGTTTAGTTTTGGCATGTCAATATTTGCTATGAAAAGGTCCGTTTCTGTCAAGTTCTCAAACTTATTAGCATAAAGTTTTGAGAAATATTCCCTTGTTATGTTCTGAATCTTGGTTGTTTCTGTGGTGATGTTTCCGTTCTCATCTCTGAGTTTATTAATTTGGGTGTGTTCACTTCTTTTTCTGATACGATTTGTAAGGATCTGTCAATTTTGTTAATTTTTTCGAAGAACCAACTCTTTGTTTTGTTGATTCTTTTTATAGTTTTTTTGGATTCTAATTCATTTAATTCTGATTTAATTTTAATTATTTCTTTCCTTCTACTTGATTGGGTTTATCTTGCTGCTCTTTTTCAAAGAGGTTTAGCTGTGTCATTATATTGTTGGTTTCCGATCTCTCCAATTTGTGGATGTAGGAGCTCAGAGCTAAAAACTTGCCTCTGAGTACTGCCTTTGCTGTGTCCCAGAGGAGTTAGTAATTTGTGTGTTTATTTTTGTTGAATAGCATGAACATTTGAATTTCCTTTGTAAACTCTTCCATGACCCACTTGTGATTCAGCAATGTGTTATTTAGCCTCCATGTGAAACCGGACTTTCTTTGGTGGCTTTTGGTGTTGAGTTCAAATTTTATTCCCTTGTGGTCAGAGAGAATGCAAGGTATAACTTCAATGTTTCTGAATTTAGACAAGTTTGTTTTGTGGCCTAAAATGTGGTCTATTTTAGAAAATGTTCCATGTGCTGCTGAGAAAAACGTGTATTCTGATGCTGCTGGGTGAAATGTTCGGTAAATGTCTGTTAAATCTTGTTGATCTATGCAGCTGTTTAAATCTGGGGTTTCTCTGTTGAGTCTTTGCCGAGTTGATGTATCTAGTGGGGAGACTGGTGTGTTAAAATCCCCAACAATTAATGTCTTTGGATCTATATGGGATTTGAAGGAAAGTAGTGTTTCTTGGATAAATTTGGGTGCTCCATTGTTTGGCAAATAGATATTTAGAATTGTAATATCCTCCTGAAGGACAGATCCCTTAATTAGTATGTAGCGAACTTCTTTATCTCTTCTCACGAATTTTAATTTGAAGTCTATTTTATGTGATATTAGGATTGCAACTCCGGCCTGTTTATGGGGGCCGTTTGCTTGGTAGATTTTGTTCCAGCCTTTAACATTGAAAATGTGTTTGTTTTTACTGGCAAGATGTGACTCCTGCAGGCAGCAGATAGAAGGGTCTTGTTTTTTAATCCAACTAGTCTATGTCGCTTAATTGGAGAATTAAGTCCGTTAACGTTAAAAGATAGAACTGAGAGGTATTTGGGAGTTCCTGCCATGTTATCCACCTTCTTGTGGGCTGCGAAAACTGGGTTCTTCATATGGTTCTTGGATTCTCAGTTTGGATGCAGTTTCTTGGCCTTTATTGTGGTCTTGTTGGTTTTCTATGTGTAGGACATCTTTAAGAATATTTGTAGGGCTGGTTTGGTGATGTATTGTTTCAGTTTTTCTTTGCTATGGAAGGTTTTTATTTGGCCTTCAGTTATGAAGGAGAGTTTAGCTGGGTACAGTATTCTTGGTTGATAGTTGTTTGTTTTTAGGGCATGGCATACATCATTCCAGGCTCTTCTTGCTTTGATTGTCTCTGGTGAGAAATCTGAGGTAATTCTAATTGGTTTCCCTTTATAGGTGATTAATCTTTTTTCCTTTACAGCTTTAAGGATCTTTTCTTTGGTCTGAGTTGATCCTGGGTGGATTATAATGTGACAGTGGGATGTCCTATTCTGGTCTGGTCCATTTGGGGTTCTAAAAGCTTCTTGTATCTGAATAGGCCTATCTTTTTGCATGTTTGGGAAGTTCTCTGCTAGGATCCTGTTAAACAAATTTCCTAGACCATTAACTTCTGTTTCTAGGTGCTCCTCTACACCCATTATCCTTAGATTGGTGTCTAATGTTGTCTTCCAAGTGTTGGATAGATCTATCATATTTCTTGGACTTGTCTTGGATGGTTGTATGTTCTTTCTTTATAATATCTAGGCTGTCTTCAATCCCCGAGATTCGATCTTCTGCATGGTCTAACCTGCTGTCAAGACTTTCTAATTCATTTTTTATCTTTTCCTTCTAATTGTTCAGCTTTGATGGCTTCAAATTCTTTGTTGAAGCTTTGTTTTAGATCTTGTATGAGCTTCTTTACTTCCTTAATTTTGTCTTCAGTGTTTATTCTCAAATCACTTAGTTGATTGTTTATGGTTTCCTTGGACTCCCATTCCTTCTGTTGGGTTCCATTCAGCATTCCCTTTGTGGTCTCCCAGACTTCCTTCAGCTCTTTGTTAATGGATTCCATGAATGCCTTTAGTGATCTTTGTGTATTCTCTTCCTGCTCTCTCAATTCCTGTATTACTCTTTGATTAGCTTCTTCCCATTCGTGGGATTCCTGTAGTTCTCTTTGAGTGTCCTCAGCCTGCTCATGCCATTCCTGCCTTTCTCTTTGAATATTCTGAAGCTGCTCACGCAAATCCTGTATCAGTTTTTGAGTAACTTCCTCATGCTTATGATATTCCTGTATAAACTTTTGGATTGCCTCCTCTCTCTCCCTATCACGTTCATACAGAGTCCTTTGTACGTTTTCAATATTTTCATTTATCATGTTTGGCAGCAGTGTTTGTAGAGCTATTTGGGAACTCTCCTCTGGATTATTCATTATCTGTTCTGTCCCCTGATTATCAAGATTGGGAATTGAGATACTCAGATTTGCCATTTTTCTTGTGTTTTTCCGGCTTACTCTGCCCATTTGAGATGAAAATAGCACCAGTTTTGTGCTAGAACACTATCTTAAGGCCTGCATCAACCAAAGCCTGAATTTGCACATTCAATAGTCTACAGATACAATCTAGCTCATCAGTTACATCTATTCAACATCAAACAACTATATGTTAATGGGCTACAAACCTCAAAGAAGAATTTGGAAAACCAGAAATTATTAGGGTTAGGGAGAGATGTGGGTAAAAATTAGGAATAGATTAATGTGGGGAGGCACAGGGAGAGTTAACTAAGTCCTAATCTCAAAGCCTGAAATAGATTTGGTAGGATGAAAGTAGAGGGAGAGAAAAAAAAGAAGAAAGGAAAATAGAATTTATGTATTTACTTGAAGTTAGTAAATACATTTTTTAATAGCGTACATAGAGAGACATAGCTTTGACCAAATTGCAGACAAGAATCTAAATCCCTGATAATTCTAGTAACAGATCTGACTGAAATCAGTTGAATCACACTTTTCCTGTAGAGTGAAGGAATAGGTCTAGGCTAGGAAAGCTGCTAGAGAAGTCAGGTCGATTGTATATGGGACAAAACTTTGTGGAAAATGGTATCAAGGATTAATTACTGGTGATCCACTTGCACTGGAAGTGTGAATCTGAACTATTGCTTGCTGATTCTGAACTATTGCTTTAATCATTATATGTTCACAGAAGAAAAGGTGAGATTTAATTGATACCAAAGGATTAGTAATACACTTTGACTTCTCATTAAGCATCTTCAATCATCAAAATCACATGAAGACAATAGACAGGCCTGCTTTTTATATGAAAACAAGTGTCTTTAAAAGCAAGGTAATTAAGTATGCCTACAATGGACTTCTATTTTACTACCGCATTATACAGTTTTTTTCTAATGTTGGGTAACAAATAATGGATCTATTAGAAAACTCTTAAAGCTCATATGTTCAATAGTGAGTTCTCTTATATTATATCATGGTATTTTTGGTTATGGTTTTAAGAAGAAATTTACTAGCTTAAATTTCTGACAGGACGATATCATCACTGTGCAACTTGCTTCTATACTCTAAGTTTTAAATTACTATCTAAGTATTTGCTTAGATAGCTTATTAGATAGCTATAGAGGAAAAACTAGAAGCCACACTGGTGGCTCATGTGTTTATCCTAGCTAATCAGAAAGATGAAATCTGAGGATTGTGGTTTGAAATCAGACAAAGCAAAAAAAGGTCCATTAGATTCTGATTTGAAAGTAACCAGCAAAAGCTAGAAATGGAGCTGTGGGACAAGCAGTAAAATTCTAGGCCTGAGAAAACTGAAACAAAAAAATAAACCAACAAATTCTGGGACAGAGCCAGGCCCTGAGTTCAAGCCTAGTGTTAGCACCAAACAAATGAATGAATGAATTAATTAAAATAAATTAAGTGGTCACATGTGGCGAGGCAAGTAAAATGTAACACCCATGGTGACTGGATTCTGTATTATTTTGTAATAAGGCAAATTAACGTTTGTCCTAATCACTAATATTTTATTTGTACTTTTTTGGACTAAACCCTGAATTTAGCATGCAAGTATATGTGTGTCCATGTGCACACGTGTGTATGTGTATATGTGTGCGTATGCTGTTGCAATGATTCTTGCCAATGTGGACAGGGTGAGGATGAAAACAGCTAACTGTGTTGCAATGTTTTCATTTATCTGTGTTCTGTCATCATTTCTGTGGAGCCACCCTTCTGTACACTTGATTTTCCAAATAATAACATCATCATAATCAAAGCATATATAACATTAAGTTAGATAAAAGAGACCACTTTTAGCACATATTATATGTTAGGTAAGAAGATACAGATAATTAGGTAGTAAATTATTGCTGTAAGATGACTGTCAGTACAAAATATGTATTTGATCTCTTAAATTGGTTATATTTTTAAGATATACTCATGGAGTGAGTTTGACCGACTTGACCAAACAGGTATTACTCTCTAGTTATTCCTGTGAAACACAAGGTGGATAAAATCTTTACGGATTTCTGTTGAAAATAACTTTCTTTGTAACATCATATCTATTCTCACTAAGATAATCAACCCTTTATTTATTAGGTTTGAATATCCCATGATATTGACTGAAAATCAGTATTGTGGATATACCTTTCAAAAACAAACAAAAAGTATATGTCACCTCCAGATTGTGGATGCATTTGAACTTGTTTTGTACATGCAATGGGATCTTCACTAATGGCTCTTTTGTTGGAGTAACTATCACAACTTTAACAAATAAGGCTTTTCGAATATCTTTCCAATATAAATAACAACCCAGAGCGAGTCTTGCAATTTCTGAAAAGGCATTGAATATTTTAGTATTATTTCAGATCATTAACTATATAGCTAAAGACATTTCTGAAATAAATATTGTTAAGATCTGAAGATGTATGTGGGTATATAGGCTGTTTTTATGCATCATTTTGTGAAAACCCAGTTTTTATGAAAGTAAATGAAATAGAATAAAAGGATATAAGTGAATTTGGTAAGATAATTATTAGTATAACTTTCTTTTCTAATAACAGTTTTTGAATGTAGATGATGCAGTTAAATCATTTTCTTTGCATCTCTGTACTTCACTTAGTTTTAGAATCTTTATAATTATAAGAGTGAATTTATAGAAAAAATAAAGGTATTTGAAAATGATTAGGATTAATCCTGTGTTTTGTGTCCTACTTCCAAGAAAATGAGTTATTTTCAAGTGTTAATATTTTATTATTGAATCTTCAGTATCACAAGAAATTTTGGTGAAAAACATGCAGTAGTATTGATGTCTTTTTAAACCAATTGTATTCACAAGTTGGAGAGCCTTTAATTCATGCTTAGATCTTGGTGTCTATGACTTTTAACCTCTCATTCCTACCATTAGTGATCGGTCAGACTGCATTTTTGGGTATAGGAAAGGTAATGTATTTATCTGAGGTCAAAGGTGATTTTTACTTCAGTCTTGCTTCAATAGCATTTTAAAGTAGTACATTTCTCTCAAAATGTTGGGTATAAAAAGCAATCAAAATATCCTTAATGGTAAACAACTTAGGTGAGCTACCATGTGGAAATGATTGGTCCATAAGTGTTTCCATCAGGAATTGGGGAGGTCATTCTTTCAGGATGACTGTGTTAAACAGAGATGGGGGTCCCCAGGTACTGCAGTGTTGTCATGGGATAGAATATGATTTCTACAAATTTGAGCTAGAAATCAAGAATGTTATAGTTTAGTAGTTCCTTTCACCAGGGAGGTATAAATTGATTATGAAATTGGAGTTTTCATTTTACAGTTACCTATTTCCTTTTTTCCTTTTTGTTTTTTACATTGGTTGTGGGGCTTGAACTCTGGGCTTGGGTACTGTCCCTGCACTCTTCCACTCAAGTCGAGCACTGTACCCCTTGAGTTACAATGAAACTTCTGGTTTACTAGTGGTTTATTATAGATAAGAATCTCTTGGACTTTCCTGCCTGGGCTGGCTTTGAACCTCGTTCCTCAGATCTCAGCCTCCTGAGTAGATAAGGTTACAGATGGAGCCACGGGCATCCGGCTTATTTTCCTATTTTCTAACAAAGATAAAGTGAAATATTATTAGAGTGTGGACAATAATTCTGGGAAATTTTCCTAGAATTAGTAGACTAAGTGCTGGTATTTTAGTCATAAATTAGAATGAAGTTATTTGATACGGTGTGAATGGGCCAGCGGCTAAGATTTACCATTTATGCAATGTAGTACTAGTAATTCCAACTCTAAAGACTTCACTAGTAATTCCAACTCTAAAGACTTCAATATCATCATCTGAGAATTAGAAATGGAAGTAGTTCTACTTTATGGGATTATTGTGAGGATTAAATTAGATACCATAAAAAGTAACGTACTTGGAAAAACAATCAGCATTTGATCCTTTCTACCTGATATTTTATCATATGATGAATTCTAAAATTTTTACTGTGATTTTTTTAATGTGTCTCTTTAGGATATGCAATGTGATGTACTGATATTCATTATGTTGGTCACTTTTCTGTCATTATGAGGAAAATACCTGCAAAGAAAATTTCTGTATAGGATGCTATTATTTTGACTCATGATTTTAGAAAATATAATTTAAGATCTAGACGACTCCTTTTTTAAATTATATTTTTTAAATAGTTGTACGAAGTAATTTCCATTTAACAAATCAGTTCATAAGTACAATGGATCGTTACATAGCTTTCCCATGCCCTTTCAAACCTCACCCCACTTTCATTTTTTCTAGTTTCTACATTGAATATTATGCCTTCCCTCTCTTCGTCCATAACTCTTTTTATTCCTTCCCTTTGACTTCCGCTCATATCTTCCAAATGATAGTTTCCTGGTATTCAATTTGTTGGAATAAAAGTTCAATTTTATAAGAATTTACACCTTTTAAGTACACCTCTGCAAACATCATGCTTTTGTTAATACTGTTTTGTAAACTTGCATAAAGTCCTACATTCCAAATACGCGACAGAACATGTGTCCTTTATGTGTCTGGCTCTGACTTAGTTTACTTAACATATTCTTAGATCTATCTATTTCTTTGCAAATTATGTAACAATCTTTATAATGGTTGGGTGCAATTCAATTTTGTATATATGAGCCACTTTCTCCAACCATCCCTCCACCATAAGGCATCTGGGCTGTTTTCATTACTTGGCTATGGTAAGTAGTGCAGCAGTAAACATGGTTGTGAAAGAGACTTTACTGTATCCTTTTGGAAGAATTCATCACTATCTTTCTGGGAGCAATCCTCTAGACAATTTTCCAGAATAAGCACATCCCTCCCTTCATCTCCATCACAACGTTTTGCAAGTCCTAAAAAACACACTACCCCCCTACAGGTCTCAATAAGCTAAAACCACACTGTGCCCATATTCTTTCAATATTTTTTTTCATGGTTATACATATAATTTAGTGAGAACCTTCTATGTACTTTTCTAATGTGGAAATGAGGGACAGGACAATAGCGTAAATGTAAGAAAAATTCAATTCAATTAGCTATTATAATATTTAAAAATATTTTCAGCTCTAACTCATAGCCTCACTTAATATTATTTTAATCTTTATTTGATTACATCAATCCCCAAATTATTACTGTTGTATTAAATACAAAAGCAAAAATCATGGTTTGATTTTGACACTCATGTGTGAGGATGAACAATATTGGCAAATAGATAGATTGGAATTAATACCCATTATCCATTTTGTTAAATTAAAATGGTTTTCCCAAACTGATTCTTGCAACTCGTATTCCATTCAACAAAAAATAACATGTGACAATTCCCTTTGTTTTGCTCCTTAATAACTTTTGTTTCCATTTTATTTTACAACGAAGGTTGATGTTTCATAAATCTACTGTAGATACAAAGATACATTAAAATATTTCTGTCTGTATGCATTGATATATACATACGCATATCTATTACACCGGTTGTAATGATAATTTATAATTTCTGTAATTCTATGATTTACTAAATTTTTTAAAAATAGACAGCTTATGCCTGGAATCCTGGTTACTCAGGAGGATGAGATCTGACAATCATTGTTTGAAGCCATCTTGAGCAAGAAAGTCCATGAGCCTTTTATCTCCAAACAACGAACAGAAAATCAGAATTGGAACTGTGGCTCAATGTAGTAGAGTGGTAGCCTTGAGAGATAAAGCTCAGGACACACAGGCTCTTAGTTCAAGAACTACAATCTAGCCAAAAATCTAATTTACACCTGTGTAAGCAGAGTATTTCCATCACCCAAATGCATATCCATGCTCATTTGCAAGATAACTGTTATGTCTGGAGTACCACACAGCATTATAGCTTAAGTAGATAGGATCGCAACATGGGTTCACTCTATCTCTCTCATGGTTTTTCTTCTCCACTCAAATACTCAAATCTTAAAATCATTCCAATTACTTAAAGTCATAGATTTTTTCTTCAATAGCCATAAAAGAGTTTGCATTGAGTGTCTTGTGTCTCCTAACTGGGTGTTATTACCACTTTGTCTTGCCCCCAGCCTAAATTATCCTGATTATTTTTCAGATAGAATCAGGCTTCCTCCTAGTGTATACTGTTGGGCTCAGTCCACTTTATGTTATTCTTCCTAGAATTTAGAATATCAGGTGCATGGCATGGCATTGTGTACAGATCTTTCTGTCCAATCTGGGCTTTAACCATTATCTTCACAACAGTAGACTCCCATGTAGTCAGGATTTTCAAAAGCTTACCATAGCTGATTTTTAAAAAAAATCTTTGCATTTCCTGCAGGCTCTTGAGTACCGAAGTAATTTGTGTTTCCTTGGGTTGTTTTGTTTCATTTGAATGGATGTGTTGAGTTGTTCCAAACTTTCCTTTTGTTTCTTTCACTCACGTTCTTACCTAAATTGCTGATAAACCAATTCTTCTTTCGCAATATAGTGAAGGTGAACATTATTTATTCCAAAGCAATTTTAGTAATATTTAAACACCTTCATAACTATGAGTGGTATACAAATGCTAAGTGCTGAGAAGGGTCTTTTTATATTTGCAGTAATCTTTGGCATACACAGACAGATCATGAAATAGATGAAGATAATAAAACTACACATGCTTGCCAGGAGGAGAAAAACCTATTATTAATTGTTTGACAAAGACTTCCCTTCTTGTGAAATAAATACGCTGTTTGATGCAGGATTTCACCAAATCATATAACTAGGAAGAACCTAAACAATCATCTAATACTACAGAGTTGAGGGAGATGAATTGCCCTCCTGAATAATTTACTTCTGGGTCAAATAAAAGCAGGCTTGAAAAAAGAGAATAGACTTTAGAGAAACATGATGAGTTGATGTAAATAGCAACTTAGCTGATTTTGTTAATTTGTGAACTAATTCAGGGAAACAGAGTACAAAAAGGTAAAAAAATGAAGAAGGTCGCATTGAAATACTCATTAATGTGTTTGTGTGTACACGCACACATGTGTACGCACACGCACATATGCAGGTGCTCATGCATGTATATTCATCATTCCTGAAGTTTGATAGTGCCTGGGCACTTTCCCTAAGCTTCTGTGGCCAAGGACAGTTGTCTACCACTCGAGCTACTGCTCCATTCTGGTTTTTTGGAGATAATCACATATATTTTCATGATTGGACTGGCTTTGAACAGTGGTATTCAGATCTCAGTCTCCTGAGTAGCCGACTAAACTGATTCAGCCTCTGAGTAGCTAGTTAAAATTCTTTTTTTTTTTTTTGGGGGGGGTCTGGTCGTGGGGCCTGAACTCTGGGCCCGGGCGCTGTCGCTCAGCTCTTCAGCTCAAGGCTAGCACTCTACCACTTGAGCCACAGCGCCACTTCTGGTTTTTTTCTTTTTGCTTATGTGGTGCTGAGGAATCGAACCCAGGGCCTCAGGCATGCAAGGAAAGCGCTCTCCCACTGAGCCATCTTCCCAGCCCGCTAGTTAAAATTCTGACTGTCCTTTATGATTCACTGCTCTTTTATTCACAAGCCTAACTCATATATGTCTAATTGCTTTAAAAATAATGTTACTGCTTGGCACCAGGGGCTCCCATCTCTACTCTCAACTACTTAAGAGGCTTGAGAACAGATCCCAGGCCAAATTTTAGTGGACTTTCTTCTCAATCTATAGCTGGGCGCAATGGATCATTTCCACCATCCTGCACTAGGAGCTAAGACTGGAAGGACTGCAGGATCCAGGCCAGCTAAGGTAGGAAGCTAGACAAGTTGATGTGCAACTCTGATGCTAAAAGGACAGATAAGATGTATGTTCTTGTAGAAAGGGAATCCTTATCCTAAAATTAACCACTGCTATTATGCCAGCCTAGCAAGAATATCCAAAGTTGAAATCCCCACAATTTCCCTCAGTCGAAATAATTATATACATTAACATCCCAAAACATAGTACAATGTGTCCTTTATTCGAATATCTTAATCTGATTATCATACGATGTGACAGAATAGTTCTTCATTATATTATTATATATTTTAAAATACCTAGAAAATTCTTTCTCACTTATCAAGTGCAAACGAATGTCAAATTGCCTCATTTCTTACATATTTGAGTATCACTAAAAATTCTTCTAGAGAAAGTTCCGGGAAGATGGAGGAGGAAAAGCTGGAGGCTAAACAAGCTCTCCCATAGAAAGCAGTTTTATTGTTCCAGTGAACAGTCTTAAGCCAGAGAATCACACAAAGTGTGCTATCACAGGACAGAGAGTTAGTCCAGAGAGGGAAAATACAGGCAAGGAGACAAATCTGAGCAACTGGCAGCGGCAGCTGCTGCTGCGGCCATCCTTAGCTGGTGTACCTGCAACAGAGAGAGTCCGGGACAAAGGCACCAGATGCAGTGGGTGAGCAGATTCTACTCAACCCCAGCAAGAACTGACAAGTAGCAGATATCTTCATCATGCAGTTTGGAGACAAGAAACAAACCAGGAACCAAGACTCGGTGTGAGTAGAACCTGACATCCTCATTCTTTCTAAGGGAGCAGAGGAGGGAAGGCCACCCCTCCCCCCACTACCAGAGATCTCCATCTTTGATACTGACACAGGTCTTGCTGAGTTGCTAGCTCCAACTCAGGCCTTGGAAGAAAACAAGAGTCATTTAGCAGGTCACAGGAACCTAACCTGACCTGCTAGGCTCAGCTCCACCCAGGGAAACGTCACCCAACCTGGGCTGAGCAAGCTCTGCCAGCCCCAGGAGTTTATTTCTTCATTGGATAAACAGAAACAGTGGCTGCCCCTCCCTACAGCAGCCTTGACAATCAATTGAAATTCAGTAAACTTAAATCCTGAGAAAGGCTCCAGGCTGGGCTCTGTGAGTGTCTCAAAAGCTAGCCCCTCAGGAAAAAACTACTGTTTGCTGAAAGGCCTGAACACTATCCAGAATCTAACCTCATCACAGCATCTCCAAACTAGAGGAAACAACCATGTTTCACTTTTGTGATACTCACAGCAGATCTCTCTCCCATTGAACCAGCCTGGGAGGAGGATCACAAAATCCTGGGTAAAGGAGAGCATTTTTCTGCCTGCTCAAACTAAGCGACTTAAGAAACCAACCAAGCCACAGCAAAATCACACACCACAAACAGACCAGAGACTCCAACTAGAGATTGGTTAATGACACAAGGGAGATACAGGATCTTCCCATCTCCCCCAAAAAGTCAAAGAACTCTTTTTATAAAAAATTTTTACCTAAATTTTTTTTAATTTTAATTTTTAACATTTTTTTAAAAAATTGTTTTCTATAAACTATTTTTTCTTCCTATTATAATTTGTATTTTCGGGGTATAAGTGTGTGTGTGCTTTTTTCTTTTTTTCTTTTCTATTTTTATAATTTTTTTTATTTCTACTGACCTTTTGATCCTTTTTTTCTTTCCTTCTCATTTTTTTCACCTTTTCTCTTTTGTTCTTTTTACATAACTTAATTGCTATTCTGCTCATCCTCAGATATACCCATAGTCGAATATTAGACCTTATCACATATTGTGTACACACTTAATCCAGAAATTTATTACTCAATTCAAAACCTGTTAGACTTAAATTCCTTAATACCAGTACTATTTCTTTATATCTATATAATATTTTAAGCATTCCTATTTTTAAGTTTTTCATGTCTCCTTTCTATCCCTACCCTTATCTTATCCTATACAAATTCTTCTCTGAATATAACATTGTATTTTGCATAATTTTTAAGTTTTTAAGTGTTTCACTTTTTAATTTTTAATATTTGTTCTTCTATTTTTTCTTGTCTCTTTTTTCTCTTTCTCTCCTTCTTTTCTCTCTCTCTCTCTACTATCATTCTATTCTACCTATTTCCCGCTTTGAGATTAGGACTTAGTTGTTAACTCACCCTCTGCCTTTCCACATCCCTGTATTCCTATTTTTACCCACATCTCTCCCTAAACTGGATAATTTCTGGTTTGCCAAATTCTTCTTTGCGGTTCGTAGCCCATTAATACATAGTTGTTTGATGTTGAATAGATATATCTGTTGAACTAGAGTGTATCTTCAGACTTTTGATGGTGCAACTACAGACTTTGTTTGATGCTTACCTTATGATAGTGGTCTAGCACAAATCTGGTGTTACTTTCATCCCAAATGTGCAGGACAATCCGGAAAAACACAAGAAAAAGTTCAAGTCCGGGTATCCTACTCCCACTCATGATATTCAGGGAACAGAACAGATAATGAATAATCCATTAGAGAGTTCCCAAAAAGCTCTGCAAACAATACTGGTAAACATGGTAAATGAAAAGATTGAAAACCTGCAAAGGAATCTGTATGAGCGTGATAGGGAGAGAGAGGAGGCAAACCAAAGGTCAATACAGGAATATCATGAGTGTGAGGAAGCTACTCAAAATTGATACAAGAATTGCATGAGCAGCTTGAGAACACTCAAAGAGAAATAAAGGAATGGCATGAGCAGGCTGAGACCAGTCAAAGAAATAGACAGGAATTGGGGGAGCTAGCTGAGAACAGACAAAGAGAAAGTCAGGAATGGCGTGAGCAGGCTAAAAATACCCAAAGAGAGCAACACGAATAGCATGAACGTGAGGAAGCTAATCAAAGAGTAATACAGAAATTGAGAGAGCATGATGAAAATACACAAAGATCAAAAGGCAATCATGGAATCTATAAACAGAGAGGTGAAAGAACTCAGGGAGTCCACAAAGGGAATGCTGAATGCAAAAGAACAGAAGGATTGGGAGTCCAAGGAAACCATAACCAAACAACTAGGTAATTTGAGAGTAAACACTGAACACCTAATTAAGGAAGTAAAGAAGTTCATACAAGATCTAAAACAAAGAATTTGATGCCATCAAAGCCAACCAACTCGAAGGAAAAGAAATAAAAAACAAAGTAAAAATCTTGACAGTAGGTTAGACCATGCAGAAGATCGAATCTCGGGTATTGAGGACAGCCAAGATATTATAGAGAAAGAACATATAACCATTCAAGACAAATCCAAGAAATATGATAGATCTATTCAACACTTGGAAGACACCATCAGAAGGCCTAATCTGAGGATAATGGGTGTAGAGGAGCACCTAGAGACAGAAGTTAATGGTCTAGGAAATTTGTTCAACAGGATCCTAGCAGAGAACTTCCCAAACATGCAAAAAGATAGGCCTATTCAAATACAAGAAGCTTTTAGAACCCCAAATGGACCAGACCAGAACAGGACATCCTATTGTCACATTATAATCCAAACAGGATCAATTCAGACCAAAGAAAACATCCTTAAATCTGTCAAAGAGAAAAGATCAATCAATTATAAAGAGAAACCAATTAGAATCACCTCAGATTTCTCAGCAGAGACAATCAAAGCAAGAAGAGCCTGGAATGATGTATGACATGCCCTACCGACGAACAACTATCAACCAAGAATACTGTACCCAACTCCATTCTCCTTCATAAACGAAGGTCAACTAAATTCCTTCCATAGCAAAGAAAAATTGAAACAATATATCTCTACCTTACCAGCCGTACAAAAGTTTCTTAAAGATGTCCTACACATAGAAAACCAATAAGACCACAATAGAGACCAAGAAACTGCACCCAAACTGAGAATCCAAGAACCATTGGAAGAACTCAGTTGCCACATCCCCCAAGAAAGTGGATAAAATGGCAGGAACTCCCAAATGCCTCTCTGTCCTATCTCTTAACATTAACAGACTTAACTCTCCAATAAAGCGACATAGACTGTCTAGCTGGATTAAAAAGCACTATCCTTCTATCTGCTGCCTTCAGAAGTCACATCTTGCCCATAAAAACAAACATGTTTTCAATGTGAAAGGTTAGAAAAAAATCTACCAAGCAAATGGCCTCAATAAACAGGCGAGTGTTGTAATCCTAATATCAGATAAAAAAGATTTCAAATTAAAATTAGTAAGAAGAGATAAAGAAGGTTGCTACATATTAATTAATGGATCTCTCCTTCAGGAAGATATTAAATTCTAAGTATCTATTCGCCAAACAATGGAGCACTCAAATTTATCCAAGAATCATTACATTCCCTCAAATCCCACATAGATCCAAACACATTAATTCTTGGAGACTTTAACACATCCCTTTCCCCACTAGATAGATCAACTCGGCAAAAACTCAACAGAGAAACAGCAGATATAAACAACTACATAGATCAACAAGATTTAACAGACATCTACCGAATATTTCACCCAACAGCTTCAGAATACATGTTTTTCTCAGCAGCACATGGAACATTTTCCAAAATAGACCACATTTTAGGCCACAAAGCAAACTTGTCCAATTTCTGAAAAATTGAAATTATACCTTGCATTCTCTCAGACCACAAGGGAATTAAATTAGAATTCAACATCAAAAGCCAGCAAAAAAGTCCTGTAACATACTGAGGCTGAATAACACACTTCTGAATCACGAGTGGGTCATGGAAGAGATTAGAAAGGAAATTCAAATGTTGATGATATTCAACAAAAATGAGCACACAAATCACCAGTTCCTCTGGGACACAGCAAAGCAGTACTCAGGAACAAGTTTATAGCTCTGAGTTCCTACGTCAACAAATTGGAGAGATCTGAAACCAACAATTTAATGAGACATCTCAGCCTCCTTGAAAAAAGAGCAGCAATATAAATCCCAAACCATTAGATGGAAAGAAATAATTAAAATTAAATCAGAATTAAATGAATTAGAATCCAAAAAAACATAGAAAAAATCAATCAAACAAAGAGTTGGTTCTTTGACAAAAACAACATTGACAAACCCTTAGCAAATATTATCAGAAAAAGAAGAGAACACACCCAAATAAATAAACTTAGAGATGAGAATGGAAAAATTACTACAGAAACAACCAAGATTCAGAACATTATAAGGGAATACTTCTCAAAACTTTATGCTAATAAGTTTGAGAATGTGGCAGAAGTGGACCTTTTCCTAACAAATATTGACATGCTGAAACTAATACAAGATGAGTTAAATCATCTTAACAGGCCCATATCAAGTATTGAAATAGAAATATCAATAAGAGACCTCCCATCTAAGAAAAGCCAAGGACCAGATGGTTTTACAGCAGAATTCTACAAGACATTCACATCAGAGTTCACACCAATACTCCTCCAACTCTTCAATGAAATGAAAAGATAAAGTTCACTAGCGAATTCATTCTACGAAGCCATCATAACCCTCATCCCAAAACCAGGGAGGGACTCATCAAAGAAATAGAACTATAGACCCATTTCTTTAATGAACATTGATGCAAAACTTCTCAACAAAATTTTGGCCAATCGACTTCAAAAATTCATCCAAATATCATATACCATGATCAAACAGGATTCATTTCAGGGAAGCAAAGCTGGTTCAATATACGCAAGTCAGTTATATAATTCATCACATCAAAAAGAGCAAGGATAAGAACCACATGGTTATTTCAATAGATGCAGAAAAAGTATTTAACAAGATCCAACTCCCCTTTATGATGAAGGTTCTGGAAAAATTAGGAATCCATGAAACATTCATCAATAAAGAGTTTATATGACAAACCTACAGCCAGCATTGTACTTAATGGTGAAAAACTAAAGCCATTTCCTCTTTACTCAAGAATGAGACAAGAATATCCTGTCTCTCCACTGCTATTCAATCTAGTATTAGAATTCCTAGCTACATCATTAAGACAAAATGCAAACATAATGGGGATCCAAATGGGGAAAGAAGAAATAAAACTCTCCTTCTTTGCTGATGACATGATCTTGTATTTAAAGAATCACACAGACTCCACTCCTAAATTACTCAAGCTGATTCAAAACTTTGACAAAGTAGCAGAGTATAAAATTAACCCTCAAAAATCAATGGCTTTTCTCTATGCCAACAATGACAAAAGTGTGGCTGTAATTAGGAGAGAAATTTCATTCGTAATAGCCCCACAAAAAATGAAATATCTAGGAATTAACTTAACCTTAGACGTGAAGGACCTCTATGATGAAAACTTTAAAAAGGAATTCAAAATAGAACTTAGAAATTGGCAAAAACTCCCATGCTCCTGGATTGGAAAGATCAACATCATGAAAATGGCAATACTTCCCAAGGCTATCTTCAAACCCAATGTGATACCAATCAATATTCCATCCTCATTCTTCAAGGAAATAGGAGAAGCAATCCAAAAATCTATATGAAACAATAAAAGAGCCCATATATTTAGAACGATTCTCAACAGAAAGAACAGTGCTGGAGGAATATCAATACCAAATTTCAAACTCTACTACAAAGCCATAGTAATAAAAACATCTTGGTACTGGCACAAGAACAGACCTCAGGACCAATGGAATAGAATTGAAAACCCAGAAATGAACCTACAGACCTATACCCATCTAATCTTCGATAAGGGAGCTAAAAAAATAGAATGGAAGAAAGACAGCCTCTTCAGTAAATGATGCTGGCAAAATAGGTTCATCACTTCTGGAATACTAAAGGTAGATCCTTATATATCACCCTACACCATAATTAACTCCAAATGGACCAAAGACCATGGAGTCAAGCCATCCACTCTGAAAACATTACAGGATGGAATAGGAGAAACCCCAGGTCACCATGGCACAGACAGAAATTTTATTAATAGAGAACCAGATACACAACACATCAAAGAATGTTTGGACGAATGGGATTGCATGAAATTGCAGAGCTTCTGCATGGCAAAGGACATAGCTAGCAAGAACAATAGAAAGTCCACAGATTGGGAGAAGATCTTCAGTGCCATACAATAAACAAGGGTCTCATATCTAAAATATAACTGGAACTCAAAAAATTAAATTCCCCAACAACAAATTTTCAAAGAAACAACTGGCCAATAAATAAGTGGGTTAAACACTTGCAGAAAAAGTTCTCTAAAGAGGAAAGGATTGCCAATAGACACATGAAGAAATGCTCAACCTCTCTAGCCATAAAAGTAATGCAAATCAAAACAACATTGAGATACCGCCTCACCCCAGTTAGAATGGCTATAATCAAGAATTCTAATAACAGCAGATGCAGGAGTGGATGTGGACAGAAGGGCATTTTACTGCATTGTTGGTGGGAGTGTAAACTTGTTCAACCACTTTGGAAAGTAGTATGGAGGTTCCTCAACAGACTCCACATAGAGCTCCCCTATGACCCAGCAATCCCACTTTTGGGCATTTACCCAAATGTTCACCAACAAGACCACACTGAAGCTACCAGCATGACTATGTTATTGCAGCCTTATTTCCCATAGCTAAGATATAGAACCAACCCAGATGCCCCTGTGTAGATGAATGCATCAAGAAAAGGTGGTATATATACACAATGGAATTCTATGCCTCCATCAGAAAGAATGACATTGCACCATTTGTTAGGAAATGGAAAGACTTGGAAAAAATTATATTAAGTGAAGTAAGCCATGCCCAAAGAATTTAGGCCCCATGGTTTCCCTTATTTGCCATAACTAGTATATGTCTGAGTCAAGCAGAAAAGGTCAGATAAGTTGTTGTTAGGGAAATGAACTCCAAGATATGTATTTCAATGTTTTCTTTTTCTTTCAGGTGATTGTTTCTAACACATTTATAAGATTATTTCTTTGTATGTCCCTACCCCATAGTATAACCCCTGCTTTCACTGTATTTGAGGTTGGTATAATTTGTGGAGGGGAAGGGAAAAAACAAATCATTTAAATGGGTGTACAAGTTGATCCATTTCAACAGTGAGATGTACAAGTCGTCATATGGAAAAACGAACTTACAACTTTGGTGGGGGGTGAGAAAGATTTGGTAGGGGGATAGGGAGAGGATGGGAAGGGGAAACAAAGGAAGAGGCTACAATGCTTGATAGGAAGTGTACTCATTATCTTTCCTGTATAATTGTAATCCCTCTGTATAGTATTTTCACAGTAAAAATTAAATTTAAAATTAAAAAAATCATCTAATTATTATTATAGGATTATATTCTGATTTATTACTTTACTTTATAACAGTTATTAAACTTTTTGCTTCTCTGCTGAAATTTATGCATTTAAATATTATCATCAAAATATATCCTTTGGGTACTTGGGACAGATTTTACAAAGTTTTTAACCAATGGTTTTTAAGAATTCTTTATTGGTATATTATTTGTTTCATTTTTAATTTCAATTTAATTTTATTGTGAAGGTAATGTACAGAGGGATTACAGTTACATAAGTAAGGTAATGAGTACATTTCTTATGGAAGGAACATTGTTATACCCTCCATGGATTTTATTTGTACACTCAAACAACTACTGTACTTTTGCTTTCTTTGTTCATCTATTTTCATTATAAAATTGATATACAGATGGTCTGCAGTTATTTAGGTCAACTAAACAGTACAATTTATTTTATTTTCTAAATTCCAAATTTTGAACCTCTTTTGTTTCTTTAGGGTAATTCTTTTTTCATAGTTGTAGGAGTAGTTAATTTAATTTTGCATGGTTTTAACACATGTAAATTATTCAGACACATATATTTTGCTTTTAAAATATTTAACATGTGAATATCTAAAATTATTTCCTTATTTATAATATGAAAGGTGAATTTAAATAAATTTATTTTCTTATAATTCTAAACATATTTTCCAGGTAACAAATACTTACTATATTTCCAAGAAGCACATATTTCATTAAGAAAGGCTTCATAACATTGTCACTTTTTTTGTAAATATTTGTACTTGAATTGAAAAAATAAAAAAACGTTTGAGCTGGGCATGGTGATTTGTGGCTTCCATTTTCTACCTATGGTAGTAAAGGTGAATAGGGTTTGTAATTCAGGATAGTCTGAGAAACTGAGATCTCATTATAAAAATATCCAGATTGAAATGATTAGAGATATAGCCATCCCTAGTGAGGTATAGAGCAGCTGGTTATCACCAGTAACATCAATCTTTTGTCAAAATAAAAGGATAAATGTTTCAAAATGTTTATTATTTAAAACTTGTTTGCAAAGATTGTCATGTCTTCAATTTCTTATTTTTCAATTAACTTAATCTATAAGAATCCAAGTATATTGTGACTATTTTATTTCTACTAAACGTTTAAATAGTACAAGCAATATTATGATTTCCTATATTAAATTACTTTTAATATTTGTGATAATTTCTTTTGTTTAATATGATAATAATAATCCAAATATGTGTATGTGTTATGTGTGTGTCTTTATGTGGTTTTTGTTTGTGTATGCTTTGTGTGTACTTTGTAATGCTTGGGATATCACAGCATTGTTTCACATATGCTAGACCATGCTTTTACCATTGAACTATACTGTGCAGTTATAATGTAAATAGTGCTTTAAATTATGACTTTTAAGTTTCATTCCTAGTATGTTTTTTCAAAATTCTATATGCTACAATGTGATCCATATTCTATCCATGTTAGCAAATTTTATTGTTATTTCGAATATTTCCACTTCCAAACTCTTGCGTTTGTTGATAAAGTTTTTACGTTGCTTCTTTTCTCTCTTCATTCTTTTTGCCTTTAGAGTTTACCTATTCTTTCTCTTATTTCTTTGGTAATTAATTATCATATTCTTATTACAATTTCTTTACATTGTAACAGGTCTATACAATGCTTTATTTTCTATTTTATTTTTTCCCATCTTCTCTGACTCTCAGTCCACACTATTAGGTGCATTAAAAAGAAACTTGATTCAGGACACTTTAATTATTTTCCTCCTTTTCTTCTCTGAACACTTTCTGTTTTTTGAAACACAAAACCAATGACATACACAAAACCAATGACATACAGTTCGTATGTGGTCCATCATTCTATTCTATCCTCTCTCACTCTCCTCTGTAGTACAGCTCAAGTCATTACCATTCAGGTTTATTGTGCTATAGTTCTATGTAAATTTTAACTCATTCCTAAATAAATTTTAGTTGTTTCAAGCATTCTCTTAAGACATTTTACTATATGTAATATCTGAGATCGTGTGTTTTCGCAAAGTGCAAAATATGAGTAACTATCAAACATCTAGATAAATCTGCAGAATATTGGTCCACCTGCTCAATAAACTTGTACGTAAATTCAAGGAATACAGGTCAGTCAGAACAATTTTGTAAAATGGTGTAGCTTGAGCCCTCATACTAGATTTGAATCTTGTTACCATGTTTAATAGTGAAGACAATATTGCTCTACTATAAGAACAGACACATAGAAGAATGTAACAGATTTATCAAAAATAAAATCTTAGTTTTATGGTCAACAGATTTTGAAGAGGATGCCATGACTTTATGAAATAAAAATAGAATCTTAAATGGGTGTATTGGCACTAATGCCACTCAAGATTTAAAGAATGAGCTTAGAATAACTCCTCAAACCTTATACATAATTTTCAAATAAAATATGATTATCAAACTAAATGTGAGATGTAAAAACCTATAAACATAAATGTAAGAATTCATGACATTGGATCAGTGAAGGTTTCTAAAAATTTTGACATGGAAAGCATTAGTGGCTAAAGAAAAGAAGAATATACTGGTTAATATCAACTGATAAGCTTTTATAATTGTATGAAAGAAGTGAAAACATATCCACCAGATAGAGGGGACATATTTTTTTTGGGGGGGTCCTGTCATGGGGCCTGAACTTTTGGGCATGAGCGCTTTCCCTCAGCTCTTCGGCTCAAGGCTAACACTCTACCACTTGAGCCACAGTGCCACTTCTGGCTTTTTTTCTTTTTTTTTTTGCTTATGTGTTGCTGAGGAATTGAACTCAGGGCCTTATGCATGCAAGGCAAGTGCTCTACCACTGAGCCACCTTCCCAGCCCGAGGGCACATATGTGTTAATGGTACAATGTTAATGCTACAATGATCTTGAGTCTTAAGTACTTTTATATCTTCTAATTCTATATATTATTTTCCTGAACAGGATATTTCATTAAAGAACATATATAAATTAATACTCAATAGGAAGAGCATATGAAATAATCTCCTTTTTAGTTTCTAAGAAAAAAATAAAATGAAAACTCACTAGTAGGACCATAATATAAAAAGATGATGCAAAATATAATAATGAATTTGTGGAGAAATTGATATACTCCACATAGTAGATTGATTTGCATAATACTCCAATCATTTTAGCAAGTAAGTTTTCAAGTCTTCAAAATGTCAAAGAGAATTGTATATGATTCAGCCATTACACTTCTATGTATGTATTAAAGAGGATTAAAAAACTTGTTTGGACATAGAATGTAGTTCATTGACAGTGCACTTGAATATTCTGTGTGAGACCTTGGAAATAATCCCCAAAAATGAATTTTGAAGAGACACACTATAGAGGATGTATGCTGGACAAATTCTTGTAAGAGAATTTTATATCAACTTTATATCAACTTTTATATAACTTTTATATCAACTTTTTTTTATATCAACTGTTCTAAAATTTACAGCTGTATTTGAAGAAATGCAAGTGAAAATTAGGCTTGGAAAATTTATGATCGTACAATTCATTTCCAAAGCACTAAAATGTATGCTATAGAAGGAGATGATATATGGCATGTGAATTCCATGTCAGCAAAAAAAAAAAAAAAAAAAAACTATTGGTAAAAATACTTCACACGAAGTGCAGAATACCTAAAAAGATGTTTTCGTTGTTGGCTAAAAACTATTTGTAAATTACAGCTTTTAGAACAAAGATTTGATTTGTTTATTGTGAGGTTTTTTTGTCTGTTTATTTTAGTTTTACAGAGATAACTCAACCAAAAAAATGTATGTGATAACTGGAATACCTAGGAATTATGCATCACTTATAAATAATTGATAACCTTTTCTGGAAGAAACGTTTAGCAAATGACAGAAGATCCAAATCTATGCATGTACATTTTACGAAAGCCATATGTTACTTGATCAATCCAATTGCTTTTCTCTACTTTGCTAGGAAAAAAAAGTATTCCCAAGATAAGAGCCAATAGCAATGAAAAGAAAAAAAATATACAATAATCTTGTTTATTTGTGAAAATAACAAATGAAATGAAGCAATTCCATTTAAGGGACTCAATATTAGTATCTATGAAGATGTTCCTGAATGCCAACATCCACTGAATTTTTGGAATTTTAATTTCTACCAAAATATGAAAACTAGAACAAGAAAACAAATACAGTCTTAGAGTAACCAGCCTTGGAATAAAGTTCTTAATTCTTTTGAAATTACAAAAGAATTGATACCATTATAAATTATTCTTTCCTATGCAAATCATTTAAAAATTTTTAACACATTATAAGTCAAATATCAAACAAGAGTAATTTTACACAATCATTACAAATATTATTTTATTACTGTCAAAAATAGAATAAAAGACCAGTCTCACTATGTTATCATTATTCTTAATTCCTAATCATTACCTAAATATCTTAAACAATCTAAATAGTCATGTATTTAACATAGATGTAGATATTCTATACTTATACTTAACATTTTCCAGGGGCATGTATTCATGTTTCTAAGAAATGTTCACAGCAGTTAAAAGATACTTTTGTGAAATTAATGTAAATTATTTTGTTGCTGCTGTTGTTGTTGTTGTTTACAAGGCCTGTGCATTGTCCCTAAGCCTTTTTATTCTCAATGCCAGCACTCTACAACTTGAGGCACAGAGCTAATTCCTGTGGTTAATTGGAGATAAGAATCTAACAAGTACTTTTCTGTCTGGGTTAGTTTCAAAAACTAATCTAAGATCTCATTACCCAGAATAGCTACATTTATAGGCGTGAGTCACTGGCACTTGGTTTGATGTATTTTTTTAATTTTAAATATATTTTAAGATGTTTGGTTCATTATACTGTACATCATTCTACACATAAATTTAGATATATGTATATATTTCTGATGACAAATAATCTCTAAAAATGTATATCTTTCTATACACACACACACACACACACACACACATTATATATATACATATATATATTTCTGAAGACAGACACCTTCTAAAACTTTATGCTACTATTTTTTGACCTTTTTTCATTTCAAAGATATACAGTCTATTTTGCCAAAAGTTTCCTAGGATAAAATGACTAACCTTCAATAGAAAGTTTATTACTTTCAAGGGAACTTTAGGTATACATATGATATTGTAGTAACATTTACAGTATATTACTTGAAATGATTCTGTTCAAGCTCTTAAATATTTGTGTGTAGTGGTAGGGAGAGAGGAAGTGAATTCATACTGGTTAAGGATTTGCAATACTTCAAAAATCTATTCCATAATTTGTTATAAGCCCCTAGTCAAGTTACCTGTTATGGCTTAGATTTTGTTTATTTGTTTAATTTTAATATGTATGTATGTACAGTGGTAACATTAAAATTATTAATCAACAGACAAATAATTGCAAAATCATAGATATATATCAGACTTTCAATAGATAGCAATGATGATGCTAATATTAATTTTGATGATGATGATGAACACCACAGTGTACCCTGATAATGACCATGTTGTGATTGAAAAGGATAAAAAAACTTTACACAATTTTCAGGGTATATTTCCCACATTGAATACATAGTAATCAACAGACTTGGATTACATACGCTAAGAATAACAAGATGAGAGTTTCAATATCAAGAAATACAATCACATAAACAGGTAGAGGCAGTAAAAACCCTAATGTAATTCCTACAGTCTCTTTCATGTATACTCACTATTCTTGGTGGTATTGTTTTCTTATAAATAAAATCATTAATTTCCACATTTTGATGGACTAAGATGTACTTTTCAACTTAGTGTGATTAGTTCAAATAACATTCTCATATACATACTATTCATTAACCAAAGTTT
Source organism: Dipodomys spectabilis (assembly GCF_019054845.1). Lineage (NCBI taxonomy): Eukaryota > Metazoa > Chordata > Mammalia > Rodentia > Heteromyidae > Dipodomys > Dipodomys spectabilis. The sequence continues at coordinate 2,740,324 of NW_024870734.1, read as the reverse complement.
TCCAATTATATATTAAGAGTATGTTCTTCAATTTGACACAATTTACATAATACTACTTACATATCTGTAGTTACCTTAAAAGGACTTAGGCCATAGAGCAAGGAGGTAAAATGTATTTTTATTTCTGCATGCAACAATTTGTGACTTTATACCAATAAACTGATTTTGACTCATTCCTTATTTGTAAGGTAAGTTGGAAAATGTAAGGTCTTTTCACTTTTCTCTTTTCTTGCTCTAGAAGTCAACAAATATATTCTTCATTTTTTCTGGTAGATTACATCCATTTACAGTTGAGGAATGTAAGGCCAACAGTCAATGTAGTGAGTAAAGAATGATAGCAGATTTTTTGTCTGAGGTCTTCACTCTGTGTGCTTACAAAGAAAGTAATTTGGTGATGGAGAGGACCAATATGAAAAGACTATGGGGAAAAAGCATACTTTGGAAATGGTTGTTTTAGGACTAGGTGACAATGATGAGTAAATGAAACAGGCTGGTGTCAGGGGCATAAAACGGAATACATAGGAATCATATTATTCACAGAACCTGAGAAAATCTTGGTCATTCATCTTATCTAATGGGAGGGAGTAGAAGGGTAAGAAGAAATCTAAGGTGCTTCCACAGGTCTGGCTGGCAACTGTGTTAGTGATATTCTTAGTAATAAGGACCACAGGTTGAAATGATGGAGTTAGGGGATAAAACTCTCTGATTGTTCTAAAGTTCATATTAAACAGATGCAAATATAGGTCTGTTTAGACATCATCAAAATATCCATGACCATGCATATGAAAAAGGATAATAAAATTGGGGGGTATTATTGAAGGGAAGAGGAAAAGAAAAGTTCTCACACAAGTGTGAGCAATGTGAGCACCAGTGTGGACAAGATTGGAAGAAAGAGAAAAACAAGGAACCAAAAAAGTAATAAACACAGATTTTCCGAAGTAAACGAAGGAAAGAATTTTCAGGAAGATATTGAAGGAAATATGCTATTTGGTTTAGAAAAGTAAAAGGACATAGACGAGTTTAATAAGAACAGTGTTTTGGTGAAAGTCATATTGATAAAATTTTGAGGTATGAATGTGAAGCCATAAAATTCTGGATCCATGAATTCAAAAAATCCTGTTGATTATAAATGCTGGGAACAAATGCTTTTATGCTGAGCTTAGCAAAATTATACAGATATAATTCTCATGAACTTTACTTAGAGGTATTCTGTGAATATTGTTGAAGACTGTGTTTAGCCAGCAGATTAGAGATTGTACTACAGCACAGACAAGCCTAATTTGTCCTACAGTTCCAATGAGTGACCCATGTATGCACAACAGTTTGGTATTTTATTGAAATATCTTTAGATATATTTGGATATTTTATCAGCCTATTCATTATAAATGTAGGAAAAGTAACACCAAGTATTAGGTTGAACATACAGCCTTACTGATGTGACTGAAGACTCCTGGAATTGATTCCTCTTTAGAATAGAAAATTCCTCAATTGCCATTGACACATCATAACTGCCATATACTCTATTTAACTCTAGTTCTTGTTAGGGATATCTCCATGCTGAAATAAATCAATCAACCTGCCACAAATTCTTATATGTAGGAAGTACTTATAAACTTCAAGCTTTTATTGAATGGAAGAGTTCAGACATTACCCTCACCATTAGGATTAAATGCCTAAAAAGATAAGGCATTTTGCTTTAATGTCTTTCTTTCATTTTCTTATACACATTTACAAGTAGGTAAGGATTCTTATGTAACAACAATACAATGGTGCCTTGTTTTAACACAACGTCTAAGAGTTAGTGCTAATTCGGATACTTACTAATTAGTTCCAGATTTTGTAGATACTTATATTTCTCCTGGGTAAACTAATGAGCTCCATGAAAATGTCCCTAAGAAGTCTTTCAATTCTAATACCACTGTTTGTCTCAAAATGCTTTAAATTCTACATCCTCTAATGTGGGCATAGGGTTATATTGTGGAACTTTTCTTCTCAGAGAGTGAGTACTACCTTATTGCTTAACATGGACAAAGTACCTTCATACATAGACTGTGTGTATGCAAACAAGAAGTGGTAGTTGAGCAATGTTCTTAGCAGTTTTTACAGATGAAATGGAAATAGAGCAACTATGAACTCAAAAGGAATGTGCAAAAAGACAGAGGCACAAGTAGAATGTGCCAAGGAAATGTTTAAGTGTAATTTGAAATTATGTGCTTAAGTGTGAGGGTGTGTTCAAAGTACAGCTTCAGACAATGTAATTGGATATCTTCAGGGGAAACTGCATTAAACTATTCTGGGATAATTGTACAAGTAGAAGCCCCTTAGTCTGACTCTAACCAGCCACAACATAATCACCTTAGGGATTATTTTCCAAGTGCAAAGTGAGAAAAAGAGGGCTCATCAGAGTTAGTGTTCAGGTTGAAGTACGTCTTCATTTATTTTAGAGCATTAAACTAGGAAAAAGCCAAGTAAACATTTTGCAAGTACCTAAATTAAGTGGGACGTATTATATTGGTCTCTTTTTAACTTGGAAGTTATAGATTATGTCCTTTTATACTTGGGACAATGATCTGCTATCAGTTATTTCTTCTCCTCCCCTTCTTTTGTCCTTCCACTTACATAATTTTTATTTAAAGGGACATACTTTCACTTGCATTTGTAAATCCTTCAAAATTATCTGAACTGCTTCATACTTCTGGCAACCTCCTATATCTTTCTCAAGGGAATATGTTGTCACTACCATTTTTATCCTATATGATATTGGATACCTTCCTGCTTAATTCAGTGCAAGATACACATTAGACTGATCCCCATATCTCAACACTTGTACCACCATGAAATCCTATCTTACATAGAAATCATGATTTTAGAATGTCTGGGTAAGTGGCATCTGTCATTTTTGAATGGCCCTACGTGATACTTACATGAAATCATGTTTTAAACCAATGTACTACTCAGTAGATGAATGAATTTACAAAGTGTGTTATATATGTATACCCGGTGGAATTATATGCTTCTAATTCATAAGGAAATGGAAACACTTGGAAAAATCCTACTAAGTAAAATACACAAGACAAAAAGAAATAGATTCCATGGTTTCCCTCATTTGTAATAAGTAGGAAATATCTAGGATTGTCCTAGCAGATGAGCACAATGGTTCAATAGCTATGTGTGAGATGATGCTGAGCAAAATGAACTCCTACATATGAAAACAGAGGTTTTTCTTTGTGGTTGTTGTTTTTAATGTACTATGTGATTTCTTTTTGTTTTGTGTTTTCTCCTATGGCTTATTCCCTGCTGTATTTGTTTTCAGTATCATGTGTCATTGTATATATATTTATCTTAATTTGGCAAGGGAAGAGGAACAACAAAATGGCAAGACAAAGGAAAAAGGGCAAACCAATGCAATAGCAATACTCACAAAACAAAATGTTGGAAATATACATTACAACTTATGAGGGGTATTGGGGTGAAGGAAAACAGTGAGAAAAATGAGGGAGTGGGTAAAAAGTTCATGTTATGTATTCACTACCTTACAATTTCTGCAACCCCTTCTATATATCCCCTTAACAATAAAATTTAATTAAAATATAAGCTACATAAAATATAATTTCACTGTGTAGGTATAGTAAATATTATTCAATTACCCCTTTCTTTATCAGAGGTTCATCAACTTGAATGTTATCAAACTATACAATATTTTCAGAATATATTTGCCATTATTTTGAGAAAACATTATTTCAGCAATGTCTCATACTAAAACAAAACACAGTTCTATTCTATGTAAAGTATTAACTTTTTAAACTGAATAATTGTTAAGAGGACAGAATATATGTGTTCTTCAAAATTCCTATGACTACTAAATACTCATTTTCAAATTCTGAACATGCCATACTAGAGACATTTAAAATAGTATCTGTTTGCCTTTTATTTAATTCTGCAACAGATGCAGTTTCCAATGGGATGTAACATATTTAAAAGTCAACAAATATAGCCACATTCTGGTAGAAGATAAACCTATGAACTATCTATAATAATTAGTTCCTGAAGAGTATACATTTGTTCATTAGAGTAAGCTATTATTTCTATGACAATCAATCCCAAGTTTTTATACCGTAAAGTCATCCTAGCACAACAGTTTCCAACTTGTAAATTGCACCTTAAAATTTCCTAAATTCACATTATGACTTCCTTATCACTATTGTGAAAAAATACTACATTTCTGCTGTGATGCCCTCCCAACTGTGCAAAGAACACTGCAATAAACTTTGCTGCATCATTTTCCCCCAGTGTTATTCTTGAGATCAGAACACTTGCAAATATTATTTATTGTTATATTTATTTTATTATAAATTATTATTATTATTATTTTATCTATCATAGATATTCAGGAGATCCGAATATCTGAATATTAAGATCTGAAGATTATGGTTCAAAGCCCACCCAGGCAGGAAGTTTCCTTAGATTCTTATCTCCAATAAACTGTTCAGGAAAAGCCAGACACAGTGGCACTGAGGTTCAAGTGGTAGAGCAGTAGCCTTGAGCAAATCAGGCTCAGGGACAGTACTCAGGCCCAGAGGTCAAGCCCTAAGAGAAATTAAACAACAAAAACAAAATAAAAACAAACCTCAAACATAGCTTTTTTCTCATTGTATATAAAGGTATGTAATTAAGGAAATTTCTTCCGGTGTTATGTATAGGTAGAAGAAAAAAAGATTTCACACAATTACTCTCTTCATGCCATGTTACACCAAAGTCTCAAAAAATTGCTCTTTTTCTAAATTTATAAATTAATAGCATCCATTTGTTGGCAACGCTGTCTAGATTATTCATGTCATACATGAACTGTTGGAATTATTTATTAACTAATTTCTAATTATACCTCACTTGAAAGAATATTCTAGGCAATAGAATTCCAGAATCATATGTGAATTTCTAAATTAAACCTTCTACTTGAATACAATTTTGTAGTATCCTATATAGTATGAAATTTCAAAAAATATTTATTTTAAATCTAATTCTAATTTAGCCAGGTCTACAAAGTCCTACATTAGATGAACTTTGCAATTTCTCCAGGCTTAAGCTTATGTTATCCTTCATAATTTCTTCGGAATCCAACAGAATGATGCTTGCTTTTTCAAATTTTTGGTAGGAAATCATGAGCTATTTTGCAACTAGGAATGTTCTGTAATGAAGAGAGCATTTAAAACACAACTGAGGATTATGTGTAAGTTGCATTTCAATAGGAAACTTGACTTCTAAAACATAATGACAAAATTAGCCCAAACTTGCAACTGTGTATTCCTTTCTTGTTGTTTGGTTTGTTTTATTAGAAAAAATTATTCTACCTGGTCCAGGGAAGGTATCACTATGTAATTACACTCTTTAATCTCCTGTCTTAATCTGAGTGCTAGAATTCCAGACTTGTATCACATTGCCCTGCCATGGTTTGTTGGTTTATTTAATCTAGACACAGACTAGGAATTCTGAACTTCTCCAATGATATTATCCACTAGACTGACTGCTCAGAGTGTTTATGTACTATTTTCAAAGATCTTCTGACATTTGACACAGGATATGATCATTTTCAGATGCACCTGCTGGGATCTCTGATTCATTCCTCCATGGGTCCAATCCTTTTAATAATGATTACTTGGCACTCTTAATATGTCTTGTCCCTACCTATGTAATAGTCTCAACCTTTTTGAAGAAAGTCTACTTTCTAATATTAAAATTTATCACTTGATTCTAGTCTCAGGACATATTTCCTAACATTTCTATACATTCTAAGAATTGTGTAATATGTGTGTTTGCACATATAAATGCCTCTCTGTGTATGTGCATACTTATATGAATATATGCCAAAACGTCAAGCTCTTATTCAGCAATCTTGCTCATAACTAATATTCCATCACTTGAGCCATTTTTCCAATGCAGCTTTTGGCTGGTTAATTATAGATAGTGTCGCAAAGACTGTTCTGCCCAGGATGGATGCAAATTGAACTTCCCAGACTCCTTTACATTCTTAGGTTTTATCTTTCCAGGAATATCAACTGTTAAACTACAAGCATTTTTGTGAGTGTAAAGTCTAATCTGTAGCACAAATTTTCAACTCAAAAATTCATATAAAGATAGATGAACATACACATTACATATACTGAGTGTATACTGTTAGAAATGTAATCTTAAGCCAGGTTCCAGTGGCTCACTCCTATAATTCTAGCTACTCAGGAGGCTGAGATCTGAGGATTGCAGTTGAAATCCAGCACAAGTAAGAAAGTTTCTGAGGCACTTATCTACAATTAACCACCAGAAAACTGGAAGTGGATCTGTGGATCAAGTGGTAGAGTGCTAGCCTTGAGCTGAAGAACGGTGGGACATTGCCAAGGCCCAGAGTTCAACCCCTACAACCATAAAAAAAGAAAGATTAAAAAAAAGAAAGAAAAAGAAATGTGATCTGAGCCACCAGTTCATTGCTAGTGTAATTACTGCTCTCTCAACATAGCCTTTTTTCCAGTTAAGTCCATGCTCTTATATCTGACTTGCTTTGGAACCAGAATTATTCTTCCACTCTACTTTTGACAAATTTGCGTGACTAGCTACCATGATTTAGATGTATTAGAAGAAAGAGAGTGTCCTCATCCTTCATGTTCCACTTGGTAGTAATGCTTTCTCTACATCACTCCCATAGATCTATATACTGGCCTTGGCTTTATTGTTTCAAAGTTGTCTTATTTGCAGTGTCTTCTATAGTATATTGAAAAATTATACTTAAACACAGAACTTTTTCTCCTATTATTCCTATTGTTTCTTCTACTGTTATCTACACTTGGGAAATACTGCACAACACACACACACAAAAAAAAGTTTCTGTGAAATCTCTTTCCAGTTAAAATTAGCCTTAATTTATAGAGAACTTATGAAATTTGAACTTAATGTACTCCTGGATAATGTTTTTTCATGCTTCTTATTGTAAAAATAATGTACAGAGTGTTAGAGTTACATAAGTAAGGTAATGAGTACATTTCCAATCAATCGAGCATTGTTACCTCCTCCTTTGTTTTCCCCTGCCATCCCTTCCCTCCCCATCTCCACAATTCCCCCTTCTCTCCACAAGTTGTAAAGTTCATTTTCTACATAGTGTCTTGTTCAACTCATTGCTACAATGTGTCATATTGTATCCTTGTTTCAGCATTTTGTTATTTCCCTTCCCCTCCTCACATTAGAAAAGTGTAGATGCAGGGCACCAAAATCATATCAAGTGAAAACGGGTTATAATGTGGGGGAAGAACATAGAAGAGAAACAAAAAAAATCACATAGTACATTTTAGATATATTAAAAATGATAGCAAGAAAGAAACAAGAAGATGTGTCCCTATCTTGGGGTCCATTTCACTTAATATCATCTTATATGGCCATATGTACATTGATAATGTTTTTATAAGCCATTTAATTCCATATTTTGTCTTTACTATGTTGCCTCTGAAACACATGTTACCTCATGTCCAACGATGTCTTTGTGCTATTTCAACGAAGCCAGAAAACATTCATTTTACCTGGATCAGCACAATAGGTAGTTACTGAATGTAAGTGGAAGGAAGTGTTACTGCAAGTGGAAACTGATCCCAAGAGAGGAATTGAACATAAAGGAATGACAAAGTTCAAGTTAAGAAAAGAATGCAAGGCTTGAAGGAAACTCTGTCCGTCCTGGGTTTATTCGAGTGTGTTCTTTACTCATATAAAACTTGTCTGTAAACTTGTAGTGGAGAGTATTACAAAAGGAAACAATATGCCATTTGAAGGCCAGCATAGGAAAAAAAATAACTGTTTGAAAAGTGTTCTACTGTAAAGAAACAAAGACGTGCAGGTTGTATAGTGTATTATGGAAGGATATTTCACTCCTGAAATGATTTTCTTATTGCGAATCAGTTATCAATTCCTTTTGTCTGGTCCTGAGTTCTCCATAACAATAAGGATTCCAAAAAAGCAGGATACACTGAATATGATCAGCAAAAGGAGCCTCTTCTCAAACCAGTGCTTTAACCATTGTCCCATAGTAATATGTGGGGTTTTTTTGCTTGTTTGTTTATTTAGTTGGTGCTGGTTCTGGGGCTTGAACTCAGAGGCTGGACCCTGTCCCTGAACAATTGTCTTCCATGTCCAACTGCCCCCAAATCTAGTACTCTACTGCTTGAGCCAAAATTCCACTTCTGGTTTTTTTGGTGTTTAATTACAGATAAGAATTTGACAGACTGTCCTGCATGAGTTGGCTTTGAACTGAGATAGTAAAAATGGCAAGTGACATTAACTGTATCAAGATTTCTGTTTTGAACCAAGAAATACTAGATGCAGTTTACTATAAAACTAATATATGACAATTTTTAAAAGAAGAGAATATGTCCAGCAAAGAAGCCATAACTTAAATTACTCAGCAAAAGTAGGTGCACTGAATCATTTTGAAATTTTTTCTGATTGGGAAGATAACTAATGACTTCATAGTTCCTTTTGGGGAAACTTAAAGTCATATTTGTGTTTTTTTCTTCATCATAGGGCTTGAACTCTGATCCTGGGTGCTGTCCCTGAGCTTTTCTGCTCCAGTTGAGCACTCTACCACTTTAAGTACAGCACCACTTCCAGGTTTCTGGAGGTTAATGGAAGATAAGTGTCTCCTGGACTTTCCTGACCAGGCAGGCTTTGAACCACAATCCTCTGGTCTCAACCTCCTGAGTAGCTAGGATTACAGGCATGAGCCACCAGCACCCAGCTCATATTTGCATTTATGTGAAGGTAATGACACTATGTAGACCAAGAATGGAAATTTGAATCAAATGATCACATTGTAGCTTTTCAGAAAAATTGAGTTAGCAATAGATATGTCCTCCTTTTCCATGTTGTTATATTAATGACTCACGAGGTATAGGACTCTCACATTAGCATCCTCTGCTGTTTGCGTATGCTGACTTAGCTGCAGAAATTGTTCATAGGGAAATAGAGAAAGACTGAGATTTTTAGAAAGGAAAGGAGATCAGTTATGAAAGAAGGAAATAAAACTTATCTCACAGGAATTAAGAACTAGCCAAAGAGATTTAGAATGCCAAAGGCAATGAAGAATAAGCCTATTTGATAACTAGTTCTTCAATAACCAAAAATGGTTCCCTAGAACTGTTTTTGGTATAACTTAGTTCTTATTATCATTTATTCCTTCCATATGGAGTTATTCTATCTCTTCTGTCAAAAGTATTAATTAGCCTCTGCCTTTTTGGTGCCATACCTGACAAAAAGATTTCCAAAATCTCACTTAGACTACTCTTCTCATTGTGATTAGCATTGAACACTTAAAAGCCTGAAATCTTTGAATTTCCAGGATTAATCTTCACCTGATATCTAAAATCTGATATCTAAACACATTCCTGTCATTACTTGCCGTGACCAATTAACAAAACTTTTTTTGTTCAAAACAGTTTTCTAATATAGATAAAGTATTTAAATTAAGGACTATTGTCAGGTATCAGAATGGAAGGAGCAATTATATATTCCATGTATGGGTTATTTTCTATTTACTAACTAAATGATTTTTTGCCAGGCGTGGAGCTCAAACTCAGGGCCAGGGAACTGTTCTTGAGACTTTTTTCTTAAGGCTTGCACTCTACCACTTGAGCCACAGTACCACTTCTCGTGTTTCTTTTTCTGTGTACTTGGTACTAAGCAATGGATCCCAGGGTTTCATGCATGCTAGGCAATAACTGTACCATAAAGCCACATTCCCAGATACCTAAATAACTTTCTTAAGATGGCATTACTTTTTCATTCCATTAATATATATTATAATTTTGACCAGGTCGAAGTGGAAAACAATACTAAGTTCAGTATGGCTGGCATTCCTACCACATCACTAATGAAGTACAGTGTTAAAACCTGCAGGACTCATAGGGCTGTTACATGTGACATTATTATGTAAAGCACCATTAACAGTCATCTCCGACATTCTGCTTCCACTTTCAACGTCAAGAGTTAATATCTAAGACTTTTTATTGATTGGGTGTTTTTCCTAGGAAGGAAGAAGGAGGATGTGGAAGGTGATGGTGGAAAAATATGTATATTGGCTCCCTGTCCATTTTTTACATTTTTAGAAAGTGCTACTGATGAACTCCCACATACATAATTGACTATGCTATCTGCACAAGATGCAGATAAATGAAGGCATTTATTCTGGTGGATAGTCACATATGTTAACAAAATCCATTTCTAGAAAAAATAGATACTAGGTAAGAAAGTATAAAGTATTGTCTATCAAATGATTTCTTCTCCTAACAGAAAAAAAATGTAGTATTGAAATGATTAATCCATCTTTCTTTGATGTTCTCTAATTCCTGAAACATTCAAGCATAAAATCATGATTTGAAGGTCTCAGTAGTTTTGGAAACAGAGTTACATAATAGCTTCCTTCCTGCAGAGACATGTGATGGCAAGTATGATTGATTGTTTTATAGTTCTCTTCTTTTTCCTCTTTATCTCAAGTGTTTCTTGGCATATTTCTCTGTCCTGCATCAGCTTCCTGAAGGTGAGATTTACCTCTACTCTGCAATGTCAAGATGGATCATGTGACTTACTTCAGCTTACAAAAATAAACCAGAAGTGGTCAAAGGGTATTTCTAGGGGAAGATTTCTAGCCCAGTGTCTGTGTCTAGCGGCTGACTTGTTTTCCCTTAGCCATAAAAATAGCATATTTCTAGAGGGAGTCTTCTTTAAATTTCTGTACTGGAAGAATATAGCATGTGAAATAGAGGCAAAAGTCAAATGCAGCCACAAGAACACACACACACACACACACACACACACACACACACACACACACACACACACACATAAAACAGGCAGAACTAAGCTCATATTAGAATATGATATAAAGATGTTAGTTTCTTACCATTCTTGTATATGTTTATGATAGTTGACTATAGCACACCAGAATTTAACAAACACTAAACAAAGACTAAACAATTATATAACATTTTCTGTTTGATGCTATTCATTTTTTATAAATAAGCATTCTCCATGTGATCACTTGTGGGGTTATCTTTTTCTATACATGTTTTTAATCACTATAGTCCACTGTATCTAATATCCACAATCATTATCCAGACCTTGTCACTGAGATGAGGAAGAACAAAATGACTAGATTTCTCCTTCTCATTTCCTCTTCTCATTTTTCTCTGTGAATTCTTATCCTTTCTCCAAATTTTCCTATTAATAAAGTAAGAATGACACATTGTAGATATCAAGCAAAAGGCTTCAAAGCTAGAATTTCATTCTTTCAGAAATAGGTAAAGTAAATCATGACTCTAAGTATCTAATAAACCATTTGCCTTGGCCAATTTTTTAAAATAGTTTTTTTAATAAATAGTAATTTTTAAATTTTTTTAAAATAATTTTTAAATAAATAGTAACTTGTTTGCTTTTGGTAGGCATGAAATAAGACTGCATTAACATTTTGTGAGTCGAGGCTAAATTTTATCAGAATCTAAACATAATGAAAAATAAATGATTTTAACATAAATAGCTGTGAGGTACATTTTTAACGTGACATACACACAGAGACATCTTTTTTCTTCTTTTCCTCTCAACAGTGATTCAACTTCAATAATCAGTTCATGTAATTCAAATAACTGTGTTTCAGAAATAGATGACACAAAAAGTTAGAAAAAGAGAACCAGTATTGGGTGGTATAGTTTTTAAAAATAGCTGTCAAATAAATATTAACCATAATTCCAAAATAATAGCAGTCAAATGCTCGTGAAAAGAGAAGATTTTAAACAGAATGTATAAAAAGTACCAGTGCCAGCACTGCTTCAGGAGCTGCTCTCTGGGATTTAGGGCTTCTAGTACATGAGAATGTTTTAACCAAGAATAATTGCTTTCAGGGACTACATTTTTTTACTTATATTTCATAGAAAAATATGTTGTTCAAATTTAATGAAAGGATAACAGTTTATAGTAGAAACAATGCTACACACTTATTGTAGTAGGCAGTGAAATACCTTTCCAAAATATCATCCCTAAATATCTAATTCCTCAAATGTAGATTTGCATTTTATACATATGTATATATCTATACATATATAGATATATACAAGTTTGTAAAATAATCACCTTTCATTACCCAAGGACAGCAAATTTGAATAATTATCAGATGGGGGAAGTATATTCAAATGGGTACTTAAAAGTCCCAGCTTTAGTGGGAAAGGGACATGATTAGGTAAGAACCCTCAGAAAGATGTAAAGATGCTACATTAGAAGATAAAGGAAAAGACATCAACCCAGATTCTGAAGTTTCTGGAAAGCAGAACAGGAAGTAAATTCCGTTTCCACTAGAATAATCTGAAAAGTATTTCAGCTCTGTCGGTGGCTCGATTTTAATCTAGTGAGACTTCTTTTAGTTTTCTGTCCTTTGGAACTAAAATGATAAATACGGATTATACAAGCCACGTAACTTGTTGAAATTTGACAGATTTGATAGAGTAAACCTAGTCAACTACAGCCTTTTACTGATGCAACTACAGGGACACCACATGTCCTAGTTTCTGAGAATAAGAAAAAGTTGCCACTGGCTTTGTATACATGTATGATGTACATACTACTAAAGGCCTTGCATTAATGAAGTCTTGAAATTCTAAATAATATCAATAAAAGGAGCTCCCTATCTTTATTTTCACATTTGGGGATCACTAAGTACTACAGTTATGTAGAAAGCTAAGGTGAGAATACGGAAATGAAATCTTTCTTCTAATATTATAAAGATAATTTATGTCATTTTGAGTAATAGATTCTAAAGTAATAAAAATAAAGTAAAACAGAAACAGAAACTCAATTTTCTATCCTTCCTAATTTTCCAACAGAAATTAGAGAATCCAGTAAACAGACAACAATCCCAGAATAGTATAGGATGTTATAAGATCACTAGATGGTGACAAAGAAGATAACAAAAATGGGTCCCTTGGAACAATGGGAAACAAAATCTACACCTACAGATTGTGATATAGCTAGAAAATAATTTCCACTATTCTGTATTTGATATTTTAGTTTTGTTTACACAGTAACTTTCCTCTCAAAGGAAATGACTCTTTATTAATACTTAAGGGTTTGCAGCTTATAACGCAGCAACAAGTAATGTTTCTAAATGTTAAAAAGAATGATACTAAGAGTAACCAAGGCTACTTGTGTTGCTATAGCTAATAAATAAGAATGATCTTTGGGAATAGTCAAACAATGTTTATCTTTTTCAAACCTTTCCTCTTCTCCAACAAGAGAAATCCTAGTCAAGATATATAAAACATTAATAAAGGATTTTTATATTTTTTATTGTTCACACAAAAGCAAATACACTTTTACTCACAATTATTTTATAGAAAAAAGTTTATTGCTTTGGCTTAGGTGTTTTCCTTCCTTTGGGCATTGCTCTCTATTATTTTAGCAACTACACAGAAAAACAAGATAAATCCATTATGCTTATGTTGAATTGTTCAAAGTCAAGCTGTCTTCAAACAAAGTTTTCTGTTCTCTTCTACACTGCTAATTGAAGTTTAAATGATATAAAAAACGTGATACTTTAATGTACATTTTCATTGAAACCAGTGAAAACAAGAGTGTCTGTTTTTGCTTTTTAAAATGTTTTCAAGTATTTTCCTTGGCTATTTTCATTATTGCCTTTGTTCCATCCTCTAATCAGGAACACAGAATTTCACAAAAAATCTTCCTAAGGAATAGGATGTTAGTCAAAAAAACAGGCGTATAATTAAATATTTTCATCACCGATTGAATAGCTCAGAAGACATTTTGCTATTATTGGCATGGTTCTTAACCTAAGTGAAATGCATGTAAATGTGACAGTTGTTCCAAACAATGATTATGGCTTATACTTTTCTGCTTCAATGAGATGAGTAACTTTACTGTAAATGAAACCTCTGAAAAGATTGGAGGGCATATAGATTTTAGGGTAGAACGGTTAATTTTAGAAAGCCTAGAGAGATTCCATAAACAGCACTTGCTATCACTTATTAGTTAATTATACTTATGTCATGTAAGTATATAAACATAAATATGAATTGAGTGAGAAATGTGTGATTTACACAATTGATTCAATGACAACTAAGACCAGAAAACACTTCCCTACATTTATGTAAACTATTATATCTGTTAGGTTTTTTTTTTGAGTGTTTTTTATTTATTGTGAAAATACTGTATAGAGGGGTTACAATTACATGGGCAAGATAGTGAATACATTTCTTATCAAGCATTGTAGCCTCCTCCTTTGTTTACCTTTCCCATCCCTTCCCAGTCTCCCCCCACCCCCTACCTAACCCTCCCCCCCCCCACCAAAGTTGTAAAGTTCATTTGCGACTTGACAACTTGTACTTCTCATTGTTGCAACGGGTCCATTTGAATCCTTATTTAAACGACTTGTTTTTCCCCTTCCCTTCCGCAAATTATACCGACATCAAATCAGTGAAAACAAGGGTTATACTGTGGGGGAGGGACATACAAAGCAACAAAGAAATAATCTTATAAATGCGTTAGAAACAAATGCATGAAAGAAAAAAACATTTAAATACATATCTTAGTAAGAACAGCACCACCCATGTGATATTCAGGTAAGGGGTAGGCTTATTCAGTAGACCTGCTGGGACCAGGCAAGATTGGCACTCCACACGGCTGGCAAAAGTAAGCTTCTGGCCCCAGGTTAGGCCTTATATAGGGTAGGGGGCGGGGAAGGGTGTGGCCATATCAAATTCAGATGTGACCTCTTCCAGGTGTCCCAGTTGCCTAGGTAATGCACGTACTTTGCTGCGAGGTGGAGACTTTGCTGTGAGGAGGGTAGAGTCTGCTAGCCATCCAAGAGTGGACCTTACAATATCTAGTGAAGATTTAAAGAGTTTTAGAATATATATTTTAAAATTTATGTCAAAATATTTGTTACCTGTTTATTTTTATTTTATTTTTATTTTATTTACCTGTGGTTTGAAATCTGGGCCTGGACGCTTTCTCTCAACTGTTCAGCTCAAAGCTACTGCTGTACCACTTGAGCCACTGCCAGTTTTTTGTTAGCTCATTGGAGATAAGTGTCTCATGGACCTTCCTGCCTAGGCAGGTTTTGAACCATGATTCTCAGCTCTCTGAATCCTGAGTAGCTAGGATTACAAGTATGAACCACTGGCACTGATTTCATAATTATTTTTACACATTTATGAAGTATGGAGTGGTAATCCCATTCATTTATATCTTGTGTAATGATCAAGCTACATCATATCCTATAGTTTCTGTATGTAACATTTCTCTTTAGTGAGACTGCTCAAACCCTTATCTTTTGGCTATGATGAAATATCTATTCTTAACTATAATCACTTTGCTTCTTATGGTATACAATTAATATATTAACTTTTAGTCATGGAATTCTGCTAATTAAAGTTATATAAAGAATGAATTGTAAAGTGAAAGAAATTCATGGTTCCATTTCTTGTTTTAGGAAAACAATTATACCTTTTGTTTTCAATTATATTTCTGTGGGAATGTGTAATATTCATTGATTTAACTGTTAAAATTGATAACAGTTACATTATATCAAGTTGATTCAAACTTGTATTTGAAAATTGCACAGTTAACACAAAATACTTTCACTTTCTTCTACCACATAATTAAAATAACAGTAAAGCAAAGATTGGTGTTAGTGGCTCATGTGTAGTATCCTAGAAACTCAGGAGGCTAAGACTTGAAGATTTTAGTTCAATGTCAGTGCAAACAGACAAAAATGTGAAAATTTATCTGCAATTATCCAGCAAGAAGGAGAAGATGAGGCTGTGGCTCAAGGAATAGTGTCATCAACTATGAGCAAAAAATACAATGGAGATCATTAAACATTGCGTTCACGCCCTAAAAATGGCATATACACAGAAGGCAACAATAAAAAGTACTATGAACATCAATAATGAAGACAAAATAGTAGAAAAGATCATGAGAAATGTTGTGTTAATTCATGAGAGGGAAAAATCAAAGTCTCATTTGTACAATCTCATTGTACTCATTTGTGTTGAAACCTGGGTTTTGGGTAACATGTGAAAGAGTAGATTGGATTAACTGACATAGCAAACATTGCCTGTGAATATGCACCATCCCATTCTGCAAAAATTTAAACTCGTGATTGTTAATTTAAATAAAACCTCATGTTACAGACTGTTTGGTTCACATAGACAAGAGTCCTTATTTTGAGGCTTCAGACCAGAGCTTTTGTTTATAACCACTCCTTCTTTACACACCTTCCTTTGCCTTACTTAGCTGGCACCAAGCCAAGTCTTTGAACTAGACCCCCATTGCCTTAATCCCTCTTTCTCAAGCTACAATTCATTTCACATGCTATCTATGTCTTCGCATTAGTTGTTTTCTTTCTAATCCCCACAAAAAACTCTTATATTCATGTAAACCCAGTATAAATAACCTAGTTAGAAAAGAGATTAAGTGTTTACCATTGGCTGAGGCTCTCATCAGTAGGTTTGCTATCTAATAAATCTGTGCTACACTATCACTTTTTTCTCCATGGACTTTGAGTGTGACAAGTTTGATGTAATCCCATTTATCCAGACTTACTTTGATTTGTTGTGCTTCGTGATCTTTGGAAGTTTTGACCTATGCCAAGGGGCCCTCATGTTTCCCCTAACCATTCCTGTAACATTTTAAAGGTATCCAGACTTACATTGAGGTCTTTGATCAATTTGGAATCGATTCCTGTGCAGGGCAATATATAAGGATCTAACTTCAGTTTTCTGTGTACAGCCAATTCTACCACCACAATTTTTTGAAGAGGCTGTCTTTCTTCCATCCTGTGTTTCTGGCTCTCTTATCAAAGATTATGTTCCTATAGGAGTGGATTCATTTCTGGGTCTTCAATTCTGTTGTATTGATGGAATTCTGTGCTTTTATTCAAAAGAACGACACCATTCCTGAGGAACAAGAAAGACTGGAAAAAATGATATTTAATGAAATAAGACAGATCCAATTAAATATATGTTGCATTGTTTTCCTCATAGTAATAACTCA
Source organism: Dipodomys spectabilis (assembly GCF_019054845.1). NCBI lineage: Eukaryota > Metazoa > Chordata > Mammalia > Rodentia > Heteromyidae > Dipodomys > Dipodomys spectabilis. The sequence goes on along the minus strand of NW_024870734.1, from coordinate 2,723,242 downwards.
TAGTTATTACTAGAATATGTCCATAAATCTACAAGTTAATCCAGTAGGTAGTAAAAGACAAATAATTATACTTGGACATGATTAACAACACTCTAAACATTCACATGGTGAAAACAAGGGATGCTATTCTGAGGAGAGGATCACAATGACTCAATAGCTATGTGCATATGGCCATATTGCAATGAACTCTAAGAATCAATCATGCATGTGAAATACATACATCTGTATATAATTTAATAGATGTCATAAAAATAGCAGACTTCCCTGTTATCTCAAAGCAAAATTCTAAGTTTAAAAGATAAAATTGAGGAAAGTTTTCAAAACAAAAACTAAAATACATAGAGGAAAAAGTGGGGGAGAAAAGATAAGATGAAAAGTAGAGTAGCTATCTATTGAAGAATTCATAAACAATTTCCAAAATTATATAAGATAGCTGGGGTAGAGCTCAGTTGTAGGACTGGACTAATATATACAAAGCCATGTGTTCAATCTCCAAGAAGGCATGATAACTTAATAGATAGTAATAATAAAATAATTACTAGAAATAAATGCTTTCATGTTAGAGAGACCTGAATCCTAAAACAGTATACAAATTACTCTCAATTCTTGTATTCAATGACATGAAACTACAAGCATAAATAGGAAATAGTTTTCCTTTTTTATCCTTTCCTTTAGTTTTCTGTTTTCTTCTTCTCTTTTTTCCTTTGGCACTACTGGTGCTTGAAGTTGCTAAGGCTCTGACCAATTTAGATTATTTTTCAGATGAGGTCTTACTTTTTGGCGAAGCCTCTCTTGAGCAATAATCTCTTAACTATGGCTTCCACAAATGTGAGATAACAGGGAAATTACACTATATCTACCTTTCTTTGTTTTTGTAGTTCCTCACGATTTTTTTTGTCAGAACTGGCCCTGGATGTCAGTGTTCTAAAGTTCTGCCTTCTAATTAGCAAGGTACATTTCATTCCAAGTTTGGACTCAGAATATTTTTCAATGTAAACATTCAATATTGACATATTTTCTATATATCTATAAATTCTGTTTAGGTTAGTATGATTCTTTATGATGTTATAATAAGAACAGAGAGAAATCCCTTGAATATTTTCCCAGTGTCTTCAAATATTTATAAGTATGACATGGTAAGTAGGACATTAACATTTCACAAGTACCTTATGCAGACTTCAGTTGTTTTAATTATTTTGTGCACATATTAAGTCTAATATAATTTTATCAACTCTATATTAATATATCATATTTACAGATACGTTTCTTTAACAAAAATGAGTTTGTCCCATGTTTCCCTTTTATAATTAAACCCACTACTTCTCTTTGTCCCATCCCAAACCTGTTTCATCCTGGAAACCAACACATTTTTTTTCTCTGACTTCTAGATCATGCAATAAGTATGCTTTTATGATTTTCTTCAAATCTAAGGTAGATTATTCCCTGTTGTTGTATGCCTTAATATTGTATTGTATTCCCACGAGTTGCCTTTGGTTCTGTCATTATAGAATGTAGCATAATTCGTTTCCCATTCACCGGAAGAAACCCTGACCTGATTTCTATTTCTTTGACTAGAGGAAATTATGCTGCTATAAACCTCTGTGTTTTGGCCTTTGGGTGAATGTTACATTTTATTTCCATGAGACAAAGCCTGAAGAGCTCAATTCCTGTATTATACTGTGGGTGCTTGCATATTTCATATTCTAGGAAACTGTCAAAATATTTTCAAAAGTGGCTTTAGCATTTCACATTCCTGCCAGCATCCAGTTTCTCTGTTTCTTGGTCGCATTTAGTATGGACATTATTGTATTATGTGAAGTAATTCTCATAAAGGTTTAAGATGTCATGTTAGTTTTAATGTGTATTCAGTTGATGACTGATGATGATTTTCTTGTGCTTATTTTTCACAAGAGGTATTTTGATGTTTTCAAATTGATTTTTTTTAACATTAGGTTTTGACAGTTCTATGTAGACTCTAGATTTGAGGCATTCTTTAGGTACAGGATTTGTAACTATTTTATCCTTGACTATGTATACCTTTCATCATCATCATTATCATCTTCATCATTATCATCATCAACACTATTAGTATTACTACTATTACTTTTTTACATGTATGTATAGTCCTGGGGATTGAACTCAGGGCTCCTGAGATTTGTTGCATTTTGTTAACAATTTACCATTTGAGTCATGCCTCAGTTCTGGCTTTTTTGCTGATTAAGCAGAGATAAGATTCTCAGGAACTTTATTTTGTGGGCTGCCTTCAAACAGCAATACTCAAATCACAGCCTCCCAAGTAGCTAGGATGTGATACATGAGCCACCTGCTCCCAACTTCTATTCACTACTTGTATATGAGCTTTTACAGACTAAATTATTTTACACGTTTATTGAGTTCTACTATATCAAGTTTTCCTTTCCTATAATTTTAATGCCATATTTAAGTATGCTTCATCTCCAAAATTGTCAAGACATCTTCCTTTGTTTTATATTTACATCACTCTTTTTCTTTTATATGCCACCTTCAAAACCTGCTTTAAGGTAATATTTGAATAATTTTTTATATTTAAGTCAACATTCACTTTTTAATTCTCCCCAATACTGTCTAAGCTATCACCACTATTAAAGAGAATGTCATTCCACAAGTGCTTCGTTTTACACTTTTATTAAATATTCCTTGATAATATGTATGTGGCTCTAATCTGGTGCCCTAGAGGCCCATTGAGCTATATAATCTTTCCTCTACAAATATGACAATTTTACACTAACAGCTTTAATATTGGACAGAGAAATATGTTCCAGTTCACATTCCTTTTTCAATGAATCAAAGTGTTGGTCAGGTGTTTTAAGAAAGTGTCAAAAACTTATAAATAAAATTGTGAAGCTGGGCGCTGATGGCTCATGCTTATAATCCTTGCTGCATAGGAGGCTGAGATCTGAGGATTGTGGTTCAAATCCAGCTGGAATGGGAATGTCTGTGAGAATCTTATCTCCAATTAACCACGAGAAATCTAGAAGTGGCAAAGTTGCTCAAGGGGTAGAGCACTCACTTTGAGGTGAAGAGCTGAGGGACAGTACCCAGGCCCGGATTTTAAGAACCAAGAATGACCAAAAAAGGGGAGCGGGGAGGAAGCAGGAGACAATATACATCCTTCAATCCATGAAAACTATATGTCTCTATTTATTTAGATTTTTGTCTTTATATTCAGCATGGTATAATTTTCAATGGTGGTGGGTGAACAACAATGAAATATATTTTGACGATGTGTGGAGATAGCACAAAAACATTCACAGAAAACCATTGAAAAATAAAGGGCTATGGGAATGGAGTAAGACAGAAACAGGTTAATCAGGCCCTTGATCAATATGTGAGTGTGCAAAATATTTCAATATGATTTCTTCATAGAATTAATATACATACACCAATTAATAAATATCTTCCAAAGACATTGGTATTCAAGTATGACATAAAGGATAAATACAGATTCTGTGTTGAAATGAGACAATGATAGATGAGAAAATACATAATTATAGTAATTGTGTAAACAAACTAAGAAATTTGGTCAACAGTCTGGGGGCTCATGGCTCATTAGAATAGAAGGCCATTGGTGTATAAGATAATACTAAAATGTTAGACTTGAGCCTATATTTAAGACAGCTTAATGCTAAAGTCAATAAAGGACATGTTTGGCAAATAAAGTAAAATGGTAGCTTACGGACAAATGAAAATAATAATATACATATATGTCTATATACATGTATGTATACATCTGTATATTCATTTATGTGTATACATATATAGTTATTTGTATATATACATATATGAGTATGAATATATGCATACGTACACATAGTATGTATACATATACACGTATTTAAAGAGACTTGAATCAGAAATATATTAAGAGCATATTAATGCCAATGAAAAACTTAACCATCCTGACTAAGTTATCAAAAAGTCCAAATACATATCTCTGTAATAATATATTAACAACCAAATAACTTATGGAAAGATCATAACATATCTAGACATTGCATACATATAGAGATTAATGGAAATAGAAACAACAAGATAGCACTGCACAACCACTATGTAGAATTTGGAATCCTTATACTTTGATGGTTAGCATTTAAAATGATATAGTCAGTTTGTTAAACATATTGACAATCTTTAAGATATTACACATATAGTTGCTCTATTCTCCAGCATTTTGTATCATAATTTTATATACAAAATAGATTTCAACACATGCCCAATGAGACACATGTACAAGAATATAAATAGCAAAACCTTTTACAATAATATATAATAAAATATTGAAATGCCCATTGAGGACGTTATACAATTATACACATGCGTACAAAACAATATGCTCTATCCTTGAGAAAAATTTATATGAACTTGCATGGGAAATACTAATATTACATGGGAGAAATGGATAAAATAAACTTCATTTTCTAATTAGCTTTTTAAAATTGACACATTTGTAGTGGTAGACTATGAAGTAATGGTTGGTCAATGGATGGTAGGTTGAAATGATGACAGTAAGTGACTACTAATAAATACTGGAGTATTTTGAGAGGGTTGTGATGATAAAATGTTTTAGAACTGAATGTGATGTTCATAGTCCAAATCTAACTTTCTATGAATCATTGTACTTTATCGAAGAATTACAGATTGCATTTGCATTAACCTTAGGAAAAATTTTAGAATAGTAGTGGGTGACTCTGAGTGATAATTTAGAAATTAAAATCACAGAATTCTGTAATGCATAAGTTTAGTATGTTGATGAATGAGTCTATCAACAAAATATGATCTGTGGCATATTCTCTAAGTGACTATATATGATATTGTGAGTCAGTGAATATTCTACAAAATTATTTAAATTGAAGGATGAGATAGGATTGAGAAGGATGAGGGAAAATGATCATCAACATGCATTGTACTGGGCTTGAAATGTGGCTTAGTGGTAGACTTAGTAGTAGTGTGAAGCTCTCGGTTTGATTCTTCAGTACTTCATAAACAAAAACTTCTGGAATTGGCATTGTGATACAAGTTGTAGAGTGCTAGTCTGAGGAAAAGAAGCTCAAGCACATTGCCCATTGTCAAGAGCCTAAGTTCAAGACCCAGGACTGGTCCAAAAAAAGAAGCATTGTATTAAGACAGGCACTAGTGGTTCATGACTGTAATCCTAAATACTTAGGAGGGTGAGGATTGAGATTTGAAGCCAGCCCAGGCAGGAAAGTGTGTGAGATTCTTATCTCCAGTTGAATCTCAGAAAAATCTGAAAGTGCTACTGTTCCTCCAGTAATAGAGTTCTAGTGTTCATCCAAAAGAGCTCAGGGGCAGCGCCCAGGCCCAGAGTTAAAACCTCAGGAGAGAAAAAAGGAAAACAAAATAACTCACTAAACACTATTTATAAACTGCATGGTCAAACAGCAACCCCCAATCCCATACTTAAAGTTAATTAAAAATATGATTAGAATAAAATACAAGTCATTTTAGGGACCAAATATAGATAGAATTCAAAGGTTGTTTACAGGGGCAAAGTAAATTTTATATCACGCAGGTTGAGTTAGCATTTGTCCCTGTCTTAATAAATAATTTATAAAATTTACAATTCTGCCAATTTATAGGTCAATTTCATTGAGGAACAGATTGAATTCTATTGTCTTTTCATAGCAAATCATAGTGATGAATTTTTCGCCTCTTGTTGAAGTACATCTGATATTTTAAAGTAGATTTGCCCTACGATCATATTAATTTAATCAATCATTTCATTACGGCGATGTTGGTCAGATTTATTTCCAGTAAATTTTATCCCTTATAATAAATGAGAGCATGCTACGTCAGTCTCCTATTAATATGACAAAATACTTTATAAAATCAACCTAAAAGGAAGAAAGATTAATCTTGGCTTCTGATTTTATACATTTCAGTGTATGTTTCTTATCCTCATTGCTTTGGGTTGGTGGTGGCACAGTACACCATGTCAGAAACATGCGATGGAGTATGTGTATTCATGGAAGCGAGGAAGTAAAGAAAAGGAGGAATAGGAGTGGGAGAGGGAGAAAAAGGAGGAGGGGGAGAGGGAGAAGGAGAAGGAAAGGGAGAAGGAGACAAAGAAGAAAAAGCAAGAGGAGGAAAGGACGTTGATTTTATTGTCCTCTTTGATCACAAGTTCTCAGTGACTAAATATCTACAACTGTGCCCACTTGAAAATGTTCACCACCTCTTTATGGCAACATAGTGAAAACTAATTAGTAATCCCAATCCTTTATGATTTCAGATTCAGTTTCTAGATTGGTGGGTAGATATTTCTGTACAATTGTGATAACTTCTGTTCCTAAATATTTACTTGAATTAATCAGAGGAGATATTTGGCTTGGAGTTGCTTAGGTTATACAATTGCTGGAGAGATGAATGAAATAATTTGAGTGCAAATACATTTTATATAACAGATAAGGAAGCGTCAAGATATTTCATTTTTACCTTCAAAAATGAATATTTCATCTAACTCATAATGACTTGAATTTTTCATAATTTTATGGCATTTTTCTGGTCCGGTCGTGGGGCCTGAACTCTGGGCCTGGGCGCTGTCCCTCAGCTCTTCAGCTCAAGGCTAGCGCTCTACCACCTGAGCCACAGCGCCATTTCCGGTTTTTTTCTTTTTTGCTTATGTGGTGCTCAGGAATCTAACCCAGGGTCTCAGGCATGCAAGGCGAGCGCTCTACCACTGAGCCATCTTCCCAGACCATTTTATTGCATTTTTATTCAAGTTTTTTGTCATCTATAGTGAGTTTCATTCTTTCAAGTTGAAGGAAAATGAATACTATCAATTCTATAGAGAGTAGGTATAATATGATTTTCCTGCTATTCAACCATAAGTTATATTCAGATCTATAGGAATAATTGGATAAGTCATGGAATATCTTACTTTAGTTATCTCATATTTAGATTGATTCAATTTCTAAAAATTAGTGTTGATATAAAATACATGAAATTAACCTCTGAAATGACTTGGTACTTGAACTTCAGAAATCCATGACCAGTAACTAAGATTTCTGCATACTCAAAAATTATATGAATCTACATTTTTTTGGGTCCAGTCATGGGGCCTGAACTTTGGGCCTGGGCGCTGTCCCTCAGCTCTTCAGCTCAAGGCGAGCACTCTACCACTTGAGCCATAGCGCCACTTCCAGCTTTTTTCTTTTTTCTTATGTGTGCCTGGGAATCGAACCCAGGACCTCAGTCATGCAAGGCAAGCACTCTACCACTGAGCCACCTTCCCAGCCCCATGAATCTACATTTTTATGTCAAAAAAGTTTAGGGTAAAAAGAATAGAAAATCATGTAGCCGCAATAGATAAAATTTAATGTTAATGACAAATTGCTTCATTCAGCCTGACAGAGCCTATTGATTTTAGTTACGTGAGACATTTGATTAATGATCCTTTTGTTGCTTTTGAATAATAGAGTATTTCAATTTGTCCAAAGATTGTCATTTAAACCTTCGAGTGTATATTTTTTCATAAAAATGAAAAGTATTTTTCCACAGTGCAGGTTCAGATTTAATAACTAAATAAATATCTAAATGTTAATATGTTAAATTGACCTCTGGAATTCAAATAAGAAATTTATTTTACTTTTAGATATGTTATATCTGTGCTCAATATGAAAGTCTCAAGCTTCTAATCCTGGATACTCTGGAAGCTGAGGTTCAAAGCCAGCCTTGGCAAGAAATTTTGTGAGACACATCTCAATCACAAACACATTCACACACACACACACAGAAAGCCAGAAGTGGAGTGGTGGATCAAATGTTAGGACACTATCCTTGAGTGAATAAAACTAAGGGATAAGCCTTGAGTTCACATTACAAGAACAAAACACACACACACAAATACACAGACAGACACGTACAATATAATATTTAAATTCTTATTTTAGTTTGAAGAAATAAACAATATCATGAAAAGTAATATTTGTTACATATACTGCAACTTTTGTGAAGTGGTTTTTAGTAAAATTTGTTTTAAGAATCAGCATATGTTATTAAAATTAATGTTAATCTACATAATAGCTATAATTCCTCATCACACCTTGAGGTACAACATTTGGTACTTTTTCTATAGTCTTAAGAAGTATTCTGAGTAAAAGAAAGAAAGGAAGAATGGGAGAAACAGAGAAAAAGAGAAAGAAAGAAGGGAGAGAAAGAGAGAGGTAGGGCTGGAGGGAAGGAGGGAGAAAGGAAAGAAGAAAGGAAGGAACGAAGGAACGAAGTAAAGAAGGAAAGAAGGAAGGAAGGAAGGAAGGAAAGAAAAAATGAAGGAAGGCAGGAAGGAACAAAACCTATTTAATTTATAAAATCTGCTATTTAGCCCAACATAAATTTCATGTAAGTTAACCCTTTAGTAAATGCAAGTTTGTAATTGTCACTTCTCTGCCTGTTCTCTATGCATGAATGAAACCAACAAATGAAGGATCAGAAATAACCTTGTGAATATGTTTTCATCTGTAGTAAATATGTACACAAAGCTTTTTCTCATTTTCTATACATCATCAAATAACTATTTACAATTTACAATTAGCTATGAATATTCTAAAAATTGATGCAACCAAAGGATGTAAATGTATTATATAATATGAACACTAGTATTTATAATGTTAATAATATTAAAACCTTCATGTTTTATTAATTATAACAATTACGTATTTTATCAGAGACATTATCATCCTCTAATTTTGGTGTCTGTGGTAGTCCTAATAGCAGACATTATTAAAATCAAAGGAGATTGGTATTTCTGAAAACAATTAACTCAATGGACATTGTTCAAATACATCAGAAGAGCCTTAGAAAGGTTATACCATGTTTATATGATTACCTTTGATGTAGTTCAAGACCACAAAACAATCATACTTCGCTTTGCCATCACTATAATTATTCCCATTGTAAGAGGAATCATTCACATAATTTACTTGTTATAGGTTTGCCCTTAAGTTATTATTTTTTATGAAATAATATCCAAATGATAAACTACATTGAGTTAAAGCAAAAGTTGCAAAATATATTGGACGATGTAACTTCTCCAAAATACACATTTTAAAATTGATTTGCCCTGTCTGGTGAGATTAGAATCACCCTTTCAGAGATGACCCTGAGATAATGATCCTGCTAAAAGAAGCCCAATATAACTACTCTGCCATGTGAACATCCAGCAAATAAAGTATAATGAACTAGAAAGTAGACCCCCATAAGACAAGGAATTGATTTGAGTAACCATTTTTATAATCAATGTTCAAGCTTCTAGAGTATGAGTAATATACTCCTGATGTTTTTAAGCCACTTACTTCGAAGTATTCTCTTATAACAGCCCAATAGTTGACAAAAAGCAAAGTAGTTTTGATTTAAATTTCAAATTTTCAGAAAAAAAGGTTCATAATGTTTTATCATTTGAATTTTATTCTCCAAACCTCCAGGTTAAAAATATTTTTAAATGGGAATTGAATTGATGTGCAACTCTCTATTCAACTATCATAATTAATTTTTGGAGTATTTTAATATCTTTAAGTCATTGTACAAAAGAGTTGCCATTCACTGAAACAGTTTATGGATGCAGTGCATCTTGGTCAATGTCACTCCTTTCAATATTCTCATCCACTCTTCCCAATCAACACCAGTCTTTACGTATCTCAATATTATGTTATGTATGGAATTACTTGCCATTTAACAAATCAGTTTATGTGTACAATGCACCTGGAATTGTGTTACCAGTTCAACATCTTCACTCCCATTTCACACTACCCCTTGCTTTGTATATTTCAATTCTGGAAAGTATGCAATAGTTTAATGCCTGTATACTCTCCTTTTCCCCTTCAATTTCCTACCCCACTCACATTGCCCCCCATTTTCCTCTCTTGCACTGGTATTTATTTTGTGGGGCTTTGACGTAATCTTTTAAGAGAATAATAATAGCATTTTCACTCTCCATGGACTCTGATACTTGAGATAATTCATTTGTACCTGTATGTATTCCATCCAGTATGTTTAACCCCCACGGTATAACCCCCGCTTTCAATGCATTTGATGTTGGTATAATTTGTGGAGGGGAAGGGCAAAAACAAATCGTTTAACTAGAGATACAGGTGGACCCATTGCAACAATGAGATGTACAAGTCGTTATGTCAAAAAACGAACTTTACAACTTTGTTGGAGGGGGGAAAGATCAGGTGGGGAGAGGTGGGAATTATATGGGAAGGGATGGGAAGAGGAAATAAAGAGGAGGCAACAATGCTTGATAAGATATGAACTCATTATCTTTCCCATATAATTGTAACTTCTCTGTATGGTATTTTCACAGTAAGAAAAATTCAAAAATAAAATAAAATAAATAAATGCTTGAAGACCTTAAAAAAAGAAATTGTAACTACTCTGTATGGTATTTTCACAATGAAATTAATTAATTAATTATATAATTAAAAAACAATTTTACATTTATGAAAAACTTCTATCTACCACAAATGAAGAAAATCATGCAACTTAGGTTTCTCTGAGTGCAGTTAATTTCACTTAATATTATTATTTCTAAGTGTTTCATTTTCCTTAAGAATGGTAAATATTATTCTTTCTGATGGATTAATGGAATTTGATTATATATATGTATATATGTGTATACATACATACATATTTATAAATAGGGATCAATAAAATTATATAAGTCTTGTATATATATGTATATATGTACATATGTGTGTATGTTTGTATATATATATATATATGTGCGTGTGTGTGTGTGTGTTTGTGTAGGTTGCCTGATTTCCCTCATTTGTTGTATTAGAATGTGCCTATATGTCTACAAGTAAACACACTTGGATGATAAAAGAAAAAAAATAGATTTGGACAAGATAAATTATATGAGATTCTAAAAAATTATACAGTGAGATCAAAGGAGGACCCCTTTTGGAGAAGATCACAAAGGCTCGATAGCTATGTGAGTATTATCATATAAAATAATGTTCAGCAAAATTATCTCCAATAAATAATAATTAGAGTTTTATTATTTTGCTTTTTCCTCCTGTCTTCAGTTTCTGTTTTGATTTTTGTTCCTTTGGTCTTATATGTAAGTTTGGAAAGGGCAAGGGGAAACACAGAAATGGTGGGGCAATGGGTGAACAAATGTAGCAGTGCTACTCAATAAACATTACATTGAAAAATGAACTATACAACTTATGGGAGAGGGAGGTTGAAAGGGTAAATCTGGGAGAACATCAGGGAAGAGTTGAGACTGTTCAAAGAGTGTCCAATATCTGATTATGTAATTGTAACCCTTCTGTAATCATCTGTTTTTATTGTGAAAATACTGTACAGAGGGGTTACAATTACATGGGCAAGATATGAGTACATTTATTATCAAGCTTTGTAGCCTCCTCCTTTTTTTCCCCTTCCCATCCCTTCCCATCCTCTCCCCTCACTGAATCCACCTCCCTCCCTCCCCCCCTCACCAAAGTTGTAAAGTTCGTTTTCGACATAACTACTTGTACATCTCATTGTTGCAATGGGTCCACCTGTATCCCTATTTAAATGATTTGTTTTTTCCTTCCCCTCCACAAATTATATCAACATCAAATAGAGTGAAAGCAGGGATTATACCGTTGGGGAGGGACATACAAAACAACTAAGTAATAATCTTATAAATATGTTGGAAACAATCGTATGAAAAAAAAACCATTTGAATACATATCTTAGGGTTCACAAATTAAAAATGCACATCATAAACAGGCTAGAGTAGGTATACAAATATTAGATGAAATGGGCTTTAAATCAAAATTGGTATGAAAGTAAAAGGAGACAAAAAACGACATTAAATATTGACAAAAAAAACTCTCCATCACGGGGATATAACAATTCTAAATATCAATGCCCTGAATCCTAGAGCTCCCAAGTTCATCAGACAAATGCCACTTAACCTAAAAATATGCGCACAACCAAACACATTGCTGGTTGCTTAAACACATCATTCTTACCTCTGGATAGGCAAAAAAAAATCTTCAGAGCTAAGTAACTGCAAAGACAAGCTCTTCCTAATAGATATCTACAGAATATTTCACCTAGCAGCATCACAATATATATCTCTCTCAGCAGCCCATCAAATGTTCTTCAAAATATATATCTTAGATCACAAGGAAAATCTGTGAAAATTCAAAAATAAAAATGAAATTACTCCTTGTATCCTGTCAGACTACGATGTGACCAAATTAGATGTTGATATCAAATGGCATCACAGAAAATTCTGAAACTCACAGAGACTGAATAACATATTGCTAAATTATCAGTGAGTCACTGAAGAGATATGGAGGGAAGTTCCAACGTTTATGGAATTCAGTGGAAGTGAACACTCAAAACACTACCTCCTCTGGGACACAACAGCACAGGCAATACTCAGAGGAAAATACATAGCTTTGTGTATGTACAACAATAAATTAGAACAATCTTGAATCAGCACTAATGGTGCACCACTAGGTCCTTGGAAAACAGAAACAAGCCAAACCAAAATCCGGTAGACAGAAATAATAGAAATTAGATTAAAGCAATAAATAAATCAGAGTTTCAAAAAAACATACCAGCAATCATAATTGACTTATATCTAGTAGTAACTCACAAAGTCACTCAATGAATGTCAATGTAGCTATTTTCAGAGATAGACTCAACCAACTCAAACCAGTGAACAAAAAACTTCTAGAATTCTAAGAAGCAATACTCTGTTTGACTTTAAAAAATTATTAAGGTGATTTATAGAGGAATTACAATTACATGAGTCAGGTATTGAGTACATTTCCTTTTATGAAATGTCTTTGGTTCCCTTACTTGTTCATAGTCCCTCCCGCCTGTCCCCATCCATGTGTTAAATAGTTCACTTTCATCAATGTTCAATGAACTCCACTGCTGCAATATTTCACCCTTTTCCTTAAAGCTCTGTGTCCACCCCTCACCTTCCTGAAGATGTACAATGAATATACCAGGCGTAAGGTAAAGACAGAATCATCACAAACTATAAAGAACATCAAACACAAAACAAAAAAGGAGACTCCTGTTTCCATGTTTCATAGTTTGTTTGAGTATGTACATAATTTTATATAAATATAATTATTTTTTTATCATAAAGTCAATTCAGGGTCTAAGGTATGATAACTTATAATGTTGCTTTCTATTTAATAGTGCTTTTTATTTTAACATTAAATTTGTAAGTAACACAATTCAATTCCTAGTGAAATTTGAAGGTTCAGGTTAAAGTTAAATTTTCAAAATGTCTAATAGTTCCATTTTGGCAACCAAAATGAAAAACAGGGATGTTTTATCAACAAGAATGTCATTATTTCATGTGTAAAAAAAGTAAAATAAGTGTAATATTAATCCAGTGGAAATAATAAATCAAATACTTTTGCAATGAATCAATTCCATAGATTATGAGATCTACTGATAAAGTTAATAAAACTAGTAAAGATGGTTTTTAGACATAACTTCTTGTATATCTCATTGTTGCGATGGGTCTGCCTGTATCCCTATTTAAACAATTTATTTTTTCCCTTCCCTTCCAAAAATTATACCAATGGGGAGATGGGAAGGAATGGGAAGGGGAAACATAGGAAGAGGCAACAATGTTTGATAAGAAATGTACTTATTACCTTGCCCATGTAATTGTAACCCCACTGTAAGCAATTTTCACAATTAAAAATAATAAATGTATATATATTATTTATTATATACATATTATATATATATATGTATATATATATATATATATATATATATACATATATATATAATAAAACCCAGGACTGGAAAAAATATTTTAAGAGAAAAAATTAATACAACTTGTTTTAAGTAGATTACTTAAGACATGAAGAAAGTGTTTATTTTCTTTTCTAGATGGTAGATATAGAAATCAAACCCAAAGATTCCAGAGTTCTGTGTGCTTAATTTTTGTCAATTTACACACATGCTTGACTCATCTCAACATTATATGAAGATAACTGAGAACAGGACTAGAACAAAAAACATCATTGAAATGTTTATTTTATGACTGAATGTGTCTTTTTTATATGTCTTTATTTTATTTGAAAAATCTGGTAATTTATTTGTTACAACAACAATAATGAGAAATAAACAGCCCCTAGCTCCTTAACAGACAATCAATAAGACAAAAAGGAAACAACAAAGAAGAATATTGAACCTCATTTTGCACGTGGTTTTAGTATATTGTGGTGCTTTGTAATTGTATATTATGTGCCTATCCCATGAATCTGGGCTCAAATCACTAGGGCTACTGGAAGAAAATTTCAAAATCTAGAGCAGCTAACACAGCTGTGCAGTTGTTTGTGGGTTTAACTACAGTAGCAGCTGGACATGAAGTGTACAAGGGAAATAATTTTTGTGCTTTGCAGGCAAGAATGTGATGAAAAGCACACTGTTATCTTCTTAGATGAAATATGAAGACCACACTTTAAAAGCTTACTAAATGATCAGCCTTTTAAAGAACAGTGCCATTTTTAAGGCACTCTAGATAATTCAAGTCCTTCATTCCACCCACATGTATTGCTGCCTGCCATTCACAAATCATTGCCAAAGTGAATTTCCGGTTCTTTTTGATATTTTAAATGCCTTAGGAGTAACATAAACAATAATTCGAGTTGTTGAGAAAATTTAATTTAGAATAATCAAACAAATCAGATTCAACTCCATATTATAACCTTTAGCAAAAATGAACTAAGGAATTTGGCATGTCCTTTGTAATTTAATATTAGGCATTTGGGCAAAATGCCAGAAATAGACTATGCAAGGAAAAAGAAGTTTTTGATAGGATATATAAAAGATTACACAGGGAAAAGTAATTTTACCTTCATTTTCTATTATATGATAACCTATTTTTGTCTGCTAATCAGAGAGACTCAAAATTATTTTTAATTATGATGTGAAAATGCATTGTCATAAATGAATTAAATCAGGGAGTAGATAGTATAGGAGCTGGGTGATTCCGTTAAATATTTTCATTATTTTGAATGATCTAGTATCTTTATATGTGTGGAATTATGAAAGTATTTTATGTCTGGGCAGAAAAGTTTGATTATTAGATGATTGTCTGATACCCAATGTCAGGAACCTAACCTGAGTCAGAGTGGTAAATGTGTGTGTGTGTGTGTGTGTGTGTGTGTGTGTGTGTGTGTGAGTGAGTGTGCCTGGAAGCATGTATTTCAAAGGAATAATCTTATTTTCCTCAAGGTATATACTTAATTGTATTAGTTATACTACATTAATGACAACAGGTAAAAGTAATTAACATTTTGGGTCATATGCTTATGTTTCTATGATAGCATGAACAAACTAAAAAGTTATGTTTAGTGTATGAGTTTTGTGGAAGGTCAGCTGAAAGTATAAACATTTGGAATCCTGAGAAAGCTATCAATGGCAATCATTTCAGTGTAGATCAGTTTTAGATGACATTTGCAAGGATATGTAATCCTATATGAAAATGCAACATTTATTGATTTTCCAAAGCTACACTATTCTATAAATTTGTAGAAAAACAATTTAAATTATGGAAACATAAAAGTAATGTGATTATTTATTGCATACAGTTTTACACTTTAGTTTTGTCAAATCAAAATAGCATTTATTTCTACTGTATAGGAAGGAAAACCCTAAGTATTACAGTTCTGTATTAATACGTTTATTTCTTTTGGTTCTGCTTTCCTATTCATAATTCTGTTTCTCATAGTAGTTTTCTAAGGATTTTTTCTTTCTCCCAGTTTGGAGCTTGAACATAACTCATGATCAGTTTGCTAACAATAGTCAGTCTATCGTTTGGAACATGCCCCAGTCCAGAAATTTTTGTAGTTAATTGGAGATAGAACCTCATGAACTTTCTTACCTCACTGAAAACCATTATCCCCCAAGTCTCATCCTTCTTACACTAGCATTATAGATATGAGTCATGGACCCCAACAGTCAATGACTTTTCATGTCTTATAGATTACACACGTTTGCTAGTAATTGTAATAATAAACTACCACAGATTGAGTAGCATTAACACTGTAAATACATTTCCTCTGGGTTGGTGGAACTAAACCTCCAAGATCAGAGTTGCTTCTTCTGAGTCTTCTTTCCTTGGCATATTCAAGATCGTCTGCTTCTCTTGGAGGAGACTTCAACTTAAATTCTACCTTTGAGATTCTGTTTCCAAATGCAGTCACTTTTTAAGGCATTGGGTTTTTGATCGTTAGAATGATTTCAGTAAGACAGTATCCAACACATAATATAGTACTTAATGGATAGGAAAAAATTATTTGGTTTGGGCATGAAAGTTATGATATGTTTTTTTAACAACAAATAAAAGTAAAGATTTCATTAGAGCTTGTAAAATGAATATGAAGTATTGACCTTAGACATGCCAAATTCTTACCCTGTCACACTATTAAATGCCTAGTGTTACTGGAGGATTGAACCCAAAACCCTATATTTGTGAAATAGCATCTCTACTACTGCCATGCCTGCAGATTGTAATTGGATTACTTATTTTGAGGTAGTATCATTATGCCTGGGCCTGCTTGGACTGTGGTCCTCCTAACACAAGCAAAACACTTTGTACCCAGCAAATACTTTCTGGAACTTCTTTTTTTTTGTCTGGGCTTGCCTGGAACTCTGTTTTCTAAGCAGATAATATTACATGTTTAAGCCACTTTATTCAGTAAAGTATACAAATTCAAAATATTTTGCTATTGCCTATATTTGTGCTTAACATATATTGCTAACCTTAATTTTCTCCCTCTTTTGTTTAGTACTCTGAGTTGAAAACATTGGCTTTCTTGATATAAATGGCTTTGTTTTGATTGGAATCCCATCACAAACAAAAAAATCTCCCAAAAGTTTATGTCAAAAATCATGGAAAAGAAAGCTTCCAGCTGGAAAAAAAACACTGATCCTTAAGTTACAATTGAAGTATATTTATAATATTAGTCAATGCTTTCTGAAGTATGAGAAGAGAACGAAAGCAGAAATGTGAAAGTTGTCAGGTCTCTGTAGAATTTCTGTAGTTGTCACTTCATGTTATCTTTCTTCCTTAAGGCTTGATTTATTAAAACCCTCTGGGGCCTGGGAAGGTGGCTCAGTGGTAGATCGCTTGCCTTGCATGCCTGAGGCCATGGGTTCGATTCCTCAACACCACTAAGCAAAAAGAAAAAAGGCAGAAGTGGCGCTGTGGCCCAACTAGTAGAGTCGTAGCCTTGAGCTGAAGAGCTGAGGGACAGCACCCAGGCGCAGAGTTCAGGCCCCATTACCGGATCCCCCCAAAATAATATGAAATAAATAAAAATAAAATACAACCCTCTGGGTGGATATTGGTTGGATTGACTGGTATACTTACCCAGGAAATGAAGCAGATTTTAGAAGGCTAATGGTTTGGTAAATAAAGGAATGATGAGAATGAGCACAGATATGGTCACAGAATGAGCTGACAAGGTTCAATTGCTGAAAAGCAAAACAAAGCATTTTCAAGTCTGATAATCCACATTGGAACATATATAGATAGATACACATACTCTTATACAGATACACACATATTTGAAAAAGTAAATCTCCAGTAGAATATAGAGAAATTTGGTGTGACAAGTATTAAACTATATTAAACTGGTTGAAGGAGAAGTACAGTAAAATATCAATAGTTCAGCATAGATTTTGCAAAGATTTGTAAAGGATGAAAATTCTTCCTTCATTTTATATTTTACAAATATCCTTAGTATGTTTTAAGTTTTTTTATATTGTAATTGGAGCATCTATACAATGCTGAGAATTGGAATTACATAAAATATGCAACATGTCTAAGCCAGCCTGAATAGAAATGTTCATTAGATTATTATTTCCAATTAACCATCAGGAGAAATGAAGTTCCAGTTCAGATTTTAGGTAGAGCACTGGCCTTGAACATATAAGCACCATCCAGGCCCTGAGTTTAAGCCCTAGGATTTACAGAAACAAAAACACAAAATACAACATGGAGTTAGATATTTTATAATGAAGTTCATTTTTATATAATCTACATTGTTAGAAAGATTAGACTTCTGTGTTAGCTTTAAACCTACCATAATAAGTGATAATGTCCATTTATTAAGCAGAAAGGCTTACTCAGATTTACAAGTTGGAAGGTTTCAGTGTATGTTCAGTTGGTTTTATTGCTTTGGGGAGCTGTGACAAGACAATGTCAAGGTGGGTAATATGTCAAAGAGAAATGTTTTTGACCTAGAATGATTAAAAGATTAAAGAAGAAAGTAGTTGAGAGTCCATGTTCTCATAGGTTTCACTCTGAAGAACATAATCTCCAGAAGAACTATTCAGGTATACTCCACAGTATGGGAGAAAAGGGAAAGTCATTTTTCTTTAACACATAGGTCTTTCTGGGGCATTCTAAATTCAAATGGCAACATCTTCACCAATGGTAATGACATGTCCAGGGGTGGAAGCAACTAGATATTGCTATAAATTCTAATCAGATCTCAGCAGACCAAATATTTTATGTAATTCCTATTAAAATGTTTCTTGCAGACTGACTGGGTCTTCATACTACACATGAGTATATCTGTGTGTATGTGTGTATGTTTGTAAACACACATAAACTAATAATAAACTAGTAAACTAATATAGCCATGTAACAAGTAAAAGTATTAGTATGGCCTTTTGTTTTTCTTCTCATACCATGAAATCCTGCCAAAATTCCTAATCAGATCTCATCAAAGATTCAAACCTTAATGTTGTCCCAAAAGTCCTGTATGCATGTACATCCATGTACATCCACCTCATTTAAGATGGCAATGGTATATGAAAATTTTAATATTCCAATTACATTGTTACCAAAGAAACAACATACAATATGTCCTTTAAAAATATCATGGCCAATAGACACATGAAGAAATGTTCAACATCCCTAGCCATAAAAGAAATGCAAATCAAAACAACATTGAGATATCACCTCACTCCAGTTAGAACGGCAAAAATCAAGAACTCTAACATCAACAGATGCTGGAGGGGATGTGGACAGAAAGGAACCTTACTTCATTGTTGGTGGGAATGTAAACTTGTTCAACCACTTTGGAAAGCAGTATGGAGGTTCCTCAAAAGACTTCACATAGAGCTCCCCTATGACCCAGCAATCCCACTTTTGGGCATTTACCCTAATGTTTACAAACAAGACCACACTAAAGCTACCAGCACAACTATGTTTATTGCAGCATTATTTACCATAGCTAAGATATGGAACCAACCCAGATGCCCCTCAGTAGATGAATGGATCAAGAAAATGTGGTATATATACACAATGGAATTCTATGCCTCCATCAGAAAGAATGACATTGCCCCATTTGTTAGGAAATGGAAAAACCTGGAAAAAAATTATATTAAGTGAAGTAAGCCAGGCCCAAAGAAACGTAGGTCCCATGGTTTCCCTTATTTGTAATATCTAGTATATGTATGAGTCAAGCGGAAAAGGTCAGATAATGTGATGTCAGGAAAATGAACCCTTAGATGTGTATTTTAATGCTTTTTTTTCATGCATGTGTTTCTAACACATTTATAAGATTATCTCTTTGTTGCTTTGTATGTCCCTCCCCCACAGTATAACCCCTGCTTTCACTATATTTGATGTCAGTATAACTTGTGGAAGAGATGGGGAAAAACCAGTTGTTTAAGGATACAGGTGGACCTGTTGCAACAATGAGAAGTACAAGTTGTCATGTCCAAAACGAACTTTACAACGTTGGTACGGGGGGGGGGGGGGGCGGGGGGGGGGGAAGGAGAAGGATTGGGATTAGGGGGGGAGGGGGGAGGCTGGGAAGGGATGTGAAGGATAAACAAAAGAGGAGGCTGCAATGCTTGGTAAGAAATGTACGCATTATCCTGCCCATGTAACTGTAACTCCTCTGTACAGTATGTTCACAAATAAAATTAAATTAAAAAAAAAATATCTAGGGCTGAGGCCGGCCACTGGTGGCTCACGCCTGTAATCCTAGCTACTCAGGAGGCTGAGATCTGAGGATTTCGGTTCAAAATCAGCCCGGGCAGGAAAGACCATGAGACTCCTATCTCAAATAAACCACCAGAAAACCGGAAGTGGCGCTGTAGCTCAAGTGGTAGAGTGGTCGCCTTGAGCTGAAGAGCTGAGGGACAGCGCTCAGGCCCAGAGTTCAAGCCCATGACCGACAAAAAAATAAAAAAAATATCTAGGGCTGGGAAGGTGGCTCAGTGGTAGAACGCTTGCCTTGCATACATGAGGCCTGGGTTCAATTCCTCAGCACCACATAAGCAAAAAGAAAAAAGCCAGAAGTGGCACTGTGGCTCAAGCGGTAGAGAGCTAGCCTTGAGCTGAAGAGCTGAGGGTCAGAGCCCAGGCCCAGAGTTCAGGCCCCACACAACCGGCCCCCCTCCAAATATATATATATATATATATATATATATATGTGTGTGTGTGTGTGTGTGTGTGTGTGTGTGTGTGTGTGTGTGTGTGTGTGTGTGTATATATATACACATATATATATATTAGAATATATATATATGTGTGTATATATATATATATATACACACATATATATATTAGAATATATATATACACACATATATATATTAGAATATATATATATATATATACATATATATATATATATATATATATGTATATATACACATTAGAACACTTTAGCCAGAAAATTGAAGGAGTATACATTATAGGATTTAATTTAAATATTTGGTCACTGAAATGGATATTCTACATCCACAACTTAGAGCTCTTTTAAATTACATAATTGCAAACCTCATCTATTACCATCTTCCGTGAAAGACAGTCCTTGCTGAAAACAAACCAAATGTGGTAAACCAATTAAAATGTATGCCATTGTCAAATGCTGTTGTTCTAAAGCATGAAGTGACAGAGCAATTAATGCCAGAGAACAGCTGGTTCTAAGGCGTATGGAAAGTGATTACTTTGTGCTCCAGGTGGAAAAATCCACAGATATTTCAGGTTGTGCTTCATTCTAGGCATTTGTGAGATATATTTTGGAAAGCACGAAGAATGAAAGCATGTTGTTTTATATAGATTTGCTGGCTGACACACCAAGGAAAGAATACTTATTGAAACGTTTCAAATAAGAAGACAGACAGTAGGGTGGGTAAGATGTGATATGCAGCTTTAAATACAGACTGAAGCAAACCAAAAATGTGAATTTTTTTTCCTTAACAAATGCTTTCTGGGTACATTGTTCTATACGCCATAATGATGAAATGATCATTTCTTTGGAAAAGTAAGGAAAAATCACTGTCACCTGTTGAATTTCTTTTTAAAGTGTATTTTAAATGACAAGGATGAAGAAATTTAAATTTAAATATGTTAATAAAATATTTTCAAGTATAACTTTAATTTTTGATTAAAAGTTAAAACAAACTGACAGACTATTAAGGATAATAAACACTTCACCTGTTGAATTTCTTTTGAAAGTGTATCTTAAATGGCAAAGATGAAGAAATTTAAATGTTAATAAAATATTATCAAGTATTACTTTTAGTTTTGATTAAAAGTTAAAACAAACTGACAGAGTATTAGTCCATTAAGATTTATAAGTTTCCTGTCATATTTTATTTTGCTTTGTTCCTCTTTTTTGGGTGGTGACATTTTTCAGAAAGGCAATCTAGTCTTAAACATTACTCACAAAATTTATGCTGTCATAGGATCAGAGAGTTTATTTTAATTAAATTAAGACAATAGTAAGCTCATTTTATGCAAACACAAAATATAAACACCAATAGCATTTATCACTAAAAAACTACTCATAAAAAATCATGAGAATTTGGGGGAAGATGGAAGAGAAGAAGCTGGAGGCTAAACAAGCTCTCGCATAGAAAGCAGTTTTAGTGTCCCAATGAACAATCCTATGCTAAGGAGTCACATCAAGTGTGCCATCACAGTACAGAGAGTTTGGCCAGAGAGGAAATAGTCAGGCAAGATGATAGATCTGAGCACTTGCCAGTAGCTCCAGCTGCGGTGGCAGTAGGGACAGCGCTAGTGGCCATAGCCACCATCCCTACAAAGAGTCCACGACAAAGGCCCCAGATGTGGCCCATGACCAGATTCTACTCAACACCAGCAAGAACTGACAAGGAGCAGAAAGCTTTATCCTGCAGATTTCAGATCAGAGACGACCCAGGAAATAAGACTCTGGCATGAGTAGAACTCTGACATCCTCACTCCTTCTCAGGGAGCAGAGTAGGGAAGGCCATCCCTTGCCCACCACCAGAGATCTACATCTATGATACTGACAAAGCCTGGGCTGAGAAGGTAGCTCCAACTCAGGCCTTGGAAGCAAACAAGAGTTATTTAGCAGGTCACAGGAAGTAGACATGTCCTGCCTAACCCAGCTCAGCTTAACCCAGGGGAATGTCACTCCGCCCAGACAGTGGAGTCTCCGCTCTTGGAGGAATGATTTCCTTCACAGGGTAAACAGAGCTAGAGGCTGTCCCTCTGTACAGCAGCCTAGAAAAACAATTGAAACTCAATAAACATAAACCTTGAGAATGGGCTACTTGCGTGTTTCAGGAGTTAGCCCTTCAGGGAAAAGTTACTGTTTGCTGAAATGCCTCAACCCTACCCAGGACCTAGCCTCATAACAGCATCTCCACACTAGAGGAAACAGCCATCTTCCTCTTTGATGATACTCAAAGCAGATCTCCCTACCACTGAAATAGCCTGGGAGGAGGATCACAAAAATCTTGGTAAAGAAGAGGATTTTTCTGCTTGCCCCAAAAAACTGACTAAAGAAACCAATCAAGCCATAGTATTACCACACACCACAAGCAGACCAGAGACTCCACCAAAAGACTGGTTATGGACACAGGGGAGATACAAGGTCTTCCCATTTCCCCCCCCTCCCCCCAAAACAAACCCTAAAAATCAAAGAACTCTTTTTTGAAACTTTTTTTCAATTTTTATTTTATTTAAAACTGTTTGATGTTAATTTTTATTCTCATAATTTTTGTTTTTGGTGTGTATGTATCCGTGTGTTTTTTAACCTCTTTTGAACTTTTGGTCCTTTTTATAGTTTTCATTTTTTTCTCTCATTCTTTCTTTTTTGTGTGACTTAATTGATGTTCTGCTCATCCCCAGATATATACCTGTGGTCGGATTATTAGACCTTATTCCCCACGTATACATAATTAATCCTGAAATGTATTACTCAATTCAAAACGTCTTAGCCTTAAGTTCATTAATAGCACTATTATCTCTTTATACCTATTTAATTTTCAAGTAACTAATTTTAATTTTTTTATTTTTTAATTTTTCATGTTTCCTTTCTGTCCCTCCTCTCATTTCATCCTGACTTTTTCTTCTCTCAATATCATTTCTTTAAACTTACATGATTTTGGGTGTTTCACTTCTTAAATTTAAGTTTTTGTTTATCCATTTTTCTTTATTTAAAAAAAAATCTCTCTCCTATCATTATGTCCAATCCATTTCCCTCTCAGAGATTAGGACTTGGTTAAATTCTCTCTTCTTTTACCTCTCCATATCACTCTGATCCTATTTTTCTCCGTATTACTCCCTATACCTAATAATTTCTGGTGTGCCAAATCCTTTTTGCTGTTCTTAGCCCATTAGTCCATGGTTGTTTGATGTTGAATATAGTATATCTGTTGAACTAGATTGTATCTGCATACTTTTGACTGTGCAACTACAGGACTCTAGTCGATGCTTGCCTTAAAATAGTGTTCTAGCACAAAATTGGTTTTACTTTCATTCCAAATGGGCAGAACAAGCCAGAAAAACACAAGAAAAACGGCAAGTTCGGGTATATGAATTCCCACTCATGATAATCAGGTGACAGAATAGTTAATGAATAATCCAGAGGAGAGTTCCCAAAAAGCTCTACAAACACTACTGGTAAACATGGTGAATGAATAGATTGAAAACTTGCAAAGGACTCAGTGTGAGCATGATAGAGAGCGAGAGGGGGCAAACCAAAGATTAATACAAGAATCTTGTGAGCATGAGGAAGCTACTCAAAGATTAATACAGGAATTTCATCAGCAGGTTGAGAACAGTCAAAGAAAAATACAGGAATCACATGAGAAGGCTGAGATCAGTCAAACAGAAAGAGAAGAATTGCATGATTGTAAGGAAGCTAATCAAAGAGTAGTACAGGTATTGCAACAAAGGGATGAGAATAGACCAAGATCAATAAAGGCATTCATGGAATCCATGACCAGACAGCTGAATGAATTCAGGGAGAACATAAAGGAAATGCTCAATGGAGCCATAACCAATCAACTAAGTGATTTGAGAATAAAAACTGAACACCAAATTAAGGACATTTTAGATATTCATAAAGATCTAAAACAAAACTCCAACAAAGAATTTGAAGCCATCAAAGCAGAACAATTAGAAGGAAAAATTAAAAACAAAGTAGAAAGTCTTGACAGTCGGTTAGACCATGCAGAAGATTGAATCTCGGGGATTGAAGACAGACTAGATATTACAGAGAAAAAACTTATAACTATCCAAGACAAATCCAAGAAATATGATAGATCAATTCAACATTTGTAAGACATCATCAGAAGCCCTAATCTTAGGATAATATGTGTAGAGGAACACCTAGAGACAGAAGTTATTGGTCTAAGAAATTTCCCAAACATACAAAAAAATAGGCTTATTCAGATACAAGAAGCTTTTAGAACCCCAAATAGACCAGATCAGAACAGGATATCCCACCGTCACATTATAATCCACATAAGATCAATTCTGACCAAGGAAAGGATCCTTACAGCTGTCAAGGAGAAAAGATCAATCGCCTATAAAAGGAAACCAATTAGAATCACCTCAGCTTTCTCAGCACACACAAAGCAAGAAGAGCGTGGAATGTTTTATGCCATACCCTAAAGACAAACAACTATCAATCAAGAATATTGAAACCAGCTAATCTCGCCTTCATAACCGGAGGAAAAATAAAAATGGGTCATAGCAAAAAAAAAAAATTGAAACAATATGTCTCCACCAAAATAGACTTACAAGTTACTTAGAGAAAACCTACACATAGAAAACCAACAACACCAAAATAAAGGCCAAGAAACAGCATCCAAGGGAATAAAATTAGAACTCAACACTAAAAGCCACCAAAGAAAATCCTGTAACACATGGAGGCTGAGTAATACACTGTTGAATCACCAGTGATTCATGGAAGAGATTAGAAAGAAAACGCAAATGTTCATAATATTCAACAAAAATGAACACATCTATTACCAGCTCCACTGGGACATAGAAAATGCAGTACTAAGAGGCAAATTTATACCTTTGAGTTCTTACACCAATAAATTGTAGAAATCTGAAATTAAGAATTTAATGAGACATCTGAACCTCCTTGAATAAGTGCAAAAAAATAAGCCCCAATCAAGTACATGGAAAATGATAATCAAAATGAAACCATAATTAAATGAATCAGAATCCAAAAAAAAAACCATAGAAAGAATCAACAAAACAAAGAGTTGGTTCTATGAAAAAGTTAACAAAATTGACAGACCCTTAGCAATTCTTATCAGAAAAAGAAGAGCACACCCCCAAATAAACAAACTCAGAGATGAGAATGGAAACATCACCACAGAAACAACCAAGATCCAGAACATTATAATGGAATAATTCTCAAAACCTTATGCTAATAAGTTTGAGAACCTGGTAGAAATGGACTTTTCCTAGAAAATATTGATATGCTGAAACTAAACCAAGATGAATTAAACCAAATTAACAGGCACATATATAGCATTGAAATATAAACAGCAATAAGAGAACTCAGATATAAGAAAAACCCAGGACCAGATGGATTTAGAGCTCCATTCTACAAGGCATTCGAAGCAGAGCTCACACTAATACTCTTCCAACTCTTCAATGAAATTGAAAGAGAAAGTTAACTACCGAACTCATTCTATGAAGCCATCATAACCCTCATCCCCAAAACAGGCAGGGACTCATCAAAGAAAGAGAACTATAGACACATTTCTTTGATGAACAATGATGCAAAATTTCTCAACAAAATTCTGGCCAATCGACTTCAACAATTCATTCAAAAAATCATTCACCACGATCAAACAGGACTTATTTCAGGGATGCAAAGCTGGTTCAATATATGCAAATGAATTAATATAATTCATCACATCAACAGGAACAAGGATAAGAACAACATGGTTATCTCAATAGATGCAGAAGAAGCATTTGACAGATACAACACCCCATTATGATGAAAGTTCTGGAAAAACTAGGAATCCATGGAACCTTCCTCAATACAATAAAGTCTGTATATGACAAACCTACAGCCAGCAATATACTTAATGGTGAAAAACTAAATCCATTCCCTCTTAACTCAGGAATGAGACAAGGATGTCCACTCTCCAATTCTCTTCAATCTAGTATTAGAATGCCCAGCTACATCAATAAGACAAGATGCAAACATAAAGGGATCCAAATAGGGAAAGAAGAAATAAAACTCTCCCTCTTTGCAGATGACCTGGTCTTGTAGTTAAAGGATCCCATAGACTCCACTCTCAAATTACTCAAGCTGATTCAAAACTTTGGCAAAGTAGCAGGGTATAAAATTAACTCTAAAAAAAATGGTTTTTCTATATGCCAACAATGAGAAAAGTGTGGCTGAAATTAGGAAAGCAACTCCATTCATAATATCCCCCCCCCAAAAAAAACCTAGTCATTACCTTAACCAAAGAAGTGAAAGACCTCTATGATGAAAACCTTAAAAACTTGAAAAAGGAAATCAAAACAGAACGTAGATACTAGCAAAAACTCCCATGCTCCTGGATTGGAAAGAGCAACATCATGAAAATGGCAATACTTCCCAAGGCTATCTACAAATTCAATGCAATACCTATCAATATTCCAACCTCATTCTTCAAGGAAATAGGAGAGGCAATCCAAAAATTCATATGCAACAATAAAAGACCCCAAATAGCAAAAACGATCCTCAACAGAAAGATCAGTGCTAGAGGAATATCAATACCAAATTTCAAACACTAATACAAAGATACAGCAATCAAAACATCTTGGTACTGGCACAAGAATAGACCTCAGGACCAATGGAATAGAATTGAAAACACAGAAATGAACCTACAGACCTATAGCCATCTAATATTCGATAAGGGAACTAAAAAAATAGAATGGAAGAAAGACATGCTCTTCAGTAAATGGTGCTGGCAAAATTGGTTAAATACTTGTAGAAAACTAAAGATTTAAAGAGAATCTTCTCAGAAGAAGAAAGAAGGATGGCCAAAAGACACATGAAGAAAAGCTCAATCTCCCTTGCCATAAAAGAAATGCAAATCAAAACAACATTGAGATACCACCTCACACAAGTTAGAATGGCTATAATGAAGAACTCTAATAACAACAGATGCTGGAAGGGATGTGGAAAGAAGAGAACCTTACTGCATTGTTGGTGGGAGTGTAAACTTGTTCAACCACTTTGGAAAGTAGTATGGATGTTCCACAAAAACTCCACGTAGAGCTCCCCCATGACCCAGCAATCCCCCTTTTGGGCATTTACCCAAATGTTCACAAACAAGACCACATTAAAGATACCAGCACAACTATGTTTATTGCAGCCTTATTTACTCCAGCTAAGATATGGAACCAACCAAGACGCCCTTCAGTAGATGAATGGATCAAGAAAATGTGGTATATATACACAATGGAATTCTATGCCTCCATCAGAAAGAATGGCATTGCACCATTTGTTAGGAAATGGAAAGACTTGGAAAAAATTATAGTAAGTGAAGTAAGCCCGGCTCAAAGAAACTTAGGTCCCATGATTTCCCTTATTTGCAATAACTAGTATATGTCTGAGTCAAGCAGAAAAGGTCAGATAAGTTGATGTTAGGGATATGAACCTTAAGATATGTATTAAATGTTTTTTTCTTTCATGCGATTGTTTCTAACACATTTATAAGATTATTTCTTTGTTGGTTTGTATATCCCTACAACACGGTATAACCTCTGCTTTCACTGTATTTGATGTTGTTATAATTTTTGGAGGGGAAGGGAAAAACAAATCGTTTAAATAGGGATACAGGTGGACCCATTGCAACAATGAGACGTACAAGTCGTTATGTCGCAAACGAACTTTACAACTTTGATGTGGGGGGAGAGCTAGGTAGGGGGGCGGGGGGAGTGTGGGATGGGAAGGGGAAACAAAGGAGGAGGCTACAATTCTTGATAAGAAGTGTACTCATTATCATGCCCATGTAATCATAACTCCTCTGTACACTATTTTCACAATTAAATAAAAATCTTAAAAATAAAAAAGTCACATAAAAAAAGAAAGTGGCAAAACCTCCTGTGCTCCTGGATTGGAAAGATCAACATCATGAAAATGGCAATACGTCCCAAGGCTATCTACAAATTCAATGCAATACCTATCAATATTCCATCCTTATTCTTCAAGGAAATAGAAGAGGCAATCCAAAAATTCATATGGAACAATCATAGACTCCAAATAGAAAGAACAGTACTGGAGGAATATCAATACCAAATTTCACACTCTACTACAAAGCCATAGTAATCAAAAGAGGTTGGTACGGGCACAAGAACAGACCTCAGGGCCAAGGGAATAGAATTGAAAACCTAGAAATGAACCCACAGACCTATAACCATCTAATTTTCAATAAGGGAGCTAAAAAAATAGAATGGAAGAAAGACAGCCTCTTCAGTAAATGGTGCTGTTAAAATTGGTTAATCACTTGTAGAAAACTAAGGCTAGATCCTTATATATCACCCTGCATCAGAATCAACTCCAAACGGAACAAAGTCCTGGAGTCATATCAGACACACTTGGTCTCCTTGGCATAGGCAAAATTTTTCTTAATAGAGACCCAGAAACACAACGCATCAAAGAAAGATTGGACAAAATGAGATTTCATGAAATTGCAGAGCTTCTGCATGGCAATAGATAAAGGTATCAAGATCAATAGAAAGCCCACGGATTGAAAGAAGATCTTCACTAGCCATAAAACGGACAAGGGTCTCATAACTAAAATATACCTGGAACTCAAAAAATTAAATCCCCCAACAACAAATTCTCAAAGAAACAACTGCCTAATAAATAAGTGGGCTAAAGATTTAAAGAGAAACTTTTCTGAAGAAGAAAGAAAGATAGCCAATAGACACATGAAGAAATGTTCAACCTCCCCAGACATAAAAGAAATGCAAATGAAAACAACATTGAGATATCACCTCACCCCAGTTAAAATGACTATAAATAAGAACTCTAATAACAACAGAACCTGGAGGGGATGTGGAGAGAAGGAACCCTATTGTGTTGTTGGTGGGCGTGTAAACTTGTTCAACCACTGTGGAAAGTAGTATGGAGGTTCCTCAAAAGACTCCACATAGCAGTCCGCTATTTCCCAGCAATTTCACTTTTGGGCACTTACCCAAATGATCACAAACATGACCATACTAAAGCTACCAGCACAACTATGTTTATTGCACCATTATTTACCATGGCTAAAATATGGAATCAAACCAGATACCCCTCAGTAAATGAATGGATCAAGAAAATGTGGTATATATACACAATGGAATTCTATGCCTCCATCAGAAAGAATGACATTGCCCCATTTTTTTAGGAAATTGAAAGACTTGGAAAAAATTATATCAAGTAAAGTAAGCCAGACCCAAAGTAATATAAGTCTCATGGTTTCCCTTATTCGCAATTACTAGTATATGTCCTGGACAAGCAGAAATGATCAGATATGTTGATGTTGGGCGAAATGAACCCAAAGATAAGGACTCAAATTTTTATTTTCTCTTGTTATTGTTTTTTTAGCATATTTATAAGATGATTTCTTTGTTGCTTTGTATGTCCCTCCCCCATGACATACTCTTGTTTTCACTGTATTTGATGTTGGTATAATTTGTGGAGGGGAAGGGAAAAATAAGTTGTTTACATAGGGATACAGGTGGTTCCATGCAACAATCAGATATACAACAAGTTATGTCGAAAAATGAACTTTACAACTTTGGTGCCTGGGTTGCTTTGGGGGGAAGATCGGAAGGAATGGTAAGGGAAAACAAAGGAGGGGGAAACAATGTTTGATAAGAAATGTAATCATTACCTTGCTCATTTAATATTAACCCCTCTATATGTATTTTCACAATAAAAAATCATGAAATAATAAAGTAAAAATCCATGTCAATTTTTTTTGGTGGTCGTGGGGCTTGAACTCTGGGCCTGGTCGTAGATTTCAATGAACTCTTCAGCTCATTGATACCACTGTACCACTTGAGCCACAGTGCAGTTTCTAGTTTTCAAGTGGGTTATTGGAGATAAGAGTCTCACAGAATTTTCTGCCCAGGCTGGCTTTGAACCACTATCTTCAATCTCAGACTCCTGAGTAATTAGGATTATAAGCATGAGCCACCAAAGCCCAAATCCAAGTCAATGTTTAAAAAGAAAGCTTATTGAAACTTCTGGTTTTTCCAATAAACAATCTTACTTTTTAGCATTAGTTTATAACTATGAGTTGTTTTTAGATGTAACTGTGAAGTTTTTAATAGAATCAAATATAATTTTTACTATTACTCGGTATATCACAAAATCCACTGTAATTGACTTTCTCCAAAGTCACTTATTACATACTATATTACTCACTATTATTACAGTTTATGTAACATATAATGTGAAGTGAAATAGTTTGGACTATTTCATATAAATTAGTAGATGCTATTTTAGCATTATAAATTCACATCTGTGATTTTAAAAGAAGGAAAGAAATTTTTAGAGTTAAAATCAATTATAAATATGTAGTGTGTCCCAATTAAAGCAAAAATTCTGAGTTCATAAGGACAAAATTATTTTTTTCCACTAAAGACTTTGAAGTAATACTATATGAAATAGTGAGGCAATAAGAGGAAGAATTCAAATCATGTCAAACAATGTCTCTGTTATTCTACTCCCCCTCCACTAACAAGACCTATCCGGTACCAGATATCACTAAACTTCAAGTATCTCTTTTAGAAATCTATTTTGAAAAGTTCTAAATCACTGAGTCTTTTTGTACTTTCTGTTATATGAAACAAAATATAGACACAAAACTATTGAAATAAAATACACACATATGTTGAAGTCACCACAGCTGGAAAAAAAACAAGAAAGTAGAACTTCCCCAGGAACAAAAACATGTTGTGCCAGTTATTTTTAAGCACAAAAACCTCAAATACATGTTACCCTTGACTAGAACCATGAAGATGACTGTGTCTCAGAAATACGGTTGTGTTCATTTGTAATTAAATTCAGCTAGATGAACCTAATATAGCAAATCCCTTGAATGGATCAAATTGTTTAAAAGAAATGTGACTGTAAGTGGAGTGAGATCTGCACACATTTAAGAGAATAAAATAACAAAAATCATGACATCTTAAAAAATTCATAAATGCAATGAATACGTGTAATAATATCTATATTGAGACTTGAATCCTACTGATTTAACAAGGACAAAATATGCAAATAGTAGAAGCTGAGCAGTGTACCTAAGTGTACATAACTTAAAACTACTCCAGATTACACTTTATAGAAGACAGAATGTGGGTTATTCAAAGGAAAAAATCAACCCATGATATAAATGACATTAAAAAATCTCATGAAAAGGGCTGGGAAGGTGGCTCAGTGGTGGAGCGCTTGCCTGGCATGCATGAGGCCCTGGTTTCGATTCCTCAGCACCACATAAGCAAAAATAAAGAAGCCGGAAGTGGCTCTGTGGCCCAAGTGGTAGAGCACTAGCCTTGAGCTGAAGAGCTGAAAGACAGTGCCCAGGCCCAGAGTTCAGGCCCCATGACCGGACCACAAAAAAAAAATCTCATGAAAAGAGAGTAGTTGTTTCTGGAAAATAATAGCTTAATGGTGGTCAAAAAATCTTTCTACTACTGACAAAATTGCATGCATATTTAGTTAGATCCAAAAAAGACCCAAGATACTCACGCTCATTTGAAACTTAGGCAAAGTAGCAGGATACAACTGTAACATTGTTATGGATGTTGACTCTGGCATGGAATTAATTTCCTCTTTGATCTGACAAATGAATATATGAAAAAACAGAACTTCAACTAAATATCAAGACCTAACTAAACATATAACCAGATAAGTCATCATGTAAGCCGTATTGCAACTGAGATAAAAGAAAATATCAGTCATACTGATTCTGTATTTATTGTAAATGTTGACTTTTTCATAAATTATTTCCTTTAGCTTGCATTTTAAAAATATTGTGTTAAGTATATATCTTGATAACTAATTTTGGATTCCTTCTTCAATATAGTTCTGAGTATAATGTTTCACATCAATTCCTAACCCATGAAATGATGTTGATTACAAAACAAATGGTAATAACCACTTTTTATAATACACAAAATCTCATAAGCATGACACCAGTAAGCATTGGTTAACATTTTGGTATCATGGTCTCATTACCGATGAGGCCTATCTGCATGAGCATAATTGTACCTAGATTCCTCAGCCTAAATTTAACAACTGTTAAAAAATGTTTATATCTTTATCTGTCACCCATCAGAGATTAAACCTGAATATAAAACCTAAGGAAAATAATAAGGTAAGAATTTAGCTTTTCTAGATATAAATTAAACAAAATGCAGTATAGAGTAACTCTGGTTTAGAGTCAACCTATTTCTCCAAATCATTCTAAGCATTTCCTTACAATGTGTATTATTCTCAAGAAGGGAATGAGTAATGTGAGAAGAGGACTAACCAAGCATTGTCTTCAAATATACATAATTTGGATTTATCTCTTTATTTTGCTATAAGCATTTTTGATAAAACAGTTTGAATAATTGCCTTCCAGATCAAGTATAATATATCCTAGTTGCATATACCAAAGCACATTCAGAAAATGATATAAAGCAATTAAGTAAAGAATGTCCGGGCAGAAAAAATGGCATCTCTGTACTATGTGACCCCCAATTCTTTGGTATTTCATTATGCTTCCATTTAATGAATGTGATTGTTTAAATGCTTTATAAAGTATTAATTAAAATTGATCATTATCCTAGAATACAATCGTGTATAATTTTATCCTAGAATCATGCAAGAACTGCCCATTCAATCATGACATACATCATATTCCATTGGTATTCATATGGATAAGAATGAGTTTCTTAGGATCTCCTGACATTTGGAAGTGGCAGGACCAGGATTCCAACTGTGGGTTCCAGCTCACACCACTTAAACCTGGGGATAGGGAACTCACGGGTGTATCCAAGAACATAAGCAAAACCAATGATGAGGCAGGCACCAGTGGCTCCTCCTTGATACTTACAAGGCTGTGATAGGAGGGTCATGGTCAAAGTCACTCTAAGCCAGAAAGTGCTTGAGACCCCTGTCCAAATTCAATGCCAACAAAGCTAGAAGTAGAGCCGTGTGGCTCCAGGGGTAGAGGGCTAGCCTTGAGCAAAAGCAGCTCAGGGACTGTGCAAGATCCTGAGTTCAAGGTCCAAGACTAGCAACAAATGGACATACACAACAATCTGTGCAGCCATCTGGCTCAAGCAGGTCACCGTCTTGTCTCCAACTGAATTGGAGATAGTTCCCTGGGAAAGGGTCTGGTGGAGCCACTGTCATCTTAACTCTGCCCATTCTGCCTGCATCACAGGATTCTGGTCACACCCCCATTATTTCGTGATTCTTTCTGACCAATGGGATACAAGAATTGTGGCTACGCCCACATTCCATGTTGCCTTGTAAATGGATGAGGCTCTGTTAACACACTAAGGCTGAGATCCACAGGGGGGAAATCATACCAAAGGAGTGGTGGGCGAGCTGCAGGCACCTGGCCCACCTGACAGCTCAGTGCCAGATTGAGCTGGAGCTACAGCCCCCTGTCCCATGAGCTGCTACCACAGCATTCATGGGGATGGGAAGCGGGACACGTGGGCATCCAAGAAGAAAATCTGCTTCCTCCACAACCTGCCTGATGAGGTGGACTTCCAGAATCCCGCAGTGAGCTCCACCATGGATGCAGCCAGCTGTCAGCACACATCCAAATAATTGAGGAGTCTCTCATGGCATGTAAAGAGCAGATGTTGGTTCTGAATGAGCTGTTTTGGGAGAAAGCTGAGTGGGTGTGCTGGCTGTCCCAGGAGAAGATGGAGAAGAAGAGAGTGCTCCAGGAGCTGCTTTCCATCCTCACAGAGGAAGGCATGGACAGCAGGCTCCTGATGTCAGCACAGGCTGAGCCCGCACCACCAATGCTGCTTCAGATGCATCAGGGACTGTGGTAGGTGAAATGAGGGAGGAGCAGAAAGGTTTTGAAGAATTACACCTTGAAGACAGCATGGAAACTGCCAGAGGATAGGTCAGGGTTCTTGTCACCATAGAGGACTCCCCTAAGGAGCACGTCCTGCTGCAGATGCCCCAGATACCGATCTGCCCACAGCTCAGGTGAGGAGCACTCCCTCCCTTTCTTCTGTACACTGATGCAGATAATGACTCTCCATATGACATACTGACACTCAAAAGCCTTGGCAGCCACCAGAAGTAGGTGGTCAGGTGGCCTTCTCCCAGGCCTCCATCTGTTGGGTGATGGGAAGGTTAAACTGGGGGTAGGGTAGGGCAGAGGCTGCCAGGAGGTGGCCCAAGCTCAACAGACATCTAATGGTCCATTGGTGGCCAGGGAAGAGACCCATGTTATGCTTATCACAAAGAATAAATTGTTTTCAAAGGGGAAAAAAGCCTCCAACAAAGATTTGTTCTTCCAGTCCTGGGGCTTGAACTAAGGGCCTGGGCACTGTCCCTGAGTTCTTCTTGATCAAAGCTGGTGCTCAACCAGTTGAGCCCCACTTCCCCTTCCAGCTTTTTCTATGTGGAATCAAGCCCAGGGCTTCAGTCATGCTAGGCGACCACTCTACCACTGAGCCACATCCTCAGCTCGGATGATTCATCCCTCCCAAACCCATATGGCCATTCCTCAGATAAATAGTAAGTAGGGGCTAGGATGAATATGAAGCACTTCTGGTTCACACCAAAATACTTCCCTGCCCCCTATTCCCACACCCTTAGTTGAAGTTTCTCTTCTACCATTGAGGGATGATGGAGGGAGAGGGGAGTCCTGAGAGAGGAGTATCAATAACAGTGGTCCCCTGAGCCCCACATCCTCCCCCACACAAGGGGTCCTCCATATTCCAATTTTACCTGACTCAATGTGGAATCTACACTGTCTTCCCACCACTGCAAGGCTCAGGATGAAATAAAGGTCAACCCTGGGCTCAGCCCACACCCAGGGTGGAAGCTTCTAATCCCAGACCTACTTCCACCTCTGACTGCCCCGAGTTAGGCCAGACCCACCACTATGTTGGCGGTGATGACCTCATGGATAGATTCCAGGAAGAAGGTTTATGACAAAGAGGAGAAGCAGCAGGGTGAGCATGGCAGAACGAGGTGGGGTGATTGCTCTGGGATCTTCCTCCTTCGAGCCCTCCCTTCCATCCAGAGCCATGCTGACCCAAAGTATGGACAAGGCCAGGGGTTGAGACAAGATGGACCAGCACAGGACTAAAGCAGGCACTATTTTGTAGTGGAGCACTTGAAAATTCCAATTATATTTGGCCAATGCCAATCCCAAAGCTAATATACAAAGCCTGTCCTTGTTGTTGTTGGCCATGAACACTGTCCCTGAGCTCTTATTCTCGAGGCTGGCACTCTACCATTTGAACCACAGGACCACTTTTGTTTTCTGATGGTTCATAGAGGATAAGAGTCTCACACACTTTCTGCCCAGGCTGGCTTGGCAGCATAATCCTCCAAATCTCAGCTTCCTGAGTAGCTAGGATGCCAGGAATGAGCCACCATGCCAAGTATGTGATGACTTTTGAAGGCATCTTGGCAATTTGTAAAGGAGCACCAAAGGGCCTGGATAGACCATGACCCAATCAAGGAGCTGGGATCAGAGAAGGATGACCTTTTATCCATTCTGTTCCCCAAGATTAAAGATGCCAGGTAGTGGTGCTTGCATCAGACACCTAGGCCAGCAGCCACCAGGCTTAGTGGGGAATAAGTAGAGAATATCCAAAGATTGCAGTGTAGAAATCTCTGATTTTGCATGCATGTGTTGTGTGTGTGTGTGTGTGTGTGTGTGTGTGTGTGTGTGTGTGTGTGTGTGAACTCAGGGCTTAGGCTCTATCCCTGAGTTTTCTTGTTCAAAGCTACTGCTCTGCCACTTGAGCCACAGCCCCACTTGCTTTTCGATTGTTAATTGTAGGTAAATGTCTCAAGGATTTTCCTGTCCAGGGTGTCTTGGAAGCATGATGGAGACCCTAGTGAAGCAAGAGTAACACAACTCACAGGTACAATCCCTATGGTGGGCCACTCCTGCCCCCTGGTGGCCAGATGCGGGATATGCGGTACCGTGCCATTGTCCTGTAGAGTTCAATTTTGAGAAGTGACAAGGGCCAAGCTGACTTTTGTTCCCCCTGAGTGCTGATGCCAGAGCAGGTCTGTTCCACCCTTGGCCAAGAGAGCTCCAGGAGGCCCAGCTTCTCAGGGGCACAAGGAACAGAGAGGTCAGCTCCAGACTGAGCTAAGAGCCTTTGCCCACAGACACCCCAACTTGGCCTTCCTTATCATGATAAGACCTGTCAAAAAACAACCCGAAAAAAAAAATTGGAGCTGTGCCTCCAAGTGGTAGAACTCTAGCATTGAACCAAAGAGCTCAGGGACAGGACCCCCAAACTTTGAGTTCAAGACCCCCAGGTGAACCACCCCAATAAAACACAAGTTGGCTAAATGTGAACTAGTAGGATTTGTGAAGTGTTTCTGAAGATTGGGGATACTGAAGAAAGCACCCTAATTCTAATGAAAGCTGAACCTGTGACATACAGCTATGTGCTGAATCCTTCAAAGGACGCTATTTACTGGGTCATTCCCACATGGGGATTTTGTGCTGAGTCCCTGAGAAGAGTGGGCTGTGCTCGGTTTTTCAAAGGGTGCTGTGTGCTGAATCCATTACACAACGTACTGTATGCTGAGTCCTTCAAAAGGTGTGGTGTGCTAATTCATCCGAAAGGGTTCTGCTATTTGCTGAGCCCTTGAGAAGAGAGGAATGAGGTGAGTTTTTGAGTGCTGTGTTACACTGGGTGCTCTGTATTGTCCTTCAAATGGTGCTGTGTGCTGAGTGCTTACACAGTGTGGTATGTGCTGAGTCCTGCCACAGTGCGGTATGTGCTGAAACCTTCAAAATTCTTCTAAGTGCTGAGTTCTTCAAAGGGTGCTATGCAATGAGTGATTTACAAAGGGTGCTTTGTACTCAACCTTTCAAAGGGAGTCTTAACACAGAGGGTGCTATGTAATGAGCCCCTGGGAAAGTGTGCTATGTGCTGAATTTTTCAAAGCATGCAATGTGCTGAGTCCTTTACACTGCAAGCTATGGACTCCCTCCTTCAAAGGGTGCTGTGTGCTGAGCACTCTACACAGGGTACTATATGCTGAGTCCTTCAAAGGGAGTTGTGTGCTGAGTCTTTTGCACAGGGTTCTTTGTGCTGTTTTTGGAAGTGTGCTGTGTGTCATCCCAAAGAGTGCTATGTTCTGAGTCCTTGAGAGGTAGTTATTCTCAACAATCGCACACACACACACACACACACACACACACACACACATACACACACACACAAGGGTCACCATGCACCTTCTTAGTGTGTGGAGTGAAAGGGCATGGAGGAGAGTCTCCTCCAGGGGTGGAGCTGAGAGGAGATTTGATCCCTGGGGCAGGTACTGGGGTTTGGGGAGAGTGCTGAGCTGAGGTGGTGCTGCAATTGCCATGGCCTGGAAGCCTTAGAGCCCAGTCAGGACTGTGATTGCAGGTAGGGGTAGGAGGCACTGCCTAGGAGAGGAGTGGGCATGGCCAAGTGGAGGAGGGGGCGAGGCCCTAGGATGCACTGTGGTGGCAGCGATGGGGGTATCAGGCACGCCTGTGCGGTGGCCCAGGCGCACCTGGGGGGCAGAGAAAGAAAGAGCAGAGAGAAGAGCAAGCACAAGCCCGAGGGGAAGCCATTCCAGTGGCTGGTGGCCACTGCAATCAAAGCTCAGTCCCGGACAGGAGCACAGAGCACCTGGAGCCAGCTAGGCAGGCACATCACTGCGGGCAGCGCCACGGGGACATGGTGGCCATGGCTGCCCTGAATCTGAGGCCCTGGCATGGGAAGCACAGGGGTGGCTTTGGTGGTGGAGGCAGCAGAAGCAGGCAGCTAAGGAGGAGGTGGTGGTGGTGATGGCAGCTGAGGCAGGGGTGGCAGCAAGCACAGTCCTCTGCAGATGCCCCCGCCCCCTCCCAGCAGCGCCGCATTTCAAACATGGCTTTGCCTGCTCTGATCCGCGGCCCCTTTCCCAGTTGCCCAGCAGAGATGGTGGGTCCCTGCCTCGCATGAGGCCCCGACCTGGTCCCTACACCTGGTCCTCGCACTTCGGGCCTGGGTGCACCCAGAGCCATCGCCTACAGCTTCTCCCAGGAGCATTCATGAGTGGCTGCCCCATGGGACCACACCTGGCAACTCCTGCACCTTGCAAATCCTTCACCCTTCATCCCCTCCCTCCCCCGCAGACCTGGACCTGGCCTCCTGCCTCCTCTCTCCTGTCCTGCCTGCACCTCCCCTGAACCCCACAGTCTACTCTGGCTCTGCCACAAATGGACCCCAGCAGAGGGGGCGTGTCTACCCAAGGATACCACCCCCATTCCTAGCGGCCAGTGTCCGAGGAAAAGGGCAGAGGCAGGGATTGGTGAGGAGGGAGCACCACAGAACCCCTGGTCTAGAGCAGTGGAAGCCACATCTGCACTATTCTTCTCCCTGGTGGGAACCTAGTGGCTTTAGTGAGATGTGGGGAGGAGCATCTCCACACCTGCCTTCTCGGGTCTTTTCCTTTTTGCTGGGGATGGGGGGTGTTGGATGCAGGAGATAGCCTCCCCTTGCTGTGTGAGCCCTTGTCTTCTGTGCTCAGTCAGCCTTTCACCTGAGGAGGGTCCCAGAAGAACCCACTAGGGAGGTGAGGGCACTGGGGGTCAGAAGGTGACTATCTGGGAGGAACACACCCCCTCTGACACACATACACCTGTCCTTCCCCACCCCACCCCAGCTGTCAACAATACTCACAGGGTGATCACATTTCCTAGCTCTGCCAGCTTCTGCTGGTGCTCCTGGTCCTTCTGGTCTCCTAGTTCTCCCAAAGAATTCAATTAGCCCAGAAGCATCTAGGCTGGAAGTAGGGAGTCCATCCATGTATGTAGCCTTTAGGACCCCATCAAATTCCACAACGCTCCCACCCCAAGTCAGCCACCTCTCCGGAGGCACCAGGACTGCCTGCTTTGTTTTCTGTCCGGGCTCTGAAGAGTCACCTGTCTCGGGATTCCTTCAATCAGTGTCTGGGCTTAGGGTTTTGGTGAATGGGGAGTCAAGGCTGGTTGTTCCCAATGGAAGGGTCTGGCCCTGGGTAAAGGGAGAGGCAGGGAGGTTCTGCATTATTAGAGTGGTGTTCCCTTTGGGTGGGAGCCCCTGGTTCTGACAAGGGAACTGCCATGCTTGAGCTTGTACATTGCCCAGATGAGGAACCAACAAAATCAGGAGAGGCACTGCTCTGAGTCTGTGTGTGTGTGTGTGTGTGTGTGTGTGTGTGTGTATGAGAGAGAGACAGAGAGAGAGATAAACAGAGACACACAGAGACAGAGACAGAGACAGAGAGAGAGAGAGAGAGAGAGAGAGAGAGAGAGAGAGAGAGAGAGAGAGAGAGAGAGAGAGATTATCTTTCTTCTCGTACAGCCTGACTGTGTTCAGGTCAGTGATCAGTTGGCAAATTGCAGGTGCTGCATGGTGAGTCTTGTGTGACCAGTTTGTATGTGTGTGTGTGTGTGTGTGTGTGTGTGTGTGTGTGTGTGTGTGTGTCTGTCTGTCTGTCTGTCTGTGTGTCTGTGTCTGTGTGTCTGTGTGTCTGTGTTGGGAGATTAGGAGATGAGAAAAAATGAAAATATATTTAAGTCACCATGTCTAAAAAGAACAAAAGCAGTTTATTTGTGTGTATGTGTGTATTTGTTGTTCTTTTTTCATAATGCCCAGTATGAGCCCAGCCACAATTTTTGTTTTCTCCTTCACCATTTCATGGCTCCTTTGGGGAAGGTTTCAGTATATGTTCCTTTCCACCTCTTTCCACCTCCCTCTTCCCCTTTCTTGCAGCCCACAGTAGCTGCTGGACCTGCATGGAACTCCCTAGGAGGCCTGTGTGAACCACAGGACAGAGTGGACACCTGTCCTTCTGTCTTCAGCCAGAAGGCTCGTGAGGACAGTGACCACAGCCGCACTTTTCCAGCCAGACACTCTGCTCTCATGTGTATAGTTGGAGTTAATTCAAGGGTTGGGAATGTGTCTGCCAAATATAATTAAGGAACAAGATGGGTGGGAGTAGGGCAGGGGCTGTGAAGCTAGGAATGTCTGGGGAGTGGTGAAGGGTGTAACATGGCAGATGGTTCACCACAACCGAGGATGAGAGGAGAACCTTACCCACGGCATTGACGGTGTCTGTGGGCATCTTGGCAGGGGGCTCTGGGCCCCCACTGGTGGCGTGGATTCCCTCCTAGGGCAGTGCATCCGTGTGTATTCCTCCCTGGAGTCCTGCAGTCTCCAATCTGTGTCCCACCTGGGCTGTTTCCAGTTGGAGAGTGGTAGGCAAGTTTCCCCTATTGGAGCCTGCTTAGTATCAGACTGTGGCAGTTAGCTAGGGCTCTCTGAATGCCAGTTTCTGTAACCTGCTGTAGGCTGCCTGGAAGGAAAAGGGGATCACTGACTTTGGAACCCTTTAAGTTTGATTGGGACAAGTGAAATGCCACCTTTTCCAGGTTTTGTTCTTGAAGCTGGCAATTTCCAATAATGCCTGGATTCATGGGTCAAATTAGATGAACCAATTCAGCGGTCATACAGTGACATTCAAAGTGGCACAGGCAGAGTTCCCAAGCCAGATGGTCTCCTGCTACAAATGTCGTGTCTTGACTGCCTTTCTCTGGCAGCTGCTGATTCTTATACAGCTCTCTCTAGGGTGACCACCACAGTCGAGGATGTCATGGGGAGCAGAAAGTGACCTCGCCATCCCAAGCCTGCCAGCTGTGAGCAGAGACGATTTTCAGCACCTGCAGTGGACTCTGGGAGATTTAGAGATCCGGGATGCCTCAAGAATCCTTTCTCTGTAACATGAAACTTGGGGGCCAGATATAGTGGATCATCCTGTCTGGCCCCACGGACAGGAAAGGAGGCCACTTGCGCCAGGGGTTCAGCTTATTGCAACCTCGTTCACACCTGAGGGGGAATTGAGTGCCACAGAGTTGGTCAGCCACTGGACAGAGATCTTTGAGAAGATAGGCATCCCAGTGGCCCCAGAATCCAGCGAGCACATTGTGGCTCACATCCTGGGAGCCAAAACAGTTAACTGCCAGGAGGGTGGGAAGAGGGACGAGGGAGAACTGTGGGAGAGCTACATCAAGCTTTGCCTCCCCCAACCACCCACCCCAGGATGCTTACATGAATAAAATGGGACTTTTCTGTAGTATTGTCATAGACAGATGCTCATTTAGTTATCCAACAAAGAGTCACAGTGTGTGCCAGGCTGGGGGGGGAGGGGTGGTCATAGATGATGAAATGTTCCAGTGCTGGTTCCACAGCACATGAAGAAACCTTGGTTTGAACTGGATGCTGGTGCTTCATGCCTGTCATCCTAGCTACTTAGGAGGCTGAGATTGGAGGATCAAGGCTTAAAGCCCAGGCAGAAAAGCCTGTAAGACACTTATATCGAACTAACAACCAAAAATAAAATGCCAGAAATGGATGTGTCTCAGAG
Organism: Dipodomys spectabilis; assembly: GCF_019054845.1. Taxonomy (NCBI): domain Eukaryota; kingdom Metazoa; phylum Chordata; class Mammalia; order Rodentia; family Heteromyidae; genus Dipodomys; species Dipodomys spectabilis. Next base: position 2,681,294 of record NW_024870734.1, on the reverse strand, counting down.
ACAGCACTCAGGCTCCGAATTCAAGCCCCGAAGTGAGACAAAGAAAGGAAACAGCGAGAGAGGAATGAAGGACGAAGGGAAAAAAAGAGGAAAGGAAGGAAGAAGAGAGCATGTGAGCCTTGGTTTGGAGTTCCTGGATCAAGGGAGCCAACCACTCACAATCTCTGTGGGTAACATTTCAGAGCCTAAAGCCAGTATGTAGGACCAAACCACTGATCCTTCAGCAACTTCGTGACATCCAGGAGCTGTGAGGTCTCCAACTTCAGGGGGAATCAGCCTCAGGAAGGACCTAGGGCTCAGGGTGGTTCACCAGGTTTCAATTATCCTGGCCCCAGCAAGTTTATTTCCTGGTCAGATAATAAGAAATTGTCTAAGGGCTAGGGAGGTGTTGGGGTGAGGGAGTGTCAAGGGCAGGGCAAGGTATAAGCAGGAAGATGAAGAGGTAGGGTGATCCCAGGTCAGGTGTGTCAGGACATTGGAGCCATGATCTCTCCTGACAACATAGACCACCAGTTATAAAGTCTTTGACCCAGCCACACTTCTATTAAGAGTCCTGGAACCTTGGGTTCACCATTGACTTCCTGGCTGTTGCCCACTGCAGGATGCCTGTGCAGTACATCCTTGGGGACTGGGACTTTCGATGGCTCAGTCAGAAGATGACACCCCCGGTGTTCATTCCTCCACCAGAGACTGAGGTAAGTGGGCCACTGGCACAGGACAGCCAGGGAATATGGATGAGAGTCGGGACCCGAGTTACTTCGAGACTTCCTCTAGGGGGCGCTAAGACCATGTGACTACCATTCTCAGAGGCAGAGGTGGGTCTTTTTGCTGACTCAACCTTTAGTCTATATGGCAGATCTGGGATTCATAGGGGATGACTGAAGGTGGGGCAGGCTTGGATAGAGGCTGGTGGGAAAACAAGAGGCACTGGGCTCTGAGCAGGGTTGTTTCTTTGAGGATACTCACAACCCAGGAACATTCCTGGGATGGACCAGCACTTTTCTCCTTCCAGAAAAAGAGGGACCTAGAGCCTATCCAGTTGGAGTCCCTTGGCCAAGAAATTCTTTCATATTCACATCCTGTGGTTGGATAACTAGAACTCACCTTGCTGCCCAGTGTCAAGGCAGGACAGTGAGAGATCCTGAGTCTTTGTTAAGGTCAGGGGATCCTCAGTATGTGATTTTACTTGAACGTCCTGACTTGGTACATGGTCTGTCCCATCTAAGACTGCCATGATGTAGGACATAGAATCTAGAGAATCAGAGCCGGATGGGGTCTGTTCTGGGAGTCTTGACTATTATGTGTGAACTTTGAGCTCCTGTGTGCCAACGTGCTTCCTTTTCTTGGGTGGGTCTTTGCTAGTAAAAGCTTGAAACTAGGGACTGGGTCTTATCCCTTGTCTTTGATGTTCAAAGCTAGCACTCTACCATTTGAGCCAAACCTTCACATCCAACATTTTTGGGTGTTTAATTGTAGAAAAAGAGTTCTGAAGGACTTTGATTCCAAGGGTAGAATCCAACTGTAGTGCTCAGATCTCAGTCTCCTGAGGGGATAGGATGAAAAGGATGGAAAATTATCTTTGACCGGGTGCCAGAAGCTCATGGCTGTCATCCTTGGTACTCAGAAACTGAGATCTGAGGATCACGATTCAAAGCTATCATGGGCAGGAAAGACCCTGAGACTCTTATCTCCAACAGATCACCAGAAAACTGGAAGCGGTGCTGTGGCTCAAGTAGTAGAGTGTTTGCCTTGAGCTGAAGAGCTCAGGGACAGCACATAGGCCCAGAATTCAAGCCCCACAACCGAAAAAATGAAAGCAAAACATCTTTGCCTGCAAAGGATGGTGGAGGTGTGTGTGTGGGGGGGTCCTGTGATTGGGAGACCAGGTGCTGGCTTCACTGTACAGACATTTTTAAGAACTCCTTCACGTTTGCCCCAGTTTGAAGCCAGAGCTTCAAAAGGACTTCGCTTGTGGCAGGCAGGGAATGGGCAAATGGGTGCAGGGGTGGGATTATTGTGTCTGTATTCTCTTCATTGAAGGATGGATTTGGATGCTGGATGACAAAGTCTGAAGTGAAGGGTTGCAAGAAGTTTTTGGCCTGATGAGGATGGGTTTCCTCTGGGTATGTGAAAGTGGCTGAAGTCGGAAGCTGCTGGTGGCTCACAACTGTCATCCTAGCTACTCAGAAGGCTGAGATGTGAAGACCATTGGTCCAAGCCAGATTGGGCAGAAAAGTCTGTGAGACTTGATGTCCAATGGACCACCAGAGAACAGAATTTGGCACTGTGGCTCAAGTGGGATAGTGCTCACCTTCAGCTGAAGAGTTAAGGGACAGCGCCCTGGCCCAGAGTTCAAACCCCATGACCAACTACAAAAAAAGAGGGGGCTAAGTTTTCCACATAGCAGTGTGTACAGTAGTAACTGCCATGTTGGACTATGAGACATTCCAGATATGTGAGAGGCTTACTTGTTTTTCTATAGTGGGTCTGATGTAGGTAGTGCCACCTTCTTGAGAGTAGGATGTGATCCTAATGGAGACAGTTCATGGTTCTCAGGGACTGCTGAAGCCTTGGGCTGTATGTGTGTGTGTGTGTGTGTGTGTGTGTGTGTGTGTGTGTGTGTGTGTGTCTGTGTCTGTGTCTGTGTGTGTTTGGAGTTAGAATACCTGGGCCTTGAACTCAGGGTCTAGGTGCTGTTCCTGAGCTTCTGTGATCAAAGATATTGCTCTGACATTTCACTTGAGCCACAGCTCCACCTCTGGCTTTTGAGTGGTTCACTGTAGATAAGAGCCTCACAATCTTTCCAGAATGGGCTGGTTTTGAACCGTGATCTTCAAACCTCAGCCTCCTGAGTAGCAAGGAAGACAAACATGAACCACCCCTGCAGGTTGTGTGTTTGTGTGTGTTTGTGTGTGTGTGTGTGTGTGTGTGTGTATGTGAGTATAGATGTGGGCTGTAACAAGGAGCGCTGGACCCTGTGGTAACTTCTGCGTGCTTTCCTTGGGGGGTACATGGGCTTTGTGGCTGAAGTCTGGGGACCTGGAAGGGTGAGATGCTTGATGGGGACTCAGCACTGTTAAATTATAAGACCAAGTTATCTGTGTGCCCTGGAGCTGTGTACTTCCTTGGGCCTGGTTGGTGGCAGAAGGAGCTTGGGAGGACCTGGGGGTGGGGCCCACAGGGGGTGGCTTCCCAGGGGGACAAAGAACATGGCCAGCACTTAGTAAGGATGAGAGCCCTGTTAATATGGAGCACACTCTCATGGTTCAGACTTTGGGTCTTATCATGATGTCTGAGGGGTGAGGCCAACCCTATTTTAAATGTTGACCTGTGACCTTCAGATCTCAGCCTCCTGAGAAACTAGGATTATTGGCATGAGCCTCTGGCAACGGGGCCTCTGATTTTTTTGGTGTATTAGGGTTTGAATTCAAGCTTTAGACTTGCCAGTCAGGTCTTCTAACATGCGAATCAAGACTTTCTGTTTTGGGCATTTCCGAGATAGAGTCTCAATATATGCTCAGGCTGGTCTGGATCGGGATTCCCCACTGCTACCTTTCTGGCCAGACCCTGGTTATAAGAAAATGAATTCACTCTATGTCTATATCCCTTTGCTAGGGTGTCATTTCAGGCAGTGGGGGCGGTGTGAAGAGGAAAAACCCCAGAACTGACACCTCCTGGGGGACATTTGTTCTTGTGACAGAGCCAAGTCACTGCTGTGTATGATGAGGAAGCCGCCATCAGACTGACCTGGAACAATGCTCAAAGGTATGTAGGCTGGTGAAGTATCAAACCCACTCATGTCTGCTTCCCACTCACAACAAGGGGGTGCAGTGCAGGTGGTCCAGCACTGGCCCTAGGAGATTATAAATGGATGGTGGTGGTCAGGTGCCAGTGGTTCCCACACATCATCCTGGCTATTGAGGAGTCTGAGATCTGATGGACGTGACTCAAAGCCAGCCTGGGCAGGAGAGTCTGTGAGATTCTTATCTCCCATAAACCAACAACACCCCCCCACACACACACAAAGAACCCAGATGTGGACCTGTGGCTCAAGTGGTAGAGCCTCAGCCTCGAGTAAAAGAAGCTCAGGGATGACACTCAGGCCCTGAATCCAAGCTCTAGGACTCCAAAAATTATGAAATAAATGAATAGTGGGCATCTGTTACCTTACTACCAAAAAGGATGGCTTCAGTCTTCTCTCTGGTACTTGTATCAAAAGGTAATGAGCTTCTCTTGATGTTCCTCTAAACTTCTCCTTCTCTCCATTATCTTTACAGGCTTCAGTTGCAGGATAGAATTCAGATCATTCCACTCAATGTGACCTTATGTACCCTCCACTACCTGCCTTCCTTGGGGTGGTGATCTTGGATGTACTCACCACTGGGAGGATGAGGCACCGGAGAGATAGGGTAGGTATCTCTGAAACTTACACACACACACACACACACACACACACACACACCCAGGCCAATTCAGACTAGCCTTTTCCAAAGGCATTTCATCTCCTTGGATTAACTGACTTAGGAGAGGAACTTGATCCCCTGTAACTGAGTATTTTAACTGGGGCTTGCTAGTTGACATGAGATAAACAGAAGCTCAAAAGAAAGGCTCTGGTGCCCATCACCTCTGGCTCAGGCTCACACCTGACATCCTGGCTACTTGGGAGACAGACATCTGAGGATCAAAGATTGAAGCCAGCCATAAGCTGGAAAGCTGGCGAGACTCTCTCTCCATGGAACCACCAAAAAGTCAGAAGTGGAGCTGTGGCTCAAGTTTTAAAGCACCAGCCTTGAGACAAAAACTCAGAGTTGTAGCTCCCAGATACTCAGTTCAAGCCCACACAAAGAATGGATCCATCTCCATCTTGTTGCCCCCAGACTGCCTGGGCTTCAAGTGCCCTCTCACGGAATGTGATACCAGTCACTGGGTAGTGTATCAGAGCCTTCAGAAATTGGGTGTTGGAAGCCAGGCTTTCCCCTTCATGTGCTTTCAACCCACACCAGCAGGAAGGGAGAGCGTGACAAGGCCAACAGCCTGCAGAGCAGAGAAGATCCCACTCTGCCAGGGTGATTGGAGCAGGGTTCTTAGAAGCAGCACTTGAAAAGGGGTCTTGCTTAACAAGGAGGATCTGACAGGAAGCACACAGAGCAAAGATGCTGTACATAAAGGACAACATAGAGGAGCATGTTCACTTCCAGCAAGAGCTGCTGCTGAGAAACTCGGTACAGATGTGCAAGGCTGTCCTGAGACACGCCCGAGGGGTTACAAAAGAACAGCTATCCGGGGTTAGGATTGTGTCTTAGCAGTAGTGGGCTCGCCTAGCACACAGGAAATCCTGGGTTCAATTCCTAGGTCCCACATACACAGAAAAAGCTGGAAGTGGCCCCGTGGCTCAGGTGGAAGAGTACTGGCCTCGAGCAGAAGAAGCTTGGGTCCAACACCTAAACCCCAAGGTCAAGCCCCAGGACTGTCAACATAAAACAGCACTCCAAGGGTCCTTGTTGACAGGTGGATGACTATGCCCTGTAGCTCTTAGTAGATCCATCCATTTTTATGTGTCTCCTTCTTTGACAGAGGGGAGCTGGACACTCCTTCTGCCCTGGCATCCCCTGGACCCAGTTATCAGCAACCGTCCCAACATCTTCCATCCACCAGGACATGGAGCAGCTGGCCCCAGAAATCCTCAGATACCGGTAGGGTAGGGTAGGGGGATACAGGGCAGGCCCCAGAAGTCCTAGTGGGTCTGATCTGCCCCAGATGACCAGGCCTTCCAGAGGAGGCAGATGGGAGGTTAGAGAGGGGTAGTGATGTGCAAAGGGCACTTTAATGCCTATGGCCCTACCCAGATTCGGAGTGTCCCTTTGCTGTCCCTAAGGGATCTAGAGGAGGGACTAGGTGGGAGTGTCTAGAGGAGGACTAGTTGGAAATTCTAAAGACTGAGACACCATAAAACATGCACAGATGGCTTATGCCTGTCATCCTGGCTACTCGGGAGTATCTTGTTTCCCCAGCACAGGCACGAAAGTCCCACGAGAGTCTCATCTCCAATCTCCAACCAGAGGTAGCACCATGGCTCAAATGATAGAGCATTGGCCTTGAACAAAAATCATCATCAGGGACAGTACCCAAGCCCTGAGTTTAAACCCCTCAACCAAAAAAAAAAAAAAAACAACAAAGAAAGACACCCCTTGCCTGCAAGAGATGGTGAAGGAATGGGGTTGCTGTGGTTGGGAGACTAGGTGCTCTCCTCAGGGTACAGACATTTCTAAGAACTCCCCAGTTTTGCCCAAGGGTGAAGTTACAGCATGGTGGGCTTTGCCTTACCAAGAACTCCAGAGGTCATGGCCTTTCTTAGGCAGGGAGTGGGTGAATGGGAATAGGGGTGGGAGGGTAGTGTCAATTATATTCTCCCCATCCATGGAAGAATGGTTTTGTATACTGGTGTCAAAGTCTGAAGGGAACAGCTGCATGTGGTTTGTGGCCTGACAAAGTGGGTTTCCCCTGGGTGTGAGAAGGTGGCTGAAGCCAGGCGTTGCCAGTGGCTCACAACTGTCGTACTAGTTACTCAGGTGGCTGAGATCTGAAGATCGAGTTTCAAAGCCAGCTTTGGCAGGAAAATCTGTGAAACTTTATCTCCAGTGAACCACCAGAAAACCGGAAGTGGCACTGTGGCTCCAGTGGTAGAGCGTGCACCTTCAACTGAATAGCTGAGGGACTTCGCACAAGCCCAAAGTTCAAACCCCATGACCAACAAACAAAAATAAGATAGCTGAGTTTTCTACATAGCGGTGTGTACAGTAGGAAATGGCATGCTGTGTCATTAGCCATTCCAGACATGTGAGAGGCTCTGAGTTTTGTCTACAGTTGGTCTGTAGATGGTAGTGCCATCTTCTCAAGGGTTGGGATGTTTAGGTGCTCAGGGCCTTGGGCTACCCGTGTGGTGTGTGTGTGTGTGTGTGTGTGTGTGTGTGTGTGTGTGTGTGTGTGTGTGTGTGTGTGTGTATTTTTCCCTCATCTTTCTCTTCCCCTTCATTGGTGCCTGTTTGCCTCTTTATGACCTCGGATGGTGCCCTTCCTGCACAGCAACCTTGCCTTTAGCCTCCTATCAGGGTCTACAATGAGTCTTAAATTGCCAGAGACCTGCATATTCCAGCTTTTCTTTGGGGTCGTCCATGTCTTTGGCCACCTCCAGGGGATTCTGGATTAGCAGGGCAGGCTGGCATAGGTTCTCCCCTGACACAGGGTGAGGGGGGCGGAGGCTCAGTCATGTGATGTCCTGTCCTTTTCCTCAGCTGGGCCTCTGGCTGCATGTCCCTTCCTGGAGGCTGGTAGTGGAGTAGGGGAAGAGTGGTTGCCAGTGGCTCTGGCCAACTCAAGCATGATAGCTGACTGAAGGCCGCCCAACCAAGGATCTTCCGGGGCTACCTGGGAGGTGAGGCTAAGGTGGCTTGGAAGTATCTGTCGGTGTCTAGGAAATGTCAATGTACCTTACCACAGGAAAGTCTATCTCCCGGCCCCAGCTAGGCCTCTCTAGGTCCTTCTAGACAATTTCAGATGCCCAGAACACAGAGGCACAGACTTTAGATTCCAGGGCCAGGGAACTGGGGGATGAGAGACTGGTATGGCCAATACCTCAATGTTCTGGGGCATTAGCCTTGACTTGGCTATTCCCCCCCCTTGTGTATGTTCACTTCTTAATCCATTGCTGGCCACATACCAGCCTCTTGTGGCAGTGCTGTGGAAGTGGCAGGAGTGGAAGTAAGATCTAGGATAACAAAAATCTGGATGTATGGCCTGTGGGGATGGGGATAGCAAAGGGTGTCTATTAACAAAAAACATCTCAGAGCTGGAACTCAGGGCCTAGGCATTGTCCCTAAGCTAACACTCTACCTCTTGAGCCACTGCTCACCTTTCATCTTTTTTAGTAGTTTAGTGGAGAGAAGAGTCTCATAGACTTTCCTGCCTGGGTGGGCTTCAAGCTGCCATCTTAAGAGCTCAGCCTCTGAGTAGCTGGGGTTGCTGGTATGAGCCATTGGCAACTGCTAAGGATGTTACCGTGTGTATGTGTGTGTACGTGCACATGTAAGTGTGTGTGTGTGTGTGTGTGTGTGTGTGTGTTTGTGTGTGTGTTTACCAGGGCTTCAATTCAGAGCCTAGGTGGTATCCTTTAGCTTGTTTGCACAAGGTTGGTGCTGTACCACTTGAACTAGGGTAGCTCTGCTTTCCAGCTTTTTGGTGATTCATTGGAGAGAAGAGTCTGCCCAGGCTAGCTTTGAATCTTGATTGATCCTCAGGTGTCACTCTTGAGTAGCTAGGATTATAGACATGATCCACTGGCATCCAGCTACAAGGATGTCTTCTCATACTCTCTTCTGTTCTAACACATTGTCTACTTGCCCTGGCCTAGATCCTCTGACCTCCACATCAGCTCCCAGCAGCCCCTGACTGTGTGGAGAACATAAAGCTCAAACTTGATCCTATTTCTTTTTCCTCAGGGGAGGGAATGTTTCCTCTGAAGCCTTGGTTAGGAAGTGTAGCTGCAGATGGGTACTCAGCTGCGAGAGAGGTACTTTGTTTTAGACAAGAAGGAAAGTGTGGCCAGATGCTAATAGCTGATGCTGTCCTATTCCTAGCTCCTCAGGAGGCTGAGATGTGAGGATTACCATTCAGAGCCAGTCCAGCTAGAAAAGTGTGTAAGATTCTCTTCTGCAAATAACCACCCAAAAGCTTGAAGAAAAGCTGTGGCTCAAGTGGTAGTGTGGTAGCCTTGAACGAAAAAACTGAGGGACAGAGCCCAGGCCCTGAGTTCAAGCCTTATCATCAAGATGCATGGGTGTGCATGCACACACGCACATGCTCTCTCTCTCTCTCTCTCTCTCTCTCTCTCTCTCACACACACACACACACACACACAGAGGATGGTGTTAATGATGAGCTGAGCTAGAACTGGGGGCAGTCCTGAGGCATAGTCATATTAAATTCTAAAAGTATATCAAGTGGTTTCTCCCTAAGTCCTTCTTGGGCTGAGTGAGTCTGGGCCATGGCAGTAAGTTCCATGGAATCTGCACCTCCATCCGTGCACACGGCCACAGGACCAAGGGAAGGACACTATGGATGCTCCTTTGTACTCAGTCCAAGATTGCAGACCTTCATCTGTCCCCAAGCAGTAGAGAGGAAAGCAGGGCTCTGAGCCCTGGGACTCCTGGGATAGCGACTGCTACAAGCATCAGCCAGCCAGCTGTGGATTCCTGACCCTACAAGTCTTTCATGAGCCCAACTCAACACCTGCCCAAGGTGTGCCTGACAGAGTAGCAAACTTGTGATACCCGCATGAGTGGGCATTACCTACTGTGCCATCTTGCAGCTCCTGGCCCTCCTGGCCCAGAACCGTGCTCTGAGACTTCGGTTTACTGCTCAGATGCACACTGCACCCATGACTGATGCAATTCTCATGACCCGGCTGATGAACTCCATGCCCCAAGGCGGGACCTTTCTCTGATACTGTGGCCCATTCCATGCACAAAGGCCGCCAAAGAGACTGCTCTGAAGACACCTAGACATTGCAAGGCCCTACCCTCAGGGGCCTATTGGAAAGTACTCTGCTTAGAGCCACAGAGTGAGCTCCAAGCAGGTGTTGGTCATGGGGCTCAAACTCTGGGCCTGGGCACTGTAGCTCAGCTCTTCAGCTTACCACTTGAGCCACAGCGCCTCTTCCAGTTTTCTGGTGGTTCCTTGGAGATCAGTGTCTCCTGGACTTTCTTGCCAGGGCTGGCTTTGAACCATGATCCTCTGATCTCAGCTTCTTGAGGATCTAGGAGGACATGCATGAGCCACATGTGCTTAGTTGATCTGGCCTTTCACCACGGTGGGATAGGAGCTTCTTAAAGCTTCTCTTTATTTTTTCTGTGCCAGTTCTGGGGCTTAACCTCAGAGTTTGAACCTTATTCTCTTAACATTTTCTCAAGGCTGGCACTTTACCACTTGAGCCACATTTCCATTTCTGTCTTTTGGTATTTCATTGGCAAGAAAAGAGTCTCACTAACTTTCTTCCCCTGAGCTGGATTTGCCCCACAATATCTGATCTCAGTCTCCTGAATAGCTAGGATTTACAGGGGTTGAGCCACTGGTGGCTAGAAACTTTTCTTAAGAAAGAGTTCTTCCCTGCATTTGCCCTGACTCATCCATGCAAAGGAGGCCTCTGAGGGTCAGGAGCTGTGAAAAATAGGCGTCCAGCCACTGGAAATGGCTGGGGTCCCTGGTGAAAAGCCAAGCTAATCTTCCCCCTGGGCCCCTTTCTAGGTCCCCACCCTCTGCCCTACCTGTGACTCAAGTACAACCTTGACCCAGCCTTGAATATCCTGCCAGACTTGTCTGAAGCCACAGAACCTTCATTCTACCCACACCATCGGCTCTACACCATACCTCAGGACCTTTGCCCATGTTGTACCTTCTGCCCGAGGCTCTCTGTCCTGTTCCACATCTTAGAACTCCTGTGGAATTTTGGCACTGGTTATATCACCTCCTGGAGCAACTCTTTCCTTCCCCCCTCCCTCTTTTTTTTTAATATTGAGTCGCTAGAGATGGAACTTGTGCAGGCCAACTAGCAAAAGCTCTATCTTGGTGTGTTTGTGCCAGTCTGGGGGTTTGAATTCATCACCTTGACAGTATCCCTGAGCTTTTGTGCTCAAGGCTACCACTCCAGTACTTGAACCAGAGCTCTATTTCTGGCTTTTTGGGTTTTTAATTGGAGAAAAGTGTCTCATTATAGTCTTTCCTGCTTGTAATTTTGATCCTCAGATCTCAGCCTCTTGAATAGCTAAGATTACAGGGGTGAGCCACCAGCACCTGATCTCTACCGCTTACTTCTAACCTTGGCCCTCCTCTGAGTCCCAGAAGAATATGTCTCACCAGGGTCCCTTTTTTTTGCCAGTCTTGGGGCTTAAACTCAAGGTCTGAGCATGTTCCTGAGCTTCTTTTGCTCAAGGCTAGCACTCTATCACTTAAGTCACAGTGCCACTTTTGGCTTTTTCTTTTTATGTGGTACTGAGGAATCGAACCCAGGACTTCATGCAATCTAGGTAAGTACTCTACCACTAAGCCACATTTGCAGCCCACTGTTCACTTCTAACAGGAGCTATGAGGGTGGGATTTATTGGCTAACCCTTTTCGGCGCAGAAATCCCTGGCTATTTCTTATCTTTCCCAGGATTTGTGACCAGCCTGAGATTTGGCAATCAGGAATGATGAATGAGTGGTAGGCACCAGTCCCCACATCCTACAGAGGGTTCTAAAATATGGAGCAAGAACCTTGGACAACTCCTACAGCCTAGGAAGTGTGGTCTCCCTGGAGGCAGTGGCTGGCTTCTAGGTGTCCTGATGGGACACCTCACCCACAACATAATGCACCCGTTGCACACTCCAGCCCAGGAAAAGCCTTTGGTGCTTCAGTACTTAAATGACAGAGAAGGATGCTTTGTTCAAGCTGCTGGCTCAGATTTAGTATTGTCTCAGTGCTTGTCCCAGCTTGCCCAGGTTTGGGGGCTGGGCATGGACAACCTGCAGTATGCCCATCATCCATACACCATCCATTTATACACAGAGACACAGAATTACTGTCTCCTTTTTTTTTTTTTGGCAGGTCCTGGATTGAACTATGAGCCTAGGCGCTGTCCCTGAGCTCCTTTTGCTCGAGGGTAGTGTTCTGCCCTTGAGCCACAGCCCAACCCATGTGTGTATTTATTTTCCTGTGGTCTCTTAGAAATAACCCTGTCAGAAACTTTCCTGCCCTAGCTGAATTCAAACTGGCATTCTCTACATCTCAGCCTCCTGAGGAGCTAGGATTATAGGCAGAAGCCACTGACACCTGGCTTTCTTTACTTCCTGTTCTTTTTTTTAATTGTGACAATCTGAAGTCTTCACAGTGCCATTCCAATGGTTTGCATTCGAAGTAAACTACCCAGGCCTGGAGTTCGAATGCTAGGACTGTCCCCCATAAATGGAGGGATAATCTGACAAACTCATTCCTATTCATGTGAATGCTAATGGAATGTTATAAAAGTAATAATTTGCAGTTAATTCTTGATTCTATTTTAGAATGCCACACAAAAATTACTGGATTTATATCTTCCATTCTAGCACCTAATGGAAGAATATTGAATAATTTTTAAATACAGATTTTGTAAGTATTCAACCATAATACTTCATTAAATGGAGGCATAATGTAATCACTAATAATTGGTTATATATATAATATCTTCATATTCCCTCTCTGTATATATATATATATATATATGTATATATATATATACATATATATACACACACTCACATGTATATATATATATACATCTATCTATCTATCTATCTATCCATCTATCTATTTATCTATCTACCTATCTATCTATCTATCTATCTATCTATCTATCTATCTATCTATCTATCTATCTATCTATCCATCTATCTATCTTTCTACCTATCTATATATTGGGCACTACTGTGTAATGAACGTCATATGCTGTAAACCCATACAATATAAATCTCATATATAAATATTAGTTTTTCCAGTGCTGGGGCTTCAATTTGGGTTCTGGAATTTGGTCTGAATTTCCTGTTTTCAAGGATGATGATCTTCCCCTTCACCCACAGTATCACAGAGTTACCCAGATCCTGAGTTCAAATCAAAGGCCTGCCAGAAAAATGGTGCAAATTCCAAGCCAGGGCCTTATTATCATGTTTTTGGCCAAAGCATGGGGTTTGAACTCAGATCTTGGCATCTCTGTCACAACCAACCCTGGGATCCTAGGTCCAGAGTTCAAATCTTGGGGCTGGCAAAAAAAAAATCAAAAGAGAAGGATAAAATTGAGATGGGAAGGGGAAACAAAGAGGAGGCAACAATGTTTGATAAGAAATGTACTAGTTATCTTGCCCATGTAATTGTAACTCCTCTGTATGGTATTCTTACAATAAAAAAAAAAAAACTGAGAAGTTCAAGAAGGTGGTTTTACTTTTTTTTCCCCTTTGCGTTGTGACCATCCTGGGTCTAAATGAACGTGTACATGACCTTGCATTGCTGATGTTTGGCAGGCTATTAGGGAAGCCATAGCCAAAAGAGGCCACTTAGGCCAGGAGGTCGAATGTTGGTACTGCCACTAATGAATGGTGGGAGATTCTAAGGCACATTCTGATATACATCCATACAAATGAAATGTTATAAAAGTAACAAATCAATTACTAGTGTATTATTATATTATAAAACTATATAAAACAATTATTCTATATTAATTTTCAATTAATACTTTATTATGTATTCAATCATGATACTGAAAAAAGTAAGGAATAATTTAATTGCCAATAATCAGTAATAATATTGCATATGCAATTTCATAATATACAGACATCTCTTTCTTGTTTTAAGCATATACTTCTATATCTATCTATCTATCTATCTATCTATCTATCTATCTATCTATCTATCTATCTATCTATCTATCTACCTACCTACCTACCTTCCTACCTATCTATATACCAATCTACACATTTATCTGTTTGTACACTTGTCACTCCTGAGGGTCAGTGGTAGTCTGCTCTCCTAGGATTCAAAGCCCTGGGTTTGATTCCTCACTACCACATGCACAGAAAAATCCGAAAGTTGTGCTGTTTCGCTTAAGTAGTCGAGGACTAGCTTTGAGCATAAAAACATAGGGACTGTGTCTAGACCTTTAATCAAGACTCTAGTAGTGGCACCAAAAAAAAAAAAGATAGAATGTTCTGACTGCAATAATATAAGGATAGGCTGCAAATAACTCATCACAGAACAAGCTGGGAGTCTGGTGTTGACAGGTGACATCTTACCTGACTCAGCCAGAGGTAAACCACTGCAACCCAGCAACACCGAAACAGATGCTGCTGGCTCACTCACCTCTGTCATCCAAGATACTCAGGGGCTGAGATCTGACACTGGTGGGTTTAGAACTCAGCCCTGGCATGAAATCTGCGAAACTCTGACCTGTGGCTCAAAGTGGCAGAGCTCTAGGCTTGAGCTAAAGATCTTAGGATAGTACCCTCAACCTCTAAGTGCAATCCATGAGGCTGACTCCCCCACCAAAAAAAAATACCCACCCCTCTAAATCATTACATGTGAACTTTGTGAGGTTTGTGATTTGTTTCTGAAAGAATGGTGTTACTGATGAAAGCACCCTAATTCTAATGACAGCATGTGGGATACAGCTATGTGATGAGTTCTTCATGACTTGTTGTGTGCCTAGTCCTTCACGGGGTTCATTCTTTCATCTGGTCCTTGTAAGAGCTCCACCTGAAGATGATTCTGCAGATGGAAAAGTTGAGGCTCAGATATGCCCCCATGTCAGGGCCAAAATGATGTATGTACTGAAATCTAGTGAGTTGTCTCCTGCAGACAATTATTTTGGTTTAGTTTTCTCCATCATGTACCTTGAACTCAGAGCCTAGGCACTGACTTTCATCTTGGGCTCATGGCTAACACTCTACCATGTGGAGCCAACGACCCCTTGCAGTAAAGTGTCAGAGCTTAGGTGTCTTTAGCTGATGTCTGTCATCCTGCCTACTCAGGAAGCTGAAATCTGATGATCTGCGTTCCAAACTATCCCAGACATAAAAGGTCCCATGAGACTATTATCTTCTATTCACCACTTAGAAACTTGAAGTGGAAGCTGGGTACCGGTGACTCGCGCCTGTCATCCTAGCTACTCAGAAGGCTGAGAGCTGAGGATCACAGTCCAAAGCCAGCCTGAGCAGGAAATTCCTTGAGATGGTTATCTCCAATGAACCACCAGAAATCTGAAGGGGCTCTTTAGCAGAAGTGGTAGAGCTCTAGACTTGAGCTGAAGAGCTCAGAAACAGCACCCAGGCCCAGACTTCAACTCCTCCAACTTATAAGATCAAAGAAACCTGAAGTGGAGTGCTGGGAATGTGTCTTAGGGGTATAGTGCTTTGCATGCATGAAACTGTGGGGGGTTGGAATCCTCAGTACCACATCACTAGAAAAAAAATCTAAAGTGCTCTGTGGCTCAAGTTGTAGAGTGCTGTCCTTGTACAGGAGAAAATCAGGTACAGTGGTCAGGTCCTGAGTCCTTCAGGACTGGTGTATGTACACACACACACACACACACACACAGACCAGAAGTGAAGCTGTGACACCAAATGGGAAATCACTGAGCTTCTGCTCTGAACTCATGGCCAGCACATTCGCCCTGTGTTCAACCCCAAACCTAGCCACCGAGGACCCAACTAGGAGAGGTCAAAGGTTTCAAATCCTGATGAGCTTCACCAAGCCTAGATGGCAGGAAACATTGTGATTTTGCACAAGTGCTTAGATTTAGCAAGATTCCGGAAACCTAGTGAGGCAACACTGCCAATTATGAATCATTTAATTAGATTCATGGCCCTAGTTGTCTGCCAGAAGGACTCTTTCATTAATTGTAGCAGTTTGTCTCAACATTGGAACGTAGTGTAACAAAGACAGGATGAGTACAGGGAACTTGGCCTGCCACAGGAGGTGGCACAAATGAAGACTTCCTGTCAAAACAGAGCACTGGGGAGAGAGATAGCTTGGGGTAAAAGGAAGCCTTTTTCTCCTGGCCTTTAGAGCCCACCCACACTCATCTTCACTAATTTGTTTGCCTGTTCCAACAATGAAGCAGATTTCCTCCAGTAGCCTGAGGTGTGCAGAAACCCTCAGGTTACAATGGAACCACTGAGGGGAGTTCTGGAACATGCACTGTCTTGAAAGCTTTGCTATGAAATCATTCTATTTAAAGCAAATTTCCTAGCTGGGTTCCTTTCTTCATAGTGACTCTGGATGTTCACCGATAGAAATGCTTGCATATATACACAGATACTTGGAGTTACTGGCTCATTTCTTTTGCGGCAGGTCCTGAGTCTTGAACTGTGAGCCTTGACATTGTCCCTGAGCTCCTTTTGCTCAAGTAAGCATTTTATTGTGCCTTAAAACATGATACATCATTAAATGGAGGCATAATTCAATACCTATTGATTATTAGTAATATATTACATGTAATTTAATATGTAGACATCTCGCATTCTATAAATATTTTTATATATTTAAATATACAATCGAATAAATCTATAAATCTCTCTCTCTCCACCACCCTCTCTCTTTCTCTCTCTCTCTGTCTTTCTCTCTCTCTCTCTCTCTCTCTCTCTCTATATATATATATATATGCAGCAATTTACACACCTATCTATTTATATATTGGCGACTCCGTGGGTTAGAAATCAGGTCCTGGGAACTGCCTGGCAGTAAATTTTTTTGAGGCTGTTGTGCTTCCTGACCACCTGATAAATTTGGCATTCCAGGCCCTGAGTTCAAATCCCATCAGTGTCAAAGTCAATAGGTGGAGTAAGATGCCAATATTGAACTGTTTTCCTTTCTGTGAAAATCTTGTGTCCTAGGTACAATATGTAATATCTATGCAAATACATACATATATATGCTATACATTATAAATGTATATAAATATTATTTTTGCCAGTCCTGGGCCTGGAATTCATGCCTTGGGAAATGTTCCTGAATTTCTTTTCTTCAAGGCGGATGAGCTCCTATATCAACCAGATCACAATAGAGTTACCCACCCCCTGATTTCAAATCCAAGGTATGGCAGATAAAATGGCCCAAATTCCAAGTCAATGTGTTAACATTTTTTTTTGGGGGGGGGGCAGACATGGGTCTTGAAATTAGGTTATCCTAACTATGCCTCAGCCTTGATTACCCAAAGCTGAGGTGCAGCTTTTACACCCACAGATGACCCAGGGATCCTAGGATCGAGTTCATCTCCCATCACTGGCAAAAAAACATCAAACCCACAAAAATGGAGGATGAATAAACCAGGAAGTTTTACACAACGGTATTACTTTGGTTTCCTTTGCACTGTAACCATCCTGAGTGACAGTGAGTAGGCTTGAAAATTTTACATGACCTTGCATAGCCGAAGGCTGGGGGGCTGTCAATGAAGCCTGAGCCCAATCCAGGCACAGAGGCCCTTAGTTCAATCCTGGGACTGCCACCTACACATGGCTGAAGATCCTAGGAAACTCGTTCCTATCTATAGGAACACTAATAGAATGTTGACATGTACTAATTGAATCACTAATTAGTTAGTCATTCTAGTATAAGACTGTACACAATAAATATAGATCATTGATTAATTTAATTAATACTTTATTAAGTCTTCTACCGTGATTAATTAATGGAAGCATAATTTTATACCAAATAATTGGTAGTAATAGAATATATATATAGATAGATATATACAATATAGACATCACACTTTATATGGAGTTATACACTAGAATCTACATAAATGTCTGTCTCTGTATACATTTATTGACAGATGCATGTACATATGTAAATACACACACACACACTTCAGTCTACACATCTATCTGTTTAAATATTGGCCACTTCTTGGACGTGAACTTGGGTCCTCAAATTTGCCCGACAACTTCACTTGCATCAGATGGTATGCTAACATTGACTCATTTATGAAGTGGGCCTTCTAGGCCCTGAGTTCAAATCACAGAATTGCCAAAAACTTAATCCTCGTGGAAGAAGCCAATTGTCCCACACGTTTTCCTTACCGGTGAAAGTCCTGGGTCTCAAGTATGATATACAATATATATGCAAATCTATGTTCTGTGTGGTAGGATGTAAAAAATGTTATGTGTGCAATCATACTCACTAAAATACTTAACAAATAATTAAAAACAAAATAAAATGATTAACTACACTAACTGCAATATGCATTAAACATTTGTTTTTGGGTCTGGTAGTGGGGCCTGATCTCTGGGCCTGGGCACTGGCCCTCGGCTCTTCAGCTCAAGGCTAGCACTGTACCACTTGAGCTACAGTGCCACTTCTGGATTTTTTCTTTTTGTTTATGTGGTGCTGAGGAATCGAACCCAGGGCCTCAGGCATTCAAGGCAAGTGCTCTACCACTGAGTCACCTTCCCAGTCCCTGCAGTAAACAATTGTAATTAAATATAAGTCATGTATTTAAAATGTATACGAATATTATTTTTTTGAGTGCTAGGGTTGAATTCAGGCCCTGGGAACAGAACTGACTTTCTTGTCTTCCAACACAGTGAGCTTGCCCTTCCCCCATAGTGCTGTAGGTTTACCCAGATCCTGAGTTCAAATCCCAGGCCTGCCAGAAAAAAATGGCATGAATTCCAAGCCAAGGAGCCTGATAATTTTTTAAATATTTTTAGGGTATATATGTATGTATGTATGTAAGTATATTTATTTTGCCACAGGGATTGAACCCAGGTCATGACAACTCTGGCTCAGCTTCGATCACTCTAGCCTGGGGTGTAGCCACTGGATCCACAGCCAAACCTGGGTTCTTAGGCCCCAAAAGTTGACAGGAAAAAAGTAAATAAATCAATACAGAATAAAACCGTTCAACTTGCACATGGCTGACGGTTTTACATTTGTTTTCTTTGCAAGGTGACCATCCTGGATCTGAATCTGAATGACACAGCTGAAAAATGTTCTTAAGGTGACTTGCTGAAAGCTTGTGGGCTACCAGGGAAGCCATAGGCCAACATGGCAACATAGGCCCTCAGTTCGAAGCCCAGATCTGATCCCTACCAATGGCAGGACATTCTAAGAGTCTCGTTCATATTCATAGGCATACCAATGGAAGGTTTTGAATGTCAAGGTTGAATTAGTTCTTCCTGAATGATACTACTATAAAATTAGAGTAATTATAGGTGACCGATGTATTTTAATTAATGTTTTTGACACATTAAAAGAATACAATTAATTACTTGGACACAATAATTTCAGGACAGTGGTTGATTTAATTAATAATTCATTAAGGATGAAAACAATAATATTAATTACATGGAGTCATAATGAATACCCACGAATTGGTAGGAATGTAGCATAAATAGCTGAATAATGTATAAACATCTCTGGCACTATAAAGACCTATATTGATTTGTGTACTACCATCTGCATGTCAATCTGCTCTTATTTTTTTTACCCCTGGGGCTCAATCTCAGGTGCTGGGATCTGCTTGTCAGCTCCATATGCCCCAGGCTGACGTGGACACTCACCCACTTATGAGTTGGACTTTGTAGGCTGTAAGTTCAGATGCCAGCACTCACAAAAATGGAATCGTGGATTAAGAAGCCCATAGTGACACATGTTTTCCTTTTGTGTGAAAGGCCTGGTGTCAGGTGTGAAGTTTCATACACAGGCAAATCTATGCCTTATGTAATAAATATTCCATGTGTAATAACAGTCAATAAAATAAATGGTAGATAAATGAATAATAGAAAAAATAAAATGAATACACTAAAATCAATATGGTGTCAACATATGGGGCTTGATCTCAGGTCCTGGGAACTGCCTGGCAGATGAATTGGCTAGAGGCTGTTGTGCTGACAGTCACTCATTCATGAATTGAACCTTGTAGGCCCTGAGTTTAGATCCCAGAACTGCCAAAAATGTAATCGTGGAGTGAGAAGCTGAGCATGACACATGTTTTCTTTTTCTTTGAAAGTGCTCAGTGTCAGGTAGGATGTATAATTCGTATGCAAATCTATACGCTATGTAAGAGGATGTCATAAATGTAATAAATGCCGTAAGTGGAAAAATTATCACTACAGTAAATGATAAACAAATTGAATTAGTAGTGAATCATTGTAGAATAAAATTAGATATAATAACTATAGGACTGCATTAAGGTTAATATTTTATTAAGCACTAACAGAATAAAAATTGTATGGAGACGTAATTAAATACATAATAATGGGTAGTAACAAATGATGCATACATAATTTAATTATGTTCACTCCTGGGGCTTGGTGGTTGAGTCCTCACCTAGTAAGCATGAGGCCCTGGTTTTGATTCCTCAGTGCCACATAAACAGAAAACCTGGAAGTTCTGCTGTCTTTCAATCAATTGAGTGCCAGCCTTGAGCACAAATGCTTAGGGACAGTGTCGAAGCCCTTACTCAAGCTCCAGGACTGCTGCCAAAAAAGGCAGAATATCCTAACTGCAACTGTAGAAGGACAGGACTTCAAATACCTCATCACAAAGCAAGCTAGGAGTCTGGTGCTGACAGCTGCCACCTAACCTGACTTAGCCAGATGTAAACTGATGCAACCCAGCTGCAAGGACCCAGACGCTGCTGGCTTACCCCTATCATCCTGGCTGCTTGGGGGCTTTAAAACCCAGTCCTAGCAGGAAGTCTGCGAGACACTTTAAAATGTGGCTTGAAGTGGTACAGCTTTAGCCTTGAGCAAATGTAATTAGAACAGTATCCCCATGCTTTGAGCTCAAGCACGCTGGGTAACCACTCCCCCCAAAAAAAAGAATCATCCCATTAAACCATTAGATGTGAACTTGTTTGGTTTGTGAAATATTCCTCAAAGAATGGTGATACTGTTGAAAGCACCCTAATCCTAATGACAGCTTATCGAATAGAGCTATGTGCTCAGTCCTTCATAGGCTGCTCTCAGCTGAGTCCTGCAAAGAGTAACATGTTCTGTGTCCTTCATTGGGTGCATTCTTTCATCTCGTACTCCACAACTCAGATGATTATGCAGACAAGAATATTGAGGCTCTGATATGTCCCCATGGCAGAGACAAAATTATGTATTACTGAAGACAAGTGACTTGTCTCCTGTGGATAATTGTTTTGTTTTGATTTTTCTCAGTCATGAACCTTGAACTTCGGGCCTAGGCGCTGACCCTTACTTCTTGGGCTCATGGCTAACACTCCACCATGTGGAGCCACTAACCCCCTTGTAGCAGAGTGCTATGGCCTAGGATTTGATAGCTGAAGTCTGTCACTTGCCTTATAAGAAGCTGAGATCTGTGGATCTGGGTTCCCAACTATCCCTGACACAAAAGGTCTCATGAGAATATTGTCTCTAATTCACCACTAAGACACCCAAAGTGGAAGGTGGGTGCTTGTGACTCATGCCTGTCATCCTAGCTACTCAGGAGGATGAGATCTGGGGATCATGGCTCAAAGCTAATCTGGGCAAGAAATTCCTAGAGACACATAGCTCCAATGAACCACCAGAAAACCTGAAGTAGCTCTGTGGCTCAAGTGGTAAAGTACAAAACTTGAGCTGAAGAGCTCAGGGACAGCATCAGGCCCAGACATTAACTCCTACAACCTACAACGACAACAATTTAAAAAAACAGAAACAAATAAACAAACTGAATTAGTGGGCTGGGAATATGCCTTAGAGGTAGAGTACTTTGCATATATGAAACTCGGGCTTGATTTCTCAGGACCACATCACTAGAAAAAAGCCTGAAGTGGCTCTGTGGCTCAAGTGGGAGAGGGCTATCCTTGTATAAGAGAAACTAGGTACAGTGCTCAGGTCCTGAGTTCAAGCTCCAGGACTGGTGTATACACACATGTGCAAGTGTGTGCACGCATGCGCGCACACACACACACACACACACACACACACACACACACACACACACAAACACACATACACACACACATACAGAGACCAGAAGTGAAGTTATACCTGCATGTGTGTGTGTTAGAGAAAAACAGGAATGTGAAGATGCTTCTAGTGTGTTCTAGATACTTAAGGTTGGAGGCACAAAGTACTCATAATTATCAGGTCATTTTATAGGCAAAAGGAACAATGCAGAAAGTATGAGGATCGCTCCAGCTTTCGGTCCTCTCATCCTGAAACAACAAATTCACTGCAGCACAATGCTAAGTGACAAAGCTGGCATGTCCTATGGACATTTGCTCCCAAATCCTGGGACACTCATTTCTCACTTTTGGCTTCAAACCTGTGACCAGAGGAGAAGATGAGGAGAGAAAATCCTTCTCAGAGAAAGCAGCTGTAAAGAACATTGGGGTAGTTTACTTATAAATTCAAACCATTGCAATGACCCTGTTAAGAAGTCAGATTGTCCAAATTAAAAAATGAAGAAGAAAAGAAAGGCAGGTGCCAGTGGCTGATGACTATAATCGCAGCTCCTGAGGAGGCTGAGATGTAGAGAATCTTAGTTTGAATCCAGCCAGCATAGGAAAGTCCTTGACATTGTTATTTCTGAGAGATCACAGAAAAACCCAGAAGTAAGGCTGGGACTCAAGGTTAATGCAATACCCTTGAGTAAAAGGAGCTCAGGGAGTATGCCTAGGTTCAGAGTTCAACCCCAGGACCTGCAGCAATGATGGACCTATGATGCCTCTCCCAGGTTTCTGGAAGCTTGGGAAATCCAAGCACATGTCTGGTACCACAATGCTTCCTGACATATGAGTCTGGTGAAGCTCATCAAGTTTTGAAATGTTTCACTTCTCTTAGTTGGGCCCTGGGTGGCTAGGTTTTGGGGTTGAACAAACGGTGCTGACCATGAGCTTCAGAGCAGAAGCGTGCGTGCGTGCACACACACACACACACACACACATACACACAGACCAGAAGTGAAAGTGTGGCACAAAATGGTAAACCTCTGGGCTTCTGCTCTGAGCTCATGGTCTCGAGATTTAGACTAAAGATTTGTGTGGAGTACCTCCTTTGCTAATCCTTGAGGAAAGCTGCTTGAAGCCTCCTCAGGAGATCGCCTTTCAAAGCCAGCCCAAGCAGGAAAGTCTTTGAGACTCTTATTTCCAAAAACCAACAGAAAACCAGAAGTGGAGCAGTGGTCCAGAAGGTAGAGCTCCAGCTTTGAGAGAGAAAGCCGAGCAAGAAAAAGAGGCCAGACCAGGCAAGAAAGTTTGGAAGGTGCTTATGTCCAATTAATGACCAGATGGCTTGAAGTGGAGCTGTGGGGGTGGTAGAGTCTCAACCTTGAGCAAAACCGCTGAGGAACGCACCGGGATTTGAGATTAAGCCCTGGGATGGCCACAAAATAAATTAAAAAAGAGAATACCAAGTTATGTATCAGTGCTCTACCTACTTATGTGTGTATATTACCACCCTGAATGCAAACAGACCATATTCAATGCTTCTGATTTATTTACTGGTTTATTTTTCAGATATACTCATTGCACATATTGCATCATTCTCTTCATTTCAAGCACATGGTTTTTCTCTTCCAGTGTTCCAGGCCTGTCTCTTTATATGATGCACACTTAAGCTCTCAACAGCCTTTATTTACATTTTATTAGGAGGCCAAGGTAGGGACAGTCACAAATCAGGCAGGGGAAGAAAAGGTTAAGATTCATAGAAATTACCATTATTCAGAAAATTAAACTTGGGGAAGTAAAATGGTAGCATACTTATGTAAATACTACCATTAAGAAAAAGATGAGAGGGCTGGGAATGTGGATTAGTGAGAGAGTGCTTGCCTAGCATGCAAGAGCCCTGGGTTCGATTCCTCAGTAGCACACAGAAAAAAGCCAGAATTGGTTCTGTGGCTCAAGTAGCAGAGAGCTAGAGACAGTGCCCAGGCCTTGAGTTCATCCCAAGAACGGTAAGAGATCACTAGCTACGTAGGTAGGTAGGAAGGTAGGTATGTAGGTTGGGGGGTAGATAGATTTTGGACGTCAGGAGGAAAGAATGGAATACTTCCCAGTGTGAGGCCTTCTGCAGGGAGCTAGGCCACCACGTTGCCTTCACACATCTACAGAGCAGGAAGACTGTCTCTGTCCCACTTCTCAGGCAGCCGAAAGCCCTAGAGCCAAGAGGGCAGAGCCAGGTTCTAACTCAGGTGCTTGGAGACAGAAGAACAAAGGCTCTCCCTCTCCTTGGACTGGGAATTTGCATTAGTGATTTGCAGAATGAAGGAAGGAGAATGGACTGGCAGAGGTAGAAGAATGGTCTTTAAATCTGACAGATGGAGAGTCAAAACCCACTCCTTAAGACAGAGAGCAAGGTTTTCTTCTCTGTTCCTCCCTTCTCCCCCTCTAAACTGGCTCTCTATTGTTAACCTAAAGATAGCCTGAGGCTCCCTTCACCTGAGGGAGGAAGGTTAATTAGTCATTGTTTGAAGAGCGTGAGAAAAGCCTGACCCTCGTGTAACTCTAACAAATGTTTCAGGGTTCCCCCCAGTGCTGGCTGTGCCTGGAACGAATGAAGTGCTTTTGCAGCTGACTTCCCTGTTGATTATGTGCTTTCTGCCTCCTAATCCTGCAAGCCTAGGTCTCTTCACCTAGCATGTCTTTTGAAACTGTTTTCTGCCCTTTAAATACAGTGTTACACTGAAGTTCTTCCTGCTAATAGGGCTAGGGGTTGGATCCTGAAAACTTCATCTGAACAAAGGATGGGTCAAAAATGTTTCTTTTCTGCTTCTATAGCTCAAGAATCCTAAGAACATTTAGAGTGCAAGTAACTTCTCATCACCAAGAGAAACACAGGAAGCTCTTGAACATCTGACCTTTCAAAAGCGGAAGTCAGAGTGTCATCGACTTTCCTGCCCTGGCGGGCTTCACCCTGTGATCCTCAGATGTGAGCCTCCTGAGGTAGGTGACGGGTGTGAGCCACTGCTGTTCTGCTGGGTTCAGAAGTGTAATGACATCGACAATACAAGTAAACTGCTCATCACAAAGGGCTAGGGGAGCATATTAAGTCTTTCAACATTGGACCTTTCAGAACCACGTAGGACAGGTTATAATGCTAGAGTCTGAGAGGCTGGGCATATGGATCTGCTACACTTGAACCTTGAGCACTGACTTCAATCCTGGTATACATCAGCGTTCATTTTCCAGAGAATGTTCTCCTAATTAGCAAATAGGAAAAGTACTTTGATTAACCCTTACTTTTTTCCAGTTGTGTGAATTGAATCAAGTCTAGGCACTTTTCCTGAGCAAGGCGAACACTGTACCACTTGATCCACAGCGCTACCTGGGATTTTTGGTTGTTCTTTGGAGATAACAGTCTAACAGGCTTTCCTTGTCTAGGCTGACTTTGAATGGTAGTCTTCAGATCTCAACCTCCAGAGAAGCTAGGTTTCCAAGTGTGAGCCACTGGCATCTGGCCTATTGTTTTTGACAGTCTTGGGGCTTCTTTTTCTCAAGGCTAGCACTCCACCACTTGAGCCACTCCACAGCTTCTGGCTTTTTCTGAGTATGTGGCACTGAGGATTCAAACCCTGGAATTCATGCAAGCTGAGTGAACTCTTTACCACTAAGCCACATTTCTTGCCCCACGCTTACAATTTTAGACCTCAACTTGCCTATCCTCAAGAAAAAGTTTCTGAATATAAATCATCTAAAGAGATCACTATAGTAAGGTGTCCAAAGGTAAAACCCAGCTCATACTTGAGTGAGACTCTAAACATGTGAAGACTGTGAGAAATGCCTCCATTTAATTATGTATCATGTTTAAACACTTAATAAAATATTAATGAAAAATTAATGTCCTAAATTATTGTGTATAATTTTATAATGTATGTTCAAAATGTACTAAATATTATGTGTATAATAATAAAACAATAAATTAATGAATCAAATAAAAATAAAATACAAAATCAATAGTAATCATAATATGTAATAAACATGCATATGTAAGTATATATCATATATTACACATGTATACAAATAGTTTTTCCATTGCAGGGTTTTCATTCGGGCCCTGGGAACTCTAGCCTGAATTTCTTTTCCTCAAGGGCAGTGAGATTCGCCTTGACCCATGGTGCAAAATAGTTAACTGTACAGTGAGATCAAATTCCAGCAATGACAGAAATACTGGCCCCAGTTCCAAGACTGAGACTTAATTTTTTTTAATCGAAGCAGTTATGTTTATTCAGTTTCATACTGAACATTAAACAAAAATGTAGTAGAGAATTTTGTACAGCTATTCAGCATCCTTCCTTTACCCCTGAGAACTAAATTGTTTCTTTTTATTGTACATTTTTATTGTTAAAATGTTGTACAGAGGGGTTACAGTTACATGAGCAAGGTAATGAGTACATTTCCTATTGAACATTGTTGCCTCTTCCTTTGTTTCCCCCCTACCATACCTTCTCTCTCATCTCCACAACTACTACCCTGCCCAGGTCAGTGACTTATTTTTTTAATTTTTGGCTTGGCACAGGGTATGAATTCAAGCGGCACCTTCCCACACATTGCTACAGATTTACCAAGACCCTGAGTCCAAGTCCCAGGCTAGGAAAGAAAACTGGCAGAAATTCCAGACATGTGAGTTTTATTTTTTTAAATTTAATTAAGTAATTAACTGTTTTTATTTGTTCTTTTTCTTTGGCCAACCATGGTGCTTGAACTCAGGTCGTGACAACTCTTCCTTAGCTTCGATCACCCTAGGCTGGGGTGCAGCTTCTGGACCCATATTTGATCGGGGGATCCTAGGCCCAGAGGGCTTGCAGGAAGAAAAAAAAGCTGGAAAGCAAAAAAAGTGGTGAGCTGCAGAGGGCTAGAAGGTTTTACAATTTTTTTTCTTTGCAAGTTGACTATCCTGGGTCTTAATTACATGGTTGCAAAGTGGAGCTGACCTGCCATTGCTGAAAGCTGGCAGGCTATCAGGGAAACCATAGACCAACCTGTCAACATAGGCTCCTGGTTCAAACCTGGTCCTGACACCTACCAATGGCCGGAGATCGCAAGGGACTTGTTCCTATGCATACGAATACCAATTGAAAGAGTAGTTCATGCAACAGTTGAGTCTAAAATTGGATGTAATAATCCTAGGATGCTGATTGATCTTAATAGTTTATTGAGCATGAAAAGAATAATATTCCTTTAATAATAATTCCTTTAATACCTAATAGTTGGTAGGAACGTAGTAGGTGTCATTCAGTCATAGAAGGCTCTGGCACTCTTTACCAATGTTTATTTTTTTGTATACCACCGTCTGCCTATCTATTTATCACTGTTTTGGCCAAACCTGGGGCTCAAACTCAGCGCCTAGTTACCACCTGACAACTTCATTGGCCAGAGGATGGCATGCTCACACTCACCCATTCATGAATTCGGCCTGCTAGGCCCTGTGTTCAGATCCTAGCAATACCAGGCATGATGGAGAACACATCTACAAATCTACATGCTATGTGATAGGATTTAAACAATATAATAAATGGTATAGGTGTCATCAGAGTCAATAAAATAAATGGTAAATAAATGAATAAAACAAGAAATAAAACACATTATGGACTGAACATCTGTATGGAAGTAGAAATCCTTTCTTTAAAATGTATATAAGGAGTACGTTTTCCAGGATTGAGGCTTGAATTCAGCCCCCCTACGAGGAGGGAATTGCAGGAGATCCTGAGATTCTCATTTCTAGACCTAAGAAGTGTCATGGAATGCAATTGATATCGTCCATGAATGAGTAGTTTGTGCATGATGGGAGTAGGAAATGATAGGCAAGACTCATGGGGTATCAGTTATATGTAATGAAGAGTTGATGAAGCATGACAATAATCACCACAGTCATGAAATGGAGGCATCAGGAAAGATCCAAGAATATTTAGTCACACGGTAGATTGGATTCCATCACAGGTTGCCTTCTCTCCTACTCTATACAAATATGTATTTATTTGCATACTACCTTCAGTTTATGAATGGATGACTATTGTGCTCCTCCTTCCCCCTCCCCAGGGACTCATTCTCAGGTCCTAGGAATGGCCTAGCTTCTTGGAGGTTCACAGGCTGCTGTGCTCATATGGACTCATTCGCCAACTGGGCTTGCTAGGCCCCGAGTTCAGATCCAAGCCTGCCAAAAGATTCATACTGATGTCAGAAGCCAATCGTTGCACCTGTTTTCCTTTCCTGTTTAAGTTCTCAGTCTCAGCTAGGATGGAGAATGCATGGGCCACTCTGTGGCCATGGGAATAGGGTGTCATCCATGTCAGCCGAGTTATACCTGTCATCATATACTCAAGAAAATACACAATATATCCATGAATAGCATACAAGATAGTGAATAACTACTCTAAACGCACGATGCAGTCTAAACAAAGATGTGAATATACATCCCATTATTCAATGATGAATTGAGGACTCTTGTGGCCTCCCTAGGGCTCGATCTTAGTTCCTGGGAACAGCCCAGCTCCTTAGTGGTTCACAGGCTGGTGTGCTCATGTGGACTCATTGGGCAGTTGGGCCTCCTAGGCCCCGAGTGTGAATCCCAGCACTGCCAAAACTTCACCCTGATGTGAGAAGTGAATCATTGCACCTGTTTTCCTGTGCTGTGCAAGTTCTGGGTCTCAACTAGAATGGGGAATGTAAAGCAACTCAATACTCATGGGACTAGGTTGCCATCCAGGTCACCACAGTTATATCTGTCATCTTATGCTCAAGAAAATACACAATACATCAATGAATAAGAGACAAAATAAAGAGAATGACTACACCAAGTGCAAGATGCTGTCCACCCATGTATTGAAATATAGATCCTTGGTTTAATTATGAATTTATGACTATATTGTCCCCCACCAGGGCTCGATCTCAGGTCCAGGGAATGGCCTAGCTCCATAGTGGCTCACAGGCTGGTGTGCTCACCATGAGCCTTTCACCAATTGGGTCTGCTAGGCCTTGAGTTCAAATCCTTGCACAGCCAAAAGTTTCATCCTGATGTGAGAATCCAATCGATCTACCTGTTTTCCTCTTGTGTGAAAGTCCTGGGTCTCAGAGAAGATGGAGAATGCTATATAGGCAACTCTATAGCCATAGAAATAGGTTGTCCAGGCCAGCATGGTTATATCTGTCACCATACTCAATAATATACACAATATATCCGTGAATTAATAAAAAATAAATAAATAAAAAAACTACACTGAGTGCAAGGTGCATATGACACCTGTAGGTAAAGAGAAAGCGTATGTTTAAAAAAGATGTGCTTATTATTTTGTCCAGTGCTGGGGCTTCAAATTAGGCCCTGGACTGGGACTGATATTCTAGTCTTTAAGGATGGTGAGCTTCCCCTTCCCCCACTGTGCCACAGATCTACCCAGACTTGTGTTAAAATCCCAGCACTGACAAAAGATTCATCCTTATGTCAGAAGGCAATCGTTACACATGTTTTCCTCTCCTGTGAAAGTCCGGGGTCTCAACAAGGATGGAGAATGCATAGGCAAACCTATAACCATAGGAACAGGTTGTTATCCATGTCAGCACAGATATACCTGTCACCATACTCAATAAAATTCACAATACTTCCATGAATTAGTCACAAAATAAGAAGTGCACCGAATGCAAGATGCTGTCCACACATGTATGTAAATATAGATCCTATGTTTATATAATGAATTTATGACTATCGTGGAACATCCTGAGGATCAATGTCAGATCCTGGTAATGGCCTAGCTCCTTAGTTGCTCACAGGCTGGTTTGTTCACCTTGACAAGTGGATCATGAAGTAAGAAAGTGAGTGTGGAAATTATTTTCCTTTTCTCTGAGAGTCCTGGGTGTTAGGCATGTTGGAGAACTTGCCTACAAATCTAGATGTTATGTGATAGTATATCATCAATGTAATAAACGGAGTGAGTGTCATTGTAGTAAATAAAATCAATGGTAAATAAAAGAATAAAAATTACAAAGAACAACCACACCAAACATGTATGGACTGAACATCTATAGGTAAGTATAAATCCTATCTTTACAATGTATATAAATAGTATGTTTTCCAGGGCTGGGGCTTGAATTCGGGCCTAATGAACAGGCCTGACTTTCTTATCTTCAAGTATGTTAAGATTCCCCTTCAGCCACAGTGCTGCAGTTGTACCCAGACCCTGAGTTCAAATCCAAAACCGGGAAGAATAAACAGCGCGAGTTGCAAGCCAGGGAGGTAATTTATTTTTTATTTTTCATTTTATTTTATTTTATGCTCAGCACAGCACTTGAACTCAGGTCGTGGCAACTCTGCCTCAGCTTTGATCACTCAAGGCTGGGATGGAGCCACTGGATCCACAGCTGCTCCTGGAATCTTAAACCCCCAGGCCTTGCAGGGAAAAATGCACAGAAAAATGCTGTGAGATAGCTTTTTATGTTTTCTTCCTTTGCACGGTGACCCTCCTGGGTCTGAATGACACTGTTGCAAAGGGTACTTCACTTTGCATTGCTGAAGGCTGTCAGAATACCGAGGAAGCCATAGGCCCACGTGGCAATGTAGGCCCTGATTTCTAATCCCTGTCCTGACACAACCAATGACAGGAGATACTAAGAGATTAGTTCTCATCCATAGGAATAACAATGGAATGTTATCAATGTCACGGTTGAATGAGTTGATTGTAAATAATGCTTCTATAAAATTATACAGCATGATTTGTGGAGGCTGATTGATTGTATTTAATATTATGAAGCATTAAAAGAATACTATTACACGAACACAATAATTTCAAGACACTGATTTCACTAATAGTTTAAGGATGAAAACAATAACAATAATTACATGGAGGCATAATAAATACCCAAGAATTGGTACAAATGTAGTCTATATAAGTGAATAATGGACAGATATCTCTGGCATGCTATAAAGTTATGTATTTATTAGTATACTGCCATCTGTGTGTCAATATGTTCTTATTTTGTCAACACCTGGGGCTCGATCTCAGGTCCTAGGAACTGCCCCAGGATGGCGTGTTGACACTCACCCATTCATGAATTTGGCCTTGTAGGACATGAGTTCAGATGCCAACACTCCCAAACAATGAATTGTGGAGTAAGAAGCTGATGGTGACATGTTTTCCTTTACTATGAATCTTCTGGGTGTCAGGTATGAAGTGGAATACATATGCAGACATATGTCCTATGTAATCAATGTAAAAAGTGTTCTATGTGTCAAAATAGTCAATAAAATAAATGGTCAATACATGACTAAAACAAAAAATAAAATGAATAACTCCACTGAATGCAATATGGAGTCAACGTATGTATATAAATATAAATCATATATGTAAATTTTATATGAGTAGGATGTTTTCTAGTAGTGGGGATCAACTTCAGGCCTAAGGAATAGACTTAAATTTCTTTACTTCAAGGAGGAAATCTTTCACTTCTCTCACAGTGCAACAGAGTTACCCAGACCATGAGTTCCAATCCCAGTCTTGGCAGAAAAAAATGGCACCTTTATAGTATGTGAGGTCCAATTCTTAGGTATTTCATTATGCCTCCATTTAATGAATGTGATAGTTTAAATGCTTACTAAAGTATTAATTAAAATCAATCACTGTCCTATAATATAATTGTATATAATTTTATAATATAATTTTATCATTCAACAACTGCTCATTCATTCATGACATTAATCACATTCCTTTGGTAATCATATGGATAGGAATGAATTTCTTAGGATCTCTTGCCATTTGGAGGTAGCAGGATCAGTACTAGAACTGTGGGCTCCAGCTCCAACCACTTAAACCCGAGGATAGGGAACTCACCAGTATGTCCAAGAACATCAGCAAGACCAATGATGAGGCAGGCACCAGTGGCTCACAGCAATCCTCCTTGTTACTTACAAGGCTGTAATGGGAGGATCAAAGTCATCCTAAGTCCTTGAGACCCCTGTCCCACTTCAGTGCCAACTAAGCCAGAAGTAGAGCCGTGTTGCTCTTGTGGTAGAGGGCTAGCCTTGAGCAAAAGCAGCTCATGGACTATGCTCAGATCCTGAGTTCAAGGTTTGGGACTGGCAACAAATAGTCATACACAAGAATCTGTGCAGCCATCTGGCTAAAGCAGGTCACCCTCTTGTCCCCAATAAATTGGACATAGTTCCCTGGGAAAGTGGCTGGGGGAGTTGCTGTCCTCTTGAATCTGCCCATGCTGCCTGCATCACAGGATTCTGGCCACACCCCCATTCTTTCATGTTTCTTTCTGACCAATGGAATAAAAGAATGGTGGCCACGCTCACATTCCATGCTGCCCTGTACCCCAGGCATTCCCATGGTTTGTTGTCACCACTACCAGCATTTGAAGAAGGTAGACATGGCTGAGTAGTGAGCAAGAGACTTGACGCTACTTTGGAGTAGGAAATTGATGTGCCCTCCGCTTCCCAGCCCCCTCCCCTGCTTCCTCCAAGGCTCCGCATTTCAAACCTCAGGTGGTAGTCAGCTGTTGGCAGGCTTGCAGCCCTGACCTTGGCCCCTGGTCCTCTGCTCTGGACCTGAGTGTCTGCAATGCCCCCTCCATTGCTGCTCACCCCACCAGGAGCATCCACCAACAACTTCTCCCAGGAGCACAGGTGAGTGACTGCCCAGTGGACCTGCACCCTGTGACACCTGTACCTGGCAACCCCCCCCCCCCAGTTCCCGGACTTGCACCTCCCTCACACCCCACAGTCCAGCCAGGGCTCTGTCACTAATGCGCCCCAAGGATAGGGGATGGGTGTCAACCCGGGGAACCCACCCCCATCCCAGCGGCCATTGACCCAGGAAAAGGGCAGATGCAGTGATGGATGAAGAGGGGGCACCACATCGTCCCTGGCCTGGAGCAGTGGGAGCCAGAGAGCCATGCATCTGCACCCTTTATCTCCCTAGTGGGAACTTTGTGGCTTTAGTCAAAGGTGGGGAGCAGCACCTCCACACCTGCTTTCTCTGGTCTTTTCCTTTTTTCTGGTCATGGGGGTTTTTGGATGCAGAAGATAGACCCCCCCCCAGCTGTGTGAGCCCTTGTCCTCTGTGCTTGGTCATCCTTTCACCTGAAAATGGTCCCAGAAACGCCCAGAGGGAGGTGAAGGGCGCTGGGGGTCAAAGCAGAAGGTAAAAATCTGGAAGGAATACCCCCAACCCCCCCAGGTCCCCCACACACATACACCCGGCCTGTTTCCCTACCCCTCAGCTGTCAAAAGTTCTCCCAGGGTCATCACTTTTCAAGCTCTGCCAGCATGTGCTGGTGCTCTTGGTCCATTTGGCCTCCTCGTCCTCCCCAAGAATCCAATTAGCCCTGAAGCATGTAGGCTAGAAGTAAGGAGTATGTCGATGTATGTAGCCTTAGGACTCCATCCATTTCCCCAACACTGCACTCACCCCTGGTCAGACACCCCTCTGAGGTCACCATGACCCTCTGCTAGTTTCCTTTCCCAGGCTCTGAGGAGACACCTGTCTCAGGACTCCTTCACCCAGCATCCTGGCCTAGGTTTTGGTGAATATGGAGTCAAGGCTGGTTGTTCGCAAGGGGAAGGACCTGGCCCTGGAGAAAAGGAGAGGCAGGGTGGTGCTGCATCATTTGAGTGCTGCTCCACTTGGGTGGGAGCCCCTGGTTCTCGAAGGGAACCTCCATGCTCCACCTTGTATATTGTCTCAGATGAGGAACCAACAGAGGCACTGATCTGAGGCATGTGTGTGTGTGTGTGTGTGTGTGTGTGTGTGTTGTGTGTGTGTGTATGTGTGTCCATTAGAGAGAGAGAGACAGAGAGAGAGGGAAAGAGAGAGGGAAAGAGAGAGAGATTATCTTTCTACTTGTACATCCTGACAGTGTTCAAGTGAGTGATCAATTGGCAAATTTCAGGTGCTGCATGGATGAGTCTTCTGTCACCAGTCTGGATTTGTGTGTGTGCAGAAGTGGGTTGCAACAAAGATGGTGGGACCCTTTGGTAACTTTTCCAGCTATCTTTGTGGGGGGTGCATGGGCTTCACGGCTGAGGTCTAGGGGCCTGGAAGGGTAAGGTGCTTGAAGGGGACTCGTCACAATTAAATGACAAGACCAAGTGATTTGTGTGCCATGGAGCTGTCTACTCCCTTAGGCCTGGTTGGTGGCAGTGGGAGCTTGGGAGGACCTAGGGGTGCGTCCCACAGGGGGTAGTTTCCCAGGGGGAAAGAGTGTGTGGCCAGCACTTAGTAAGGATGTGCACCCTGCGAGTATGGAGTGCACCAGCATAGGTCAGACTCCGGGTCTTCTCACCATGATGTCTGATGGATGAGGCCAACCTTATTTTAAATCTTGACCTGTTATCTTCAGATCTCAGACTCCTGAGTAGCTAGGATTATAGACATGAGCCTCTGGCACCGCGCCTCGGATTCTTTTTGGTATATTAGGGTTTGAACTCAAGGCCTTAGGCTTGCCAGTCAGGTCTTCCACCATGTGAGCCAAGCCTTTCTGTCTTGGGCATTTCCAAGATAGAGACTAAATATATGGTCAGACTAGGCTAGATCATGATCCTCCTATCTGTAACAGGCATGCTCCCAGGCCTGGTCCTCTGTAGTTGGGATAGTAGACATGTAGCACCATGTTCAGTCATCGGTTTAGATGGATTACCTCAAACTCTTAGTTCATGGCAGCCAGTTCTTGACCACAGGCTAAGCCCTGGGTTAGGCCTCAACCATTGGACCTCAGTCTCCTCTTGGGACAGTTGTGAGGATACAAGGAATTTATACAGAGGGATCTCTGTCACAGGGCACAGAGGGAGCAGCCATTAGATATGGTTCTTGGCAATTCTGTGAGCAAATGAAAAGGAGATACCTGGAAAAGGCTCAGGTGGGGCTTGATATTAATCGTGGAACAGGTGAGGGATTATGAAACAAAACATGGCTCTCTTTCATCCTGACCTTATCCCCATGAGGAAGGGGATCCTTCACTGTGTTCAGTTTTGCAGCTGGGGATACTGAGGCAAGGAGAAGCCAGGTGATATACTCATGGCCTCCAGTTCACAGGAAGCTTGGCCTGACTTCTCTGCCATGCTCCCTAGGACAATGGGTGCTATTCAGTCCACTTCTTGTGGTGAGAAGTCCAATTCTTGTCAGTCGTGGGGCTTGAACTCTGGTCCAGGGTGCTGTCCCCGAGCTCCTCAGGTCAAGGCTAGTACTCTACTACTTAAGCCACAGCGCCGCTTCTAGTTTTTTGGTGCTTCTTTGGACATAAGAGTCTCACAGACATTCCTGCCTGGGTTGGTTGTGAACCATGATCCTCATATCTCATTCTCCTGTGTAGTTAGGATTAAAGGTCTGATCCATGGGCACCCGGTTTAAGTGTAATTCTGAATTTCTTTCTCTTTCTCTGACAGGAACTGTTTTAATGCATGCTGGAGGAGGTGGCCCAGCGTCCCCATGTGGCTGGAATCCAAGGTGCCCCTCTCATTCTGGAGGTAGGCTGTGGGTTAGGAGCTGTCTTGCTCAGCCTGTTGAACCAGCTACATGAAGTAAGCCCCTCTGTGTCCTTGCTAGACCATGACGGTTATTCATTGTCCATCCAGCCTTACTAGACTTAGTATTGTTTTGTATGTTATTTTCTAGCACCTGGCCAAAATTATGATATATAGTTATGGAATGAAAATGTAATGACATCTTAAGAAAGTCATTTAGGGCTCTGAGAATGTGACTTCATGGTGTGGTGATTGCCTAGCATGCATGAACTCCTGCGTTCAATTCCTCACAGAAAAACACTGAAAGTGGTGCTGTGCCCCAAGTGGTAGAGTGGTAGCCTTGAGGGGGAAAAAAAGCTCAGGAATAATTCCCTAGCCCTGAGTTTAAGCCCCCTGTACTGTCAAAAACAAAACAGTAAATGCAAAATAAAGAACACATAATTGGAATATATAATTGCTCCTTCCATACTGATACCTGACAATAGTCCCTAATTCATGCATTTTGCCTATATTAGGATACTGTTTTGAAAAAAAATTTTGGTTCATTACATCACTGCAGTTAATGCCAGAAATGTACTTAGATGTCAAGTGAAGATGAATTCTGGAAATTCAAAGATTCCAAGCTTTTGAGTGGTCACTGATAATCACAGAGAAGGCTAGTCTAAATGAGATTTGGAAATCTTTTTGGTCAGTCATGGCACCAAAAAGTCACAGGCTAATTAACAGTTGTGATAGAAGAGAAGGAATAACTCCAGATGGAAGGAATAAATGATAGTAACTAACGTATACCAGAAACTGTTCTTGGGAAATATTTTTGGTTATTGAAGAACTAGTTATTAACTAGGCTCATTCCTCATTGCCTTTAACATTCTAAATCTCCTTGGCTAGTTCTTAATATCTGTGTGATAAATGTATCTCCTTCTATGCTGTTCTTTCATACCTGATCTCCTTTGTTTTCTAAAAATCTCAGTCTTTCTATATTACTCTATGAAAATTGCCTAATACTAAATAACAACTGCACAGATGGAAGAGGATGCTAATATAAGAGTCCTATAGCTCATGAGTCATTAATATAACAACATGGAAAAATGAAGACATATTTATTGCTACCCCAATTTTTCTTAAAAGCTGCAATGTCATCATTTGGTTCAAATTTCCATTCTTTGTCTACATAGTGTCATTAAGTACACATAAATGCAAATATGAGCCAGGTGCTGGTAGCTCAAGCCTGTAATCCTAGCTACTCAGAAGGATGAGACCAGAGGATTGTGGTTCAAAGCAAGCCTTGTCAGGAAAGTCCATGACACCCTTATCTTCAATTAATCACAGGAAACCCAGAAGTGGTGCTGTAGCTAAAGTGGTAGAGTGCTCAACTTGAGATGAAGAGGTGAGGGACAGTGCCCAGAATCAGAGTGCAAACACCAGGACCAACAAAAAAGTGCAAATATGACTTTCAGTTTCCCAAAAAGGAATGACACTGTCAATAGTAATCTTTCCAAGCATAAAAAATAATTCCAAAATGGTTCAGTGCACCTACTTTTGCTGAGTTAAGTTATGGCTTCTTAGCTGGGTATATTCTCTTCTTTTAAAAATTGTCAAATATTAGCTTTATAATAAACTTCATTTAATATTTCTTTTTTCAAAAGAGAAGCCCATATTGTTGATATCATTTGGCTTTCTTACTATCTTAGTTCAAAGTCAATCCAGGCAGGAAAGTCTGTCAAAATCTTATCTGTAAATAAACACTAAAAAAGCCTAAAATAGAGTTTTGGCTCAAGCAGTAGAGAACTAGCTTTGAGGATAAGTGGGCAAGAAAGACAACTGTTCAGGGACAGGGTCCAGCCTCTGGGTTCAAGCCCCAGAATGAGGACAAACTAAACAAACAAGCACACAAAAACAACCCCCAGATATTTCTTTGGGACTCTCCTGGTATGAGAAGCGGCTGCTTGTGCTGATCATATTCACAGGATCCTGCTTTTTTGGAATCCTTATTGCTATGGAGAACTCAGGACCAGAATAAAGGAATTGATAACTGACTCCTGCAAAAAGAGA
This sequence comes from Dipodomys spectabilis, assembly GCF_019054845.1. Classification (NCBI taxonomy): domain Eukaryota; kingdom Metazoa; phylum Chordata; class Mammalia; order Rodentia; family Heteromyidae; genus Dipodomys; species Dipodomys spectabilis. The sequence goes on along the minus strand of NW_024870734.1, from coordinate 2,644,284 downwards.
ATCATCTCAGGGGTGAAATATTCATCCATATGACACTTTTAAACCTCCATGTCTTTGTTTCTTTGCAGTAGAATAATTTTAAAACAATGTTATTAGGGGCCGGTAATGTGGTTCAGTGGTAGAGTGCTTGCCTTGCATGCATGAGGCCCTGATTTCTCAGTACCACATAAACAGAAAAACTCAGAAATGGTGCTGTGGTTCAAGTGGTAGAGCACTATCCTTGAGCTGAAGAGCTGAGGGAGAGTGCCCAGGCCCAGAGGTAAGGCCCCACAATTGTCAAAAAAATAAAAACTGAAAACTAACTAAAAAACAACAACATTAATTCCTTTTATTCTATGCTGGCCTTCACATGGCACATTATTATCTTTTGTAATACTCTCAACTAGAAGTTTACAGACAAGTTTATATGAATAAAAACACACTGGAAAAAGTAAGGGACAGAGTTTCCTTCAAGCTTGGGATTCTTTTCTTGTACAGTGAAAAGGAAAGCTCAAGTTAATTTGAACTTTATCATTCCTCTATGTTCAATTCCTCTCCTAGGATCAGTTTCCACAAAGTCCAGTAACAATCTTTGGTGCTTCTTGAGGTCTAATGAATGTTTTCTGGCTTCATTGAAATAACACAAGGACACTTTTGGACATAAGGTAACAGGTGTTTCAGAGACAACTTAGTAAAGAGAAAATATAAAATTTATATTGCTTATGAATACGTTATCCATGAGTACATTTAGTTCAAAATTCATAATTGCTCTGCAAATTAAGCCAAATTTTAAATGGGAAGAAGGTCCTCAGATCCTTATTTTTGTGAGTGTATGTGCTGTGCATTATTTCCCTACTGCACATGAGTTAATAGTAAGAGAAACATTTGCAATAATAGGAGAAAGAGAAGTTCTGTGTTTAAGTATAAGGGTTCAATACAATATAGAAAACTAGAAATAAGACAACATAGAAAACAATAAAGCCAAGTCCAGTATGTAGATTTATGGGAGTGTTCCTAAGTGGAACATGAAGTATGAGGCCTTTCCCTTTCTAAATCACGCTTGCTAATCGAACAAATTTTTAAAAAGTAGAATGGAAGAATAATTCTGGTTCCAATGCAAGTCAGATATAAGGGCATGGACTTAACTGGAATAAAAAGTCCATCTTGAGAGAGCAGGGATTATACTAGCAATGAACTAGTGGCTAAGATCACATTTCTTTTTCTTTCCTTTACTTGCATTTTGTTGTTGTTGGGCTTGGCGCTTGAACTCTGGGCCTGGGCGCTGTCCCTCTGCTATTCAGCTCAAGGCTACAGCTCTACCACTTGAGCCACAGTGCCACTTCCAGTTTTGTAGTTATTTGGAGAAAAGAGTCTCTGGGACTTTCCTACCTGGGCTGGATAATAACCTCAATCCTCAGATCTCTCCACCACCCGACTTAAGATCACATTTCTAATAGTGGGCACTCAGCATATGCAATGTATGTTCATCTAACTTTATATGAATTTTTGAGTTAAAAATCTCGGCTACAGCTTAGACTTTTCACTCACAAAAATGTTTGTAGTTTAAAAGTTGATACTTCTGCAGAAATAAAACCTAAGAATATAAAGGAGTCTGGGAAATTCAGTTAGCATGCATCCTGGGCAGAACAGTCTTTGCCACACTACCAGCCAAAACCTGGATTGGAAGAATATCTAAGGTGATGGAACACCAGTCATGAGCAAGATTGATGAATAAGAGCTTGAGGCTTTTGCATACATACATACAGACATACACATACACACAGAGGAACTTACATGTGCACACTCAAATACACAAATGAAACAACTCTTAGAATACATAAAAAAGCAATAGAAAATATGTCCTGAGTAAGAATTAAGAGATAAATTTTAATATTAGAAAGTACACAAGTGAACTTTTTTCAAAAAGTTTGAGACTATTACATAGGTAGGGACGAGAGATAGTAAGAGAGTCAAGTAACTAATATTAAAGGGATCGAATGAATCAGAGATCCCAGCAGGTGCATCTGAAAATGATCATATTCTGTGTCAAATGTTAGAAGATCTTTGAAAATAGTACATAAACACTATGAGCAGTCAGTCTAGTAGATATTATCATTGGAGAAGTTCAGAATTGCTAGTCTATGTCTAGATTAAATAAACCAACAAACCATGGCAGGGCAATGTGATACAAGCCTGGAATTATAGCACTCAGACTAAGGCAGGAGATTAGAGAGTGGAATGAAATAGTGATACCTTCCCTGGACCAGGTAGTATAATTTTGTCTAATAAAACAAACCAAACAACAAGAAAGGAATACCCAGTTGCAAGTTTGGGCTAATTTTGTCATTATGTTTTGAGAAGTCAAGTTTCCTATTGAAATGCAACTCGTATATAATCTTCAGTTGTGTTTTAAGTGCTCTCTTTATTACGGAACATTCCTAGATTCAAAATGGCTCATGATTCCCACACAAAATTTGTAAAAAAAAAAAAAAAAAAAAAAAAAGTAAGTAAGCATCATTCTGTTGGATTCCAAAGAAATGAGGAAGGATTACAAAATCTTAAGCCTAGAGAAATAGCAAAGTTCATCTAATGCAGGACTTTGTAGATCTTGCTAAATTAGAATATAGAGTTAACATAAATATTTTAGTTTTGTTTGTAATTTCATATTTTATAGGGTACTACAAATTCTTTTTATGTAGAGGGTTTAATTGACAAATTCACAAATGATTCTGGCATTCTAATTGCCTATAATATACTTTCAAGAGAGTTATAATTAGATCTTAGTTAATAAATAATTGATAATAATAATGTAAATGTAAATGATAATGTAAATAATCTAGACAGAATTGCCAACAAATCAATATTTATGTATAAATATAGAAAAATTGCAATTTTCGAGGGTTTTGTATGACATTGTATGAAGAGAATAATTGTGTGACATCTTCTTTCTTCTACCTATATGTAACACAGGAAGCAATGTCCTTAATTACGTGCCTCTGTATACAGCGAGAAAAATGCTACATTTGGGGCTTGTTTTTGTTTTATTGGTTTGTCCTAGGGCTTGAAATCTGGGTCTGGAAACTGTCTCTGAGCCTGTTTATTTTCAAGGCTCATGCGCTACCACTTCAATCTCAGTGCCACTTGTGTCTGTCTTTTTCTGAGTTTATTGGAGATTTGAACCACAATCTTATGACCTTAGCATCCTGAATATCTGTGATAGTTTAAAAAAGTATAAATATAAATAACATTTGCAAGTGTTCTGATCTCAAGAATCTCACTGGGGGAAAAATGATGCAACCCAGTTTATTGTAGTATTCTTTCCAGAACAAGGAGAGCATCACATTATCAGAGGTGTAGTATTTTTTCACAATAGAGATAAGCTATTCATGATGTGAAGTAAGGGAATTTTAAAGTGGACTTTACAAGTTGGAAACTACTGGAATAGAATGACTTTATGACATAAATCTTGGGATTGATGATCATAGAAATAATAGCTTACTATGATAAAATTTGCTTACTCTTGAAGAATTAATTACAGATGCTTCATAATTTTATCATCTACCAGAATGTGCTATTTTTCTGTTGAATTCTCAATCTGTAACACTCCATTGGAAACTGCATGTATTGCAAAATTAGATAACATGCAAACAGGTACTGTTTTGAATCTCTCAGGTATGGAATGTTCAGAATTTGAAAATGAGTAGTTATTAGTCATAGGAATTTTGAGGAACACATATATTCTGTCCTCTTAACAACTCATTTACTTTTAAAAGTTATGGGTTTCCATAGAATTAAACTGTTTTCGGTTTTAGTATGAGAAAGTACTAAATTTATTCTTTTCTCAAAATATTGGCAAGTTTATTGTGAAAATATTGTCTAGTTGGATAACAGTCAAGTTGATGACTCTCTGTAAGTCAAGTTTACCTAGCCTTGGTAGACCTATTATGGATCTATCGTTCTAGGAACTGTTTTTTTGTACTACTTATTCTGGACTGAAATCTTTCAGTAATCATTATAAGAGGGGTATTAAAAATAATTTTGTGACATTTGTGATCCTGGTCACTCATATGGGCTGGTCATTTGTAAACTGAAAGTTTGAATTACTGTACTTTCTCTCAGATTTTGTGATTTCATCTTTCATTTTAAGTTGCATTGCATTTCACAATTGCTTACTGCTAATTCCAGTGTCATAAGGAATTGAGATGGATTTTCAATTACTTTCTTTTGGCATGTTTCATGAGCCTAGGTGAGAAATCTTGCTCTTGTTATCTGATGAAGCGGATAACTGGGACCTGGAATCCTAGGACCCGTGGGTCCTGCGGAAGAATCATACCTTTTAGATATCATATCAGCAAAATTTGGGTATAATCAGTAGGAATGCTTCAGAAATATGGAGAAAACATTTTTTTTTTCATTTTTTTAGTTTTATTTTTCAAAATTTACTATGTTTTAAACTTTTGTATGCTACAGGTTTATGTCATTGGTCCTGAATAGTATTTTTTTATTTTATTTTATTTTATTTTTTTTTAATTTAATTTTATTTTATTTGTGAACATACTGTACAGAGGAGTTACAGTTACATGGGCAGGATAATGTGTACATTTCTTACCAAGCATTGCAGCCTCCTCCTTTGTTTATCCTTCACATCCCTTCCCAGCCTCCCCCCTCCCCCCGGAGAAAACATTTTTGAACTAGTGAGTTAAAACATTAAACAGAGCACCAGAGTAAAATCCTTTATAGATTAGAGGAAAACAACAATTTTTTTTTTACAGTGTGAATTCAGAAGATCAAGAACACTTAGAACATATCACAAGTTTATACCGAAGACATTGCTTTGATACTTTTTATATTCTAATGTACATTCTAAACCTTATTATTTATATTCCAATCTATTTATTGTAATAAATATCTATTTATTTGTCAAATTATCAATTAATTCTAGTACGCTTCACTGTGTGAAATAAAATATCAGCACGTATAAATATAAAATATATAACTATATATAATATAAGAAAAAGTCACATGTTTTGCAATGTTCTGCTGTGGTTAGGGTATCAAAGGCAACTGTGTTTTAAAGTATTATTCCATTATTTCTACCTCAGTGTTTGGTAGAATTGGACCTAAAGCTTTACCATTTGTAGATTTACAGCCTAGAGACAAGAGGAAACACTGTGATTAAAACATTACTAATTTAAGGCCTATTATCGGGGAGAAAGATATAGACTTCTCTTGTAACTATAAAAATATTTGGTGAAAGAAAGGCAGTAGTGTAAATTCCTGCCTAGTTAGATGGTAGACTGGCCAGGACATTAGGTAATCATGCATGTGAAAATTTTTTTCACCTTCTTGGCTTTAGCTACTTTTGAAATGTTAGGTATAAAAAACAATTATATTTTGATAAAATACCTTCTAGTCTAAACGATTCTGTCTTAACTGTTTATCTCTCTATGATCCCTTTTATCTAAGATTAGTTTTGTTCCAATAAGAAAATCTATGCTGTCAGGGTAAGATATTCTGGTTGGTCTGTTGCTACATGGAAGAAGAGTAAAGGGTCAGGTAGACATTTGTGCCAGTAAGATATCATTTATGAATTTTTAAGCTGCAGAAATTTAGAAGTAGCTCTAAGGCTTACATTGAATCCATTAGCTGCACAAAGCTAACTGAGTTTATAAATAAGTACTTGAAAAGCCATCACCTTTGGACCTATCTATAAAGCCTTCAAAGTATGATCAAATTTAAGATGAAAAAGACTTAAAATAGTCATTGACAAAAAAATTGCAAATGTGAGCAATCCACCAAACAATATAAGGTTTTTCCAATATACACAGAATTTTAGAGAAGTAAGATCAATAGCATTTTTAGGAACAATTAGGTTTCCTAGTTACAAACAGTCAACCAAGGATATATGCCTGTATAAAGATTACATCATTAACTACTTAAATTTACAGGATACTACATGCTTCAGCAGCACGTTTACCCAAATTACAACATTATAGAAATTATCATGGCACTTGCACAAGGATGATATGAAAATTTGTGAAGTATTCCATATTTTTCATTCTTCAGATGCAAGAAATGAAAAACAGTTATTAAAAATTGATTACAAAAATACAAGTCGTTATGTCGAAAAATGAACTTGGCAACTTTGGTGTGGGGCGGAGGAGCAGCAAGGATTGAGTGGGGGGCGGGGGAAGGATGGAAATGGATGGGAAGGGTAAACAAAGGAGGAGGCTGCAGTGCTTGATAAGAAATGTACTTATTATCTTGTCCATGGAATTGTAACCCCTCTGTACAGTTTTTTCACAATAAAAAAGATTAAAAAATACAAATGTAACAATACATGTAATTCATTGAACTGAAAATTAGTTTGACATCATTGCATTAAATCCTGACCTTAGAAAGGCCTTTACATAGCATAATCTTTACAAAACTTCTGAAATTAGATAACATTGTCATTTTATCCCAAAGAAATAAAATACTATAAGGACCTAGGGAAAAAAGGAATCTTAAACTGTTTCTATATGGAATGCTATCTGAAATAACACATTTATTAATGAACCTATATATATAATAAACAATGTAGAATTCAAAGTATTACATCTAGGGGAGAATTAAATAGATTATGGACATTATACAAACAAAATACAGATTATTTTAAAAAATAATTTTTTCATACAAGCACCAGAAATATTTTTAGTTTCTGTACTACTCTTTTCAACAGATAATTTAAAATGATTTCTGATTTAAAAAATCACAAAACCTGCAGAAATCATTATAGATGTATACAAACAACTCTTGAATGCATTTTGACATCAAAGTCAGGCAATTGAAGGATACCATGGAATCCATGAATTTTTAAAGTAAGATATTGCCGTTGCTCTGTATTGTGAAAATATTTTGTACAAACACAAAGATGGATTGGCATTTTTGAAATTTAAGAAACTTAACCAAACCATTATGACTTTGGAGAACTATTTTTACAGCCTTCCACAACTTCAAAGAGGTAGTTATACATATTAACCTTTTTGGCAATATTAAATGCAGTTTCTTCCAAGTGGTTCTTTAGACCGGCTTTGATATAATGCTTCAATAGAAGGAGATCCAGCACATCTGCTATTTCTATTCCAAGCAGCAAGATGCAAGAGGGTCAAAAGGACTTTAGTTTGGGCATTGGTAGCTGCATCATGATGAACTAAGAAAGAAGCCACTCTGGTATTATTCCACATATAAGCATTGTGCAGGGGTGTCCAGCCATTCACAGTAATTGCATGAATATCTGCCTTGAGCCACCAACTCATGGACGATGTCTAAGTGTCCATTGTAGGCTTCCCGATGAAGAGAGGTATACTCATCTTCATCCCTAGTATTCACATGAGTGGCCTTTTTGGAAAGTAGTCTCTGCGCTGTAGTAAGCTGATTATTTTCAACAGCCCAAACAAATATTTGCTTGAATACTTCTCCATTTTTTTTCAAATGATACCATTCCTCACTTTTTCATTGTCTTCATCAGAATTGCCTAACCAGAGACATTGAGTACCATTTTGAATGAAGTGCACATGTATTCCCCAATAGTTCACATTGTTTGAACTGGTCAGAAAAATCCAGTGAATTTTCTACATCTTTTATTTCACCATGATTTTTTTTCTCTTTTTCCAATTTTACTATTCGAAATTATTCTAACTGGAGAGTAGGGAATTGATAGAGAGCAGAGGAAATGTTTTCCTCCATATTCAAAGGTAAAGACTAAAAATGAGAACCAGTGGTGTCTTCATGTGCAGCTTATTCTAGGAATGAGAAAATATGAAATAGTGCCTTCTATGTAAATGATTTGGGAAATGGCAGAACAGAAAGTGAAATGATGCAACCAAAAATATAAAAGCAAAATAAATTAGGATAATTATGGAGCAGTCATATTATTTATGAGAACCATGAAAGGGAGAGAGGAAGAGAGAGACAGATGTGCGATGACCTAGCTAGCCACAAAATCCATGCCTCTGATCAATTTATAGAGCAAGCAATTTTATTTTTTAAAAGAGATGGAAATAGAATTTATGTATTTATTGAAATTAGTACATACATTTTAATAGCCTTCATAAAGAGACATAGCTTTGACCAAATTACAGAGAAGAATCTAAATCCCTGATAATTCTAGTAAAAGATCGGCCTGAAATCAGTTGAATCACACTTTTCCTGTAGAGTGAAGGAATAGGTCCAGGCTAGGAAAGCAGCTAGAGAAGGCAGGCCGATTGTATCTGGGACAAAACTTTGTGGAAAATGGTATCAAGGATTAATCCCTGAACTATTGCTTTAATCATTATATGTTCCAAGAAAAAAGATGAGATTTAATTGATAGCAAAGGATTAACAATACACTTTGACTTCTCATTAAGCACCTTCAATCATCAAAATCACATGAAGACAATAGACAGGCCTACCTTTTTAGATGAAAACAAGTGTCTTTAAAAACAAGGTAATTAAGTATTCCTACAAAAGACTTCTATTTTGCTACTGCATTATACAGTTTTTTTTCTAATATTGGGTAACAAACAATGGATCTACTAGAAAGCTCTTAAAAGTCATATGTTCAATTCTGAGTTCTCTTATATTATATCATGGTATTTTTGTTTATGGTTTTAAGAAGAAATTTACTAGCTAAAATTTCTGACAGGACAATATCATCACTGTACAACTTGCTTCAATACTCTAAGTTTTAAATTACTATCTAAGTATGTGCATTAGATAGCTATAGAGGAAAAACTAGAAGCCACACTGGTGGCTCATGTGTTTATCCTAGCTAATCAGAAAGATGAAATCTGAGGATTGTGGTTTGAAACCAGACCAAGCAAAAAAAAAGTCCATTAGATTCTGATTTGAAAGTAACCAGAAAAAGCTAGAAATGGAGCTGTGGGACAAGCAGTAAAATTCTAAGCTTGAGAAAACTAAAACAAAAAAACAACAAATTCTGAGACAGAGCCAGGCCCTGAGTTCAAGCCTAGTATTAGCACCAAACAAATGAATGAATTAATTAAAATAAATTAAGTAGTCACATGTGGTGAGGCAAGTAAAATGTAACAACCATGGTGACTGGATTGTGTATTATTTTGTAATAAGGCAAATTAACGTTTGTTCTAATCACTAATATTTTATTTGTTCTTTTTTGTACTAAACCCTGAATTTAGCATGCAAGTATATGTGTGTACCTGTGCACACATGTGTGTACGTGTATATGTGTGCGTGTGCTTTTGCAATGCTGCTTGCCAATGTGGACAAGGTGAGGCTGCAAAGAGCTAACTGTGCTGCAATGTTTTTATTCATCAGTGTTCTTTCATGTCATTTCTGTGGATACACCCTTCTGTACATTTTATTTGTAAAATAATAACATCATCATAATCAAAGCATATACAATATTAAGTTAGATACAAGAGACCACTTTCAGCTCTTATTATGTGTTAGGTAAGAACATACAGCTATGATTAGGTAGTAAGTTATTGCTGTAAGATGACTGTCAGTACAAAATATGAATTTGACCTCTTAAATTGGTTATACTTTTAAGATATACTCATGGAGTGAGTTTGACTCACTTGACCAAACAGGTATTACTCTCTGGTTATTCCTGTGAAACACAAGGTGGATAAACTCTGGATTTCTGTTGAAAATAACTTTCTTTGTAATATCATAGCTATTCTCACTCAGATAATCAACCATGTATTTATTAGGTTTGAATATCCCATCATATTCACTGAAAATCAGTATTGTGGATATGCTTGTTAGATATACCTTTCAAAAACAAATAAACAAAAAGCGTGTGTCACCTTCAGATTGTGGATGCATTTGAACTTGTTTTGTACATGCAATGGGATCTTCACTAATGGCTCTTTTGTGGGAGTAACTATCACAACTTTAACAAATAAGGCTTTTTGAATATCTTTTCCAATATAAATAACAACCCAAAGCGAGTCTTGCAATTTCTGAAAAGCCTTTGAATATTTTAGTATTATTTCAGTTCATTGACTATAGAGCTATAGACATTTCTGAAATAAATATTGTTAAGATCTGAAGATGTAAGTGGGTATATCGGCTTTTTATGCATCATTTCATGAAAACCAAGTTTTTATGAAAGTAGATGAAATAGAATAAAAGGATATAAGTGAATTTGGTAAGCTAATTATTAGTATAACTTTGCTTTGTAGTAAGAGTTTTTTGAATGTAGGTGATGCAGTTAAATTATTTCCTTTGTGGCTCTGTACTTCAGTTAGTTTTATAATCTTGATAATTATAAGAGTGAATTTGTAGAAAAATAAAGGTATTTGAAAATGATTAGGATTAATCTTGTGTTGTGTGTCCTACTCCCAAGTAAATGAGTTATTTTCAAGTGTTAATATTTTATGATTGAATCTTCAGTATCACAAGAAATTTTGACAAAACATATGCAGTAGTTTTGATGTCTTTTTAAACCAATTGTATTCACAAGTCAGAGAGTCTTTATTTCATGCTTAGGTCTTGGTATCTATGATTTTTAACCTCTCGTTCCTAACATTAATGATAGGTAAGACTGCATTTTAGGGTATATGAAAGGTAAAATGTTTATCTGGGGTCAAAGGTGATTTTTATATCAGTCTTGCTTTAATAGCATTTTAAAGTAATACGTTTCTCTCAAAATGTTTGGTACAAAAAACAATCAAAATACCTCTAATAGTAAACAACTTAGGTGAGCTACAATGTGGAAATGATTGGTCTATAAGACCTGAAGTCTGTTTCCAGCAGGAATTGGGGAGGTTATTCTTTCAGTATGACTGTGTTAAACAGAGATGAGGATCCCCAGGCAATGCAGTGTTGTCATGGGATAGAATATGATTTCTAGAATCAAGAATGTTATAGTTTAGCAGTTCCTTTCACCAGGGAGGTATAAATTGATTATGAACTTGGAGTTTTCATATTACAGTTACCTATTTCCTTTTTTTTTTTTTGGTTGGTCGTGGCGCTTGGGTACTGTCCCTGCACTTTTCCACTCAAGTGGAGCACTGTACCACTTGAGCTACAGTGCCACTTCTGGTTTACTAGAGGTTTATTATAGATAAGAATCTCTCGGACTTTCCTGCCTGGACTGGCTTTGAATGGCATTCCTCAGATCTCAGCCTCCTGAGTAGCTAGGGATACAGGTGGAGCCACCAGCATCCTGCTTAGTTTCGTATTTTCTAACAAAGATAAAGTGAAATATTATTAGAGTGTGAACAATAATTCTGGGAAATTTTCCTAGAAATAGTGGACTAAGTTCTGGTATTTTAGTCATAAATTAGAATGAAGGTGGGAATGGGCTGCAGGCTAAGATTTAACATTTGTGCAATGTTGTATTAGTAATTCCAACTCTGAAGACTTCAATATCATCATCTGAGAATTAGAAATGGAAGTAGTTCTACTTTATGGGATTATTGTGAGGATTAAATTAGATAACATAGGTAACTTACTTGGAAAAACAATCAGCATTTGATCCTTTCTACCTGTTATTTTGTCATGTGATGAATTCTAACATTTTTACCGTGATTTTTATATTGTGTCTCTTTAGGATATGCAATGTGATGTATTAACATTCATTTCGATGGTCACTTTTCTGTCATTTTGAGGGAAAAAACTGCAAAGAAAATTTCTGAGAAGGAAACTATTATTTTGACTCATGGTTTAAGAGAACACAGTTTAAGATTCAGATGTCTCCATTGGTTTTTTTGTTTTTTTTTTTTGAGGGGGGGAGGTCCGGTCGCGGGGCCTGAACATTGGGCCTGGGCGCTGTACCTCAGCTCTTCAGCTCAAGCTAGATCTCTACCAGTTGAACCACAGCGCCACTTCCGGCTTTTTACTTTTTGTTTATGTGGTGCTGAGAAATCGAACCCAGGGCCTCAGACATGCAAGACAAGCTCTCTTCCACTGAGCCACCTTCCCAGCCCCATCTCCATTGTTTTTAATTATATTTTTATTAAATAGTTGTAAGAAGGAATTTCCATTCAACAAATCAGTTTATAAGTACAATGGATCTTTACATAACTTTCCCACACCCTTCTAAACCTCACCCCACTTTCATTTCTTCTAGTTTCTGCATTGAATATTATACCTTCCCTCTCTTCATCCATAACTCTGTTTATTCCTTCCCTTTGACTTCCGCTCATATCTTCCAAATGATAGTTTCTTGGTATTCATTTTTTTGGAATAAAAGTTCAATTTTATAAGAAATTACACCTTTTAAATACTCTTCTGCAAACAGCATGCTTTGGTAAATACTGTTGTGTAAACTTGCATAAAGTCCTATGTTCCAAATATGAGACAGAACATGTGTCCTTTGTGTGTCTGGCTCTGACTTAGTTTACTTAGCATATTTTAGATCTATCTATTTCTTTGCAAATTATATAACAGTCTTCATAATGGATGGGTGCAATCCAATTGTGTATATGTGCCCCCACTTTCTCCAACCATCACTCCAACATAAGGCATCTGGGCTGTTTTCATAGTTTGGCTACTGTAAGTAGTGCAGCAGTGAATATGGTCGTGAAAGTGGTTTTACTGTATATTTTGGAAGAATTCGTCACTATTTTTCTGGGAGCAATCCTCTAGCCAATTTTCCAGAATAAGCACATCCCTCCTTTCATCTCCATCACAACATTTTGCAAGTCCTCAATAACACACTACCCCCTACATGTCTCAATAAGCTAAAACCACACTGTGCCCATAGCCTTTCAATACATTTTTTTATGATTGTACACATAATTTAGTGAGAACCTTCTATGTACTTTTCTAATGTGGGAATGAGGGACATGACAATAGAGTAAAAGTAAAAAAAATTCAATTTAATTAGCTATTATAATATTTAAAAACATTTTCAGCTCTAACTTATAGCCTCATTTACTATTATTTTAATCTTTATTTGATTACTTCATCAATCCCCTAAATTATAACAGATGCATTAAATACAAAAGCAAAAATTGTGGTTTGATTTTGACACTCATGTGTGAGGGTGCACAACATGGGCAAATAGATAGATTGCAATCAATACCCATTATCCATTTTGTTAAATTAAGATGGTTTTTCCACACTGATTCTCGCAATTCATACTCCATTCAACAACAAGAAACGTGACAATTCCTTTTGTTTTCCTCCTTAATAACTTTTGTTTTCATTTTATTTTACAACAAAGGTTGATTTTTCATAAATCTACTGTAGATACAAAGATATGATAAAATACTTCTAATTGTATGCATTGATATATACATACACACATCTATTGCACCGGTTGTAATGATAATTTATAATTTCTGTAACTGTATGATTTACTAAATTATTTAAAAAATAGACAGCTTATGCCTGGAATTCTGGTTCCTCAGGAGGATGAGATCTGACGATCATGGTTTGAAGCCATCTTGGGCAAGAAAGTCCATGAGCCTCCTATCTCCAAACAACGAACAGAATATCAAATTGGAACTGTGGCTCAAAGTAGTAGAGTGGTAGCCTTGAGAGAAAAAGCTCAGGGACATCACACAGGCTCTTAGTTCAAGAACTACAATCTAGCCAAAAAATCTAATTTATACCTGTGTAAGTAGAATATTTCCATCACCCAAATGCACATCCATGCTCATTTGCAAGATAACTCTGTTATGTCTGGAGTACCACACAACATTATAGCTTAAGTAGAAAAGATCACAACATGGGTTCACTCTATCTCTCTCATGGTTTTTTTCTCCACTGAAATACTCAAATCTTACAATCATTCCAATTATTTAAAGTCATAGCTTTTTTCTTCAATACCCATAATAGAGTTTGCATTGAGTGTCTTGTGTCTCCTAAATGGGTGTTCTTACCACTTTGTCATGCCCCCAGCCCTAAATTACCCTGATTATTTTTCAGATAGAATCTGGCTTCCTCCTTGTGTATGATCTTAGGCTCAGTCCACTTTATGTTATTCTTCCTGGAATTTGGAATAACTTGGAATAACAGGTGCATGGCATTATGTACAGATTTTTCTGTCGATTCTGGGCTTTAACCACTGTCCTCACAACAGTAGGCAACCATGTAGTCAGGATTCTCAAAAGCTTATCATAGCTGATTTTTTAAAAAATCTTTGCATTTCCTGCAGGTTTTTAAGTACTGAATTAATTTTTGAATGTATGTTTTTAGTTATTCCAAACTTTCCTTTTGTTTCTTTCACTCACGTTCTTACCTAAGTGCTGAGAAACCAATTCTTCTTTCTCAAGATAATCAAGGTGAACATTATTTATTCCAAAACAATTTCAGTAATATTTAAACACCTTCATACCTATGAATGTTATACTAATGCTAAGTGCTGAGAAGGGTCTTTTTATTTTCACAGCAGTCTTTGGAATACACAGACAGATCATGAAATATATGATGATAATAAAACTACAGATGCTTGCCAGGAGGACAAAAACTTATTATTAATTGTTTGACAGAGACTTCCTTTCTCGTGAAAGAAATACGTTGTTTGATGCAGGATTTCACAAAATCATATAGCTAGGAAGAACCTAAACAATTATATAATACTACAGAGTTGAGGGAGATGAATTGCCCTCCTGAATAATTTACTTTTGTGTCAAATAAAATCAGGCTTACAAAAAGAGAATGGACTTTAGAGAAACATGATCAGTTACATGTAAATAGCTGCTTAGCTGATTTTGTTAATTTGTGAGCTAATACATGGCAATAGGGTACAACATGGTAAAAAAAAAAATAAAGAAGGTCGCATTGGTGTGTTTGTGTGTTCACGCGCACGTGTGCAGGTGCTCATGAATGTATTCATCATTCCTGAAGCTTGATAGTGCCTGGGCACCATCCCTAAGCTTCTGTGCCCAAGGATAGTGGTCTACCAACCGAGCCACTGCTCCACTTCTGATTTTTTGGAGATAATCACATGTATTTTCACAATTGGGCTGCCTTTGAACAGTGGTCTTCAGATCTCAGCCTCTTGAGTACCTAGCTAAGCTGATTCAGCCTCTGAGTAGCTAGTTAAAATTCTGACTGTCCTTTGTGCTTCACTGCTCTTTTATTCTTTTCCTGAGATAATCACAAGCCTAACTCATATATATGTTTAGTTGCTTTAAAAATACTGTTACTGCTGGGCACCAGGGGCTCCCATCTCTACTCTTAACTACTTAGGAGGCTTGAGAACAGAACCCAAGCCAAAAGTTTAGTGGACTTCCTTCTCAACCTATAACTGGGTGCACTGGATCATATCCACCATCCTGCACTATCTAGAGGCTAAGATTGGAAGGACTGCAAAATCCAGGCCAGCCAAGGTAGGCAGCTAGACAAATTGGTGTGCAACTTAGGTGCATGTTCTTATGGAAAGGGAACCGCTATTCTAAAATTAACCACTGATATGATGCCAGCCTAGCAAGAGCAATACTCCAAGTTGAAATCCCCACAATTACCAACAACCAAAATATGTAAATACATTAAGATCCCAAAACTTAGTACAATCTGTTCTTTGGTTTAATATCATCTTTATTTGTGTTTGTTATTGATAAAGGTTTTATTTTGCTTCTTTTCTCTCTTCATTCTTTTTCCCTTTAGAGTTTACCTATTCTTTCTTTTAATTCTTTGGAAATTAATTATCATATTCCTATTACAATTTCTTTACACTGTAACAGGTTTACACAATGCTTTATTTTCTACTTTATTTTCTATTTTTTCGATGTTCTCTGACTCTCAGTCAAAACTATTAGGTGGATTAAAATGAAACTTGGTTCGGGACACCTTATATTCATCTTTCTCTTCTCTGAAGTGTTTCTGTTTTTTGAAACACAGAACCAATGACATACATCTCCTATGTGGGTCATCATTCTATCCCCTCTCACTCTCCTCTGCTGTGCAGTGTTATCTAAATCTTAACTCATTCCTAAATTAATTTTAGAAAACAAATATAGTCTTAGAGCAAACTAGCCTTTGAATAGATTTCTTGTTTTGAAATTACAAAAGAATTGATAATCCTTTGCATTGGAACTCATTTAAATTGTTTATCACTTATTATAATTCATATACCAAGCAAGAATAATTTTATATAATCATTAGAATAAAAGTCCAGTCCCAATATATTACCTATCATTATTCTTAATTCCTAATCATCACCTAAATATCTCTTTTTTTAAATTTAATTTAATTTTATTTGAGAACATACTGTACAGAGGGGTTACAATTACATGGGCAGGATAATGCGTACATTTCTTACCAAGCATTGCAGCCTCCTCCTTTGTTTACCCTTCACCTCCCTTCCCAGCCTCCCCCCTCCCCCCCACCCAATCATTCCCCCCTTCCTCCCCCACACCGACATTGTAAAGCTCGTTTTTGACATGACATTTTGTACTTCTCATTGTTGCAACAGGTCCACCTGAATCCTTAAACGACTTGTTTATCCCCATCTCCTCCACAAGTTATACTGACATCAAATATAGTGAAAGCGGGGGTTTCACTGTGGGGGAGGGACATACAAAGCAACAAAGAAATAATCTTATAAATGCGTTAGAAACACATGCATGAAAAAAACATTAAAATACATATTTAAGGGTTCGTTTTCCTAACATCACATTATCTGACCTTTTCCGCTTGACTCATACATATGCTAGATATTGCAAATAAGGGAAACCATGGGACCTATGTTTCTTTGGGCCTGGCTTACTTCACTTAATATAATTTTTTCCAAGTTTTTCCATTTCCTAACAAATGGGGAAATGTCATTCTTTCTGATGGAGGCATAGAATTCCATTGTGTATATATACCACATTTTCTTGATCCATTCATCTACTGAGGGGCATCTGGGTTGGTTCCATATCTTAGCTATGGTAAATGCTGCTGCAATAAACATAGTTGTGCTGGTAGCTTTAGTGTGGTCTTGTTTGTAAACATTTGGGTAAATGCCCAAAAGTGGGATTGCTGGGTCATAGGGGAGTTCTATGTGAAGTCTTTTGAGGAACCTCCATACTGCTTTCCAAAGTGGTTGAACAAGTTTACATTCCCACCAACAATGAAGTAAAGTTCCTTTCTGTCCACATCCCCTCCAGCATCTGTTGTTGTCACCTAAATATCTTAAACAATCTAAATAGTCATGTCTTTAACATAGATGTAAATATTCTATACTTTTACTTAACATTTTCCAGGGGCATGTATTCATGTTTCTAAGAAATGTTCACAGCAGTTAAAATTTGCTTTTGTGAAATTAATGTGATACATTTTGTTGTTGTTGTTGTTGTTGTTTGCAAGACTTTGGCATTGTTCCCAAGGCTTTTTATGCTCAAGGCCAGTACTCCACAACTTGAAGCACAGAGCTAATTCCTGTTGTTAGTGATTAATTGGAGATAAGACTCTAACAAGTACTTTTCTGTCTGGGCTAGTTTCGAACACAATTCTACGATCTCAGCACCGAGAATAGCTCAAATTATAAGAGTGAGTCACTGGCACTTGGTTTGATGTATTTTTTTAAATTTTAATTATGTTTTAAGATGTATTTTTCACTATAATGTACATCGTTCTACACAGAAATTTAGATATATGTACATATTTCTGATGACAAATAACCTCTAAACTGTATATCTTTCTGCACATAACATATATATATATACATATATATATATATATGTATATATATTTCTGAAGACAGATTCCCTCTTAAATTTTTATACTACTATTTTGACCTTTTTTCATTGCAAAGATATACAGTCTTTATCTAAAAGTTTCCGAGAATAAAATAACTAATACTTGATTTTAAAGTAGAGTTTATTACTTTAAAGGAAATTTTAGATATACACACGATATTGTAGTAACATTTACAGTATATCACTTGAAAAAAGTTCTATTCAACCTCTTAAATATTTGTTTGTAGTGGCAGAAAGAGAGGAAGTTAATTCATACTTGTTAGTAATTTGAAATGCTTCAAAAATCTCTTCCATAATTTGTTATAAGCACATAGTCAAGCTACCTGGTATGGTTTATTTTTTTTCTTTATTTGTTCAAAATTTTAATATGGATGCATGCACAGTGGTAACATTAAAATTATTAATCCAAAGACAAATAATAGCAAAGTCATAGACACATATCAGACTTTCAATAATTAGCACATATGATGCTAATAATAATTTTGATGAGGATGATGACCACAGTGTAGCCTGATGATGACTTATTTGTATTTCTGCATGAAAAAATTTGTGATTTCAAACCAACAAACTGAATTTGACTCTTTCCTTATTTGTAAGGTAAGGTGGAAAATGTAAGGACTCTTCACTTTTTTCTTGCTTTAGAAGTCAACAAATATATTCTCCAATATTTCTGGTAGATTATATCCATTTACAGATGAGAAATGTAATGCCAACAGTCAATGTAGTGAGTAAATAATGATACTAGAATTTGTGTCTGAGATCTTCACTCTGTGTGCCTACATGGAGAAGTAATTTGGTGATGGAGAGGAACAATATGAAGTCTATGGGGAAAAAGCATACTATGTAAGTGGTTGTTTTAGGACTAGGTGACCCATGATGAGTATTTGAAACAGGCTGGTTTCAGGGGCATAAAAAGGAGTACATGGAAATTATATTAGTGACAGAAACAGAAAATCTTCATCATTCATCTTATCTAATGGACGGAAGTAGGAGGGTAAGAAGAAATCTAAAGTGCTTCCATGTCTCTGGCTGGCAACCATGTTAGTAATATTCTTGGTAATAAAGAATACACATGGAAATGATGGATTTAGAGGGAAAAGTTCTCTGATAGTTCTAAAATTTATGTTAAACAGATGCATAGGTAAGACTTTTTAGACATCATTAAAATATCCACGACCATTAATATGAAAAAGAATAATAAAATCAGGGGTATTTTTAAACGGAAGAGTAAAAGGAAAGTTCTGACACGAATGTGAGCAATGTGAGCATCATAGTGGACAAGAATAGAAGAAAGAGATAAATAAGGAAACAAGAAAGTAATAAAATCAGATTTACAGAAGTAAAGAATGGAACGAATTGTCAGGAAGATATTGAAGGAAATACACTATTTGGATTTGAAAACTAAAAGGACATAGACAAGTTCAATAAGAACAGTGTTTTGGTGAAAGTCAGATTAATAAAATTTTGAGATATGAATGTGAAGCCATAAAATTCTGGATCCATGAATTCAACAGATCCTGTTGATTTTAAATGTTGGGACCAAATGCTTTTATCGTGTCCTTTGAAGAATTATACAGACATAACTGTCATGATCTTTACTTAGAGGAATTCTGTGAATATTTTTGAAGAGTTTGTTTAGCCATGTGATTATAGATTGAGCTGCAACACAGATAAGACTAATTTGTCTACAGATCCAATGAGTGACCCATGTATCCACATCAGTTTGGGATTTTATTGAAATATCTTTAGATATGTTTGGATATTTTATCAGCCTATTCATTATAAATGTAGGACAAGTAACACTGATGTTACTGATGTTACTGAACAGTCCTTGAATTGATTCTTCTTTAGAATAGAAAATGCCTATTGACACATCATAACTGTCATATACTCTATTTAAATCTAGTTCTTGTTAGGATATCTCAATGCTGAAATAACCCTGTCAATCAACATGCCACAAATTCTTATATGTAGGAAGTACTCTTATAAACTTCAAACGTTTATTCAATGGAAGAGTTCAGACATTACCCTCCCCACGAGGATTAAATGCCTAAAAATTTAAGACATTTTGCTTTAATGCCTTTCTTTCATTTTCTCATCCATAATTGCAAGTAGGGAAGTATTCTGATGTAACAATAATACAATGGTGACTTGTATTAACACAACATCTAGGATCTAGTGTTAATTCAGATACTTACTAATAAGCTCCAGGTTTTGTGGATATTTATATTTCTCCTGGGTAAACTAATGAGCTCCAAGAAAATGTCCCTAAGGAAACTTTCAATTCTAATATCACTGTTTGTCTCAAAATGCTTTAAATTCTACCCCCTCTAATGTGGGCATAGGGTTATAATGTGGAACTTTTCTCCTCAGAGAGTGAGTACTACTCTATTGCTTAACATGTACAAAGTAGCTTAATACATAGACTGGGCATGTGCAAACAAGAAGTGGTAGTTGAACAATGTTCTTAGCAGTTTTTACAGATGAAATGTAAATAGAGCAACTATGAACTCAAAAGGAATGTGCAAAAAAGACAAAGGCACAAAGTAGAATGTGCCAAGGAAATGCTGAAGTATAATTTCAAATTATCTGCTCAAGTGTGAGAGTGTGTGCAAAACACAACTTCAGAAAATTTAGTTGGATATCTTGGGAGAAAAACTGCTTTAAACTATTCTGGGATAATTGTACAAGTAGAAGCCCCTTAGTCTACTTCTAATCAGCCACAACATCATCAACTTAGCTACTATTTTCCAAGTGCAAAGTGAGAAAAAGAAGGCCCATCATAGTTAGTGTTCAGGTTGAAATAACGGCAATCACATAACTTTTTTTATGTATTCATTTATTTTGGAGCATTAAAGTAGGAAAAAGCCAAATAAACATTTTGCATGTACCTAAATTAAGTGCAACATATTATATTGGTCTCTTTTTAACATGGAAGTTATAGATTATGTCTTTTATACTCTAATTTGGGACAATGATCTGGTGTCAGTTATTTTCTTCTCTTCCCCTTCTTTTGCCCTTCCACTTACATAATTATTATTTAAAGAGACATACCTGAGCTTACATTTCTAAATTATTCAAAATTATCTCAACTACTTCAAACTTCTGGCAACCTCCTATATCTTTATCAAGGGAATATTTTGACACTACCATCTTTATCCTATATGATATTGGATATCTTCCTGCCTAATTCAATGCAAGATATACATAGACTCATCCAGATATCTCAACACTTGTGCCACCATAAAATCCTGCCTTACGTAGAAATCATGATTTTAGAATATCTGGGGAAGTGGAATCTCTCATTTTGAATGACCCTAACTGATACTTGCTGGAGCCTGCCAGCAACGAAAGGGAATCCTGAATTAGGGAGCGAGGACGGAAAAATAAAGACATAAGACAAAGGATGGGGTCGGGAGGTCTGCAGCTCAAGACTGCAGCCCCGTTTATTTTTAACTCTCCTAATTATATACTATTAGAAGTCAAGAGGTAACCTAAGGTCACCATAGTGCAGAAAAGCAAGGAAAATTTTAATAAAAACTAGGTGCAGATTGAAACAAGACAAGGTCAACTGATAGAAAGTAAAACAACTATACAGACATAGCAAAGCAAACCCGGGCACCTGGTGCTTTTCATGAAAGCCAGTTCCTTGTACGTGCCTTCAAGTGAGCACAAGGGTCAAGATGCCCTTGGAGCTTTACTGTCGGCTCCCAACAGATACTTACATGCAATCATGTTTTAAACCAAAATGCCACTCAGTTGATGAACGAATTGACAAAATGTGGTATACACACACACACACACACACACACACACACACACACACACACACACACACACACTCACGGTGGAATTCTATGCTTCTAATTCATAAGGAAATGGAAAGACTTGGAAATATCCTACTAAGTAAAATAAGCAAGACACAAAGAGATTCCATGGTTTCCCTCATTTGTAATAAGTAGGAAATGTCTAGAATAGTCCTAGCAAATGAGCCGAATGTCTCAATAGTTAAATATATATGACCATATAAGATAATGCCTAGCATAATAAACTCCTAGATATGGAAACAGAGGCTTTACTTTGTAGTTATTGTTTTTAATGTACAATGTGACTTCTTTTTTCTTTGTGTTTTCCCCTATGGTTTATCCTGTGCTGTATTTGATTTCGGGATCCTGTGTATTGTATATACATATATCTTAATTTGGCAAGGGAAGAGGAACAACACAATGCGAGACAAATGGCAAAAGACAAATCAGTGCAATAGCAATACTCACAAGACTTGATGGAAATTTACATTACAACTTGTAAGGAGTATTGGGGTGAAGGAAAAGTATGAGAAAAATGAGGGAGGAGTTAAAAAGTTCGACATGCTATGTATTTACTACCTTACAATTACTGCAACCCCTTCTATATATCACCTTGACAATGAAATTAAATTAAAAAATAAACTACATAAAATATAATTTCACTGTATTGGTATAGTAAATATTATTCTATATGTGTTACCTTTTTTAGAAAATGAACCTTATTTGTCTTCTAATTTGTATTAATTACCCCTTTCTTTATCAGAGGGTCATCAAATTGAATGTTATCAAAGTATACAAAATTTTCAGAATATACTTGCCATTATTTTGAAAAAAAACATTATTTTAGTATTTTCACAATAAAACAGAAAACATTTCAGTTTCAACATTCCTATTACTACTAACTACTCATTTTCAAATTCTGAACATGCTATCCCAGAGACATTCAAAACAGTACCTGTTTGTATTTTATTCTGCAATAGAAGAAGTTTCCAGTGGGGGGAATACATATTTAAAAGTCAACAGAAAAAATAGCCACATTCTGATAGAAGATCAAACTATGAAATATCTATAATAAATTCCTCAAGTGTAAACATATATTCATCAGAGTAAGCTATTATTTCTATGACCACCAATCCTAAATTTTTATGCTATAAAGTCATCATAGCCCAACAGTTTCCAACTTGTAAGGTGGACCTTAAAATTTCCTAAATTCACATCAGGACTAGCTTATCATTATTGTGAAAAAATACTACACTTCTGCTAATGTGATGCCCTTCCTATTGGGGAAAGAACACTGCACTAAACTTTGCTGCCTCACTTTCCCCCCCAGTGGTATTCCTGAGATCAAAACACTTGCAAATATTATTTATAGCTATATTTTTATCTATCACAGATATTCAGAATATCTGAATATGAAGATCTGAAGCTTATGGTTCAAAGCCCACCCAGGCAGGAAGGTTCATTAGATTCTTATCTCCAATAAACTGCTTACGAAAAGCCAGACACAAGTGGCACTGCTGTTCAAGTGGAAGAGCAGTAGCCTTGAGCTAAAACAGGCTCTGGGACAGTCCCCAAGCCCAGAATTTAAGCCCTAGGACAAAGCAAACAACAAAAACAAAATAAAAATAAACCCGAAACCTAGCATTTTTCTCATTGTATACAGAGGTATGTAATTAAGGAAATTTCTTCCTGTGTAATATATAGGTAGAAGAAAAGGATATCACACAATTACTCTATTCATACCACGGTGCACCAAAGTCTCAAAAAAGTCCTCTTTTTATAAATTTATAAGTTAATATCATAAATTTGTTGGCAACTTTTCCTAGATTATTCACATTCTCTTTTTACACGGGAACTGTTGCAATTATTAACTAAGTTCTAATTATACCTCACTTGAAAGAATATTTTAGGCAAATAGAATGCCAGAATCATTTGTGAATTTGTGAATTAAATCTTCTATCCTATAGAATATGAAATACAATATGAAATAGAATATTAAATTACAAAGAAAAATTACAAACAAAAATATTTATTTTAAATCTAAATTCTAATTTAGTCAGGTCTACAAAGTCCTACATTAAAGAACTTTGCTATTTCTCCAGGATTAATCTTTTGTAATCCTTCATCATTTCTTTGGAATCCAATAGAATGATGCTTACTTTTTCAAACTTTTGGTTGGGAATCATGAGCTATTTTGCATCTAGGCATGTTCTGTAATGAAGGGAGCATTTAAAACACAACTGAGGATTATATATCACTTGCATTTCAATAGGAAACTCGACTTCTCAAAACATAATGACAAAATTAGCCCAAACTTGCAACCGTGTATTCCTTTCCTATTTTTTTTATTCCTTTCTTGCTTGGTTTTATTGAGACAAAATTATGTTACCTAGTTCAGGGAAGGTATCACTATGTAATTCCACTCTCTAATCTCCTGTCTTATTCTGAGTGCTAGAATTCCAGCCTTGTGTCTCATTGTCCTACCATACTTTGTTGGTTTATTTAATCTTGATATAGACTAGCATTTCTGAACTTCTCTGATAATATTTTTCAAAAGACTGTTGGCTCAGAATGTTTATGTACTATTTTCGATGATCTTCTAACATTTGACACAGGATATGAACATTTTCAGATGCACCTGCAGGTGTCTCTGATTCATTCCTCCATGGATCAAACCCCTTCAATAATGATTACTTGACTTTCTTACTATCTCTGGTCCCTAACTATGTAATATTCTCAAGCGTTTTTGGGAAATTTCACTTGAGGACTTTTAAATATTAAAAAATTATCACTTGATTCTAGACTGAGGACATATTTTTTATTATTTTCTAACATTTCTACACATTCTGAAATTTGTTTCATATGTGTGTTTGCACATATAAGTGCCTCTGTGTGTATGTGCATGTTTGTGTGTGTGTATGTGTGTGTGTGTGTGTGTGTGTGTGTGTGTGTGTGTGTGTGTGTGTGTAAAAACCTCAAGCTCTTATTCAGATATCTTGCTCATTACTAGTATTCCATCACATGAGCCATTCTTTCAATGCAGCTTTTGGCTGGTAATTATAAATAGTGTCTCAAAGACTGTTCTCCCAAGCTGGATGCAAACTGAACTTCCCAGACTCCTTTACATTCTTAAGTTCTATTTTTCCAAGAGTATCAACTTTTAAACTAGAAACATTTTTGTGAGTGCAAAAGCTGTAGCTCAGATTTTTAACTCGAGTTCATATAAAGATAGAGAAACATACACATTACATATACTGAGTGTACACTGTTAGAAATGTGATGTTAAGCGGGATCCTGGTGGCTCATGCCTATAATGGTAGCTACTCATGAGACTGTGATCAGAGGATTGCAGTTCAAATTCAGCATGAGTAGGAAAGTTTCTGAGGCACTTATCTCCAATTAACCACCAGAAAACTGGAAATAGCACTGTGGCTCAAGAGGTAGAGCGCTAGCTATGAGCTGAAGAGTGGAGGTCCAGACTTCAAGCCACACAACCATCCAAAAAAAAAAGAAAGAAAAAGAAAAAGAAAGAAAAAACATAAAAAGAAATGTGATCTTAGCCACCAGTTCATTGCTAGTATAATTCCTGCTTTCTCAACATGGCCTTTTTTTTCCAATTAAGTCCATGCTTTTATATCTGACTTGCTTGGAACCAGAATTATTCTTCCATTCTTTTTACAAATTTGCATGATTAGCTACCATGATTTAGAGTTAGTAGATGAAAGAGAGTGGCCTCATCTTTCATGTTTCATTAGTAGTAATGCTTTCTCTATATCACTCCCATAAATCTACATACTGGCCTTGGCTTTATTGTTTCAAAGTTGTCTTATTTGCAGATTCTTCTATTGTGTATTGGACCATTATACTTAAACAAAGAACTTCTCTTTCACCTATCATTCTTATTGTATCTCCTACTATTAACTTATGTACACTTGGGAAATAATGAACAACACACACACTCACAAAAAAAATGTTTCTGAGAACCTTCTTCCCAATTAAAATCAGTCTTAATTTACAGAGCATAGGAAATTTCAACTTAATGTACTCCCGGATAATTTTTCATGTTTTTTATTTTGAAAATGATGTACAGAGGGTTTAGAGTTACATATGTAAGTTAATAAATACATTATCAAATGAACATTGTTACCTCCTCTTTGCTTTTCCCCTGTCATCTTTTTTCTCCCCACCATCCAAACTCCCCTCTCCCATCCCCAAGTTTTAAAGTTAGTTTTCAACATAGTGTCTTGTTCATCTCGTTGTTACAATGGGTCATACTGTACCCTTGTTTTAGCGTTTTATTTCCCTTCCCCTCCCCACATTAGAAAAATGTATATACAAGGTGCAGGTTAACAACATCAAATACAGTGAAAACAGGTGTTACACCATGGAGGAAGAAAATAGAAGAGAAACAAAAAAATCACATAGTACATTAAAAACAATGACAAAAAAAACAAGTTGTGTCCCTATGTTGGGGTTCATTTTACTTAACATCATCATATATGGCCATATGTACATGGGTAATGTTTTATAAACTATGACAATTCCATATTTTCTCGTTACTAAGTTGTCTCTGAAACACGTATTACCTCATGTCCGAAGATGTACTTATGCTTTTTCAATGAAGCCAGAAAACATTCATGTTACCGTGAGTAGCACCAGAGATTGTTCTTGGAAGTAAGTGGAAGGAGCTGTTATGGGAAGCGGATACTGATTCCAAGAGAGGAAGTGAACAGAGGGAAATGGCCAAGTTCAAGTTAATTTGTGCTGTCCTTTTCACTGTACAAGAAAATAATCCAAAGCTTGAAGGAAACTGTCCCTGACTTGTTCCAGTGTGTTCTTTACTCATATAAAACTTTTCTGTAAACTTCTAATTGAGAGTATTACAAAAGGAAACAATATGCCATTTGAACACCAGCATAGAAAAATAAAGAAAATAACTTTGTTTTAAAGTATTCTACTTCAAAGAAACAAAGACATGAGATTTTAAATTGACTTCTGCATGGATAATTAAATCCTGAGATGATTCTCTTGTTGCAAAAGTCAGTTATCCATTCCTTTAATCTGGTCCTGAGTTCGCCATAGCAATGAGGATTCCAAAAAGCAGGATCCAGTGAGTATGATAAGCAAAAGGAGCCTCTTCTCAAACCACTACTGTAAGGATGGTCTCAAAGAAATATATGTTTTTTTTGTTTGCTTCTTCATTCGTTTAGAGTTTTCTGAATCTGGGGCTTGAACTCAGAGGCTGTACACTGTCCCTGAACAGTTGTCTTTCTTGGCTAATAGACCCAGTTGTCTTTCTTGGGTGTCTTGGGTCAGGTGACTTACTTCAGCTTACAATAATGAACCAGAAGTGGTCAAAGGTTATTTCTAGAAGAATATTTCTATCTCCTTGTCTGGGTCTATTAGCGGGCTTCTTTTCCCTTAGCTATAAAAATAGCATATTTCCAGAGGGAGACTTCTTTCAACTTATGTAATGGAAGAATATAGAATGTGAAATTGAGGCAAAACTCAAATACAGCAACATATATATAATACAGCAAGAATTAAGCTAATATTAGAATATAATATTATGATGTTAGTTTCTTACCATTCTTGTATACCTTTAAGATAGTTGACTATAGCACACCAGAATTTAACAATTACTAAACAAGAACTAATCAAAAGGATAACACTTCCTGCTTGATGCTATTACATTTTTATTTTATAAATAATCATTCTCCATGTGATCACTTGTGGGGTTATCTTTTTCTATAAATGTGTTTAATCACTCTAGACCACTGAATCTAATATCCACAATCATTATCCAGAGCTTGGGATTGAGATGAGGAAGAAAAAAATGTCGAAATTTCTCCTTCTCTTTTCCTCTTCTCCTTTTTCTAGTGTGAATTCTCATACTTTCTCCAAATTCTCCTATTAATAAAGGAAGAATGGCATATTGTGGATCTCAAGCAAAAGGCTTCAAAGCCAGAATTTCATTCTTTTAGAAATAGATAAAGTAAATCAGAGTGGCTCAAGGAAGAATAAAAGCAATATTTTCCCCTTTCTGGCTTCCACACTAAAGACTGAATATGACTAAATATCTAAGAAACAATTTACCTTGGCTAATTTTTTAAAAATATATTTTTAAATAAATAATAATTTTAAAAATTAAAAGCATTTATAAAATAAGTAGTATATATTGTAAATACAATAAGAAGTTCATATAATTTAAATAACTATGCTTCAGAAATAGATTAAACACAAAAAGTTAGAAAAAGAAAACCAGTATTAGGTGGTGTATTATTTAAAAATATAAGTCAAATAAATATTAACCATACTTCCAAAATAATAGCAATCATGAAAAGAGAAGATTTTAAGAAGACTGTATAAAAAGTGATAGTGCCAAAATTGCTTTTGGAGCTGCTCTCTGAAATTTAGGGTTTCTAGAATATGACAACATTTTAACCAGGATTAAGTGCTTTCAGGAACTAAATTTATTTAGGTATATTTCATAGAAGAAATATGTTGTTCAAATTTAATGAAAGGATAACAGTTTATAGTAGAAAGTATGCTACATACTCATTGCGGTACACAACAAAATAATTTCCCAAAATGTCTATATCCCCAAATATCTAACCCCTCAAATGTAGATTTTCTAATATATACATATATATATATATATGTATGTATGTGTGTGTATACATACATACATACACATATATATATATATATATACACACACACACACACATAAACAAGTTTGTAAAATAATCACCTTTCATTACCAAGAAACGCAAATTTGAATAATTTTCTGATGGGGAAAGTATACTCAAATGGGTACTTAAAAGTCCCAGCTGTAGTTCAAAAGAGACATGATTAGGTAAGAAACATCAGAAAGATGTAAAGATGCTACATTAGAAGATAAAGGAAAAGAAAACAACCCAGGTTCTAAAGTTTCTAGAAAGCGGAACAGGAAGTGAATGCCATTTCCACTAGAATCATCTGAAAAGTATTTCAGCTCTGTCGGTGGCTCGATTTTAATCTAGTGAGACTTCTTTTAGATTTCTATCCTTTAGAAATGTAAAATGATAAATACGGATTATTCAAGCCAATTAACTTGTAGAAATTTTTTACAGCAGATTTGGTTTAGTAAACTAAGTCAATTACAGCCTTTTCCTGATGCAACTACAGGGACACCACATATCCTAGTTTCTGAGAATAAGAAAAAGTTGCCACTGGCTTTCTACACATGTATGATGTATATATACTAAGGGCCTTGCATTAATGAAGTTTCAAAATTCTAAATAATATCTAAGTACCGAAATTATGTAGAAGACTAGGGTAAGAATATGGAAATGAAATCTGTCTCCTAATATTATAAAGATAATTTATGTCATTTTGAGTTATAGTTTCTAAACTAATAAAAAATGAGGTAAAATAGAAACAGAAAACCAATTTTCTATCTTCTAACTTTCCAACAGAAATTATAGAATCCAGTAAAAATACAGGAATCCATGGATGGTATAGGATGTTATAAGATCACTAGATGGTGAAAAACAAGGTAATAAAAATGGGTCCCCTGGAAAATAGGAAACAAAATCTATACCTACAGATTGTAATATAGCTAGAAAATAGTTTCCACTATGCTGTCTTTGATATTTTAAGTTTGTTTACACAGCAATTTACTCTCTCAGGAAATGACTCTTTATTAACACTCAAGGGTTTGTAGCTTATAACCCAGCAACAAATAATGCTTCTAAATGTAAACAATCATGATACTAAGAGTAACCAAGGCTACTTCCGTTGTTATAGCTGATAAATATGAATGATTTTTGGGAATACTCAAACAGTCTTGAAATTTTTCATACCTTTCCACTTCTCCAACACAAGAAGTCCTAGTCAAATTATCTAAAATATTAATAAAGGAATTTTATATTTTTTATTGTTCACACTAATGCAAATAAACTTTTCCTCTTTGCAATCCTGACTCTGAAAGAGTTAGACACTCACAATTATATTATAGACAAATGTTGTCTGCTTTGGCTTAGGTATTTTCCTGCCTTTGGGTGTTGCTCTCTATTATTGTGGCAACTACATAGAAAAACAAGATAAATCCATTATGCTTATGTTGGATAATACAAAGTCAAGCTGTCTTAAAACAAAATTTTCTGTTCCCTTCTTCACTCCTAATTAAAGATTAATTATTGCTCTTTATATGATAACAAAATCTTGATACTTTTTTTGTATATTCTCATTGCAACCTGTGAAAACAGGAGTGTCTGCGGTTTTTTAAAAATGGTTTTCAAGTATTTTCATTGGTTATTTTCATTATTGCCTTTGTTCCAGTCTTCTAATCAGGAACACAGGATTACACAACAAGATCTTCCTAAGGAATAGGATGTTAGGCAGAGAAAAATAGAATTTCATCTGTTAAGAAACTGAAAACTCAGAAGAAATTTTCCTATTACTGGCATGGTTAAGATGACTTAAATATTTTGGTTCTTAAACTAAGTGAAATTCATGTAAAATGTTAAACTTGTTCCAAACAATGATTATGGCTTATACTTTTCTACTGCAATGAGATGAAACATCTTAAAAGGTTGGAGGACATATCGATTTTAGGGTAGAACGGTTATAATTAGAAAGCCAAAGGAGTTTCCTAAAACAGCATTGCCTAACACTTATCAGTTAATTATAATTATGTCATATAAGCATATAAACATACAAATATGAATTGAGTGAGAAATGTGTGATTTACACAATTGATTCGATGACAACTTAAACCAGAAAACACTTCTCTACCTTTATATAAACTATTATATCTAGTAACAATTTAAATGTTTTAGAATATATATTTTATGTCAAAATATTTATTTGTAACTGTTTATTTTTAATTTTTGTAGGTTGTGGGGCTTGAAATCTTGGCCTGGATACTGTCCTTCAGCTCTTCAGCTCAAGACTAGTACTCTACCACTTGAGCCACTGCCAGTTTTCTGGTGGCTCATTGGAGATAAGAGTCTCATGGACTTTCCTGCCTAGGCTGGTTTTGAACCATGATTCTCAGCTTTCAGCCTCCTTAATAGGTAAGGTTACAAGCATGAGCTACTGGCACCTACCTACATAATTATTTTTTAAACATTTATGAAGTATGGAGTGGTAATCCCATTCATTTATATATTGTTTACTGATTAAACTACATCATATCCATTAATTTCTTCATGTAACATTTCTATTTAGAGAGAATGCTCAAAAACTTATCTTCCGGATGTGATGAAATAACTATTCTTAACTATAATCACTTTTCTTCTTGTAGTAAAAATTAATATATTTACTTTTAGTCATGGAAGTCTGCTAATTAAATTTATATAAAACATGAATTATAATGTGAAAGAAATTCATGGTTCCGTTACTTGTTCTAAGAAAAGAATTATTCCTTTTGTTTTCAATTATATTTTTTTGAGAATGTGTAATATTCATAGATTTCACTGTTAAAATTGATAACAGTTACATTAGATCAAGTTGATTCAATCTTGTATTTGAAAATTGCACAATTAACACAAATATATTTCCACTTTCTTCTAACACATAATTAAAGTAACAGTATAGGAAATCTTGGTGTTAGCTTTTTATGTGTAGAATCCTAGAAACTCAGGAGGCCAAGCCCTGAGTATTTTATTTCAATGTCAGTGCAAACAGACAAAAGTTTGAAACCTATCTCCAATTATCCTGCAAGAAACAGTAGATGAGGATGTGGCTCAAGGAATAGAGTATCATCAGCCATGAGCAAAAAATACAAGGGAGACCATTATAGCCCTAAAAATGGCACATACACTCAAGAAAACAACAAAAAAGTACTATGAACACCAATAATGAAGACAAAATAGTAGGAAAGATCATGAGAAATGTTGTGTGAACATCTGCAAGACAGAAATCATTTGACAGAATTTTAGTTCATGAGAGGGAAAAGTCACAATCTTATTTGTACAATCTCATTGTAGTCATTTGTGTTGAAACCTGGCTATTGGGTAACATGTGAAAGAGCAGACTGGATTACCTGACATAGCAGACATTGCCCGTGACTATGCACCATCCTACTTTGTAAAAATCTAAAATCGTCATTGTTAATTTAAAAAAACTCATGTTAGAGACTGTTTGGTCCACACACAGAGTGGGGTCCTTATTTTGAGGCTTCAGACCAGTGCTTTTGTTTATAACTACTCCTGTTTTACCCCTCTTCCTTTGTGCAGCTATACCGTACTTAGCTGGCATTAAACCAAGGCTTTGAACTAGACCACCCCCCACCCCCCGCCTTAATCCCTCCCTTTTTTCAGCTACAACTCATTTCACATGCTATATATGTTTTAGCATTGTCTTCCTATTCTCCACAAGAAAACTCTTATATTCATATAAACCCACTATAAATAACCTAGGTAGATAAGGGAGTAAGGTTTTAGCATTGGCTGAGGCTCTCATCTGTAGGTTTACTCCCTAATAAATCTGTGCTACACTATCTCTTTTTTCTTCATGGCTTTTGAGTGTGACAAATGATTGATTTGGTTTGATGTAATCCCATTTATCCAAACATACTTAGGAAGTTTTGACCTGTGCCAAGGAGCCCTCTTATTTCCCCTAACTCTTCCTGTAACATTCTCAAGGTATCTGGACTTACATTGAGGTCTTCGATCCATTTGGAATCAATTCTGGTGCAGAGGGATATATAAGGATCTAACTTAAGTTTTCTGTGTACAGACAATTCTATCAGCACAATTTTTTGAAGAGGTGGTCTTTCTTCCATCCTGTTTTTGTGACTTACTTATCAAGGATTATGTGCCTATAGGAGTGGCTTCATTTCTGGGTCTTCAATTCTGTTGTATTGATGAAATTCTGTGCTTCCTTTGGAAAGAATGGCATTACCCATTCCTGAGGAAATGGAGAGACTGAAAAAAATGATATTAAGTGAAATAATCCAGATCCAATTAAATATATGCTGCAAGGTTTTCCTCACTTGTAATAACTGCACTATGTCCAAAATCTACAAGTTAATCCAACAGAGAGTAAAAGACAAATAATTACGGTTGGACACGATTAAATAACAGCCCTCTCAGCATTCACATGTCAAGAAGAAGGGAAGCTATTCTTAGGAGAGTATCACAATGGCTCAATACCTATGTGCATATGACGAGATAAATGTTGCTTAATGCAATGAATTCTAAGAATCATTCATACATGTGAATTACATATATAAGTATATAATTTTAAAAGCTGTAAACTCAACAGCAACATTCTAAATTTAGAAGATAATATTGAGGAAAGTTTTCAACACTAAAATGCACAGTTGAAAATGTGGGAGAGGGGGTTCCGGGAAGATGGTGGAGGAGAAGCTGGAATCTGAACAAGCTCTCGCATAGAAAGCAGTTTTAGAGTTCCAGTGAACAGTCCTAAGCTAAAGAATCACACCAAGTGTGCCATCACAGGACAGAGAGTTAAGCAAGAGAGGGGAAGCCAAGGCAAGGAGACACATCTGAGTGCTTACCAGCAGCCGCCGCGGCGGCGGCAGCAGGATCTCGGCGGCAACCACAGCCGCGGCCATACCTGAGCCACAGAGAGTCCGGAACGAAGGAGGCAGGCGCAGTGGGCGAGCGGATTCTACTCAACACCAGCAAGAACTGACAAGGAGCAGACATCTTCATCCTGCAGTTTGCAGACCAGAGACGACCCAGGATCCAAGACTCAGAGTGAGTAGAAGCCCGACATCCTCACTCCTTCTCAGGGAGCAGAGGAGGGAAGGCCACCCCTCCCCCACCAGCACCGGTGATCTCCATCTTGCATATCGACAAAGCTCGGCGGAGCTGCTAGCTCCAACTCAAGCCTTGGAATAAAACGAGTCATTTAGCAGGTCACAAGAACTTAACGGCGAAGTGACCTGCCAGACTCAGCTCCAATCCAGGGAAAAGTGACCCAGCTCAGGCGCCAGCCATTGGAGTGGCTTTCCCCACTGGGTAACCAGAGCCAGAGGCTGCCCCTCCCTCTAGCAGCCTCCACAATCAATTGAAAAACAGAAACCCTGAGAATGGCTCCAGGCTGGGCTCTGTGAGTTTTTCACAAAATAGCCCCAGGGAAAAGCTACTGTTTGTTGAAAGGCCTCAACTCTACCCAGAACCTAGCCTCATCACTGCATCCCCCTCTTTTGTGATTCTCAAAGCAGATCACCCTCCCATTAAACTAACCTGGGAGGGGGATCTCAAAATCTTGGATAAAGCAGAGCATTTTTCTGCCTGTTGGAACAAACTGACTTAAGAAACCAATCAAGCCACAGGACCTCAAGCTGACCAGAGACTCCAACAAGAGGCTGGTTACAGACAAAAGGGAGATACAGGAATCTTCCCACCCCTCCCAAAAAAAAAAAAAAAAAATCGAAGAACTTTTTTCTTCTTCTTCTTCTTCTTCTTTTCTTTCTTTCTTTCTTTTTTTTTTTTTTTTTGGTACCTTATATATATAAAAAAAAATTTTTTTCCTTTTCTAAAACTTTTATTAATCTTTAATTTTTGCCTTTTTTGAAAAAATAATTGTTTTCTAGTAACTTTTTTTTTCCTTTTATAATTTTTATTTTAGGAATACGTGAATGTGCGTTTTCCTTTCTTTTCTTGTCTTCTTTCTCTTTTGATTTCTTTCTTAATTATCTTTTTGTTTTTTGTCTAGCTCTACTGAACTTCTGATCTTTTTTCTCCCTTTCTTATCATTTTCACGTTTTCCTCTCTTTTGTTCTTCATGTGACTCAACTCTTGTCCTGCACATCCTCAGATAAACCTGTAGTTAACTAGTAGACCCTATCCCCCATTGTCTACACACTTAATCCACAAATTTATTACTCAATTCAAAACCTCTGAGACTTAAATTCCTTAATAGCAGTACTACCTCTTTATACCTATATAATATTTTAAGCATATTTTAAAGTTTGTCACATCTCCTCTATGTCCCTCCCCTTCTCTCAATATATTCACATTCCTCTCTAAATAGATGGTCTTTTAATCTCCTAATAATTTTTACATTTCTATCTTTTTTCTGGTCTCTTTTCATTCCCCTTTCCCTTTCTTCTTTTTCTCTCTCTCTCTACTTGCATCCTACCCAACCTATTTCCTGCATTGAGATTAGGACATAGTTAACTCTCCCTTTGCCTCCCCACACCAATCTATTCCTATTTTTTACCCACATCTCTCCCTAACCCTAATAATTTCTGGTTTTCCAAATTCTTCTCTGCGGTTCGAAGCCCATTAACATATAGTTGATGTTGAATAGATGTATCTGTTGAACTAGTTTGTATCTGTAGACTATTGACTGTACAAATGCAAACTTTGGTTGATGGTTGCCTTAAGATAGTTTTCTAGCACAAAAGTGGTGCTATTTTCATCTCAAATGGGCAGAGTAAGCCGGAAAAACACAAGAAAAATGGCAAACCCGGGTATCTCAATTCCTAATCTTCATAATCAGGGGTCAGAACAGATAATGAATAATCCAGAGGAGAGTTCCCAAATAGCTCTACAAACACTGCTGGCAAACATGATAAATGAGAAGTTTGACAACTTACAAAGGACTCTGTATGAGCATTATAGCGAGAGAGAGGAAGCATCCCAGAAGTTTATACAGGAATATCATAAGCGTCAGGAAGCTACTCAAAAACTGATACAGGATTTGCGTGAACAACTTGAGACTACTCAAAGAGAAAGGGAGGAATGGCCTGAGTAGGCTGAGAACACTCAAAGAGAACTGCCAGGATTCCCACGAACGGGAGGAAAGAGAACTGCAGGAATCCCACGAACAGGAGGTAGCTAATCAAAGAGTAATACAGGAATTGAGAGACCAAGTAGAGAATACACAAAGATCACTAAAGGCATTCATGGAATCCATTAACAAAGTGCTGAAGGAAGTCAGGGAGACCACAAAGAGAATGCTGAATGAAACCCAACAGAAGGAATGGGAGTCCAAAGAAACCATAGCCAATCGACTAAGTGATTTGAGAACAAACACTGAACACCAAATTAAGGAAGTAAAGAAATTCATACAAGACCTAAAACAGAGATTCAACAAAGAACTTGAAGCAATCAAAGCTGACCAATTAGAAGGAAAAGAGATAAAAAACAAAGTAGAGAGTCCTGACAGCAGATTATACCATGCAGAAGATCGAATCTCAGGGATTGAAGACAGCCTACATATTATAGAGAAAAAAGATACAGACAAGTCCAAGACATATGCTAGATCTATCAAACACATGGAAGACACCATCAGAAGGCCTACTCTAAGGATAATGGATGTAGTGGAGCACCTAGAAACGGAAGTTAATGGTCTAGAAAATTTGTTTAACAGGATCCTAACAGAGAACTTCCCAAACATACAAAAAGATAGGCCTATTCAGATACAAGAAGCTTTTAGAACCCCAAATAGACCAGACCAGAATAGGACATCCCACCGTCACATTATACTCCACACAGGATAAACTCAGACCAAGGAAAAGATCCTCAAAGCTGTCAAGGAAAAAAGGTTAATCACCTATAAAGGGAAACCAATTAGAATCACCTCAGATTTCTCAGCAGAGACAATCAGAGCAAGAAGAGCCTAGAATGATGTATGCAATGCCCTAAAAACAAACAACTATCAACCAAGAACACTGTACACAGCTAAACTCTCCTTCATAACTGAAGGCCAAATAAAAACCTTTCATAGCAAAGAAAAATTGAAACAATACATCTCCACCAAACCAGCCCTACAAAAGATTCTTAAAGATGTCCTACACATAGAAAACCAACAAGACCTCAATAAAGGCCAAGCAGCTGCACCCAAACTGAGAATCCAAGAACCATAGGAAGAACCCAGTTTTTGCAGCCCCCAAGAAGGTGGATAACATGGCAGGAACTCCCAAATACCTCTCAGTCCTATCTCTTAACGTTAACGGACTGAACTCTGCAATTAAGCGACATAGACTCTCTAGTTGGATTGAAAAACAAGACCCTTCTATCTGCTGCCTGCAGGAGTCACATCTTGCCCGTAAAAACAAACACATTTTCAATGTTAAAGGCTGGAACAAAATCGACCAAGCAAACGGCCCCCATAAACAGGCGGGAGTTGCAATCCTAATATCAGATAAAATAGACTTCAAATTAAAATTTGTCAGAAGAGATAAAGAAGGTCACTACATACTAATTAAAGGATCTCTCCTTCAGGAGGATATTACAATTCTAAATATCTATTCGCCAAACAATGGAGCACCCAAATTTATCAAAGAAACACTACTTTCCCTCAAATCCCATATAGATCCAAAGACATTAATTGTTGGGGATTTTAACACACCACTCTCCCCACTAAATAGATCAACTCGGCAAAAACTCAACAGAGAAACCGCAGATCTAAACAGCTACATAGATCAACTAGACTTAACAGACATCTACCGAACATTTCACCCAGCAGCATCAGAATACACGTTTTTCTCAGCAGCACATGGAACGTTGTCTAAAATAGACCACATTTTAGGCCACAAAGCAACTTGTCTAAATTCAGAAACATTGAAATTATACCATGCATTCTCTCTGATCAGAAGTAAATAAAATTAGAACTCAATACCAAAAGCCACAAAGAAAGTCTGGTATCACATGGAGGCTGAACAACACACTGCTGAATCATGAGTGGGTCATGGAAGAGATTAGAAAGGAAATTCAAATGTTCATGCTATTCAACAAAAATGAACACACAAATTACCAGCTCCTCTGGGACACAACAAAGGCAGTACTCAGAGGCAAGTTTATAGCTCTGAGCTCCTACATCAACAAATTGGAGAGATCTGAAACTAAAAATTTAATGACACATCTAAACCTCCTTGAAAAAGAGCAGCAAGATAAACCCCAATCCAGTAGACGGAAAGAAATAATCAAAATTAAATCAGAATTAAATGAATTAGAATCCAAAAAAACTATAGAAAAAAATCAACAAAACAAAGAGTTGGTTCTTCGAAAAACTTAACAAAATTGACAGACCCTTAGCAAATCTTATCAGAAAAAGAAGAGAACACACCCAAATTAATAAACTCAGAAATGAGAATGGAAACATCACCACGAAAAAAACCAAGGTTCAGAATATTATAAAGGAATATTTCTCAAAACTTTATGCTAATAATTTTGAGAACTTGACAGAAATGGACCTTTTCCTGGCAAATATTGACATGCCAAAACTAAACCAAGATGAGTTAAACTATCTTAACAGGTCCATATCAAGCATTGAAATAGAAACAGCCATAAGAGACCTCCCAGCTAAGAAAAGTCCAGGACCAGATGGTTTTACAGCAGAATTCAACAAGCCCTTCAAAGCAGAGCTCACACCAATACTCCTCCAACTCTTCAATGAAATTGAAAGAGAAAGCTCACTACCGAACACATTCAATGAAGCCATCATAACCCTCATCCCAAAACCAGGCAGGGACTCATCAATGAAAGAGAACTATAGACCCATTTCTTTGATGAACATTGATGCAAAACTTCTCAACAAAATTTTGGCAAATCAACTTCAACAATTCATCCAAAAAATCATACACCACGATCAAACAGGATTCATTTCAGGGATGCAAAGCTGGTTCAATATACGCAAACCAATTAATATTATTCATCACATCAACAGGAGCAAGAATAAGAACCACATGGTTATCTCAATAGATGCAGAAAAAGCATTCGACAAGATCCAAAACCCCTTTATGATGAAGGTTTTGGAAAAATTAGTAATGCATGAAACATTCCTCAATACAATAAAGGCTGTATATGACAAACCTACAGCCAGCATTATATTCAATGGTGAAAAACTAAAGCCATTTCCTCTTAACTCAGGAACAAGACAAGGATGCCCACTCTCTCCACTTCTCTTCAATCTAGTATTAGAATGCCTAGCTACAGCAATAACACAAGATGCAGACATAAAGGGGATCCAAATAGTGAAAGAAGAAATAAAACTCTCCCTCTTTGCAGATGACATGATCTTGTATTTAAAGAATCCCATAGACTCCACTTCCAAATTACTCAAGCTGATTCAAAACTTTGGCAAAGTAGCAGGTTGTAAAATTAACCCCCCAAAATCAATGGCTTTTCTGTATGCCAACAATGAGAAAAGTGTGGCTGAAATAAGGAAAGCAACTCCATTTGTAATAGCCCCGCACATAATAAAATACCTAGGAATTAACTTAACTAAAGAAGTGAAGGACCTCTATGATGAAAACTTTAAAATCTTGAAAAAGGAAATCAACACAGAACTTAAAAAATGGCAAAACCTCCCTTGCTCCTGGATTGGAAAGATTAACATTGTGAAAATGGCAATACTTCTCAAGGCTATCTAAAAATTCAACGCAATACCTATCAAAATTCCAACCTCATTCTTCAAGCAAATAGAAGAGGCAATCCAAAAATTCATATGGAACAATAAAAGACCATGAATAGCAAAAACGCTCCTCAACGGAAAGAACACTGCTGGAGGAATATCAATACCAAATTTCAAACTCTACTATAAAGCCATAGTAAACAAAACAGCTTGGTATTGGCATAAGAACAGACCTCAGGACCAATAGAATAGAATTGAAAACCCAGAAATGAACCAACAGACCTATAGCCATCTAATTTTGATAAGGGAGCCAAAATAATAGAATGGAAGAAAGACAGCCTCTTCAGTAAATGGTGTTGGCAAAATTGGTTAACTACATGTAGAAAACTAAAGCTAGATCCTTCTATATCACCCTGCACCAGAATCAACTCCAAATGGATCAAAGACCTTGAACTCAAAGCAGACACTCTGAAAACATTACAGGATGGAATAGGAGACCCTAGGTCTCCTTGGCTCAGGCCAAAATTTTCTGAATAGAGAGCCGGAAACACAACAAATCTAAGGAAGGTTGGACAAATGGGATTGCATACAGTTGCAGAGCTTCTGCAGGGCAAATGACATAGCTAGCAAGATCAATAGAAAGCCCACGGATTGGGAGAAGATCTTTACTAGCCATACAACGGACAAGGGTCTCATATCCAAAATATAGTTGGAACTCAAAAAATTAAACCCCCCAACAACAAATCCTCAAAGAAACAACTGTGCAATAAATAAGTGGGCGAAAGACATAAAGAGAAACTTCTCTTAAGAAGAAGGAAGGATGGCCAATAGACACATGAAGAAATGTTCAACATCCCTAGCCATAAAAGAAACACAAATCAAAACAACATTGAGATAACACCTCACTCCAGTTAGAACGGCAAAAATCAAGAACTCTAACAACAACAGATGCTGGAGGGGATGTGGACAGACAGGAACCTTACTTCATTGTTGGTGGGAATGTAAACTTGTTCAACCACTTTGGAAAGCAGTATGGAGGTTCCTCAAAAGACTTCACATGGAACTCCCCTATGACCCAGCAATCGCACTTTTGGGCACTTACCCAAATGTTTACAAACAAGACCATACTAAAGCTACCAGCACAACTATGTTTATTGCAGCATTATTTACCCTAGCTAAGATATGGAACCAACCCAGATGCCCCTCAGTAGATGAATGGATAAAGAATATGTGGTATTTATACACAATGGAATTCTATGCCTCCATCAGAAAGAATGACATTGCCCCATTTGTTAGGAAATGAAAAGAATTGGAAAAATTATATTAAGTGAAGTAAGCCAGGTCCAAAGAAACATAGGTCCCATGGTTTCCCTTATTTGCAATATCTAGTATATATATGAGTCAAGCGGAAAAGGTCAGATAATGAGATGTCAGGAAAATGAACCCTTAGATATGTATTTTATTGTGTTTTTCTTTCATGTATGTGTTTCTAACGCATTTATAAGATTATCTCTTTGTTGCTTTGTATGTCCCTCCCCCACAGTATAACCCCTGCTTTCTCTATATTTGATGTCAGTATAACTTGTGGAGGAGATGGGGAAAAACCAGTTGTTTAAGGATACAGGTGGACCTGTTGCAACAATGAGAAGTACAAGTTGTCATGTCCAAAACGAGCTTTACAATGTCGGTGCGGGGGGCCAGGGGGAAGGGGGAGGAAAGAGAAGGATTGGGATTGGGGGGGAGGGGGGAGGCTGGGAAGGGATGTGAAGGGTAAACAAAGGAGTAGGCTGCAATGCTTGGTAAGAAATGTACGCATTATCGTGCCCATGTAATTGTAACCCCTCTGTACAGTATGTTCACAAATAAAATAAAATTAAATTAAAAAAAAAAGAAAATTAAAAAAAAAAGAAAATGTGGGAGAGAAGATATAAGATGAATAGCAGAATAGCTAACTATTGAAGAATTCATAAACAATTTCCAAAACTATACAAGAGAGCTGGGGTACAGCTCAGTTGTAAAACTAGACTAATGCATACAAAGCCATGGGTTCAATTTCCAATAAGGCCTAATAATAAGTTAATAAATAGTAGTAATACAATAGTTACTTGGAATAAGTACTTTCATATTAGGCCTGAGTCCTCAAACAGTAAACAAAATGCTTTCAATTCTTGTACCCAAATGACATGAAGCTACAAGAATGAAGTGGAAATAGTTTCCTTTTCTATCCTTTCATTTCCTTTTCTGTTTTCTTCTTTTCTTTTTTCTTTGGCACTACTGGTTCTTGAAGTTGCTAAGTCTCTAACCACTTAAGATTATTTTTCAAGCCAAGCCTCTCTTGAGCAATGATCTCTTACCTATGACTTCCACAAATGTGAGATAACAGGGAAATTACACTATATCTAGCTTACTTCGGTTTTGTCATTTCCCACGAATTTTTTTTGTCAAAACTGGCCCTGATATCAGTCTTCTAAATCTCTGCTTTCTAATTATCAAGGTATATTTCATCTCAAGCTTGGATCCAGACAATTTTTCAATGTAAACCTTCAATATTGACTTCAGTTTTCTAGATATCATTAAATTCTTTTGAGATTAGTATGGATCTTTATGAAGTTATACGAAGAACACAGAGATATCCCTCTAATATTTTTTCCTGTTTCTTTAAGTATTTATAGTATGACATCACAAGTAGGACATTAATATTTCATTAGTACCTTATGCAGACTTCAGTTATTTTAATTACTTTGTGCACATATTCAGTCCAATATAATTTTATCAACTCTATATGAATATACCATATTTACAGATACGTTTCTTTACCAAAAATGTGTCTATCTCATGCTTCCCTTTTATAATGAAACCCACTACTTCTCTTTGTCCCATCCCAAACCTGTTTCATCCTGGCAACCAACGCAATTTTTTTCTCCGACTTCTAGATCATGCAGTAAATACACTTTTAAACTTGCCTTCAAATATATGATAGAATATTCTCAGTTATTGTATGCCTTAATATTGTATTCACTCAAGTTGCCTTTTGGTTCTGTCATTAGAGAATGTAGCACAATTTGTTTCCCATTTACCTGAAGAAAGTCTGAATTGATTTCCATTTCTTTGACTAGAGGAAGTAATGCTGCTATAAACCTCTGTGTTTTGGCCTTTGGGTGAATGTTACATTTTATTTCTATGAGACAAAGCCTGAAGAGCTCAATCCCAGTCCTATACTGTGGGTGCTTGCATACAGTCCTATACTGTGGGTGCTTGCATATTTTCATATTCTAGGAACCTATCACAATGTTTTTAGAAGTGGCTTTCCCATTTGACATTCCTGCCTGCATCCAGTTTCTCTGTTTCTTGATAGCATTTAGTATGGTCATTATTATATTATGTGAAGTAATTCTCATACATGTTTTATGATGTCATTTTAGATTTAATGTGCATTTATTTGATGATTGATGATGATTTTCTTGTGCTTATTTTTCACAAGATGTATTTTGTTGGTTTCTAATTGATTTTTTAACATTAGGTTTTAAGAGTTCTATGTAGAGTCTAGATTTGAGGCATTCTTCAGTTATCGTATTCGCAAATACTTTATCCGTGATAATGGATACCCTACATCATCATCAGCATCATCATCATCATCATCATTGCTGTTAGTATCACTACTATTACTTTTGTACATGTATGTATGGTCCTTGAGCTTGAACACAGGGTCCCTGAGATTTGTTGCATTTGTTAACAATTTACCATTTGAGCCATACCTCACTTCTGCTTTTTTGCTGATTAATCAGAGATAAGATTCTCAGGAACTTTATTTTGTGGGCTGCCTTCAAACGGCAATACTCAAATCACAGCCTCCCAAGTAGCTAGGGTGTGATAAATGAGCCTTCTGCTCCCAAATTCTATATTCTATTCACTACTTGTAAATAAGCTTTCATAGACCAAATTATTTTACATTTTTCTTGAGTTATAGTATATCAAGTTTTCCTCTAAGTTAAGGATGCTTCCTCTCCAAAATTGTCAAGACATCTTTCTTTGCTTTACATTTACAATCTTTTTGTTTTATATGCCATGTTTTAATCCTGCTTGAAGTTAATATTTGAATAAATTAAGTTTATTTTTTAATTCTCCCCAATACTGTCTAACCTATTACCTCTTATTAAAGAGAATATCATTCCACAAATATTTGGTTTTACACTCTTATGAAATATTACTTGATAATAATTATGTGGATCTAATCGGGTGCTTTACAGACCCGTAGAGCTGTGTAATCTTTCCAATACAAACATAAAAATTATGCACTAACAACTTTAATATTGGACAGAGAAATACATTCCAGTTTATGTGCCTTTGTCAATGAGACAGAGTGCTTTTCAGGTGTTTGTAAAAATTGTCATAAACTTTTAAATATTAATGCCAATGAAAAACTTAACCTTCCTGAATAAGTTATAAAAAAATTCAAATACATATTTCTGTAATAATATACAACCAATGGGAATATCACATCATACCTAGACTTGCATACATATAGAGATATTGGAAATATAA
This sequence comes from Dipodomys spectabilis, assembly GCF_019054845.1. Classification (NCBI taxonomy): domain Eukaryota; kingdom Metazoa; phylum Chordata; class Mammalia; order Rodentia; family Heteromyidae; genus Dipodomys; species Dipodomys spectabilis. Next base: position 2,600,988 of record NW_024870734.1, on the reverse strand, counting down.
ACAACAATCAGATATCCCTGCACAACTACTATGTAGAAATTGGAATCCTCATACATTGGTGCTCAGCACTTAAAGTGATATCGTCAGTTTGTTAAACATTCTGACAATTTTTAAGGTATTACACATAGAGTTGCATCTATGATCCAGCATTTTCAATCATAATTTTATATACAAAATATATTTCAAGTTATGTCAAATGAGACACATGTACAAGAATATACATAGCAAAACCTTTTACAATAACATATATTAAAATATTGAAATTCCCATTTAGGACGTTATACAATTATACATATGCATACAAACAATATTCTCTATCCATGAAAAAAAATTACATGGACTTACTTACATGGGAAGCACTAATATTGCATGCGAGAAATGGATAAAATAAATTACATTCTCTAATTATGTGACCTTTTTAACATTGGCATATCTGTATTGGTAGACTATGAAGTAATGGTTGGTCAAGGTTGAAATGATGACAGGAAGTGACTACTAATAAATATTTGAGTATTTTGAAAAGCAGTGACGAAAAACTATTCTAGAACTGAAGGTGATGTTCATAATCAAACTCTTTGATATTCTATGAATCATTGTACTTTATCAAAGAATTACAGGGTGAATTGGCATTAACCTTAGGAAAAATTTTATAATAGTAGTGGGTAAATCTGAGTGATAATTTAGAATTTAAAAATCACAGAATTCGGGGCTGGGAAGGTGGCTCAGTGGTAGAGTGCTTCCTTTGCATGCATGAGGCCCTGGGTTCGATTCCTCAGCACCACATAAAGAGAAAAAGCCGGAAATGGCGCTATGGCTCAAGGGGTAGAGTCCTAGCCTTGAGTTGAAGATCTGAGGGACAGTGACCAGGCCCAGAATTTAGGCCCCATGACTGGCAAAAAAAAAAAAAAATCACAGAATTCTGTAATCAATAAATTTAGTATGTTGATGAATCAGATTATCAATAAAATATGATCTGTGACATATCCTCTTAGTGACTATATATGACATTACTAGTCAGTGAATATTCTACAAAATGATGAAAATTGAGGGATGATATAGGATTGAGAGGAATCAGGGATAATGAACCTCAAGGTGCATTGTATTAGACATGAAATGTGGCTTAGTGATAGACTGTTTGTCTTGCATGTGTAAAGCCCTGGGCTTAATTCCTCAGTACTACATAAACAAAACAATCTGGAATTGGAACTATGACACTTCATAGAGAGCTAGCATGAGGAAAAGAGACTCAAGAACATTGCCAAGACCCTGAGTTAAAATCTCAGGACTAGCCAAAAATAAAACTGATACATTGTATTAAGCCAGGCACTAGAGGCTCACGCCTGTTGTCCTAGATACTCAGGAGGCTGAGGATTGAGGTTTGAAGCCAGCCCTGGCAGAAGAGTCAGTAAGATTCTAATCTCCAATTAAATCTCAGAAAAATCTAAAAGTGCTGTTGTGCCTCAAGTGATAGAGTCCTAGCGTTCATCCAAAGAAGCTCAGGAACAGCTCCCAGACACAAATTTCAAACCTCAGGAAAGAAAGAAGAAAACTCACTAAACACTATGCATTAACTGCTTTGTCAAACAGAAATTTCCATACAACTACTTAAAGTTAAATAAAACATATGATTAGAATAAAATGCCAATCACTTTGGGAACAAGACATAGATAGAATTGAAAGGTAGAATTGTTTACAGGAGACAAAGTAAATTTTATATCATACAGTTTGAGTTGAGTTGAAATTTATTCTTCAGTCTTCTTACATCATTTATGAAATTGACAATACTGCCAGTTATGGGTCAATTTCCTTGAAGAACTGATTGTATTCTTCTGTCTTTTCATAAGAAACCATGGAGGTGATTTTTTTTGCCTCTTTTTTTAAATTGTGAAAGTACCTTATAGAGGGGTAACAATTACATGGGCAAGGTAATGAGTTCATTTCTTATCAAGCGTTGTTGCCTGCTCCTTTGTTTCCCCTTCTCATCCCTTCCAGTCTCTCTCCACCCCACCACCAGCCAAAGTTGTACATTTTGTTTTTCGACATAAAGTCTTGTACATCTCATTGCTGGAATGGGTCCACCAAATGCTTTAGAAACAAATGCATGAAAGAAAAAAAATTTAAATACATATCTTAGGGTTCATTTCCCTAACATCAACTTATCTGACCTTTTCTGCTTTACTCAGACATATAATAGTTATCGCAAATAAGGGAAACCATGCGACCTATGTTTCTTTGGGCCTGGTTTACTTCACTTAATTTAATTTTTTCCAGTCTTTCCAGTTCCTAACAAATGGGGCAATGTCATTCTTTCTGATGGAGGCATAGAATTCCATTGTGTCTATATACCACATTTTCTTGATCCATTCATTTACTGCATGATATCTGGGTTGGTTCCATATTTTAGATATGGTAAATAATGCTGCAATAAACATAGTTGTGCTGATAGTTTGTTTGTGATCATTTGGGTAAAAGTGGGACTGCTTGGTCATAGGGGAGCTGTATGTGGAGTGTTTTGAGGAACCTCCATACTACTTTCCCAACAATCTAGTAAAGTTCCGTTCTATCCACATCTCTTCCAGAATCTGTTGTTACTACAATACATGAATATGGACATTATCAATGTGATGAGGTGGTATCTCAATTGTGTTTTGATTTGCATTTCTTTTATGGCTAGGGAGGTTGAGTATTTCTTCATGTGTTTATTGGCCATCCTTCTTTCCTCTTCAGAGAATTTTCACTTTAAGTCTTTAGCTCACTTATGTATTTAGGATTTGTTGTTGAGGGATTTAATTTCTTGAGTTCCAGGTATATTTCAGATATGAGACTCTTGTCCGTTTTATGCTAGTGAAGATCTTCTCCAAATCCGTGACCTTTCTATTGATCTTGCTAGCTTTATCCTTTGCCATGCAGAAGCTCTGCAATTTCATGCAATCCCATTTGTCCAACCTTTCCTTGATTTGTTTTGTTTCTGGGTCTCTATTAAGGAAATTTCTGCCTGGGCCAACGAGACCTAGGGTACCTCCTATTCCATCCTGTACTGCTTTCAGGGTGTCTGCTTTTACTCTGAGTTCTTTGATCCATTTGGAGTTGATTCTTGTGCAGGGTGATATATAAAGATCTAGATTTAGTTTTCTACAAGCGATTAACCAATTTAGCCAGTACCCTTTACTGAAGAGGCTGTCTTCCTTCCATTCTATTTTTTAGCTCCCTTATTGAAGATTATGTGGCTATCGGTCTGTAGGTTCATTTCTGGGTTTTAAATTCTATTCCATTGGTCCTGCCGTCTGTTCTTGTGCCAGTACCAAGCTGTATTGATTACCATGGCTTTGTAGTAGAGTTTGAATTTTGGTATTGATATTCTTCCAGCACTGTTCTTTCTTTTAAGGATCATTTTTGATATTTGGGTTCTTTTATTGTTCCATATGAATTTTAGGATTGCCTCTTGTATTTCCTTGAAGAATCAGGTGGGAATACTGATATGTATTACACTGAATTTGTAGTTAGCCTTGGGAAATATTGACATTTTCATGATGTTGATCCTTCCAATCCAGGAGCATGGGAGGTTTTTCTGCATCCTAAGTTCTCTTTTGATTTCCTTTTTCAAGTTTTTAAAGTTTTCATCATACAGGTCCCTCAATTCTTGGGTTAAGTTAATTCATAGGTATTTTTTGTGGGTTTATTACGAATGGTGTTGCCTTCCAGAATTCACCCATGTTATTCTCATTGTTGTCATACAAAAAAGCCATTAATTATTGAGGGTTAATTTTATACCCTGCTACCTTGCCAAATTTTGAATCAGCTTCACTAACTTGGGAGTGGAGTCTGTGGGATTCTTTAAATAGAAAATCATTTCATCTGCAAAGAGGGAGAGTTTTATTTCATCTTTCCCCATTTGGATCCCTTTGATGTTTATATGTTGTCTTATTGCTGTGGCTAGGCATTCTAATACTAAATTGAAGAGAAGTGGAGAAAGTGGACATCCTTGTCTCAATCCTGAGTTAAGAGGAAATGGCTTCAGTTTTTCAACATTAATTATAATACTGGCTGTATGTTTGTCATATACAGGAATGTTCCCTGGATTCCTAATTTTTCTAGAACCTTCATCATAAAGGGTTTTTTGGATCTTGTCAAATGATTTTTCTGCATATATTGAGATAAACATGGGGTTTTAATCCTTGCTCTTTGTTGATGCGCTGAGACATATTAATTGATTTGAGTATATTGAACCAGATTTCAATCCCTGAAATGAATATTGTTTGATTGCATTGTATGATTTTTTGGATCAATGTTGAAATCGATTGGCCAAAATTTTGTTGAGAAGTTTTGCATCAATGTTCATCAAAGAAATGGGTCTATAGATCTCTTTTTTGGATGAGTCCTTGCCTGGTTATGTGATGAGGGTTATGATGGATTCATAGAAGAGTTGTGTAATGACCATTCTCTTTCAATTTCATTGAAGAGTTGAAGGACTATTGGTGTGAGCTCTGCTTTGAAGGCCTTGTAGAATTCTGCTGTAAAACCACCTGGTCCTGGGCTTTTCTTAGATGGGAGGTGTCTTATTCCATTTTCTATTTCAATGCTTAGTATGAGTCTGTTAAGTTGGTTTAACTCATCTTGGTTTAGTTTGGGCATGTCAGTATTTGCTAGGAAAAGGTCCATTTCTGTCAAGTTCTCAAACTTATTAGCATAAAGTTTTGAGAAGTATTCCCTTATAATGTTCTGAATCTTGGTTGTTTCTATGGTGATGTTTCCATTCTCATCTCTGAGTTTATTTACTTGGGTGTGTTCTCTTCTTTTTCTGGTAAGATTTGCTAAGGGCCTGTCAATATTGTTAATTTTTTCGAAGAACAAACTCTTTGTTTTGTTGATTCTTTCTATTATTTTTCAAAACTCTAATTCGTTTAATTCTGGTGTAACTTTAATTCTTTCCATGTACTGGATTGATGTTTATCTTTTTACTCTGTTTCAAGGAGGTTCAGATACCTCATTAAATTGTTGGTTTCAGATCTCTCCAATTTGTTGGTGTAGGAACTCAGAGCTATATACTTGCCTCTAAGTACTGTCTTTGCTGTTTCCCTGAGGAGCTGGTAATTGTCTGTTCATTTTTGTTGAAAATCATGAATATTTGAATTTCCTTTCTAATCTCTTCCATGACCCACTGATGTTTCAACAGTGTGTTGTTTAGCCTTCATGTGTTACAGGACTTTCTTTGGTGGCTTTTGGAGTTGAGTTCTAATTTTATTCCATTGTGGTCTGAGAGAATCAAAGGTAAAACTACAATGTTTCTGAATTTGTACAACTTTGCTTTGTGACCTAAATTGTGGTCTATTTTGGAAAATGTCCCATCCGCTTCTTAGGAAAACGCGTATTCTGATGGTGCTGGGTGAAATATTTGGTAGATGTCTGTTAAATCTAGTTGATCCATGCAGTTGTTTAGATCTGCAGTTTCTCTATTGATTTTTTGCCGAGTTGATCTATCTAGTGCGCATTGTGGTATGTTAAAATCCCAAACAATTAAAGTTTTTGGATCTATGTGAGCTTTGAGGGAAAGTGGTGTTTCTTGGATAAATCTGAGTGCTGTGTTGTTTGGTGAATAGATGTTTAGATATGTAATATCCTCCTGAAAAGAGATCCCTTAATTAGTATATAGCAACCTGCTTTATCTCTTCTCACTAATTTTAATTTGAAGTCTATTTTATCTGATATTAGGATTGCATCTCCAGCCTGTTTATGGGGGCCGTTTGATTGGTAGATTTTGTTCCAGCCTTTCACATTGAAAATGTGTTTGTTTTTATGAGCAAGATGTGACTCCTGAAGGCAGCAGATAGAAGGATCTTGCTTTTTAATCCAACTATATAGTCTATGTCGCTCGATTGGATAGTTAATTAGGACTGCGAGGTATTTGGGAGTTCTTCCCATGTTATCCGTCTTTTGGGGGGCTGTGGCAATTGGTTCTTCCTGAGGTTCTTGGATTCTCAGTTTGGGTGCTGTGTCTTGGCTTTAATTGTGGTCTTGTTGGTTTTCTATTTGTAGGACATCATTAGGTATCTTTTGTAGGGCTGGTTTGGTGGAGAAATATTGTTTGTTTTTCTTTGCTATGGGAGGTTTTTATTTGACCTTTGGTTATGAAGGGGTTTTTAGCTGGGAACAGTATTCTTGGTTGGTAATTATTTGTCTTTAGGGAACGGCATACATCATTCCAGGCACTTGCTTTAATTGTATCTGCTGAGAAATCTGAGATGATTCTAATTAGTTTTCCTTTATAAGTGATTGATCTTTTCTCCTTGACAGCTTTAAGCTTCTTTTCCTTGGTCTGAATTGATACTGTGCAGATTATAATGTGACAGTGGCATGTCCTGTTGTGGTCTGTTCTGTTTGGGGTTCTAAAACCTCCTGATATCTGAATAGGCCTATCTTTTTGCATGTTTGGGAAGTTCTCTGCTAGGATTATAATGTGACAGTGGCATGTCCTGTTGTGGTCTGGTCTGTTTGGGGTTCTAAAACCTCCTGATATCTGAATAGGCCTATCTTTTTGCATGTTTGGGAAGTTCTCTGCTAGGATCTTGAAACAAATTTCCTAGACCATTAACTTCTGTTTCTAGGTGCTGCTCTACACACATTTTCTCAGATTAGGCCTTCTGATGGTGTCTTCCACATGTTGAATAGATATATCATATTTCTTGGATTTGTCTTAGGTAATTGTATGTTCTTTCTCTATAAGACCTAGGCTGTCTTCAATACCCGAGTTTCCATCTACTGCATGGTCTATCCTACTGTCAAGACTTTCTTCTTTGTGTTTTATTTCTTTTCCTTCTAATTGGTCGGCTTTGATGGCTTCAAATTTTTTGTTGGAGCTTTGTTTTAGGTCTTGGATTAACATTTTACTTTCTTAATTTGGTGTTCAGTGCTTATTCTCAAATCACTTAGTTGATTGGTGATGGGTTCCTTGGACTCTCATTCCTTCTGGTGGTCTCCATTAATCATTCCTTTTGTGGTCTCCTAGAATTCTTTCAGCTGTCTGTTTATGGATTCAATGAATGCCTGTATTGATCTTTCTCTATTCTCATCTCACTCTCACAATTCCTGTATTACTCTTTGATTAGCATCCTCGTGTTCATGTAATTCCTGTAGTTCTCTTTGACTGTTCTCAGCCTGCACACACAATTTCTGTATTTCTCTTTGACTGTCCTCAACCTGCTCATGCAATTCCTGTATCAATCTTTGAGTAGCTTCTTCATGCTCACCAGATTCCAGTATTAATTTTTGGTTTGCCTGTCTCTCCCTATCACACTCACACTGAGTTCTTTGCAGGTTTCCAATCTTTTCATTCACCATGTTTACCAGTAGTGTTTGCAGAGATTTTTAGGAACTCTATCCTGGATTATTTATTAACTATTTTGTCAATTGATTATCATGAGTGGGAGTTCAGGTACCTGGACTTACCATTTTTCATGTTTTTTTCCGGCCTCTTCTGCATATTTGGTATGAAAGTAACACCAATCTTGTGCTAGAACACCATTTTAAGGCAAGCATCAACCAAAGTACTGTAGTAACACAGTCAAAAGGCTGCAGATACAATCTAGTTCATCAGATAAAATCTATTCAATATCAAACAACTATCGATTAATGGGCTAAGAACAGCAAAGCAGAATTTGGCAGAAATTATTAGGTTTAAGGAGAAATGTGGGGAAAAATAGGATTAGAGGGATGTGGACAGGTAAAAGGAGAGTGAATTTAACCAAGTCCTAATCTCATAGAGGACAATGGATTGGACAGAATGATAGGACAGAGATAAAAAAAAAAAAAACAAGAAAAAATGAAAAAAAATTAAAAAAGTGAAACACTTAACAAGTATGTATGTTTAAATACGATATTGAGAGAAGAAAAGGATAAGATGTGAGAAAGGCAGGGATAGAAAGGAGACATGAAAACCTAAAAAATATAAATTCTCAAAATCAGTTTCCTTAAAATTATATAGGTATAAATAGGTAATATTGCTATTAAAGAATTTAAGACAAAGAGGTTGTGAATTAAGTAATAAATTTCTCGATTAAGAGTGTACACAATGGTGGATAAAGTCTAATTATCAAAGATGGTTAAATATCTGGGGATTATCAAATAGTAATTAAGTCTTGCAAAAAAAAAGAGAAAAAAAGAAAGGAATAAAAAAAGGACAAAAAAGTCAGCAGTGATAACAAAAAAAGCACACCCACATACACACCTAAAATTAAAATTATGAGAGGAAAAAGATAAATAGAAAATAATTTATAAAAAATTAAAAATGTTATATATTCTTTAATTTTTTCGGGGGTGTGTAGAATGGGAAGATCCTGTATCTCCCTTGTGTCTGTAACCAGTCTCTTGAAGTCTCTGGTCAGCTTGTGGTGTTTGGTTTTCCTGTGGCTTGATTGGTTTTTTAAGTCAGTTTGTTTGAGCAGGCAGAAAAATTCTCTGCAGTCCCCAGGATTTTGTGAACCAGGCTAGTTCAGTGGGAGGGAGATCTGCTTTGAGTATCACAAGAGTGAGATGGCTGTTTCCTTTAGTTTTGAGATGCTGTAATGAGGCTAGGTTCTGGGAGAGGGTTGAGGCTTTTCAGCAAACAGTAGCTTTTAACTGAGGAGATAGCTCCTGAGATTCTCACAGAGCCCAGCCTGGAGCCATTCTCATGGTTTATGTTTACTGAATTTCACTTGATTGTCTAGGCTGCCTTAGGGATGGGCAGACCCTGGGTCTGTTTACCTAGTGAGGAAAGTCAATCCTCCAGGGCTGGGCTTCCATGCCTAGGCTGGTTGACTTTCCCTTGGGTGGAGGTGAGCCTGGCAGGTCAGGTCAGTTTCCTGTGACCTCCTAAATGATTCTTGTTTTCTTCCAATGCCTGAGTTGGAGATAGCTGTTCAAATAGGCCTTTGGCAGGATCAAAGATGGATATCTCTGATGGTGGTGGTGGAGAGGGGATGCCTTCCCTCCTGTGCTCCCTGGGAAAGAGTGAGGATGTCAGGGTTCTACTACCACCAGAGTATTGGTCCTTGGAACGTCTCTGGTCTGTGATCTACAAGATGAAGATATCTGCTCCTTGTAATTTCTTATTGGTGTTGAGCGGAATCTGCTTGCCCACTGTGTCTGGCTCCTTTGACCCATAACTCTCTGTGTTGTAGGTATGGTGGCTATAACCACTGGCCCTGCTGCCATAGCCGCCACAACCGTGGCTGCCAGCACATGCTTAGATCTGTCTCCTTGACTGGATTTTCCCTCTCTGGTGAAACTCTCTGTACTGTGATGGCACACTTGGTGTGATTCTGTAGTCTAGGACTATTTACTTGAACACTAAACTTGCTTTCTATGCCAGAGCTTGTTTAGTCTCCAGCTTCTCATCTGCCATCTTCCTCTGAACACATTTTTTGCTTCTTATTGAAGTATATCTGATATTTTAAAGTAGATTTGTCCAAATATAATATTAATTTAATCAATCTTTATATTAGGATAATGTTGATCAGATTTATTTCCAGTAAATCTTATCCCTTATAATAAATGAGAGCATGCTGTGTCAGTCTCCTATTAATATGACAAAATACTTTATATAATTAACTTAAAAGGAGGAAAGATTAATATTGGCTTCTGATTTTATACATTTCAATTTACATTTCTTATCCTCATTGTTTTGGGTTGGTGGTGGTACAATACCTGATATCTGGAACATGTGATGTAGTATGTGTATTTATGGAAGCCGTGAAGTAAAGAAGAGGAGGTATAGGATTGGGAAAGGGAGAAAGAGTAGGAGGGGAAGAAGGAGAGGGAGAAAGAAAAGTAGAAGGAGACAGAGAAGTAAAAGAAGGAAGAGGAAGAAATGACTTTGATCTTAACACCATCTTTGATCACAAGTTCTTAGTGACCTAATCACTACGACTATACCCACTTGAAAGGGTTCATCTCTTTATGGCAACATAGTGAAATCTAATTATTAATCCCAATCCTTTATGATTTCAGATTTAATTTCTAGAGTGGGGGGGGGTAGATCTTTCTATACAATTGCAATAACATCTATTCCTAAATATTAGAGATGCTATTTGGCATAGAGGTGGTTTGGTTATACCATTGCTGAAGAGATGAATGAAATATTTTGAGTGCAAATACATTTTATTTAACAGATAAGGAAGCATCAAGAGGTTTCACTTTGTGACCTTCCAAAATGACTATTTCATATAACTCATAATGAATTCTTTTTGAATTTTTCATAATGTTATGGCATTTCCATTCAAGTATTTGTCATCTATAGTAAGGTTCTTTCTTTCGAGTTGAAGGAAAAATAAATACTATCACAATCTTTTGATTATTCTATAGTGAGTAGGTATAATATTAATTTCCTACCATTGAAAAATAAGTTATCTTCAAGTCTATAGTAATAATTGGATAAGTGATGGAATATCTTGTTTTAGTTATCTTATAATGAGATTGATTCAATTTCTAAAAATCACTGTTAACATAAAATACATAAAATTCAGTGTTTCTCTGAAATGACTTGGTAATCAAACCTCAGAAATACATGACCATTAACTAAGATTTTTATATACTCAAAAAATGTATGGGGCTGGGAAGGTGGCTCAGTGGTAGAGCGCTTGCCTTGTATGCATAAGGCCCTCGGTTTGATTCCTCAGCACCACATAAGCAAAAATAAAAAAGCTGGAAGTGGCACTGTGGCTCAAATGTTAGAGCACTAGACTTGAGCTGAAGAGCTGAGGAACAGCACCCAGACACAGCGTTCAGGCCCCATGACCAGACACCCTCCCCCCAAAAAATGTATGAATCTACATTTTTATGTCAAAAAAGTTAATGTTTAATAGAAGAGCAAATCATGTGACCACAGTAGATAATATTTACTTTAATGAAAAATTGCCTGACAGAGCATTCAGCCTGACAGAGCCTATTGCTTTTAGCTTACATGAAAATTTGATTAACAATCCCTTTTTTGCTTTTGAATAATAGATTATTTCAATTTGTCCAAAGATTCTGTCATTTAAACCTTTGAGTTTATAATTTTTCATAAAAATGAAAACTACTTTTCACATTGCAGGTTCAAGTTTAATAACTAAATAAATATTTAAGTGTTAATTTGTTAAATTGAGCCTCTAGAATTCAAATAATATGACATTTATTTTATTCTTAGATATATTAATCCTGTGCTAAATATGAGTGTCTCAAGCATGTAATCCTCACTACTCAGTAAGCGGGGGTGCAAAGCCAGCCTTGGCAAGAAAGTTTGTGAGACACATCTCAATTAAACACACACTCACACACACACACACACACACACACACACACACACACCGCACACAAAGCCAGAAGTGGAATTGTGGCTCAAACGATAGAGCAACATACTTGAGGGAAAAAAAAAACAATAACAAAAGGATAGGTCTTGAATTAAAATCACAAGAAAAACATACACACACACATACAATATTAAGTCTAAATGTTTATTTTGGTTTGAAGAAATAAACAATATCATGAAAAGTAATATTTGTTACATATTTTGCAACGTTGTGAAGTTTTTAGTACAATTTGTCTTAAGATACAACATAGGTTATTAAAATTAATACTAATTTAGTTAATATTTATAACTACTCATAACACCTTGGAGTACAACATTGGCATTTTTTCCATAGCCATAATAGATATTCTGAGTAAAAGAAAGAGAGGAAGATTGGAAGAAAAAAGAAAGAAACAAAGAAAGATAGAAAGAAAGGAAGGAGAGAAAGAAAGAGAGAGGAAGGGATGGAGGGAAGGAAGGAAGGAAGGAAGGAAGGAAGGAAGGAAGGAAGGAAGGAAGGAAGGAAGGAAGGAAGGAAGGAAGGAAAGAAGGAAGGAAGGAAGGAATGAAGGAAGGAAGGAAGGAAGGAAGGAAGGAGGGAAGGAAGGAAGGAAGGGAAGGAGGGAGGGAAAACGGAAGGGACAAAACCATTTAATTTATAAAATACGTTTAGCCCAACAAAAACTTCATGTAATGAATCCTTTAGTAAAGTCAAGTTTGCAATTTTGACTTCTTTGCATGTTCTCCATGCATGAATGAAACCAACAAATGAACTATCATAAATACCCTGCTGAATCAGTTTGCATCTGTAGCAATATGTATGCAAATCTTATTCTCATTTTCTATACATCATCCAATAAATATTTGCAAACATTTTACACTTCGATATAAATATTCTAAAAATTGATTAAACCAAAGGATGTCAATATATTATATAATGTGAATACAAGGTTTTATCCTGCTATTAATATTACAGTCTTAATGTTATATTAATTATCAAAATTTTATTATGTATTTTATCAGAGAAATTAGCATGTTCTGATTTTGGTGTCTGTGTGAGTCCTAATAGCAGGAAGTAATTAAAATCAAAGGAGATCTGTATTTTTTGGCTCAAATGAATATTTCTGAAAGCAATTATTTCATCAGAGATTGTTCAAATACATCAGAAGGTCCTTAAAAAGGCTGTGACACATTTACATGATTACTTATGATGTGATTCAAGAGCCACTAAACAATCATATTTCACTTTGCTCTCACTATAATTATTCCCATTGTAAGAAGAATCATTCGCATAAGTCACATGATATAAGATTGTCCTTAAGTTATTATCTTCTATGAAATAATATCCAAATGATACTCTACATTGAGTTAAAGCAAAAGTTGCAAAGTGTATTGGACTATGTAACTCCTTCCAGATACACATGTTGAAATTCTATTCCCCCTTCTGGTTATATTAGCATCAACTTTTCAGAGATGACACTACAATAATGATCCTGATGAAAGAAGCCCAATATAATTATTCTGCCATGTGAAAGTCCAGCAATTAGATTATAATGAACCAGAAAGTGGACCCCCATAAGATAAGAATTTGTTTGAACAACCATTTTTATAATCAATATTCAAGCTTCTAGCATATAGGTAATTATACTCCTGTTGTTTTTAAGCCACTTACTTTGAAGTATTCTCTTATAAAAGCCCAATGGCTGACAGAAGGCAAAGTAATTTTTAGTTAATATCACAAATGCTGATAAAAAAAAGATTCATAAAATTTTATTATTTGAATTTTATTCTCCAAGTCTACAGGTTAAAAATATTTTTAAATGGGAATTGAATTGATGTTCAACTCTATTCAACTGTCATAATTAATTTTTGAATATTTTTATTATCTTTAAGTAGTTGTACATTCACTGAAACAGTTTATGGATACAGTGCATCTTGATCACTGTCACCTCTTTCAACATTCTAATCCACCCCTCCCAACCAACCCCAATCCTTATGTATCTCAATATTAGGATATGGAATTACTTGCCATTTAACAAACCAATTTATGTGTACAATGCATCTGGAATTGTGTTACCACTTCAACATCTCCCATTTCACACTACCCTTTCCTTTGTATATTTCAATTCTGGGAAGTATACAATGGATTCTTGCCTGTATTCTATCCTTTTAAACTTCAATTTCCTGCCCTTCCCATAATGCCCCCTACTGTCCTCTCTTGCAGTACATATTTACTGGTAATTATTTTGTTGAGCTGTGACTTAGTCTTTTAAGAGAATTATGGAATTTTCACTCTCCATGGACTATGACACTTCAGATAATTCATTTGCATACCATCCAGTGTGTTTACTTTTACATTTATAGGCAGCTTCTATCTACCACAAATGAGGAAAATCATACAAGCTAAGTTTCTCTTAGTGGGCTTTATTTCACTTAATATTATTAATAATTGTTTCATTTTCCTTAAAGATGGTACAATATTATTCTTTCGGATGGATGAACAGAATTTCATTATGCATGCATATATATGTGTTTATATACATGTATATATGTATGCATATATATAAACACATATATACACACATATCCACTTGTAAATGGGGATCAATAACAATATTAGATATATATAATATATATATACATATATAATTCTTGATCTCTTTTTACAATGAGAGGCATCTGGGCTGCTCCCTTATGTTGGCTAGAGAAAATAATGCAACAATCACCATGATTTTGATGGTAGCTTCAGTTTGGCCTTTTTTCTGCTCCATTGTATAAATGCCCGTAAGTGGAATTGCTGGATCATAGGTAGCTCTCTATTCAGTTCTCTGAGCAATTTCCATAGTGTTTTCCATAGGGGTTGAACAAGATTACATTCCCAACAACAGGTTAATAGAGTTTCCTTTGGGCCACATCTATCAATAACTGTGATTGTTGATTTTTTCATAATGACATTGTAAAAGGGGTTAGATGAATCTCAGTGTTGTTTGGATTTGCCTTTCTTTTATGGAGAGAGATGTGTCTATTTGTCATTCTTACTTCTTCCTCTAAGAAGTTATCTTTAAGCATTTATCCCATATATTAATTGAGTTCTTGTTTATTTGAGGGTTTATTTTTGTTGGGTTTAACTTTTTGATCTCTAAATATGGGTTAATTATGAAACCAATTGTCTGATGCTTGGCTAGTAAAAATCTTCTTCCATTCTGTTCTCTTTCTATATAGCCTGCTAACTTTTTCCTTTGCCATGAAGAACCTCTTCAGTATGATGCAATTCTATTCACACAGAAAGAATGATATTACACCATTCATAAGGAAATGGAAACATTTGGACCAAACTTATATTAAGTGAAGGAAGACAGACTCAAAGAATTATAAGTTGCCTGATTTTCCTCATTTGCTGTATTACAATATGTCTCTAACTCTAAAAGTAAAAACACTTGGATGGTAAAAGAGAAAACATTACACTTACACATGATAAATTATAAGGGACTCTAAACATTTATACAGTGAGGTAAAAGAAGGATGTCCTTTGGAGAAGATCACCAAGGCTAAATAGCTATATGAATGTCATCATATAAAATAATGTTCATTAAAATAATCTCCAAGAAATGACAATGAGAGTTTTTTTTTATTATTTTGCTTTTTCCTTCTGTGTTCTGATGCTATATTTTTATATTTCTGCACCTTTTGTCTCATATGTAAGTTTGGAAAGCGCAAGGGTGAACACAGAAATGGTGAGACTCAGGGTTAAAAAAATACAGCAGTGCTACTCAATAGACACTACATTGTAAATGAACTATACAACTTATGGGGGAGGGAGGTTGAAAGGGAAAAACTGGGAGGATATGAGGGAAGAAGTGAGACTTTTCAAAAAGAAATGTGTTCATTATTTGACTTATGTAATGATAACACTTCTGTACATGACCTTTACAAATTAAAAATGGACCTCATAAACAGGTCAGAGTAGGTATACTAATATTAGATAAAATATGCTTTAAATTGAAAGTGGTATGAAAGTAAAAAGAGACAAAGATCGATATTAAATATTCATAAAGAAAACTCTCCATTAGAGGTATATAACAATTTTAATTATCAATACCATGAATCCTAGAGCTCCCAAATTCATCAGACAAATACTACTTACCCTAAAAACATGCATACATCCAAATACATTGTTTGTTGCTTCAACACATCATTCTTACCTCCTGACAGGCCACCCAGGTAAAAACTTAGCAAAAAACTTCAGAGCTAAATAACTGCATTGACAAGCTGTACCTAACAGATATCTACAGACTACTTCACCTAACAGCTTCACAATACATATTCCTCTCAGCAGCCCATGGAACATTTTCCAAAATAGATCATATCTTAGATCACAAGGAAAAATCTTGGAAAATTCAAAAATAAAAATGAAATTACTCTTCGTATCTTCTCAAACCATATGGGACCAAATTAGATCTTGGCATCAAGAGGCATCACAGAAAATTTTGAAACTCACAGACTGAATAACACATTGCTAAATCATTATTGAGTCACTGAAGAGATATGGAGGGAAGTTGCAACGTTTATGGAATTCAGTGGAAGTGAACATACAAAATACAACCACCTCTGGGACACAACAACACAGGCAATAATCAGAGGAAAATTAATGTCTTTGAGGATGTATATCAACAAATTAGAACAATCTTGAATCATCACAAAGTATAAACAAACATAAAAAAAGAGTTTTCTGTTCCCATATCTCATAGTTTGTTTGCATATGTATATCTTGTGATACAAATATAATTGTTTTTTATCATAAAGTTAATTCAGGGATTAAGGTGTGATAACATAATTTTGCTTTCTATTTAATAATGCTTTTTATATTAATATGAAAGTTGTAAGTAATGCAATTCAAGTCCTAGTTAAATTTAAAGGCTTAGATTTAAGGTTAAATTTTCAAAATGCCTAATATTCCATTTTGGCAACCAAAATGAAAAACAGGTATGTTTTATCCTCAAGAATATCATTATTTCATATATAAAAAATAAAGTATATGTAATTTTAATTCAGTGGAAATAAGGAATCAAATACTTATGCAATGCATCAATTCCATAGATTATGAAATTTATTGATAAAATTAATAAAACTTGTTTTAAGTAGATTACTTAAGACATGAAACAAGTGATAATTTTCTTTTCTAGGTGAAGTTGATATAGAAATTAGAGTTTTGTGTGCTTGATATCTGTCAATTTACACACATGATTGGCTCATCTCTATGTTATTTGAAGATAACTGAGAACAAGACTAGAATAAAAAAATCACGCAAATGCTTAGTTGTATTTTGTGACTAAATATCTCTTTATTTTATTTGAAAAATCTGGTAAATTTATTTAAGTCAGATCAACAATAATGAGAAATAAACAGCTCCTAGCTCCTTAAAAGACAATAAGAAAAAAAGGAAACAACAGGAAAAAAAATGAACCTCATTTTGCACGTGGTCTTTGTATATTTTATTGCTTTATAATTGTGGATTATGTGACTATCCCATGAATTTGGGCTCAAATCATAAGAGCTATTGGAAGAAAATTTCAAAATGTAGAGCAGCTAACACAGATGTGCAGTTGTTTGTAGGTTTCACTACAGTCGCAGCTGGACAACAACTGTACAAAGGAAATAATTCTACTGTTTTGCAGGCAAGAATGTGATGAAAAGCATACTTTTATCTTATTAGATGAAATAAGAAGACCACACTTTAAAAGCTGACTAAATGATCAGCCTTTTGAATAACAGTGCCATTTTTGGGGGGTCCAGTTGTGGGGCCCGAGCTCTGGGCCTGGGCGCTGTCCCTCAGCTCTTCAGCTCAAGGCTAGTGTTCTACCAGTTGAGCCATAGTGCCAATTCCGGCTTTTTTTCTTTTTGCTTTTGTGGTGCTGAGGAATCGAACCCAGGGCCTCATGCTTGCAAGGCAGGCACTCTACAACTGAGACCCCTTCCCAGCCCCAACAGTGCCATTTTTAAGGCACTCTAGATAATTCAAGTCCTGCATCCCTCCACAAACTTTAATGCCATTCACAAATCATTGCTGAAGGGAATTTCCAGTTTTATTTGATATTTCAAATTGCTTAGGAGTAACAGAAACAATAATTCAAGTTGTTGAGAAAATTTACTTTAGAATAAGCAAACAAAGCAGATTCAATTCCATAGCATAACCTTTATGAAAAATGAATTAAGGAATATAGAATGTCCTTTGTAATTTAATATTCGACTTTAGGGCAAAATGTCAGAAACAGACTCTGCAAGAAGGAAACAGGAGTCTTTGTTAAGATATATTAAAGATTACCTACAGACAGGTAATTTTACCTACATTTTCTATTATATTATAACTTATTTTTGTCTGCTAATCAGACAGACTCAAAAATATTTTTAATTATGATATGAAAAATGCATCATCATAAATAAATGAAATCAGGGAGTAGATGGCTCAAGAGCTGGTTGGTTCTGTGAAGTCTTTTCATTATTTTGAATTATCTGGTGTTTTTGTATTGTGGAATTATGAATATATTTTATGTCTGGGCAGGAAGATTGATTATTAGATCATTGTCTGATACCCAATGTCAGGAACCTAACCTGAGTGAAAGTGGTAAATGTGTGTGTGTGTGTTTGTGTGTGTGTGTGTGCCTGCCAGTCTGTATTTAGAAGGAAGTGTCTTGTTTCTCTCAGGGTATATACTTAATTATATTAGTTTTACTACATTAATGACAGCAGATAAAAGTAAATAACATTATTGAGACACATGTTTATATTCTTTTGATTGCATTAACAAACTAAAAATTTATGTTTGGGGTATGAGTTTTGTAGAAGGTCAGCTGAAAGTATAAACATTTGGTATCTTGAGAAAGATATCAATGATGACCATTTCAGTATAGAACAATTTTGAACAACACTTGCAAGGATATGTAATCCCATATGAAAATGAAACATTTATTGATTTTCCATAGCTACACTATTTTGAAATTTGTAGGAAAAGAAATTATATTATGGAAACATAAAAGTAATGTAATTATTTATTGCATACAGTTTTACATTTTAGTTTCGTCAAGTCAAAATACCATTTAGTTCTACTGTATAGGAAAGAAAACTCTAAATATTATAGTTTGTGTGATAATTCATATTGGGAAGCTTTGTTTGTATCAATGTTTATTTCTTTTGTTTCTGCTTTCCTATTCATAATTCTGTTTCTCATAGTAGTTTTCTAAGGACTTTTTCTTTCTTCCATTTTTGGGCTTGAACATAACTCATGCTCAGTTTGCTAACAGTAGTCAGTCTACCATTTGAACCATGCCACACCCCAGTAATTTTTGTAGTTAATTGGAGATATAACCTCATGAACTTTCCTACCAGACAGAAAACCATTATCCCCCAAATCTCATCCTTCTTAATCACTAGCATTATAGAGATGAGTTATGGACCCCAACAGTCAATGACTTTTCATGTCTTATAGAATACACATGTTTGATAATAATTGTAATAATAAACTACCACAGCTTGAGTGCATTAACACTGTAAATGCGTTTCCTCAGAGTTGGTGGAACTAAAACTCCAAGATCGGAGCTTGCTTCTTCTGAGTCCTCTTTCCTTGGCATATTCAAGACCTTCTGCTTCTCTTGGAGGAGACTTCAACTTAAATGCTACCATTGAGATTCTGTTTCCATATGCAGTCCCTTTCTAAGACAATAGGTTTTTTATCTTTAGTATGATTTCAGTGGGACAATATCCAACACATAGCATATTACTTAATGGATGAAAGAAAATCTCTATTAGGAAATAATTTGTTTTTGGCATGGAAGTTCTGGTTATACTTTTTAAAAATAGCAAAAAAGTAAAGGCTTTATTAGAGCTTGTTAAAAGAGCATGAAATCTTTACCTTAGATATACCAAATTCTTACCCTGGCACACAATTAAATTTCTAGGGGAACTGGAAGATTGAACCCAAAACCCTTTACTTTTGAAACAGCATCTCTACTACTACCATATCTGAAGATTATAATTGGATTTCTTATTTTGAGGCAGTATCACTATGCCTGGGCATGCTTGGACTGTGGTCCTCCTAACACAAACATAAAACATTGCACCCAGCAAATGGTTAGAGTATCTGAAATTTCCTTTTGTGTTTGGGCTTGCCTGAGATGGAATTCTCTAATCTCTGGTTTCCAAGTAGGTAATATTATAGGTTTGAGCAACTTTATCCAGTAAAATATACAATTTCAAAATATCTTGATATTGCCTATATTTGTGCTTAATATATATAGCTAACCATAATTTTCTCCCTCTTTTGTACTCTGATTTGAAAACATTGACCTTCTTGACATACATGGCTTAGATTTGGTTGGAATCCCATCACAATAAAAAATATCCCCCAAAAGTTTATGTCAAAAATCATGGAAAAGAAGACTTCAAGTTGGAAAAAAACACTGATCCTTAAGTTATAAATGCAGTATATTTATAGTGTTCCTCAATGCTTGCTTAAGTATGAGGAGGAAGGAAGAAATGTGAAAGATGTCAGGTCTCTGTAGAAATTCTGTAGTTGTCCCTTCCTGTTATCTTCCTTCATTAAAGCTTGCTCTATTAAAACGCTCTGGGTGTATATTGGTTAGACTGATTGGTAATTTCTCCAGGAAATGAAGCTGATTTTAGATGTCTGATGGTGTGGTAAATAAATGAATGATCAGAATGAACACAAATATTGCCACAGAATGAGCTGACCAGCTTTAATTGCTGAACAGCAAAACAAAGCAAAGTTTCAATTCTGATGATCCACATTGGAACACATATATAGATACTTATACATATACTTATAAATATACATATACATACATACTTGAACAATTAAATATCCAGTAGAGTATAGAAAAGTTGGTGTGACAAGTATTAAACTATATCAAACTGTTTGCAGGAAATGTACATTAAAATAGAAATAGTTTAGCATAGATTTTGCATAGATTTTGTAAAGAATGAAAATTCTTCATTATATACTTTACAAATATCCTTAGTATGTTTTAAGTTTTTTTTTATTGTGAAAATACCATACAGAGGGGTTACAATTACATAGGCAAGGAAATGAGTACATTTCTTTTTTTTTGGGGGGGTGGGGGGGTCCAGTCGTTGGGCCTGAACTCTGGGCCTGGGTGCTGTCCCTCAGCTCTTCAGCTCAAGGCTAGCGCTCTACCACTTGAGCCAAAGCTCCATTTCTGGCTTTTTCCTTTTTGTTTATGTGGTGCTGAGGAATCGAACCCAGGGCCTCATGCATGCAAGGCAAGCGCTTTACCTCTGAGCCACCTTCCCAGCCCCATGATGAATACATTTCTTATCAAGCATTGTTACCTACTCCTTTGTTTCCCCTTACCATCCTTGTCCATCTTCCACTCACGAACCTCCCCCAAAACCCAAGCCAAAATTGTTAAGTTCGTTTTTCTAGATAACATCTTGTTCCTCTCATTGATGCAGTAGGTCCACTTATATCCCTATTTAAACAATTTGGTTTTTCCCTTCCCCTCCACAAATTATACCAACATCAAATACAGTGAAAACAGGGGTAATTTTTATATTGCAGTAACAGCACCTATATAATGCTGAAAATTGGAATTACACAAAATATGCAACATGGCTAGGCACTGGTAGTTCAAGGATGTAATCTGAGCTAGTTAAGAGGCTGAGATCTGAATATCATAGTTCAAAGCCAATCTGAGTAAAAGTTCATTAGATTCTTATCTCCAATTAATCACCAGGGCAAATAGAATTCCAGTTCAGATTGTATGTCGAGCACTGGCCTAGAACACGAAAACACCATCCATGCCCTGAGTTTAAGCCCTGGGATCAACAGAAACTAGAACATAAAATAAAACATTAAGTTAGATATGTTATAATGAAGGACAATTTAATATACTCTACATTGTTAGAAAGACGAGACTTGTGTTAGCTTTATAACCTACCATAATAAGTGATATTGTCCATTTATTAAACAAAATTTTACTCAGATTTACAAGTTTGAAGGTTTCAGTGTATGTTTAGTTGGTTTTATTGCTTTGGGGCATGTGACAAGACAATATCAAGGCGGGGAGTATGTCAAAGAGAAAAGTTTTGACTTAGAATGATTAAAAGGTGAAAGAAGAAAGTAGATGAGAGTCTTTGTTCTCATAGATTTCACACTGAAGAACTTAATCTCCAGAAGAACTGTTCAGGTACTCTCCAGCATCTGGGAAGAAATAGAAAGTCATTTTTCTTTAACACATAGGTCTTTCTGGGGCATTCTAAATTCAAATGGCAACATCTTCACCAATGGTAATGACATGTCCAGGGATGGAAGCAACTAGATATTTCTATAAATTCTAATTAGATCTCAGGGGACTAAATATTTTATGGAATTCCTATTAAAATATTTTCTTGCAGACGGAGTGGGTCTTTATACTACAAATGTGTATATCTGTGTGTATGTGTGTGTTTGAAAAAAAACTAATATAACAATGTAGCAGATAAAAGTATTTCATATGGCCTGTCATTTTTCTTCTCAATCCATGAAAGTCTGCCACAATTCCCAATCAAATCCTATCCAAGATTCAAACATTAAAGCTGTCCCAAATGTTTTACCTGCCAACCTTAATACATCCACCCTGTTTAAGGTGGCCATGGTATAGGAAAACGTTTAGTCTTCCAATTACGTTGTCACCAAAGAAACAACATACAATATTTCTTTTAAAAATACCTAGATTGTAGAATACTTTAGCCAGAAAATTGAAGGAATAAACTTTATGGGATTTAATTTAAATATTACTCACTTAGATGAATGTCCTATATCCACAACTCAGAGCTCTATTAAACTACATAATTGCAAAACTCGTCTATTACCACTTGTTGAATTTCTTTTTAAAGTGTTTTTTAAATGACAAGGATGAAGAAATTTAAATGGGTTAATATTACCCAGTATTACTTTAATTTTTGATTAATAGTTAAAACAAACTGACAGACTATTAGTCCATCAAGATTTACAGAGTAAGTTTTGGCTTATATTTTCATTTGTTCCTCTTTTTTGGGGTGTGATATAATTTGTTTTTTCAAAAAGGCAATTTGGTCTTCACCATTACCCACAAAATTTATGCTGTCATAGAATCAGAGAGTTTTTGTGATTAATTTAAGACAATAGTAGGCTCATTTTATGCCAACACAAAATATAAAATCCAATGACATTTTCACTGAACAAACACTCATAAAAAATCATGAAATAATAAAGTAAAACTCCATGCCAATTTTTTTTGTCAGTCATGGGGCTTGAACTCTGGCCCTGGGCACTTTCGCTCAGCTCTTCAGCTCAAGGCTAGCACTGTACCACTTGAGCCACAGTGCCTTTTCTGGTTTTTAGGACGTTTATTGGAGATAAGAGTCTCACAGACTTTTCTGTCCATATAACTTTCAACCACTATCCTCAGATCTCAGAGTCCTGAGTAGATAGGATTACAGGCATGAGCCACCAAAGCCCAGATCCAAGTCAATTTTAAAAAAGCAAGCTTATTGAAAATTCTGGCTTTTTCCAATAAACAATCTTATTTTTCAGCATTAATTTATAACTATGAGTTATTTTTAGATGGAACTGGGATTTTTAATAGATTCAAATGTAATTTTTACTATTACTAAATATCTCACAAAATCCACTGTCATTAATTTTGCACAAAGTCAATTATTGCATACTATCTTACACAGTATTATTACATTCTATATTGAATATAGGGTGAAGTGAAAATAGTTTGGACAATTTCATTTAAATTATTAGGTGCTATTTTAATATTATAAATTCACAACTGTGTTTTTAAACTACGGGAAAAAAGATTTTAGTCTTAAAATCTAATATGAATGTGCAGTGTGTCCCAATTAAACCAAAAATTCTGAGTTCATACAGGCAAAATTATTTTCTTTTCACCAAAGACTTTGAAGTAATATCATTGGAAATAGTGAGGCAAAAGGAGGAAGAATTCAACTCACATCCAACAATGTCTCTGTTATTTTGCTACTCCTCCACTAAGACATGCCCATTGCCAGTTGTCATAAAAATTCAAGTGTCTCTCTTAGAATTCTATTTGAAAAAGTTCTAAATCACTGATTCTATTTGTACTTTCTCTTATATGAAACAAAATAAACACAAATAAACACAAAACAATTGAAATAAAATGCACACATATGTTGCAGTCACCACAGCTGGAAAATAAACCAAGAAAGTGGAACTCCCCCAGGAACTAAAACATGTTATGTACAGTTTTTTTTAAGTACAAAAACCTCAAATACATGTTAATTTGAGTAGAGCTATAAGGATAACTGTCTCTCAGAAATAAGGTTCGGTTAATTTGTAATTAAATTCATCTGGGTGAACCTAATACAGCAAATCCCTTGAACGGATCAAATTGTTGAAAACAAATGTAACTGTATATGAAGTAAGATCTGCACATATTTAAAAGAAAAAATGCTACAGTATTAAATCACAAAAATCATGACATACTTAAAATATTCATAAATGCAATAATAAGTCCAATAGTATCCATACTGAGAACTAAATACCACTGATTTAACAAGGACAAAATATTCAAGTAATAGAATCTGAGCAGTTTACATGAGTTTACCTAATTTAAAACTACTCTAAATTACACTGTTTGTAGAAGACTGAACATGGGTTATCTAAAAGAAAACATCAGCACATTATATAAATGAAATTAAAAATCTCATTAAAAGAGAGAATAGTAGCTTCTGGAAAATACAATTTTAACAAATGGTGTTCAAAATATTTCTAGTTCTGTCAAAATTGCATACCTATTTAGTGAGATCGAGAAAAGACTCAAGATACTCTAGCTGATTTGAAAGTTTGGCAAAGTAGCAGGATACAACTATAACATTATTATGGATGTTGGCTCTGGCATGGAATTCATTTACTCTTTGATCTGACAAATGAATATATGAAAGAACAGAACTTCTCCAACTAGATATCAAGACCTAACTAAACATATAATCAGAAAAGTCATCATGCAGGCCATATTGCAAGCTGGATAAAAAAAAAATCAGTCATACTGATTCTGTATTTATTGTAAATGTTGATTTTTTCACGAATTATTTCCTTTAGCTTGCATTTTTAAAACATTGTGTTAAGTGTATACTGTTAACTAATTTTGGATTCTTTCTTCAATTTAGTTCTGAGTATAATGTCTCACTTGCATTTATGAATATTTTAAGTATGTCATGATTTTTGTGATTTAATACTGTAGCATTTTTTCTTTTAAATATGTGCAGATCTTACTTCATATACAGTTACATTTGTTTTCAACAATTTGATCCGTTCAAGGGATTTGCTGTATTAGGTTCACCCAGATGAATTTAATTACAAATTAACCGAACCTTATTTCTGAGAGACAGTTATCCTTATAGCTCTACTCAAATTAACATGTATTTGAGGTTTTTGTACTTAAAAAAAACTGTACATAACATGTTTTAGTTCCTGGGGGAGTTCCACTTTCTTGGTTGAAATGAAGTTGATTACAAAACAAATGCTCATAATCACTGTTTATAATACACAGAATCTCATTAACTTGACACCAGTAAGCATAGGTTAACATTTTGATATCATGGTCTCATGACTAATGAGGCCAATCTGCATGAGTATACTTGTACCTAGTTTCCTCAGCCTAAATTTAGCCACTTTTAAAAAGTGTAACCCTTATCAGAGATTAAACCTGAGTGTAAAGCCTAAGGAAAATGATAAGGTAAGAATTTAGCTTTTCTGCATTCACTGTATTTGATGTCGGTATAATTTGTGGAGGGGAAGGGGAAAAACAAATCATTTAAATATGGATACAGGTGGACCCATTGCAACAATGAGATGTACAAGTCATTATGTCGAAAACAAACTTTACAGCTTTGGTGTAGGGGGGCAGGTGGGAGCAGGGAGGATTGGGCTGGGGGGCCGAGCGGAGAATGGGAAGGGATGGGAAGGGGAAACAAAGTAGGAGGCTACAATGCTTGATAAGAAATGTACTCATTATCTTGCCCATGTAATTGTAAACCCTCTGTACATATTTTCACAATAAAAAATAATTTAAAAAATAATTTAGCTTTTCTGTATATAAAGTAAACAAAATGAAGCATGAAGTAAATCACTGGTTTAAAGTCCAACTATTTCTCCAAAACATTCTAATCATTTCCTTACAATGTGTATTCTTCTCAAGAAGGGAATGGGTAATGTGAGAAGAGGACTAATCAAGAATTGTCTTCAAATATACATAATTTGGATTTACCACTTTATTTCACTATAAGCATTTTTGATTTTTAAAAACCTGTTTGAATAATTGATTTCCAGATCAGATATAATATATCCTAGTTGCATACACCAAACTACATTCTGAAAATGGCTTATAGTAATTAAGTAAGAAAACATATTAAATAAATAGCAAAAGTATATACCAATAGAGATAATATTTTGAAGAATACATTGAAAATATTCTAATATAATAATTACGTTGACTGAACAATTTCAAATTTACAGTAATTAACTAGAATACTTTAATTCTAATTGGACAAGATTGTCTTTCTAAAGGAGCAAAATATATTTCTCCTTTTACTTCGTCAAGTAATTAACTGAAAAAAGATATTAACATATGAATCTATAACAACTGGAATGAATTTTTGTCTTTTTATTAGAAATTTTAATTTTACAATGTATTTTTAATTGTGTTATACACATATGTCCACTTAGTGTAGCTTGTTAAATTTTATTCCTTTTATTAATTTCATTACCCTATTTTTATACTTAAATTTATTATGTGATGATACTAAGCTATAAAGTATTTGAACATATTTACTCCAAACTATTTCTCTTCATCTCCTCATTCACTATATTCCGAACTGAATAAGTTACATCTTTTTTGTGTGTGAAAATACTGTACAAAAGGGTTACAATTACATGGCCGAGATAATGAGTACATATCTTTTTTGGGGGGAGCCTGTACGGTCGGGGGACCTGAACTCTGGGCCTGGGTGCTGTTCCTCAGCTCTTCAGTTCAAGGCTAACGCTCTACCACCTGAGCCCCAGCCCCATTTCCAGCTTTTTTTCTTTTTGCTTATGTGGTGCTGAGGAATTGAACCCAGGGCCTCATGTATGCAAGGCAAGTGCTCTACCTCTGAGCCACCATCCCAGCACCAATGAGTACATTTTTTTAATGTGATATATTTTTTGTTGTGTTGTGAAAATACTGTACAGAGGGGTGAAAATTACATGGGCAAGATAATGAGTACATTTTTTATCAAGCTTTGTAGCCTCCTCATTTATTTCCCCTTTACATTCCTTCCCATCCTTCCTTCGCCTCCTCCCACAATACTCCCTGGTCCCCCTCCCCCTGCAACAAAGTTGTAAAGGTTCGTTTCCGACATAATGACTTGTACATCTCATTGTTGCAATGGGTCTAACTTGTATCCATATTTAAACGATTTGTTTTTCCCCTTCCCCTCCACAAATTATACTGACATCAAATACAGTGAAAGCAGGGGTTATACTGTGGGAGAGGGACATCAATGTGTTAGAAACAATCGCATGAAAGAAAAGAAAACATTTCAATACATATCTTAGGGTTCATTTCCCTAACATCAAATTATCTGAACTTTTCTTCTTGACTCAGACATATACTAGATATTGCATATAATGGAAACCATGGGACCTATGTTTCTTTGGGCGTGGCTTAGTTCACTTAATATAATTTTTTCCAAGCCTTTTCATTTCCTAACAAATTGGGCAATGTTATTCTTTCTGATAGAGGCATAGAATTCCATTGTGTATACATACCACATTTTCTTGATCCATTCATTTACTGAGGGGCATCTGGGTTGGTTCCATATCTTAGCTATGGTAAATAATGCTGCAATAAACATAGTTGTGCTGGTAGCTTTAGTGTGGTATTGTTTCTAAACATTTGGGTAAATGCCCAAAAGTGGGATTGCTGGATCATAGGGGAGCTCTATGTGGAGTCTTCTGAGGAATCTCCATACTGCTTTCCAAAGTGGTTGAACAAGTTTAAACTCCCACCAACAATGCAGTAAGGTTCCCTTCTGCCCACATCCACTCCAGCATCTGTTGTTTAATTAGAGTTCTTGAATTTATCCATTCTAACTGGAGTGAGCTGGTATCCCAATGGTGTTTAGATTTGCATTACTTTTATGCTAGGGAGGTTGAGAATTTCTTCATGTGTCTATTGGCCACCCTTCTTTCCCCTTCAGAGAAGTTTCTCCTTAAGTCTCTAGCCCACTTATTTACTGGGCAGTTGTTTCTTTGAAGATTTGTTGTTGGGGGATTTAATTTTTTGAATTCCAGGTATAATTTAGATATGAAACCTTTGTCCATTTTATGACTAGTGAAGATCTTCTCCCAATCTGTGGACTTTCTATTGATCTTGCTAGCTATGTCCTTTGCAATACAGAAACTCTTTAATTTCATGCAATCCTTTCATGTCCAACCCTTCTTTGATGTGTTGTATTTCTGGGTCTCTATTAAGAAAATTTCGGCCTGTGCCAAAGAGACCTATGGTTTCTTCTATTCTATCATGTACCGTTTTCAGAGTGTGTGCTTTGACTCCGAGGTCTTTGATCCATTTGGAGTTGATTCCGGTGCAGGGTGATATATAAGGTTCTCGATTTAGTGTTCTACAAGTAGTTAACCAACTTTGCCATTTACTGAAGAGGCTCTCTTTCTTCCATTCTATTTTTTTAGCTCCCTTATCAAAGATTAGATGACTATTGGTCTGTAGGTTCATTTCTGGGTTTTCTATTCTATTCCATTGGTCCTGAGGTCTATTCTTTGCAGGTACCAAGCTCTTTTGATCACTATGGCTTTGTAGTTGAGTTTGAAATTCGGTATTGATATTCCCCCAGCACTGTTCTTTCTGTTGAGCATCGTTTTTGCTATTTGGTGTCTTTTATTGTTCCTTATGGATTTTTGGATAGCCACTTCAATTTCTTTGAAGAATGAGGTTGGAATATTGATAGGTATCACATTGAATTTGTAGATAGCCTTGGGAATTATTCCCATTTTCACGATATTGATCTACCTAATACAGGAGCATGGGAGATTTTGCCACTTTCTAAGTTCTGTTTTGATTTCCTTTTTCAAGCTTTTAAAGTTTTCAGCATAAAGGTCCTTCACTTCTTTGGTTATGTTAATTCCTAGGTACTTTATTATTTGTGGGGTTATTACGAATGGTGTTGCTTTCCTAATTTCAGCCACACTTTAATCATTGTTGGCATACAGAAAAGCCATGGAGTTTTGAGGGTTAATTTTGTACCGTGCTACTTTGCCAAAGTTTTGAATCAACTTGAGTAATTTGGGAGTGCAATCTCTGGGATTCTTTAAATACAAGACCATGTCATCTGCAAAGAGGGAGAGTTTTACTCCTTCTTTCCCTAGTTGGATTCCCTGTATGTTTGCTTCTTTGCTATCACTGTAGCTAGGCATTCTAATCCTAGAATGAAGAGAAGTGGAGACAGTGGACATTCCATGTCTTGGTCCTGACTTAAAACGAAATGGCTTTAGTTTTTCACCATTGAGTATAATACTGGCTGTAAGTTTGTTATATACAGCCTTTATTGTATTGAGGAATACTCCATGGATTCCTAATTTTTCTAGAACCTTCATCATAAAGGGCTGTTGGATCTTGTCAAATGCTTTTTCTGCATCTATTGAGACAACCATGTGGTTCTTATCCTTGCTCTTGTTGATGTGATGAATTATATTAATTGATTTGTGTATATTGAACCAGTTTTGCATTCCTGAAATGAATCCTGTTTGATTCGATGAATTGTTGAACTCAATTTGCCAAAATTTTGTTGAGAAGTTTTGCATCAATGTTCATCAAAGAAATGGGTGTATAGTTCTTTTTCTTTGATGAGCCCCTGACTGGTTTTGGGATGAGGGTTATGATGGTTTCATAGAATGTGTTCGGTAGTGAACTTTCTCTTTCAATTTCATTGAAAAGTTGGAGGAGTATTGGTGTGAGCTCTGCTTTGAAGGGCTTGTTGAATTCTGCTGTAAAACCCTCTGGTCGTGGGCTTTTCTTAGATGGGAGGTCTCTTATTGCTGTATTTCAATGCTTGATATGGGCCTGTTAAGATGGTTTAACTCATCTTGGTTTAGTTTCGGCCTGTCAATATTTCTGGCACCTTCTCAAACTTATTAGCATATAGTTTTGAGAAGTATTCCCTTATAATATTTTGAATCTTGGTTGTTTCTGTGGTGATATTTCCATTCGCATCTCTGAGTTTATTTATTTGGGTGTGTTCTCTTCTTTTTCTGATAAGATTTGCTAAGGGTCTGTCAATTTTGTTAATTTTTTCGAAGAAGCAACTCTTTGTTTTGTTGATTTTTTTGTATGTTTTTTTGTGGAGTCTAATTCATTTAATTCTGATTTAATTTTAACTATTTCTTTTTGTCTACTGGATTGGGGTTTATCTTGCAGCTCTTTTTAAAGGAGGCTCATTTGTCTCATTAAATTGTTGGTTTCAGGTCTCAACAATATGTTGATGTAGGAACTCAAAGCTATAAACTTGCCCTTGCGTACTGCCTTTGCTGTGTCCCATAGGAGCTGGTAATTTGTGTGTTCATGTTTGTGGAATATCATGAACATTTGAATTTCCTTTCTAATCTCTTCTTTGACCCACTTGTGATTCAGCAGTGTCTTTTTCAGCCTCCATATGTTACCAGAGTTTCTTAGGTGGCTTTTGGTGTTGAGTTCTAATTTTATTCCCTTGTGGTCTGAGAGAATGCAAGGTATAAGTTCAATTTTTCAGAATTTGGACAAGTTTGCTTTGTGGCCTAAAATGTGGTCTATTTTGGAATATGTTCCATGTGCTGCTGAGAAAAAGTATATTCTGATGGTGCTGGGTGAAATATGCAGCAGGTGTCTGTTAAATCCTATTGATCTATGCAGTTGTTTAAATCTGCAGTTTCTCTGTTGAGAAGAATAGCATGGCCCCTGCGCAAGGATGACATGCAAATTCGTGAAGTGTTCCAAATTTTTACAACAAATGCTAGAGGGATTGTGGCCAGAAGGGAACCCTACTGCATTCTTGGTGGGAGTGTAAACTTGTTCAACCACTTGGAAAGCAGTATGGAAGTTCCTCAAAAGATTCCAAATACAGCTCCCCTATGATCCAGAAATCCCACTTTTGGGCATTCACCCAAATGATTACAAACAAAACCATACTAAAACTACCAGCACAACTATGTTTATTGCAGCATTATTTACCATAGGTAAGATATATAACCAACCCCGATGCCCCTCAGTAGATGAATATATCAAGAAAAGAAAACGTGTGTGTGTGTGTGTGTGTGTGTGTGTGTGTGTGTGTGAATTCTATAGTCCATCAGAATGAATGACATCACCCAATTTTTTATGAAATGGAAAAACTTAGAAAAAATTATATTAACTGAAGTAAGCCACGTCCAAAGAATCATAGGTCCATGGTATCCCTTATTTGCAATAAGTAAATCTATGTCTGTGATAAGCAGAAATGGTCAAAAGCTATATGCATATGACTAGATAAGGTGATGTTAAGCTAAATGAATGTCAAGATAGGAACACAAGTGTTTTTTTTCGTGCTGTTGTTTTTATTGCATTTATAATGTATGATGTTATTTTTTTTTGTTTTTTATATGGTCCTCCCACACAGCATAACCCCTGTTTTCATAGTATTTGATGTTGTTGCGCCTGCATCTTGTATATACCCTTCTCTAATTTGGGGAGGGAAAGGGAAAAAACAAAATGCTTAAATAGAGATACAGGTTGACACATTGTAACAATGACATGCACAAGGCACTATGTTGAAAAACGAACTTTACAATTTAGACGGGGTTAGGGTAGAGGGGTGGGGGACGTGAGGAGTGTACTTGTGGAAGTAGATGAGAAGGGATGGTGGGGGAAAAACAAAGAGGAGCTAACAATTTTTGATAAGAAATGTACTCATTACCTAGCTCATGTAACTGTAAACCCTCTGTAAAGTATTTTACAATAAAAAACGTTTAAAACTGTTCTGAGATAGAATAGTTTATTTCTATTATTTTACCCATATAATAATGTTAACAAAGAAATTAATACAAATCACTGACCTGAAGATATTTTGAATAAGTATGTGTGTGTGTGTGTGCACACGTGCACGGGAGTGCATGTGCATGCCTGTTTGTTGGAGTGCTCAGTTTGAACTCAGGGCTTCAAGGTCTCGCTAGGCCTTTCTTCTCTAGATTGGTGAGCTAGTATAAGAGCTACATCTCCATTCCTGGCCCTTTTCTAGTTCATTTATATTTTTAAAAATAATTTTACAAATTATTTTTTGCCCTGATTGGTTTCCAACACTTATCCAAAGATCCCAAGCTCCTCAGTAGATATGCCGAGTGGGCAGGATTACAGGTGTGACCAACCAGAACAAGGCTTTAAGAATAATTTTTAAAGTAGAAGAAACTACTTCACGGAGTCCGCTTTTATCATTTCCTACTTTTAAAGCATTTTGGAGTGATTATATGTGAATTTATTTCGTTTTGGGATTCTTACAAGACAGGAAATGTTGATATTTAAAAGTTTAAGTACTTTTTTAAAAGGATACTAGAACTGTGGGACAGAAAAAATTGGGCTCTCTTTGGACCTCAATTTATAATCTCAGTCTGTGCATGATAACACAATGTCACCAATACAGTCTGTGTTGAAGACAAAATGTGGTGGAAAGCAATTACCATGTGTTGGGTCTTCGTCCGTCTTTGGATGGACGGGGTCCTAGGAAAGGTAAATGCAAAGTGCTGCCGCTTGCCCCTTCCCCAGCCTCCCTTAGCCCAGGAGACAATCAGATGCAGCGGGGAGTCAAACCAAGCAGGAACTCGTTTATTAACAGGGAGCATCCCCTTTTTAAAGCAAAACACTGTGTGGGAGGGGAGGAAATGTAACCAACCAATCACTGAAAGGCCATACCTTATCATGCACCTAAGCTTCCATGAGTTGTTTACACACTGAACCTAAACAAATCCGGCTCTGCCCACTCAACTTCCTCTCAGGGCCATCTTTGCTACCTGTGTTCCACACAGATTTCCCCACACCATGGGCAATAATTGTTATGCTATTAGTTATTGGACAATATGAATATTGAATTGAGAGTATAAGAGAATGGAGAGATTTTACCTACCATTTTTGTATTGCTGAAAGGTTTGTGGAAACGTTGACTCATTTCCTCCCTCCTGTGTGTTTTTAGGCCATGCACTTAGTTCCTTTAATTACAATTTTCTCAACACTAAAATGGGAATAACATTAGCATTATAGTAAACATTTTCTTAAAAACTAAGAGACATAAAACTGGTGAAATAATTAACATAAACTTCTATGAATGAGGTTTCAGCTTAGCCAGCAGAATTGTTGTTGTTGTTGTTGTTGGTTGTGGGGCTTGAAGTCTGGGCTTGGGCGCTGTCCCTCAGCTCTTCACTTCAAGGCTAGCACTCTACCACTTGAGCCACAGCACCATTTCCAGTTTTCTAGTGTTTTTTTTTTTTTTTTTGAGATAAGAGTCTCACAGACTTTCATGCCCAGGCTGGCTTTGAACTGCAATCCTCAAATTTCAGCCTCCTCAGTAGCTAGGATTATAGGTATGAGCCACCAACGCCGGCTAACAGTTGTTTTGTAATACTAAACAGAATGTGATATATATTACAGAAATCATTACATGTAATGAGAAACCAGAAATAATGTTATCCATTGACTATGCTTTGCTTCCAAGGAAGCCTGGTGGATAACTTCTCATGCTGTAAATCAAACTGGTTATCTTATGTCTTGATAGTGTAAAAATATCAAGGACAGAATAATGAAGGAACGTTGTAGACTGAGGTGAAGTCCATATGAAAATGTGCAAAACTGATAAAACATAAAAGTAACTGAGCAGTATATTGTGTTTTACATCATTTAAGTTAAATTGCAAAGATAGGGAAGACCTAGAAGAATGAATTCTCTTTTTGATATTCTATCGGTCCTTAGCAGGATGAACTCTTTCCTCATTCTAGTAGAGGCATCATCAGATAAGGGAAACTGTATATTTTGGTTGCTTCCTTCAATTTATTCTTCAGTTTGAAATCTGAATTACATGAGACCAGGAAAATTAGACACGCAGGCTTTGGAAAGAGCAATCAGCATAAAATAAATAATATATATATAGCCTTATAAAAGGTCTAACTAAATTGAGTTATATAGTCTCAAGCATAAACACAAAATGATTTAAGCAATGTCATGTTATTAAATATTGAAAAATATTAGGAGTTGCTCATTTTGTCTTTCTACTAACTTGAATTAATTATTGATTTTCTATATAGAGATTACTGATGAGATTAACAAGGAACTTGATTAAAAATGGACAAAAGTTCTAAATAGACATGTTTTCCAAATAGCCCTGAAAATCACCAGTGGGTTTAAAAAGTTGTGTTTAATAACACTTCTATACTAGCTTAATGCTTTCTGAACAGAAGTCATTAGACAAATGCAATTCAAAATTAGTATGATACTACTTCATAACTATTATAATTCTTATCAAAAAAAAATCAAAGGAACTTGGTGTGGTGGTAAAGGCTTGTAATTCCAAGCATTTGGGAAGTTGGAGTAAGAGGATTTGAGTCTAAGGCCAGTCTGGGGTATTCCACATAGTAAAAATCTGTTCCTTTAAAAACCTCAAAAGGTAATAAAGTTGGTGAGAGTGTGGAGAAAAGGAACTTTTCTACACTCTTTGTCAAAATACAGGGTAGTATTCTCGTTGTAGAAAGTAGTATACATTTTTCTAAAGAAATGCAAAGTTGAAATACCATCTGCCCCACCAATAACATGATTATTTCTTTCTGGGTAACTCATAAATATATCTGTAGTTCATTGTTATTCATATTATTCACAACAGGCAAGATATAAATCGAAGGTAAGTGTTCAACTACAGACTAATAAAGCAACTTTGGTGCATGCACAAATATAGTTTTCTGTTTCAGCCTTAAAATAGCAAGAGACTTCGCCCATTATCCACAACTTACAATGACCTGAAGGATGTATTCTAAATGAAGAAAAATGTTGTTTTCTGATCTTTATAAAACCACACACACACACACACACACACACACACACACACACACACACACACACAAAACCTAAAACAACAGAGAAATTTTTCAAAAAGTAAAGCAAACTGCAATTGCTGGGACATTTAGGTCACAATATAGATGATAGTAGATATATAGGATGACCAAGTATAGAGTTGTAATGTACAACATGAGCATACAGGGGACAACACTGCACTTACATAGGAATGAAGCTAAATAAATAGGAATTGTTCTTTATTTTAGGTTGCTCTTTTAGTTTTTCTTCCTTCAGTAATGGATCAGATGAACATAATTCTTTAAATATACCTGCCTGTTTTCAGAAACAATAACAAAAATATAGCAATGATGTATGCTCAACATAAAAAAATGTCAAATTAAAATACATGAGATTATCCTTGATATGAACTAATTATTAAAAAATAAGGGAACCCATGGGACTTATGTCTCTTTAAGTCTGGCTTACTTCACTTAATGTGATTTTTCCAAGATCTTCCATTATCTTACAAATGCTGTGGTATCATTATTTCTGATGGAAGCATAGTATTCCATGTGTATGTATGGGTGCATGTGTGTGTGATACATTTTCATGAGCCATTCATCTACTGAGGGGCAACTGGGTTGATTCCATCTATGTGTGTGTGTGTTACATTTTCTTGAGCCATTCATCTACTGAGGGGCAAATGGATTGATTCCATCTTATCTATGGTAAATAACACAGTGATAAACATAATTGTGCTGGTAGCTTTAGTGTGGCCTTGTTTGTGGTCACTTGAGTAAATGCCCAGAAGTGTGATTACTGGGTAATAGGGGAGCATTATTGTGTACATCAAGGATAATCTTAGTAGATGAACAGAATAGCTCAATTGCTATGTACATATGACCATATAAGGTGATTCCAAGTGAAATGAACTCAAAGACAGGAATTTTACTATAACATAGGAAGTAATAAACTACCATACAGATTTTTCAGCCTCATGTCAGTCACTGAAAAGGGAAAACAAAATGCACAATCAGTAAACCAATTGAGAAAAAATAGAAAACTAAACAATTAAGGTGGAGAGATGACTTGGACCAAGAATAACAGATGACACAACTAGGAAACAAATAAAGCAGGTAGGTTTAAAAAGAATTACCCACAATTCTATTAAATATTTTTATATCAAAATTTGTTAGAACTATACTTCAAATCACAGTTTAATAGTATATAATTTTAATAATAGGATACTTATTATTGAATTCTTAATATTGAATGTTTAATATATAATTTTAGTAGCTATAGAAAAGAAGAAAGTGAATCTAATTTTAATGATATAGTTCATGAATTGTAAAATTGAGAAGCATTAGAATTTAAACAAATGATATATCATTATTGTTTCATATCTGTGAATTAATGTATTAAAGCAAAGTGTATTTTACACTTAGCACTCATCTTAACATCAAATAATACATTATTGCACATGATTCTTGGTATGAGCTGGAAGGATTCATCACTATGGTAAAATTTGCACCACACTACATGAGGGTATGACTCATCTCATCAAGCTTAAATTCTAGAAATTTGATTTCTACATGCATGTTACCTGTCTAGGTGGCATCTATAAAATTATATACAATTATATACACGAGGAGTATTTCAGATGATACATAAAAGTCATATTCTTTAATTAAATTTTTATTATTTTGTACCAAATAAATACTTATAGAGATACTGAATTTCTGAGTAGATCATAGTGTATGTGTGCCAGATTATACATATTGAGGCTTATTTTATATTCTTGACAGTTGCATTTAATTTTGCATAAGAGGTTAAGTGTATTATATTGGATATATGAAACTAAACTGAATATTTATTCCATTAATCCTATGAAACTTGTCTAATCCCAATATAAATTACCCATGTGTTTGAAGTAATGAAAACAACAACAGATATAAGCAAGATAATTCAGTCTGTATTAGACAAGTACTTTCACCTTTATTTTAATAGTTGGTCCTCTTATACACTACAGAATATTCTTGGGAAAATGTATTCCAGGCTGTCCACAACTGCAGAATATTACGGTTTGATCTTTCATAAGAGAAGGAAGGAAGGGGAAGCTTCTTTCCAAAATTTTGCTCCCAAGGATGTGATCTGTTTTATGGAGGTGAGTTAGAAATGAACATTTTTCACAGTCAACCTTGAGAAGCCATCTTGATAGACCATTTCTGTAAGTGGTTACAGAGGATTATTCCTGGATTTCCAAGGATGCCAGATTGCCTCATTTTGAGACAATTAAAAGAGGAATATAGTCAGCAGATCATTGGGGACCAGAGAAGCTAATACATCGAAGAGTAATCCTAGACCTCTAAAAATCAATCAAACAAACAAAAAACTCCAGTAAGCACTGCCAGTCAAGGCTGTTATCACAGCCTGCATGAAATCAGGCGAAAAACAGAAGTTGAGAGTAATTTAGGTGATAAATAAGATATTTTTGATGAGGCAGACTGAAATGAGACGCCAGAGAGAGGGTCATAAAGACTGATCAGAGAGATTAAAATTGGTCACACAAAGATTGGAAAATAGTATTCCTTGTAGAACAAATAAATCCTAGAAGTCCTGTGCATGTAAGAACAAGACAGCAGACCACATTCCAGAAATGCACTTTTTCTTAGACAGCAGCTTAATGAATTGTCAATGGAAATCTTTGAATTCTTAAATATTTGACCACATGTGGAAGAAGGCCAATTGCTGAAGAGAAAGAAAATATCACTCTGTTAGGAGGTCCAATATCACATTAGGAAGTAATAAAGGACAAATTTGTAATAAAAGGAGAAAGCAATTTTTCCAAATGAGGTTTTCATTTGTTTTGATGTAAATGTTCTTGATTTAGGGGCTAGCAATTACCATATAATTGATCCAGTCCCTGAAATGAGTTGATATTGACTGCAGTATTCCCACATGAAGGAAAGTTTACAAATGTCTGATGAAATGAGTCAAGAATGAAGTGTTCTAATAGCGATATCTGAAGTTTAGACACAGGCGAAGAGGTGGATTTTTTTTTTTTTATAAAATTCCCCCATTTTTAGACTGGTGCCAGTGGCTCACAGCTGTAATCTGAGCAACTCAGGAAGCTGAGATCTGAGGACTGCTGTTCAAAGCCAGCCTGGGCAGGAAAGTCCCGGAGACTCATCTCCAATTAACCACCAGAAAACCAGAAGTGGTACTGTAGTTCAAGAAGTAGAGCACTCACCTTGAGTTGAAGAGCTCAGAGACAGTGGCTAAGCATAGACTTCAAGCCCCTCGACCAACAACAACAACAACAAAAAAATCTTATTTTGGACTGCCTACAGCTTTGCCTAGCATTCAACAAAGAAGCCAGTTCATCACCCACTACATTCAAGTCCTATCCTAGCTGCTGCGAAAAGAATGATTTGGTATCTTATGTCAAAAGGTTCATAGTTGGGGAAACAAATACCAGCAGTGGTAACTTTTTTTCCAGTCCTTGAACTCTGGGCCTGGACCCTGAACATTGTTATACTGGTAGCTTTCATGTGAGCTTGTTTATTATTTATTGGATTACTTTCCGTGACAGGAATTATGAGGACATAAGGGAAATCTATGTTTAGTCTTTTGAGAAAAGTCCATACAGCATTCCTGAGTGGTCAAACAAGTTTAATTTCCCTCCAACAGTGTAATAGATTTCCCATTTGGCTACATCCCTGACAGCATTCGCTATTGTCAGTTTTCTTGATAATGGCCATTCTATCTGGGAAGATGTAGATTCTGTCTTGCACTTGTAGATTTGTAGGCACCTTCTACCTACCATAAATGAATAAATTTATGAAACCTATATTGCTCTGAGTGTGCATTCCTTTCTCTTTTCTCTTAGTATAATTTTCCTAAACCTTATGAGATGCTGTGATGTTAATACATGTGGTTACAGTGACAGTTCGGGCTGTCCAGTGGTATCTTGAATTGTCTCTGAGTATGGATGTGGCTGTCTCCAATGTATACTTCTGTTCCTGCTTTTTCCCATGTGGACCTTATTTTTCACACTGCAGCTGTGCTTTTGAATATGTTGGCCAACACAGACACAGCAGTCACCTGCCTGGCTGGGTAACTTTTCATAAATTTCTGTTTTCTTGTGAAGACAGTATAAAATCCTCTTTTGAATTGTATATCTATATATAATTATAGCTGACTTGGTGTGACCTTTTAGAAGTGGAGTACCTGCTAGGACTCTAAATCTCTATTAGGGAAAGTAACGGTAATTTCCTGTTTTTATTCTGCCATTGTTTTTCCTATTCGTCAGATTTATTTTATATATTGTTGATTGTTTCACATAATTTAGGATTTGTGATGTTTGTATCAGGTTATTTTTGTTTTTTGTTTGCGTTACTTTGAAATAATGATTTCAGGCTTGTATGAAGAGACAGTAATAATATGAAATTTATTTTATTACATTGAAAGAAAGATAGCAGACATTTTAACCTATTTGTTTGCTACAAGTAAATTAATATTAAACAAAGCTAATTAAAGTAATTACTTATTTACTCTTCAGAGGATGAATATAGAATTCTTGGATATCTTGGAGGAAAAACTTTAGACTCATTACAACTGACGCCTTACATTGAAATTACTGGCTAAACTTTCTTCTTCAGAAAGGCAAAAGCTCCATTTCTTTCATGTTAGTATTATAAAATCATAATAACTGCAGGTTGAATTGTTTTCCTCTGCTAATTTCAATTGCATTCTTCATCCATTAGGTATCTAGGGTTTTGAATGACCAATTCTTTAAAATAACTATATTGCTTATATTGTGATGTAAATCTCAATAATATTAATATGAATTTAACTTTGAGTCTCATCTTGAGCTACATGCAGTATCAAGCAAGAAACCTGACTATTTTACTCTTTTCTGTTTAATCAATAAATCCATTCTCTTTAGAAATATGTTCTGATCTTTTATATTGATGCAGTAAACATCATGTATTTCTAGTACATTTAATGAAATAAATATAAAGTTTAGAACAGGAAGAAACCACACATCATTTTAAAGTCAATCCTTGGGGACTATTTTATATATAAAAATAAAAACAGTGCAATGCACATGTTTATACATATATAATCTAATGGTTAAGTCAATTAGACACAAGAACTACCACATCAAGTCTCACTATACTTAAAGCCACCAAAATATTAGTGTTAATGACTATCACTCATTTTTAGAAAATGACAAGTCACAACAAAGTTTATATTATATTTCAAATTTAAAAAATGAAAATGACACCCAGATTTGCTGTCAATATCCTCTTTCCTGAAAGACAATTTATTCAGCAGAGAAAAAAAAGTAAGGGTTTGTCACATAGAATGATAGATGTAGAAGCAGATTGTCTTTTCTTAAGATGATAAGTATATGCAAATCATGTGATTTATTCAAAGATACTAAAAAAATTCATGAGAGGATTAGTGATCAGAAGTGATAGGTAAAAGAGTATGTTGGAAGATGGCAGAGGAGAAGCTGGAGGATAAACGAGCTCTAGCATAGAAAGGAGTTTTAGTGTTCTAGTGAACAGTCCTAAGCCAGAAAATCACACCAAGTGTGCCATCACAGGACAGAGAGTTAGGCCAGAGAGGGAAAATCCAGGCAAGGAGACAGATCTGAATACTTGCCAGCAGCCTCGGCTGCAGCAGTGGCAGCGGTGGCCATAGCAGACATACCTGCAACAGAGAGTCCCGGACGAAGGCACCAGATGCGGTGGACAAGCGGATTCTACTCAACACCAGCAAGA
Source organism: Dipodomys spectabilis (assembly GCF_019054845.1). Taxonomy (NCBI): domain Eukaryota; kingdom Metazoa; phylum Chordata; class Mammalia; order Rodentia; family Heteromyidae; genus Dipodomys; species Dipodomys spectabilis. The sequence continues at coordinate 2,560,762 of NW_024870734.1, read as the reverse complement.
ACTGACAAGGAGCAGAAATTTTCATCCTGTAGGTCGCAGATCAGAGATGACCCAGGAACTGACTCTGGCTTGAGTAGAAGCCTGACATCCTCACTCTTTCTCAGGGAGCATACGAGGGAAGGTCACCCCTTCCCCCCACTAGGGGGATCTCCATCTTTGATACTGACAAACGCCTGGCAGAGCAGCTAGCCCCAACTCAGGCCTTGGAAGAAAACAAGAGTCATTTAGCAGGTCACAGGACCCTAATCTGACCTGCCAGGTTCAGCTCCACCCAGGGAAATGTCACCCAGCCCAGGCCGAGCAAGCTCCGCCAGCCCCAGCAGTGGATTTCTTCACTGAGTAAACAGAGCCAGAGGCTGCCCCTCCCTATAGCTTCTTTGACAATCAATTGAAATTCACTAAACATAAACCCAGAAAATGGCTCCAGGCTTGGCTCCAGAAGCTAGCTCCTCAGGGAAAAGCGGCTGTTTGCTGAAATGCCTCAACTCTACCCAGAACCTAGCCTCGCCACAGCATCTCCAAACTAGAGGAAACAGCCATCTTCCTCTTTTGTAATACTCAAAGCAGATTTCCCTCCCATTGAACTAGCTTGGGAGGGGGAACATAAAATCCTGGGTAAAGCAGAGCATTTTTCTGCCTGCTCAAACAAACTGACTTAAGAAACCAACCAAGCTATAGGAAAATCAAACATCACAAACAGACCAGAGACTCCAACAAGAGACTGGTTACATACACAAGGGAGATACAGGATCTTCCCATCCCCCCCAAAAAAATCAAAGCATACTTTTTTGTACCTTTTATAAAAAAATTTTTTCTAAAACTTTTTTTAATTTTTAATTTTTAACTTTAATCTTTTTTGTTTTATATTAACTTTGATTTTCTTCCTCTTATAATTTTTATTTTAGGGGTATATGGGTATGTCCTTCTTTTCTTTTTTAAAATTTTTTTGTTTAGCTCTACTGACTTTTTGATCCTTTTTCCTTTCCTTCTCATTCTTTTCACTTTATCTTCTATTTCATTCTTCTTTGCGTGATGTAATACTGTTCTGCTCATCAGATATACCCGTAGCCGATTATTACACCTTAGCCCCAATTGTGTAAAAACTCAATCCAGAAATTTATTATTCAGTTTAAAACCTCTTAGACTTAAATTCCTTAATAGCAGTACTACCTCTTTATAAATATATAATATTTTTATTTTTAAGTTTTTCACATCTCCTTTCTATCCCTTCCATTTCTTATTCTATCCACGTTCTTTTGTGAATATTACGTTTTCAAATTTGCATAATTTTTAAGTGTTGCATTTTTAATTATTGTTTTTCTATTTTTTCTTCTTTTTTTCTTTCTCTTTCTTTTTTTCTCTCTCTCTACTTTCATCCTATCCAACCTATTTCCTGCTTTGAGATTAGGACTTAGTTAAGTTAACTCTCCCTCTGCCTTTTCACATCCCTCTATTCCTATTTTTATCCACATCTCTCCCTAAACCTAATAATTTCTGTTTGCCAAATTCTTCTTTGCGGTTAGTAGCACATTAATACATAGTTGTTTGATGTTGAATAGCTATATCTGTTGAACTAGATTGTATCTGCAGACTTTTGACTGTGCAACTACAGATTTGGTTGATGCTTGCCTTAAAATAGTGTTTTAACACAAAACTGGTGTTACTTTCATCCAAAATGGGCAGGGCAAGCCAGAAAAACACAAGAAAAATGGCAAGTCCATATATCTCAACTTCACTCATGATAATCAGGGGACAGAACAGATAATGAATAATCCATTGGAGAGTTCCCAAAAAGCTCTACAACCACTACTGGTAAACGTGGTAAATGAAAAGATTGAAAACCTGCAAAGGACTCTGTATGATTGTGATAGGGAGAGAGGAGGCCAAACAAAGGTCAATACAGAAATATCATGAGTGTGAGGAAGCTACGCAAAGATTGATACAAGAATGGCATGAGCAGGCTGATAAAATTCAAAGAGAAAAAAAGGAATGGCCTGAGCAGGCTGAGATCAGTCAAAGAGTAAGTCAGAAATGGCATGAGCAGGCTGAGAACACTCAAAGAGAACTACACGAATTGCGTGAACATGAGGAAGCTAATCAAAGAGTAATACAGGAATGGAGAGAGCGGGATAAAATGCAGGAAGATCACTAAAGACATTCATGGAATCCTTAAACAGAGAGCTGAAAGAACTCAGGGAGACCACAAAGGGAATGCTGAATGGATCCAAACAGAAGGAATGGAATGGGAGTCCAAGGAAACCATAACCAATCAACCTAAGTGATTTGAGAATAAACACTGAACACCAAATTAAGAAAGTAAAGAAGTTTACATCTTGTATGAAAAAGATTAAAACAAAGCTCCAACAAAGAATTTGAAGCCATCAAAGCTGACCAACTAGAAAGAAAAGAAATAAAAACAAAATAGAAACTCTTGATAGTAGGTTAGACCGTGCAGAAGATTAAATTTCAGGGATTGAAGACAGCCTAGATACTATAGAGAAAGAACATACAACTATCCAAGACATATACAAGAAATAAGACCGATCTATTCAACACTTGGAAGACACCATCAGAATGCCAAATCTGAGGATAATGGGTGTAGAGGAGCACGTAGAGATAGAAGTTAATGGTCTAGAAAATTTGTTTAACAGGACACTAGCAGAGAACTTCCCAAACTGCAAAGAGAAGGCCTATTCAGATTCAAGAAGCTTTTAGATCTCCAAATAGACCAGACCAGAATAGGACATCCTACCGTCACATTACAATCCACACAGTATCAATTCAGACCAAGGAAAACATCCTTAAAGCTGTCAAGGAGAAAAGATCAATCACCGATAAAGGGAAACCAATTAGAATCACCTCAGATTTCTCAGCAGAGACAATCAAAGCAAGAAGAGCCTGGAATGATGTATGCTATGCCCTAAAAACAAACAATTATCAACTAAGAATTCTGTACCCAGCTAAACACTCTTTCATAACCAAAGGTCAAATAAAAACTTTCCATAGCAAAGAAAAACAAACAATATTTCTCCACCAAACCAGCCCTACAAAAGAATAATAAAGATGTCCTATACATAGAAAACCAACAAGAAATGGAAAAACTTGGAAAAAATTATATAAAGTGAAGTAAGCCGGGCCCAAAGAAACATTGGTCCCATGCTTTCCTTTATTTGCAATATCTAGTATATGTATGAGTCAAGCGGAAAAGGTCAGATAATGTGAAGAAAATGAACCCTTAGATATGTATTTTAATGTTTTTTCTTTCATGCATTTGTTTCTAATGCATTCATAAGATTAACTCTTTGCAGCTTTGTATGTCCCTTCTGCAAAGTATAACTCCTGCTTTCACTATACTTGATGTCAGTATAACTTGTAGAGGAGATGGGGAAAAACAAGTCATTTAAGGATACAGGTGGACCTGTTGCAACAATGAAAAGTACAAGTGGTCATGTCGAAAACGAGCTTTACAATGTTGGTGTGGGTGGGGGGAAGGCGGGGAGGATTGTGGTGGGGGTGGGGGGGATGCTGGGAAGGGATGTGAAGGGTAAACAAAGGAGGAGGCTGCAATGCTTGATAAGAAATGTACGCATTAACCTGCCCATGTAATTGTAACCCCTCTCTACAGTGTGTTCACAAAAAATAAAAAGAAAAAAGAAAACCAACAAGACCAAAATAAAGGCCAAGAAACCCCACCCAAATTGAGAATCCAAGGAAAAACCCAGGTGTTGCAGCCCCCAAGATGGATAAAATGGCTGGAACTCCCAAAAAACTCTCAGTCCTATCTCTCAATATTAACGGACTTAACTCTCTAATTAAGCAACATAGACTGTCTAGTTGGATGAAAAAGCAAGATTTTTCTATCTGCTGCCTTCAGGAGTCACAGCATGCCCATAAAAAAAAAACAAAACACATTTTCAATGTATAAAGCTGGAATAAAATCTACAAAGCAAAGGGCCCCCATAAACAGGCTGGAGTTGCAATCCTAATATCAGATAAAATAGACTTCAAATTAAAAGAGAAGAGATAAAGAAGGACCCTACATACTAATTAAAGGATCTCTCCTTCAGGAGGATTTTACAATTCTAAATATCTATTCACTAAAGAAAGGAGCACCCAAATTTATCCAAGAAACACTACTTTCCCTCAAATCGCACTTAGATCCAAAGACATTAATTGTTGGGGACTTTAACACACCACTTTCCCCACTAGATAGATGAACTCGGCAAAAACTCAACAGAGAAAACGTAGATGTAAACAACTGCATAAATCAACTAGATTTAACAGACATCTACTTCATATTTCTCCCAGCAGCATCAGAACAAACGTTTATCTCAGCACTACATGGAACATTTTCCAAAATAGACCACATTTTAGGTCACAAAACCAACTTGTCCAAATTCAGAAACATTGAATTTATACCTTGCATTCTCTCAGACTCAACACCAAATGCCACCAAAGAAAATCCGGTAACACATGGAGGCTGAACAACACACTGCTGAATCAAGAGTGGGTCATAGAAGAGATTAGAAAAGAAATTCAAATGTTCATTATATTCAACAAAAATTAGCACACAAATCACCAGCTCCTCTGGGACACAGCAAAGGCAGTACTCAGGGGCAAGTTTATAGCTCTGAGTTCTTATATCAACAAATTGGACAGATCTGAAACCAACAATTTAATGAGACATCTGAGCCTCTTTGAAAAAGAACAGCAAGATAAACTCCAATCCAGTAGACGGAAAGAAATAATTAAAATTAAATCAGAATTAAATGAATTAGAATCCCCCCCCCCAAAAAAAAAAGCCATGGAAAAAATCAACAAAACGAAGAGATGTTTCTATGAAAAAATTACCAAAATTGACAGACCCTTAGCAAACCTTATCAGAAAAAGAAGAGAACACACCTAAATAAATAAACTAAGAGATGAGAATGGAAATATCACTGTAGAAACAACCAAGATGCAGAACATTATAAGGGAATACTTCTCAAAACGTTACACTAATAAGTTTGAGAACTTGGCAGAAATGAACCTTTTCCTAGCAAATATTGGCATGCCGAATAAACCAAGATGAGTTAAACCATCTTAACAGGCCCATATCAAGCATTGAAATCGAAATAGCAATAAGAGACCTTCCAACTAAGAAAAGCCTAGGACCAGATGGTTTTACAGCAGAATTCAACAAGCCCTTCAAAGCAGAGCTCACACCAATACTCCTCCAACTCTTCAATGAAATTGAAAGAGAAAGTTCATTACCAACCTCATTCAATGAAGCCATCAAAACCCTCATCACAAAAGCAGGCAGGGACTCATCAAAGAAAGAGAACTATAGACCCATTTCTTTGATGAACATTGATGCAAAACTTCTCAACAAAATTTTGGCCAATTGACTTCAACAATTTATCCAATAAATCATACACCAAGATCAAACAGGATGCATTTCAGGGATGCAAAGCTGGTTCAATATATGCAAATCAATTAATATAATTCATCACATCAACAGGAGCAAGGATAAGAACCATATGGTGACCTCAATAGATGCAGAAAAAGTATTTGACAAGATCCAACAGCCCTTTATGATGAAGGTTCTGGAAAAATTAGGAATCCATGGAACATTCCTCAATACAATAAAGGTTGTATATGACAAACTTACAGCCAGCATTATACTTAATGGTGAAAAACAAAAGACATTTCCTCTTATTTCAGGAATGAGAAAAGGATGTCTTCTCTTCAACCTAGTATTAAATGCCTAGCTACAGCAGTAAGACAATATGCAAACGTAAAGGGGATTTAATAGGGAAAGAAGAAGTAAAACTCTCCCTCTTTGCAGATGACAGGATCTTGTATTTAAAGAATCCCATAGACTCCACTCCCAAAATACTCAAGCTGATTCAAAACTTTGGCCAAGTATCAGGGTATAAAATTAACCCTCAATAATCAGTTGCTTTTCTATATGCCAAAAATGAGAAAAGTGTGGCTGAAATTAGGAAAGCAACTCCATTCGTAATAGGCCCACAAAAAATAAAATACCTGCGAATTGACTTAACGAAAGAGGTGAAGGACCTCTCTGATGAAAACTTTAAAAACTTGAAAAAGGAAATCAAAACAGAACTTAGAAAGTGGCAAAAAAAAAAAAAAAAAAAAAAAAACTCCCAAGCTCCTGAATTGGAAATATCAACATCGTGAAATGGCAAAACTGCCAAAGGCTATCTACAAATTCCATGAGATTGCTATCAACATTCCAACCTCATTCTTCAAGGAAATAGAAGAGGCAATCCAAAAATTGATATAGAACAATAAAAGATCCTGAATAGCAAAAATGATTCTTAACAGAAAGAACAGTCTTGGAGGAATATCAATACCAAATTTCAAGCTCTTCTATAATGACATAGTAATCATAAAAGTTTGGTACTGACACAATAACAGACCTCAGGACCAATGGATAAAATTGAAAACCCAGAAATGAACATACAGACCTACATCCATCTAATCTTCCATAATGGAGCTAAAAAACAGAACAGAAGAAAGACAGGTTCTTTAGTAAATGCTGCTGACAAAATTGATTAACGACTTGTAGAAAACTAAAGCTAGATCCTTATATATCACCCTGCACCAGAATCATCTCCAAATGGATCAAAGAATTTAGAGTCAAAGCAGACATTCTGAAAACATTACAGGACGGAATAGGAGAATACCGAGGTCTCCATGGCACAGGCCAAAATTTTCTTAATAGAGACCCAGAAACACAACAAATCAAAGAAAGGTTGGATAAATGGGATTACATGAAATTGCAGAGCTTCTGCATGGCAAAGGACATAGCTAGCAATATCAATAGAAATCCCATGGATTGGGTGAAGATCTTCATTAGTCATACAATGGACAAGGGTCTCATGTCTGAAATATACTTGGATCTCAAAAAATTAAATCCCCCAATAACAAATCTTCAAAGAAACAACTGCCTAATAAATAAGTGGGCTGAAGAATTAAAGAGAAACTTCTCTGAAGAGGAAAGAAGGATCGCCTATAGACACATGATGAAATGCTCAACCTCTCTAGCCATAAAAAAAATGCAAATAAAATCATTGAGATTCTCACCTCACCCCAGTTAGAATGTCTATAATCAAGAACTCTACTAACAACAGATGCCAGAGGGGATGTGGACAGAAGGGAACCTTACTGCATAGTTGGTGGGAATGTAAACTTGTTCAACCACTTTGGAAAGTAGTATGGAGGATTCTCAAAAGATTCCACATCGATCTCCCCTATCATCCAGCAATCCCACTTGTGGGCATTTACCCAAATGTTCATAAGCAAGACCACGCTAAAGCTACTATGTTTAATGCAGCATTATTTGCTATAGCTAAGATATGGAACCAACCCAGATGCCCCTCAGTAGATGAAAGGATCTAGAAAATGTGGTATATATACACAATGGAACTCGATGCCTCCATCAGAAAGAATGACATTGCCCCATTTGTTAGGAAATGGAAAGGCTTGGAAAAATTTATATTAAGTAAAGTAAGCCAGGCCCAAAGAAAGACAGGTCCCATGGTTTCCCTTATTTGCAGTATCTATATATGTCTGAGTCAAGCAGAAATGGTCAGATAAGTTGATGTTCGGGAAATGAACCGTAAGATATGTATTCAAATGTTTTTTTTTTTTTTCTTTCATGCGATTGTTTGTAACACATTGTTAAGATTATTTCCATGTTGCTATGTATGTCCCTCCCCCATGGCATAACCCTTGCTTTCACTGTATTTGATGTTGGTATATTTGAGGAAGGTAAGGGAAAAAAATTGTTTAAATAGGGATACGGGTGGACCCATTGCAATAATGAGACGTACAAGTCTTTATGTAGAAAATGACCTTTGGAACTTTGGTGGGGGTGGGAGGAGGGTTGGGGGGACAGTAGGGATGTGATGAGAAGGGGAACCAAAGGAGGAGGTTACAAGCTTGAAAAGAAATGTACTCATTATCTTTCCCGTGTAATTGTAACCCCTCTGTACAGTATTTTTACAATAAAAAAAAGAAGTGATAGGTAAGCAAAGTAACTGGAAAACTGTATATGTAAATTGAGATTTCACTATAGGATGAGAAGTTTACAATAAATGAGCCTATAAAAGATGATTTTATATCTCTAACACACAATCAGTATTCTACATTTTCCCACATACTCTTGTTCTCTTACTTCAGTACCTGATCAGTATTCTTCTACTTTCATGATGTCAATTCCTATTAATACAATACGGCAGGTATTTGTTTTTTGTTTCTAGATCAAATACATTTTAGTATTTTGGAATGGTAGTATGAATTCATGTATTTTGCCTTGAATGTCAAGTGTGACGATACTTTATTCAGGGTACTGTTAATTGGCTTGAAGCATCCAGGAATATATTATGAATACTTAGACACTCAGTATACTAAGCGTAAGGGTCTTGATTTCAGAGAAAAATGCAGGCCCAAGCAAGATCCTGAAGAAAAGAAAAACCAATATAGCAAACATCAATCAACTATCATTACAAAGGAATTGAACTGATCTCTGATGTGTCTGGCTGACAACTCTGTGTGTGTGTGTGTGTGTGTGTGTGTGTGTGTGTGTGTGAGAGAGAGAGAGAGAGAGAGAGAGAGAGAGAGAGAGAGAGAGAGAGAGAGAGAGAGACTCTGTGTGTGTAGAGAGAGAGAATTTTAGTGTGGCTTCCATATTTACAGCCCATAGAGCATTACTTGTTAGGGTAAAAGTGCTCATACCAGAGCTCTGATACAACTGTCATCAATTTTTACTGTGAAAAACACTTGCTTAATCTCTACTTAAAAAGAGAAAAATTAACTACCATCTTATATGATTGTTTTAACAATTAATTGGTATAGGGAAGGCCAAAGGGAGGAACTGCAGATTAATAAAATATCTTTCCTCTCTCCTGAATATTACCCAGCAATAGCTGTGATTTCAGGAGTCGCCTGCTATGTATTCACAGCTGCATAGTTAATATGCTGAATAATATGAAACATATGATCGAGAAATAGATCAGCCAGTAAGCACAAAGGACTAGTGATGAGACCAAACTTTTGAGCAGGTGTGCCACATCATTTAGGACTGTAATTCCTTCATATGAACTTCAGATTTTGTGGATTTCCCTGTGTGATTAAAAGGTTAGAAAGTACTGTAGAAATGAGAATTCCTGTTCAGCCAAGTAAAAAGTGCTCATCATCCCATCCTCACTTTATAAATTTCTATTTCATAAAGACTCTCTTTTACAGTGCTTTCATTTAATATACTTCAGCACCTCACCCTCCCCTGTGGGAAAAAGGAAAAATGATCATTTTATTTTGAGTATTATCTTACATAATTTAGTGTGTACAGGCATGATTGTATGATTACAGAAGTTATTATTAAGTGTAAATAGGAATCATGTCACAGCTAAAAATATAATTAAAATCACATAACAAGACTAGAAGTCACAGCATTTTGTTCATAAAAACATAGATTAGTTGCAGAATTTCTATTTTGAGATAAATTTTATATTAAAGTATAATGCACTTTACCTAAACGTTGAAACATTTTATTAAAAAATATATTTCTTAGAGATATTTTGCTGCATTATTTCAAGAAGAAAATGGTCTCAAAGTAATCATTTTTCTTATTATTTTCCTGTTTCATGTGATTAAGTTCCAAATTAGAAATCCAGATATATGATTTGATTTAATTTAACCAAAAATGATGTCGAGTATAAGGACCTTCTACTCTCTACATTCTTCACATTAAGATCATCAAATATGGTGATTTGGAAATAATTAGTTTCTGTGTAAACTATGTTAATAGTATTTACAAAGTGATTGAAATGTTTTAAAAGTAGTATTTATTTCAGTTTAATTGCTCCGAAGAGTCAATGAATGATATAATCAAAGGCTAAAAATGATGAGATTTAAAATTTAGAATTCAGGAAATGTCTTTGAACACACTGTTTACTGGATTCTTCACAACAACCTCATGAGATAACATATTAATGAAGCAAAAATCACAGAGTTTACACATTTATGAATAGAAAACGATGTCATTCTGAATATGAAGAGTACATAACAAACATAGAAAATTTAGCTTTTAAATACCTGAATAAACTAATACATTTAATTGCAGGGATAGTACTTCTTCTGAAAGGAGATAAAATTTTATTTATTTTGAAAACTAAACCTAAGTATTCATTTGAATAAAAGAAAATGTTTAAAACATCACTCATTCAAGAAACAAGATGTACAGTTAGTTGTTTTTCATACCAATTATGTCCTCTAAACTTACTAGAAAAACTAGATTAGTAAACCTAAATTATTGCTTTGTAGAGACATAGAAATTTAGTTTCCTAAAGTCATGACTATTTTTTCTCAAACAATTACTAAATAACTGATTTATATTTTTTATCATGGAATCTTATTTCTTATTTTTATTGATTAAGTTAAATAATTGACCAATAACAATATAAATTATGCATGAACAAAGTTGATCTAACACAAGTATTTTATTCACAAGACATATCATGGCTCTCTTAAAGAACTCTAGAAGGCAGTGTGTTATTTACTTTTTAATTTTTAGTTTTTTTGTTAATGGTTATTAATTGACAAAATGGCAGTTTCATTATGCTCTTTCCAAAATATATTTAAAGCATTTGATTATACTCCTTCTTTCCTTCTCATTATTCCTTCCTCCAAAGATCTTCTGTTGTTCACATAAAATGACATTTTTACATATGCACATATAATCTAATTCGGAAGATGTAAGGTGAACTGCAACTTAATTCAAGATGTACAATGGATTAACAGGATGAATAAAAACTTCAATATTTTTTGTTAACTTTTGAATTGAGCTATCATTATTATTATGATTAGGGTTAGGATCCCAAGCAGAATTAGTATTAGGGTTAGAGAAAAAAAGAAAATTTAGGTTCAACACAAGATGACCCATTGCAACAATAATACTCACAACATACTATATTGAAAATGAACTTTACATCATGAGGAGGGAGGAGTGAGGGAGATGGGAGAGGGAAGGGATAGTGGGAGAACAACAAAGAAGAGCGTAACAATGTTCAACTAGAAATGTACTCATTACCTTACACATGTAATTGTAATTCCTCTGTAAGACTCTTTACAATAAAATAAAATTTTAAAAATCATGGAAAACAAAACCTGACAGGAAATAGAAAAACACTAAAAACTTAAGGTTCAAAATGCAAGTATAATTTACACCTACATGCCTAGCAAGATTTAGGATAAATGTGAACTAGAGGGTGGTATTAAAATTATGATTCATTTATCTGTAGGTTTATTATTAGGAAAGGTGTTCCAGTTAGAGCTGGGGTTAGGATCAGAAAAAGATACAAGATATTGTGTAAAACTGCAACATATTTTAACAAACACATTGGATCTGATGAATTTATATGAAGCCCAAAGTATAATCAAAACCTATTAGCAACAATGTATGAATTAGCAAATATTTATGGTTTAGAATATGTACAATGAATTAAATCCTGAATCAAAAGTCTTTGCTGGGGTTGCTACTTAAAACCAAATCAGAAATAGAGTGTCACTGAAATTAAGTCTAGACTGGAGGCCTGTAGCAAGCATCAGAGCATCTGCTTAGTGTGAGTTCAACCCCCAGGACCATGAAGAAGAATAGAAGAAAGTGAAAGTGTAGGAGAAAGAGGAAAGGAAATGAGGAGGAAGGGGTAACAGAGGAGGAACGACATAGCAGGAGGGAGAAGAACAGGGAACAAGGAGAAAGAAGAGGGAAGGAGGGAAGGAAGAGGAAAACAGGATCCTGGGGAAGAGGAGCAGGAGAGGAGACAGGAGGAGGAAGATAAATGCAATATAACAGAAAGAATTGTAAGCGATCTGCATTTGCATGGCAGGATTATTTTCTAATCAGAGAGAGAGAGCTAGCACAGTGACAATATGGGTGATACCTGTTGCTCTGTCATTTTATTCTCTTTCTTCAGTGAGGAGTGCAGAAGAAATCCTGAGTTTAGAGTTTTACAGATACACTTCAGGTTTTCTTTTTCATGAATCTAACATGGGAAGAACTAAATGCAAATTCCCTTAATTAACAAAAAATAGACACTATATTTATTTGTATTACTGTGCATGAAGAAATCCTAGCAATTTCTGGTTAATTCAGAAGGCCCCATGCAAAAATATAGGACAAGAGGAAAGAAAACTGTTTTTAAAGTATAATAGGTTATCATTGATGAAAAGATTTAGTGGACATTTTTTCTTTTTATATTTTATTTTTTCTTTTTTTATTTTATTTTTTATTTTGTTTTATTTTATTTTTTTGTGAACATACTGTACAGAGGGGTCACAATTACATGGGCAGGATAATGCATACATTTCTTATCAAGTATTGCAGCCTCCTCCTTTGTTTACCTTTACATCACTTCCCAGTCTCCCACCCACCCACCCACCCAATCTTCCCCCCTTCCCCCCCCCCGCACAAACTTTGTAAAGCTCGTTTTCGACATGACAACTTGAACTTCTCATTGTTGCAACAGGTCCACCTGTATCCTTAAACGACTTGTTTTTCCCCACCTCCTCCACAAGTTATACTAACATCAAATATAGTGAAAGCAGGGGTTACACTGTGGGGGAGAGACACACAAAGCAAAAAAGAGATAATCTTATAAATGTGTTGGAAACAAATGCATGAAAGAAAAAACATTAAAATACATATCTAAGGGTTCATTTTCCTAACATCACGTTATCTGACCTTTTCTGCTTGACTCATACATATACTAGATATTGCAAATAAGAGAAACCATAGGACCTATGTTTCTTTGGGCCTGGCTTACTTCACTTAATATAATTTTTTCCAAGTTTTTCCATTTCCTAACAAATGGGCCAATGTCATTCTTTCTGATGGAGGCATAGAATTCCATTGTGTATATATACCACATTTTCTTGATCCATTTATCTACTGAGGGGCATCTGGGTTGGTTCCATATCTTAGCTATGGGAAATAGTGCTGCAATAAACGGATTTGTGCTGGTAGCTTTAGTGTGGTCTTGTTTCTAAACATTTGGGTAAATGCCCAAAAGTGGGATTGCTGGGTCATAGGGGAGCTCTATGTGAAGTCTTTTCAGGAACCTCCATACTGCTTTCCAAAGTGGTTGAACAAGTTTACATTCCCACCAACAATGAAATAAGGTTCCCTTCTGTCCACATCCCCTCCAGCATCTGTTGTTGTTAGAGTTCTTGATTTTTGCCATTCTAACTGGAGTGAGGTGGCATCTCAATGTTGTTTTGATTTGCATTTCCTTTATGGGTAGGGATGTTGAGCATTTCTTCATGTGTCTATTGGCCATCCTTCTTTCTTCTTCAGAGAAGTATCTCTTTAAGCCTTTAGCCCACTTATTTATAGGGCAGTTGTTTCTTTGAGGATTTGTTGTTGGGGATTTAATTTTTTGAGATCCAAATATTTTTTAGATATGAGACCTTTGTCTGTTGTATGGCTAGTGAAGATCTTCTCCCAATCCGTGGGCTTTCTATTGATCTTGCTAGCTATGTCCTTTGCCATGCAGTAGCTTTTTAATTTCATGCAATCCCATTTGTCCAACCATTCTTTGATTTGTTTTGTTTCCGGGTCTCTATTCAGAAATTTTCAGCCTGAGCCAAGGAGACCTAGGGTTTCTCCTATTCCATCCTGTAATGTTTTCAGAGTGTCTGCTTTGACTTCGAGGTCTTTGATCCATTTGGAGTTGATTCTGGTGCAGGGTGATATATTAGGATCTAGCTTTAGTTTTCTACAAGTAGTTAACCAGTTTTTCCAGTTCCATTTACTGAAGAGGCTGTCTTTCTTCCATTCTATTGTTTTAGCTCCCATATCGAAGATTAGATGGCTATAGGTCTGTAGGTTCATTTCTGGGTTTTCAAGTCTATTCCATTGGTCCTGAGGTCTGTTCTTATGCCAATACCAAGCTGTTTTTGATTACTATGGCTTTATATTAGTGTTTGAAATTTCGTATTGATATTCCTCCAGCAGCGTTCTTTCCATTGAGGAGCATTTTTGCTATTCAGGGTCTTTTATTGTTCCATAAGCAGAGCTCACACCAATACTCCTCCAACTCTTCAATGAAATTGAAAGAGAGAGTTCACTACCGAACACATTCTATGAAGCCATCTGAACCCTCATCCCAAAACCAGGCAAGGTCTCATCAAAGGAAGAGAACTATAGACCCATTTCTTTGATGAACATTGATGAAAAACTTCTCAACAAAATTTTGGCCAATCGACTTCAACAATTCATCCAAAAAATCATACATCACGATCAAACAGGATTCATTTCAGGGATGCAAAGCTGGTTCAATATATGCAAATCAATTAATATTATACATCACATCAACAGGAGCAAGGATAAGAACCACATGGTTATCTCAATAGATGCAGAAAAAGCATTTGACAAGATCCAAGACCCCTTTATGATGAAAGTTTTGGAAAAATTAGGAATCCATGGAACATTCTTCAATACAATAAAGGCTGTATATGACATACCTACAGCCAGCATTATACTTAATGGTAAAAATTAAAGCCATTTCCTCTTAACTCAGGAACAAGACAAGGATGTCCTCTCTCTCCACTTCTCTTCAATCTAGTATTAGAATGCCTAGCTACAGCAATAAGACAGGATGCTGACATAAAGTGGATCCAAATACGGAAAGAATAAATAAAACTCTCCCTCTTTGTAGATGACATGATGTTGTATTTAAAGAATCCCATAGACTCCACTCCCAAATTACTCAAGCTGATTCAAAACTTTGGCAAAGTAGCAGGGTATAAAATTAACCCCCCAAATTCAATGGCTTTTCTGTATGCCAACAATGAGAAAAGTTTGCCTGAAATTAGGAAAGCAACTCCATTTGTAATAGCCCCACAAAAAATAAAATACCTAGGAATTAACTTAACCAAAGAAGTGAAGGACTTCTATGATGAAAACTTTAAAATCTTGAAAAAGGAAATTAAAACAGAACTTAGAAAATGGCAAAAGCTCCCATGCTCCTGGAATGAAAAGGTTAACATCGTGAAAATGGCAATACTTCCCAAGGCTATCTACAAATTCAACGTGATACCTATGAAAATTCCATCCTCATTCTTCAAGGAAATAGAAGACGCAATCCAAAAATTCATATGGAACAATAAAAGACCCCGAATAGCATTTTTTCATTTTTTTTGCCTCTTGTTCAGTGCTGCAGCAAGGCTGTGCCCTAGAACCCTTTCCAAGTCACCACTTCAACCCCCATTTCTGTAGTCCCTGTGGGTGTGGATGTGGGTACCACATCCCTTGTGGTGGATGTGCAGTGAGGGGAAGTGTGTGCATGCTCCCCAGCATTGCCATTTGAGCCCCGCCCACCCTACCCACCTCTCTTCCCAGTCTCAGTTGCTCTATTTCACCCAGGAGCTGGCAGCCAAGGGGCTGGATTTGAGTCCATTGCTGCCCTCTCCTCCTCCAACTATGCTGGTATTGGTCTGCAGTGGTCCAGAGTGTGAGTGCCATCCTAGGGAGACTCCATTCTAAGGTCATTTCCTGGGGTGTGGAGTGGGGGACACCATATTTGTACCTGCACAGCCCATGGGTGAAGGATGGCTGTGTGTGCAGTCCATCCCCTTGGGGCCAAGTAGCCCAGCCTTGGTTGGCATCAGCCTTTAAGGATTTCTGGTGACTAGAGCTATGTGCTGGCCCCTCTGCCAGCAGTCTTGTGACAAATGTGGCAGCTCAGCACCCTGGAGCCGCTTCAACATCCCTGAGGACCTCTATATTCTGGTCCCTGTGGGCACGGGTACAAGGCCATCCTTGCATATGCCCATCAGTGCCAGAAGAGCCTGGACTTGCAGTGCACCAGCTGCAGCACTGGGGGCCTGAAGCCCCTTTGGCTTTGCTGTGTACCCTCCTCTGTTATCCTTTTGGTCTACATGGGTCCAGTTCAAACTTTACTAAAAAGCCATAGTGATAAGACCAGCTTGGTACTGGCAAAAGAACAGACCTGACAACAATGGAAAAGGATTGAAGACTCAGAAATGAACCCACTGGCTTATAGCCCCCTAACCTTTGAAAAGGGAGCTAAAAAAATGGAATGGAAGAAAGACAGCCTTTTCAGTAAATGGTGTTGGCAAAATTGGTTAAACACCTGTAGAAAACTAAAGCTAGATCCATATATGTGTGTGTGTGTGTGTGTGTGTGTGTGTGTGTGTGTGTGTGTGTGTGTGTGTACATATATATCACACAGAACGAGAATCACCACAAAATGGATCAATGACCTCAAAATTAAAGCAGAAACAGTGAAAATATTACATGAAGGAATAGGAGAAACTCTAGAGCTCTTAGCACAGTCCAAAATTTTCTTAATAGAGAACCGGAAACAAAACAAATTAAAGAAAGGTCGGACAAATGGGATTGCATGAAACATCAGAGCTTCTGAAAGGCAAAGGTCATAACTAGCTAGATCAATAGAAAGCCCACGTACTGAGAGATGTTCATGAGTCATAAAATGGACAAAGTCTTATATCTGAACATAGTTTCCTACCAGTCTTTCATTTAAAAATGAAAACAGATTTTCTCTCAAAATGCCTATGAGGAAATAAATTTGAGAGAGGAAAAAAAAGGCTGTTTTCTCATAAGATCAAAATGTGCTAATTTTATATGCATGTTTTATGCGCTCAAAATATAATTAAGTAACTCAATATCTAGGAACAATTGTCCAGAGCTAAGAATTAAGTTTCTTGGGAGGTAGAGGCAGGGTGTTTGTGAGCTTTATCCAAAGGGAGGGAAGAAAGTTAAAATTCATAAATTACTTTGTAGAATAAAAGTGGTAATAAAAAATGAGAGTCACAATAAACTTCTCTGCTATTCAGGGTCTTTTATTGTTCTGTATGAATTTTTGGATTGCTTCTTCTATTTCATTGAAGAGTGACATTGGGATATTGATAGGTATTACATTGAATTTGGATATAGCCTTTGGCAGAATTGCCATTTTCATGATTTTAATCCTCCCAATCCAGGAGAATGGGAAGTTTCCCACTTCCATAGCTCTGCTTTAATTTTCTTTTTCAGGTTTTTAAAATTCCCATCATAGAGGTACTTCACCTCTTAAGTTAACTCCTAGTTATTTTATTTTTTGTGCTGCTAGTAAAAAGGGGTTGCTTTCCTAATTTCAGCTGCACTCTTATCGTTATTGGAATGCAGGAAAGCCATTGATTTCTGAAGGTTAATTTTATACTCTGCTAGTTTGCCAAAATTTCTGATCAGCTCAAGTAACTTGGGAATGGAGTCCATGGCTTTCATTAAATACAAAACCAACTCATCTTCAAAGAGGGAGAGTTTTCTTCATTTTTGCTATTTGGATCCCCTTTAAGATTGCATCTTATCTTATAGACACAGATAGCATTCTAATACTAAGTTGAAGAGGACTGGAGAGAGCAGGCATCCTTATCTCATTCCTGAATTTATAAGAAATGGGTTTAACTTCTCACCATTAAATATAATGCTGGCTGTAGGTTTGTCAATCCTTAGCAGAAAGAACAGCACTGGAGCAATATCAGTTCCAAATTTCAAACTTTACTAAAAAGCCATAGTGATAAGAACAGCTTGGAACTGGCACAAAACAGACCTGAGGACAATGGAATAGGATTGAAGACTCAGAAACGAACCCACTGGCTTATAGCCCCCAATCTTTGACAAGGGAGCTAAAAAAAATGGAGTGGAGGAAAAACAGTAAATGGTGTTGGTAAAATTGGTTAAACACCTGTAGACAACTAAATCTAGATCCATATATATATGTATATATATACATATATATATATATATACATACATATATATATATATATATATATATATATACATACATATATATCACACTGCACGAGAATCAACACCGAATGGATCACTGACCTCAAAATTAAAGCAGAGAGAGTGAAAATATTACATGAAGGAATAGGAGAAACTCTAGAGCTCTTTAACATAGTCCAAAATTTTCTTAATAGAGAACCAGAAACAAAAAAAATTAAAGAAAGGTTGGAAAAATATGATTGTATGAAACAGCAGAGCTTCTGAAAAGTAAAGGTCATAACTAGCTAGATCAATAGAAATCCCACGTACTGGGAGAAGATGTTCATGTGCCATAAAACGGACAAAGTCTTATATCTGAAATATACTTAGAACTCAAAAAATTAAATCCCCCAACAACAAATCCTCAAAGAAACAACTGCCCGATAACTAAGTGGGCTAAAGACTTAAAGAGGAAGGTACTTCTTTGAAGAGGAAATAGAAATATCCATTAGACACATGAAGAAATGCTCAACTTTTCTAGTAATAAAAGAACTGCAAATCAAAACATTGAGATTGCACCTCACTCCAGTTATAATGGCTATAATCAAGAAATGTGTTAACGACAAATGCTGGAGGGGATGTGGCTAAAAGGGAACCCTACTGCTTTGTTGCTGGGAGTGTAAACTTGTTAAACCACTTTGGAAAGCAGTATGGAAGTTCTACAAAAGACCCCACATAGAGCTCCTCTATGACCCAGCAATCCAACTTTTGGGCATTTACCCAAATGATCACAAACAAGGCCATACCAAAGCTACCAGCCCAACCATGTTTATTATTCACCATAGCTATGATATGGAACTCACCTCAATGCACCTCAGTAGATGAATGGATCAAGAAAATGTGGTATACACACGTGTGTTTGCGTGTGCACGAGCACACACACACACATACACACACACACACACACACAAAATGGAATTCTATCCCTCCATCAGAAAGAATGACACTGCCCCATTTGTTAGGAAATGGAAAGACTTGGTAAAAATTTTATTAAGTGAAGTAAGCCAGACCCATAGAAACATACCTTGTTTTTCCCTTGTTTGCATGTCTAGGACAAGCAGAGAAGATCAGTGGGTAGATACATATGATCATATAAGATGATGTTAAGTGAAATGTACCCCAAGTCAGAGACCCAAGTGTTTTTTGCTTTTGTTTTTAATTTACTCATAATGTACTATGTGATTGGCTTGTTGGTTCATTTCCTCACGATATAACCCCTGTTTTCACTGTATTTGATTCCAGTGTTCTGCATCGTATATACAGTTTTTGTAATTTGGGGAGTGGAAGCGATATAGCAGAAAGCTTAAATGGGGATGCAGTTTGACCCATTGTGACGATGAGATGTACAGGACACTATGTGGAAAAATGAATTTACAAAGTCAGGCAGGGGTCAAGGAGGGAAAAGTTGGAGATTTGGGGAGGGAAAGGATGGTAGGGCTGGGGCTGGGAAGATGGCTCAATGGTAGAGTGCTTGCCTTGCATGCCTGAGGCCCAGGGTTTGATTCCTCAGCACCACATAAGCAAAAAGACAAAAGCCGGAGGTAGCGCTGTGGCTCAAGTGATAGAGTGCTAGCCTTGAGCTGAAGAGCTGAGGGACAGCGCCCAGGCCCAGAGTTCAGGCCCCACGATCGGACCAAAAAAGAAAGGATGGTAGGGGAAAAAACGAAGGAGGAGGAACAATGCTCGATAGGAAATGTACTCATTAACAACTCATGTAACTATAAGCCCTCTGTACAGTATTTTTACAATAAAAAAATAGAAAAACACCTCTGCCTGATGTAGATTTCCACTGCTGCCCTCAGCATTGCATTTTCTGCCTTTTCTGGATGTGGTTAGGTCCACCTGCACAGTGGATCAGTAGTCTTCAAGGCATCTTGGTCCTGAAGTGCGACATGGATAATCCAGTGGTGGTTGGAACCAGGCCAAGGACAGGACAAAACCACTTCCAGGGCATAGCTTCTTTATTACCCACGCAACTAGGATTTCTAGCAGAATTTCTCTGAATTTGACTCCAGAAAATAATAACTGAACCAAAAGGAAAGGTCACCACACACTTCTCTCCTTCCCCCATTCCTTCCTTTCTCCCTCCTTGGGAAAGTAGAAAATAATTTTGCAGGTTTTGGCAAACACACAAATTGCCAACGACCTCCCCTGCTAAACTAGGTTTCAAGTCACTAAGTCATGTAAACAGATAGTACTGTACTTATTATTCTGGACAATAATTTCAGGTTGTTTGATGTTTTAATTTTGTTGTTGTTGTTGTTGTTTGTAGGGGGTCCTGAACTCTGGGTCTGGGCACTGTGCCTGAACTCTTCAGCTCAAGGCTAGCAAACTATCACTTGAGCCACAGCGCCACTTCCAGGTTTTCTGCTTATGTGGTGCTGAGGAATTGAACCCAGGACCTCATGCATGCAAGACAAGCACTCTACCACTAAGTCCCCTTCCCAGCCCTAATGCTTTAATTCTTTAAAATTTCTTTTTGTCAGTCGTGGGGCTTGAAGTCAGGACCGGTGTATTAACATATCCCTAGTTCTTGAGCTCAAGGTGAGCCTTCTACCAATTGAGCCACAGTGCCACTTCCTGTTTGGAGATAAGTGTCTCACAGACTTTCCTGCCAGGGTTTGCTTTGAACCGTGAATTTTTAAATCACATTTCTTCTAGGTGTTTATTGGTACATTACAGTTTTCCTGGAATTTAAAGTTTTCTGTAAACCTTTGTCTTCAAGTAATCCAACAGCATTAAAAATTACATTTAGAAACTGTCCTGTAGCCCATCCCTTTTGAAATTATTATGTTAAGATGAAATTCTTATTCTTGGGCTGGGAAGGTGGCTCAGTGGTAGAGCGCTTGCCTTGCATGCCTGAGGCCCTGGGTTCGATTCCCCAGCACCACATAAGCAAAAAGACAAAAACCGGAAGTGGTGCTATGGCAATTGGTAGAGTGCTAGCCTTGAGCTGAAGAGCTGAGGGGCAGCGCCCAGGCCCAGATTTCAGTCCCCACGACCGGACTCCCCCCCCCACAAAAAAGAAATTCTTATTCCTTGTATAAACAACCCATTAAAGTCCAATTGGAAATATGCTAATTTCGGCAGCCTTGAGTCACCTTCCTCTTTTTTTTCCCCTCCAATATCTTTTCTTGTTTTGGAACAAGTGTCATGGACTCCCCAACCATTCAAAAGGAAGCTTATTCCATTAATTAAATAGTAAAGGAATCAAGCAGGTCTGCATCTCAAGGTAAGTTTGAGTATAATGTTAATTCACATCAGTGAATTTTCAGTCATTTTGATAATTTTTGTTAAACCACTCATTAAAGAGGTTCCAAAAAGTAAGAATCAAAAACCATGTTCTGCTTTCTAAGAAAGTTTAAAAAGCTAGTAATTCAACAAAGCACATTTTATTTTTCCAAGATTCCATAGTGAAAAATTTCTCTTTTATCATAGCCCTTACCACTGACCCTATCCCTTCAAATTTGTAGCTTTATTCAATTTTCTTGTTCCAGCTTTTATTTTTGTACTAGCTGCAGTAATCTCCTTGTAGTATTTGAAAATTAAATTACATTTGTTGTTAGAGAGCTCAATTCATATTGCCAAAGGCAGAATCATGATCATATCATAGAGAATAAAATAGTGAATATCATTAATGTGATCATATGCAACTATTCCATAAATTAATATAAATACCACATAAAAGTGCATCTTCATAAACTTTTAAAACTGCAAAAGAGTTACATATCTATGCCAGAAAATAATTCAGATCACAAGTGTAAGAGACTAAGCTAAACCTTTTATATCTTCCCTATATTCTTTGTAAAATTTTCTTTTTGCATTAACTTTCACCTTAGGGCTTCCTAGCAACAAGTTATAAGTTGATATCTTTGGATTTTAGTCACTTCTGAGTAACCTCTTTGCTTTACACCACAAGTTAGTCCCTCATGTTAAATACCTGAGAAATAACTTGTCCATTGTGCCTGCAAGAGGAATACCCAAGTCGACTGTGCCCATTCTTGTCTTACTTTGTTTTGGAATGGGGTATCACAGACGGGGGTGTCAGAGATCAGGTGTCTGGAACCATGATGCTAAGAATTATGGGTAGCAGAAAAGAGTAGCAGAGACTAAGATACCAGGGAAAGGGTAATTGTGACTGTAATTGCAGGGTTGCAGTGGCAGGATATTAGGTAGCAGCAACAGCTTTGCAGGGGTTGTGATAGCTACTACAGACATCCAGAACAGTTTAGCAGGGAAAAGGAAGCATAGATAAACTGAAAGATAAAAATTGTGAATATTTGTAGGACACAATCAGGGTAACAAGGTCATGGGTGTGCAAACTGGGTACCCAGTACTAGGGTAGAAGCATTTGTCATGGTGGGCTGATGTAGTGCAGAGCTCTGCGTTTGCCTTTCCAGTTTTGGCTGTTAGATCTTTAGGGAACTACCTCTAGCAGCTCATTATCAGCTTGTTGTGTTCAGGTACGTACCATCTATAAATGTCTATTCCAAGAAGATTGCATTCTTTGACATCAGCTATAGGATCTTTGCCCTAAGCATCCTGAGAGACCACACTCCACAATGCTGCAGAACTGGCTCCACATAGTGAGCTGCAATCACCTTATACAACTCTCGCTGCTCCTCTCCAGTGTCAATTATCATGGTAACAAGGGATCTGAGATGTGCTCAGTAGCAGTGGGAAGCTACCAATTCTTATCCTGGCATTCTGAGAGTTCCCTAGAAATGGGCAAGATCACTTGCTGGTCTGGTCTTCCAACCTCTCTCTGGCTCTGGATAGTCAGACTCTTGTAATTCAGATGGGTTACTTTGATGTCCAGTTGGCCTCAAACTTGCTCTGTCTTCTCTCTCTAGGTGCTCATCAGCTTCAGCTGCCTCTCCTTTTCCCTCCAGGTAGCTCACTTCATCTCCACATCCTTTGAATTGTGCTTCATGTCAACCTGTGTCTTTCACACCAAACGTTCCACTTTCTCATATACATCTCTAGCTGTGATTCTGGCGCAACAAGCTCATGTAAGGTCTGTATCTGTTTATCAAGATTTGAACTGGATTCCAAGGTGGTACTAGCTAACTGAGAACATGGGAAGCATCTTAAATACTCCACTGCCATTCACTGCTCATTGAGAAAGATGTAAATCTGTTGTGGTCAGTCTCTCCTTTTCCATTTCTGTTTCAGCAGAATAAAGTGAATTCACAGTGGAGCTACCAGACAGCTGCTCTGTCAGCAAGTGACCCAACCAAAGATAAATTAGTGAGAGGATACTTATCAAATATACTAGGGTAAATGCACATATTTGTAGGACACTACTAAGGGCTTTCATCAAACTAGTTATTTTATGTCCCAAATGGCAGACCAATCTTAGGCTCTCCCCTAGATCTTCCTGTTCTGAAGTCCCTGAGGACTTCTAAATACAACTCACACTAGTAACATGGGTGAATAGAAAAGTAAGTGAGTATGGAATTAGTATTCTGAGGGTGTGCTAAGGTGTTGTTTGTCATGACTACCATGAAATCAATGTCCTTTCTCTGACTTTCACCATATCTCTTTATTTGGTATAAGTGGCAGGTTTCTTTGTGTGTCTTTTTACCTGTTAGTTCAGTGCACAGGTTAAAACATTAAGCATGCCAAACCATGGGTTTCCATTGTTCTAGTGGACATTTTGCATCCTAGGACCTTTCTTCCAAGTAACTCTCTTCTTGAGCCCTCATATGCATATCCTTACAGAAGTGAATGTCTCACAAACCATGGAATATAGTTGCTCAATGATGATTATCTCACACAAATACTCAAGCAGTTTTGGTCTGGAGCCTTTCTAAAAGGCCTTGGACTAGGTACTGTGGGCAACATTGACAGTAATTTCTCAGAGCAATACCACTGACAGCAAGTGAGCCTTGATTACTATTTAGCCCTTAGTAGTCCTACCTAGTGTATGAACACATGAAGAAACCCTGTTTAGCTTATTGCACAGTGTCCCCGTCAATGAAATCATTCTGAGCCTAGGAGAAAAATCTCCATTTGTAAAGCAGTACACATAAGAAGCAGATGATTCCCCATACTCAAACTCCAGGAGAACAGAGTATAAGGATGTCTACACAGTTGGGAAATATGATTCTGAGGGGTGGGAAGGGATGAGTTTAGATAGCCAAGAAGTAATTATAAGTTTCTGAATTCCTTACCTAACTTCCGTCTTCCCCTCAGATTCAATTCAAGAAGTTGTGGAATGTTTATGATCACAAAATGAAGTTTTTAATCACAGGTGCAAACTCTAAGCATTCTTGTTACTTCTTCCCACCTGCCCCTGATATAAAGGGTTAGAAGGGCAAAGGGGAAGGAAACCCATGCTCAGGAATATAAATGGAGCTTAAAAGCCACTGCAGTCTCTGACTTTCTTTGTTGAAGGTAAGATAAAAGGCAGCTTGAGTTTCTAAGAACTCAGTGTCTAGGCTATATGGCTCCTTCAGAACTTCTTTTCCTCCTCCTGTGTTTTGAGAGCAACAGTTAGTAAAGTGCTTCTGTCTTTTGGGGCAACCTTTCTCTTCACACAATGCTTAAAGTAGACAATAGGTGGAAGGTGTCATTAAATTTAAAAAAGTATGAAATAGCACACAGTGTGTGCTTCCCCTGAATTCCTGGACCTAACAAATTCCCAATTGTGAAGACAAAGTGATTATGGGTGAATACTAACAACCGCCCCTGAATGGTGAACCTAGAACACTTTTCCCAAAGCAGGTTCTGTCCAGTACAGTAGTTACCACCTATAATCCTGGTTATTAGGATGGCTAAGATCAAGTGGATCAAAGAACTTATAGACCATGCAAGACAGAAAAGCCTAAGATATTGAGTCCCAAAGAAGAAACTGGGCCAAGGAGAGAAAACTTATCATTGCTGGAAAAGGAAGACTTAACTAGGAGAATGTTTCTCTGAATACAGACATGGGTATAATTATAACAAAGTTCTAAGTTGTGGCTCATCAGTAGAAACTATCAAGTCAAGCCTCACTAAGGCTAAAATAAAACTAACAAAAATAAAAATATCTATTTGCATTTCAGTAGTAACATCTTCTTTAAGGAGAGAGAGACAGAGAGAGAGAGACAGTGGGTGCTGTCTGAGATTATGTATGGGACAGAATTGGTATTTTAAAATCATCATATTGACACTATCCTTTAGTTTTCCCATTCAAGTCTGTTGGCATTTTTAGCTCTACCACTGGAAACACTCAATTCTCGCTTTCTCTGGTTAACTGGAGATAAACAGGTAATGTATACATCAACCTGGGTTGGTTTCAAACTATCATCTTCAGATATGAGCCATTATTCTCAGCCCAGTATTTCCAGTAAATTACTTAATTTTTCTGACTCTCAGCTTCTTCCTGTGTGGAAAGTGAAAAGAATTACTTTGTGGACCTTAGAATCCGGTGGGAGTTATGATTGGGTGCAGGAAGTATAAGTGTTCAGGATGTGTGGACAGAGTCTGACACTCTGATAAAACTACTGATGTTTATATTGAAATGAATTCCAGGAATTGGAAACAAGATGGATTTTTCTGTTCTTTATCCATTAATGGGCATTGAGGGAGCCACAGAAATTCAGGGAGAACAGGGAAGCAAATTCAGCAGTTGTACTCTGTAGATGATATATTCACAATGAGCTATACCTCTTGTGGACAGGGACTGGAGGAAAAATCAGAGAAAGCAAAGTAAGTGATGAGATTGTGAAATAAGAAATGAACTCATCGACTCATAAAATGGTGAACTGTATGTACACTACCTTAACAATAACAAATTTAAAAATCTGGGTTGATGATCCTCTCCTCCAATTTTTGTAGGGGCCCTTAAGTCTCAGGCCCACCTATGGAATTTTTAAAGGTCACATTATATGATAATTAATGTAGAGCCAGATTCTCTTAAGAAATGTTATAAAAAGTATTTCATTCTTAGTACTTGTTTCTCTTTGAGTTGCGATTCTATATGTTGTTGTCAGAGCTAATTTTTTTACTTTTTGTTTTTAGTACTTGTTAGGTGTTGACATCCTTCTTAAAGCTTTACGACAAAGGTCTACTGTATCTTGGCACCCTGCCCCTCACTAAAATGGTAGTCAATCTATGAAATTAATGTACTTCAGTATGAGTTTTATTTATTTATTTAGTTTGTCGGAGGTGGTGAACTCTGGGCCTGATTGCCATCCCTCAGCTCTTCAGCTCAAGACTAGTGCTCTACAAGTTGAGCCACTTCTAGCTTTTTGTGCTTAGGTGGTGCTTAGGAATCAAACCCAGGGTCTCGTGCATTCAAGATAAGCTGTATACCACTGATCCACCTTCTCAGCCCCTATGAGTGGTATTTTTGTGCACTGGTCTATCAAACAAATGAATAATTTGCTACTAGACATATTCAAAATTATGAATTATCTGATATTTTAATGAATAAAAATGTTATCGTTGATACTAGGAAGTGTTTGTCTCCCCATACTAAAAACATGGAGGAGGGTATTTTAAACTAAAACTACAAAAGAAATTTTAAGATCTTGTTGCTAACAAATATGTCCAGGTGTTATTACATTAAACAGAAAATTCAAAATGGTTTTTCTTCATGAATACAGAGATCAAAGGTCTTATAATACTTATTTCAAAATGCAAACTAAAGAGGAAAATCAGTCAGGAGGTAAAATTTATATTGAATTTTAATATTTTAAGAAGAAAAGGAGATCCTAGATGGCAGAGTAAAGACAAAGCAATATCAGAACCCTATATGCTCAGTACTAAATAAGAAGCTTTAATTGAAAAATTGAGCTGGAATGAGCACATCAGGCAAAGGCAAGCAATCAGAGCCTACCACCAACAAAGAAACACTATAATGTATATCTCAGAAAAAGGAAACAAGTTCCTTATACTTGATTTCAATGATACATATAATCCCCCTACACACACACACACACACACACACACACACACACACACACACCCAAACACACCCAAACACACACACACACACACACACACACACACACACACAGACGAATGTGTATACAACAGCTCAACCTACTCACATCCTTTCAACATGAATCAAAGATCTTCTTTTAATATTTGAAACTTTAAATGTTTCAAGTCTTGTAAATAATTGATAACAGATGCATAATCAAATATTTTTGGAATAACACTCTGATATGGAAATGAGAGTTCATGATGGTTATAACTGTAAGGTCTGCACAGGTACACCTCCCTCTCTTTTGGCTAAGTTTCTGCCCAGTATCTGTTACCTAGGTAACTGGCAGACTTGGAAGCAGTCACCTTCTCCTCCAGCTAGGTCACATCCAGATCCAGTGTGGCCACACCTTTCCCCTACCTTGCCACACGTCTTTCTGTTCCTGGCCTTGATAATCCTGGCCCAGAGTTTGGTCACACCACTTCCTTTCCCACCCTCCTTTCCTTTTTCAGCCATGCTTCTCCACCATGCATGGTGGGGGCAGCTGTTCGGTAAATAGACTTTTCCTGCCTGAATAGCATGTGGTGTTCTCTTCATCGGCTACCTAATGAAACCTACCTATTTAATATACCTTACAATAACTACTTAAAACATCTCTGAATCGCAAAAGAATTAAAAAAGTTTCAATCTGCATTTTGGGACTACATTTCTACCAGCTATTTTGCAAAGGCTTAATAAGAAGTTGCGAGATCCAATCTTACATACCAAATTAATACAATTAATATATGTGTAAGTGAAGTGAAAGACAGTGATCAGAGACCTATGGTGCCTCCAATCAGCCAGCTGCACACTGTGACACCTGTGATTCGGCTGGGCCAGGCCCACAGTTGTCTTCCCCTTGTTGGGGTTGGGGATGGTGGCTGTGTGGGGAGGGAGGAGGCCTCATGGGAAGCCAAGCAGGGGTTGGTGCTGGGAGCAGTGCAGCAAGTATGGGAGGCCCTGGCAGAGGCTTTGAAGGGAAGAAGGAGGCAGTAGGCCAGCAGCTCAGGCAGCATCAGCCCTAAAGGCAGTTGGGATCTGGGGAGTGTCTGTGAGGTTCAGAATTTGAGATGAATCTCCTGGGGCCTGGTTGCCTGGTGAGGAGAGGAAGGAGTCTCAAATCCCACCCAAACAGACAATGAGAAATGAGACAACCAGTGCCTAAAGAATTTCAAGAACAAAGGCAGGGACTTATAGGTAAACTCTGGGGGCAGGGAGGGCAGCAGCACTGGGGCTATGGTTGTCATGCCCTGTGGACGCCCTTGGAAGTGAGTGAGGACCAGCTCCACTGTGGGCTAGGCCTCTCTCTCGCCTTGAAGCAGGCACCAGGAATTGCCAGCACAGCCTTAGCCCATGGAGCTGGCCTGTTTTGGGTGCTGCAGACCGGACAGCTGCTAGGAGGCTATGAGCAGGAGGGCAGAAAAGTATGGCTGGTAGGGGCTGCTCCAGCCCAGCCAGGCCCAGGGCCACTGGGGAAGTTCCAGCTCTGGATCAGGACCAGGCATTGCTCCCCAGAAAATTAGGGCCTCTGGGGACCTGCAGAGTGGCCGCCACGTGCGGGTTGTGAACTTCCTTAGCATGGCTGAGGAGTCTCCATGGAGAGGCACATTAGTTCCTGTGCCTCTCCCATCTTCTGGATTCCTGTTCTCCTCCTGCCATGTCCAACTACAGGAGTCAACTTCTCCAAGCCACTGAGAGGCCTTCCCAGAGTTGCTCACAGGGCTTTCCAGGCTGCTTCGCCACACATGTAGGCTCACAGGGTGCCATCCTCCAGGCAAAGCTTACCCCCATTTCAGCTTGACTACCCCTGCTTAGGGGACCATGAACTGCATTCTTACACAGAAAGCCAGGGGTACACAAGGCCATCCTGCAGGCTAAGGCATCTTTTCCTTCCTCTTGCTCAGATGTAGGGCAGCTGTGGAGCCAAATGCAACATCACATTTGATTATCTAAAAGGAAGAGGATAAACGTGTCATTGTCCCAGATATAGCTGCCCCTGGGGTTCTCTGTGTACACTTGCCTTGTGTTGAGATAAGGATCTCCAAAGTCCTCTTGGAGCCAGTTCCGATGCGAGCACACAAGAGTCATTTATTGCAAGCTCGAGCCTGGACTCACATCTGTCACCACAGCAGTGGGTCAGAGTTGAGAGCCCCAACCCTTCAGTTAACAGGGATGTTTTTTTAGGGTATAGGGTTGAGGTAAGGGGTTCCTACCTTGGCAGTTACATGATTAGTTGACATTTAGTGACTGAATCTTGTAACAATCTTATTGGCTAGCGTGCACAGGCTAAGCAGTAAGCAGCAAACTGTTAACTATCTTAAGAAACATCTGTAGCTTTATGTACCTTCCTGTCATCCGTTGATGGCTATTGCTAGGGAAGTTATGGGCAGAACATTATTGTGACATTTCACAGTTTTTACAGGAACCTGAGTTTTTACTTTCAGTAAAAGTCTTTATTTACAATGGGTACTTTCAGTAAAGGCCTTCACAATGGATACTTTCGGTAAAGGCCTTCAAAATGGAGTCTAAGTCCAGAATGCCTATACTTTGGATAAGGCCTCTCACTAGGGGTGTGTGTGTGTGTGTGTTCGTGTGTTTGGTGTGAGAGAGTCAGACACAGCAGAGGTTTGGGGTAAAACACTCCTTCCCTTCAGCATTGAGTTTTGGTATCTAGTTTTGGTATCCTCCCCAATTTTGAGTTCTAAAGTTGTCCTTATAAATACTTTTATCCGTTGATCTTCTTGATATTCAGATTCCTAAGGTCTGCTTGTGAACTTCAACATTTGCTTCATGAAGGTGTTGCATTTCTACTAACTTGTATGAAGCAATTTGCTCTCTTTAAGTGCAGTTTGTGCTGTGTTAGTGGTTTTACTTAGCTCAGACCGTTGTGGCCCAGGCTGTGACTATTAATTCTGAAATTAGTTTAGGCCAATATGAGATACTATCCTTTCAGTATATCTCGTGAAAGAAGTTCAGCATCTTTATTGGAATAATTTCCTGCTGTAAATACAAACAAAAACATCCAGTGGTATAAATGTATAATCAGTTGTTTTTAGTTAATTGTACACCATTGTAATGAAAAAATCTTTTTACTGAAGTGAGTATTTGGAATGGGAAAATATCAAATATTATAAAACTTAAAAATTGATCAAATACCAAAAGAAAAGACACTTATCAGGAATGAAGTACAAATGTAAGTGTTTAATGATTAAGTGAAATATTTGAGAGTCATATCCACATAGGAAATACATAGGAAAATAAAGAGGAAAGTCATTGAAATCCCATCTTACACACCAGAATATCTATCACCACTCAGATAAATAAACTTCTGTATTTGGTTTTGTAGCATTATAAACTAGTGCAAGCCATAGGGAAATCATAATGGAAGTTTACACAATACCAAAAAGACACGTTGATGACCTTTACCGCAACTAGATACATACTGAAGTAATATAAATTAACATGAACATCCATGTCCATGGCAGAAGCAACCAAGCTGTGTAATCAACCTAGATGCACCAGAAAGAGGGAATAAAGAAAATGTGCTATTCATAGCTTAAATATGTTCTGTTATATAAGAGAAGTGAACGTTTCTACTGTATCATTGGTAAATATTTCTGGATATATACTTAATCTTAATTTCACTGGGTTTTTTGGCATTGTGTTTTTGCTTTAATGAGGATCCTCCCTATTTATTTTCATAGCAGTTACAATAGGTTGAAGATATTGTATAATATGTGGATATTAGATTAAAAATTAAATATATCAACAGAACATACAGGACCATCATATATAGTTTGTAAGTTGCAATTTTAAGAAGGCAACAGTTGAGGAAAAAGACAATGTTAGAAGCTTAATAACAAATACACAGACATGGAAAAATACAAAAAATGTGCAAATAATTAGTGATAATAGTAACAAAACAAAATAGTAACAAAATGTTTTAAAAATGAAACTATTAAAATAATACTTAATATCATCAAATAAATATGCCATGGAAGAAAATTTACCATAGACATATATTTCCACATAATTTGTTTTACTTGATAACAAATGGATTAGAAGAAAATGTAATTACATGTCTGAAGATGATAACACTTTCAAGTGTCATTGACTGAATCCAGCAAAGGAAAGTAAAAGATGTAGAGAGTAAGAACAACCTGGATGAAGATACTCTGTAGAACTTTGTGAGGAAAGAAGGTGCTCAGTTTTTCTCATCAAAATAGAATTAGGACAGCTACCTTTTGACACAACAGTTGTAATGTAGAGTAGTCGAGTTACTGATTCAGATAGTAATTTATTACTTTTATTCCCTAATCTTATGATGTAATTTCCAAATGATGTGAGTGATCCTAGATTTTCTGAGCCCTTCTTTCCCCCAATATTTCTAATTCCTCTCCCTGCCAATGATTCTTCTGCTACTCTCATTTCTACTTGTTTCTGAACTCAAATCCTGTAACCTTTTGGTTCATGAGAAAGAGCTGGAGAAATATGAGGATGGCCTGGAGTCTGAGCTAACATACACTCCAGCTTCGAGGATCTGGTGAAGAACTTTCACCTGGGCCTTAGAATCAGATATTAATTGACCTCTTTGGAATTGGAGAAACTCATTCCCTCAGACAGAATCTGTCATTCCTTGACTTTCTCTGAAAATATTTGGTAGTAGGGCACAATTCAGAGAATGAGCTTTCCCAATGTCCGAAGGAACAGGTTCAAAACTAAAAGTGGCGTCAGTTCCCACAGGGCCAGTCAGAAGCCCAGAGATCACACTTTCACACTTTCTTCCTCATCAGGGACCTACTGGTAGGAATAGACTATGAGCAAAGTCTAAGATAGAGATTAAGTGAGACTGGGTCTAAGGAGGACACAAAAGAATTACCCTCTCTTTGACTAAAAGTAAGTTGTGTAGTGAAATATGACAACTTCCTTCATCTATGAAAATTCACTAGGTGAGTTTTCTCACTGCCACTTTGCAAGAGGTCAGTTTCTCCAAAGGAGAAGTTATTAAATGTTGTGACTGTCACTTTGCTCTCTAGGCTGTTGTCTCCATCACCCCTTCCCTTGCCAGGAATGAATTGCTTCTTTCAGGCACTCAACTATATGTCCTGACTCTTAGGCAGGAATACTATAGGTTATTATCTTGCTAACCTCTTGCATTTGAGGTAGAATAGACCCAGGCTCTGCTCATGCCAAGAGGTAGATGGAAGAGGTGAGTATAACCTCAGGTTTGTACTGAAGAACAATCATATTGAAAAAAAATTTAAATGAAATTAACAGTTGAGTGATTTAGGGTTTATAGCCACAAAATTTAGGTAATTATTAGTAACAAATCTAGAATCATGGATTAGGAAGAGAACAGTGAAGTTGTTTCAGGATACAATGGAAGAGACACACCATAGCCATAACAGGAGATGAGAGTTTGAAGGAACTATTGGCATAGGTGCATTTACTACCTTAAGAGCGACCTTGGATAGGAGGCTTTTAGAATAATATCTAAAAGAGAGGGACTCGCTGGGCACTGGTGGCTCACACCTGTAATCCTAGCTATCCAGGAGGCTGAGATCTAAGTATTATGCTTCAAAGCAAGACAAGGCCGAAAAACCCAAAAGTAGTGCTGTGGCGCAAGTGGCAGAATATTATCCTTGAGCTCAGGGACACTGCCTAGGACCTGAGTTCAAGCTTCAGGATCAGCAAAACAACAACAACAAAACAATAATGATAAAAGAAATAAAAGAAGGACTTAAAGATATGACATGAAATGATGATCGTGTGTAACTGTTTAGGGAACATAAAAGGAGACAAAATTTGGAGTAAAATGGTGCTTACTCATTACTAATCAAGGATGCAAAGCAAATGCCAAATTCCTCTTCTCAAAAATTTCCAAACTTTGGCTGGGAAGGTGCCTCAGTGCTAGAGTGCTTGACTTGCATGCATGAGGCCCTTGGTTCGAATCTTCAGCACCACATACACAGAAAAAGCCAGAAATGGTATTATGGCTCGATTGGTAGAGCACTAGCCTTGAGCGGAAGTGCTGAAGGACAGTGTCCAGGCCCAGAGTTCAGGCCTTTTGACAGGCCAAAATAAAAACAAACAAACAAACAAACAAAAACTTCCAAACATCTTTTCTCATAATTGAGGAGTGCCACCTTTTACAGGAATTCTCCTTATCTAGCTCAAGGTCATCAGAACTTCAGTAGATTTTCCTGTTGAGATGTAATGCACCTAACTCTACTGAACCTAATCATGACTAGGAAGGTATGGACATTGATACATTTGTTGTATTTTTTCTTATGAATATATAACACTGTCAGCTATTATATATAATATATAACATACAATATATTATACATTATATATTAAATATATTATAACATAAAATATATTATATATTAACAGACTTCCTAATTTTAGAGTTAGGAGCAAGCAATATATTGAAAGAAAAATACTTGAATCTCTGAGTAATTTATCTTCCACAGGACAATACCAGGTTTCATTCTTATTACCCAAAGAGCAACATATAAAGCAATGCCCATGGATGTAGTTCTCTGCATTTTTTAAAGTGTGATCAGAATATACATATATATATGTATATAGATATACATATATACATATATATGTATATATACATATATACATATATATGTATATATACATATATATGAAATACTGTTTTATAATAGTGAATGTGTAAAACTATAGCAACAGATAAATAAGTGAACACCTATGTGCACACACACTCAATCACTTTCAAGTGTAAGAATTTCTATGCTCCCTATTCACCTACACAGAGAGTACATGAGGTGCCCTTGAATTGTCCAGGAAGTTCTTTATCTGGCTAAAGTCGCTTCACATCCTTTGTTCTCTAAGTAGCCAGATATTATGTATTCAACAATACTTGCTACAGTCAAAAGTATCCACCCTCACACACAGAGGAACTTGGATTTCAGAAATGCCACAAATAAGTAGGAGGTACAGCAGTACTTTTCAAAATTGAATAGATGACATATTTATTAGAAAGCTTGTAAGAAAAAAACGCTAGTGTAGAATAAAATACTTGAAGAAAACTACAGTTTAAATTATTTATAGCCAGGTGCTGCAATAGAAAATAAATAAAAATAAAAAAAATTACATATAATTTAGTACCAAGTTTGTACAAGGAAAATAGGATATGACACGTGGCCACATATGACTTCAAGTTACAAAGTTCCAGGGCATTTCCCCACTCTTGAGAATTAGGAGTAATCCATATTAAAAAAACAGACGAACGTTTTATACCAAAACATACTATATGTTATACAAAGGAAATGCAATAAGAATGTATTTCAGAGTCTAGTAACATCATATGGTATAAAGAATCTGATTAACTGATTCATAAAAATGGATACAATGCAGTTAAAACATCCAATATCTCGTGTCAACTTAGCAGAATACTTTCAATCTATGATGTCTATTTTGTATATTATCCAGCACTATCCATCCCATAATGGCAGAAGGATCTTCCTGAGAAATTCCAGAGACTTGTCTACTGTGAGTGCTCAATATAGACCTGTTTCCATTCTCTATTATTTGGGCATGTGATAGAATGAATATCTGATAACTTGCCAAAGGCAAAATTCGGGACTGGTTTCCAGTAATGATACTTTGGTTCTCAGAAAAAAAGGAAAATTGAAGACAGATTGAAAATCTACCAGATCCCTGAAAGATTTCTATCATTGTGCTAAAACTGTACCCTTCTACTGACACTTGAACAAACTGCAGTAATTGTCACTCCAACCACATGTCCAAAAATTGGCTTTCCAAATATTGGCCTGTTTTCACTTTGGTAAATCAAGTCATACTATTCTGGCCCCGTTTTAGTTAAACTGTCAGCTATGGTTGCCCCAAGGGATAGTTGACCTTACCAATTTCTTAAATTTTAGGTCATCACACAATCACTCATAGGCCTTAAACATTAAAATTATCTATCCATATAAGTCTGCA
This sequence comes from Dipodomys spectabilis, assembly GCF_019054845.1. Lineage (NCBI taxonomy): Eukaryota > Metazoa > Chordata > Mammalia > Rodentia > Heteromyidae > Dipodomys > Dipodomys spectabilis. The sequence goes on along the minus strand of NW_024870734.1, from coordinate 2,525,964 downwards.
TTACATACTTATTACTATTTTTTTTCATTTGTCATGTTTTTCATATTTGTATCCCAGGGTTTAGTTCTATAATATTCCTTCTCATGTTTGTTACCACTGAGTATATGTAATTATTTGTTTTTTTCTCCAGCTCTGTTCTTTGTTTTTTTTTTTTAATTTAATTTTATTTTATTTGTGAACATACTGTACAGAGGGGTTACAATTACATGGGCAGGATAATGCGTACATTTCTTACCAAGCATTGCAGCCTCCTCCTTTGGTTTACCCTTCACATCCCTTCCCAGCCTCCACCCTCCCCACCAATCCCAATCCTTCTCCTTCCCCCCCTTCCCCCCCCCACACCGACATTGCAAAGCTCGTTTTGGACATGTCAACTTGTACTTCTTTCTTTAATTCAAGTCCTTAATAGCATCCTGTTTACTGACAACTCCTAGCTACTGATTTTAACAAACTCAGAAGATCCCAAAGTGAGCTTTGATCTTTATCTACAAATCAATCCTTCATTATATTAGATTAAGTGATAACACTTCCAGTTGTCTTGTCAAAATACCTCGGAGTTATTTCAGACTTACATACTTTTGCACAACTCATATTTAATCTATGACCAGGTTTCGTATATTTTAGGAACCATATAAGTATGGTATATGTGTCCTAGTACTATGATTTAAATTTGGGGCTTAGATTCTTTTACTTTTCTGCTCAGGCTAGCAGTCTTCCATTTGAACCACAGCTCCACTTTGACCTTTTTGGTTCTTAGTTGAAGATAAGTGACTCATGGTCTATTTACCTGTTCTAGCTTGAAACTATGATCCTCTGTTTTCAGCCATCTAAATAGCTAGATTTAAAGGCATGCACCACTAAAACCACCCCTATTTTATTTGAATTAAAAATAAACTTAAAAAATTAATATTTGTAGTATTTTCAAATCAGTATGTTTTCATTTACCGTAAAGCATATTGCCTTAAATGTTTTTCATTATTGCAGCTCACTTGCCAAGAAAGGAAAGGAAAATTTCACAACCAAAGAACTTCTGATTGTACCAATGCTCAACCCTGCTAGTCACAATTTCTTTGCTGGGAAATAACAAAGGATGATATCATCTACAGGCTAAGCAAGAGAAAATGCCCTGCACTGAAGTTGCTGAAAGGCTGATGAGGATGAGGACAAGCAAATTTATCCAGAAAGTATCACAAAGTGTTTGCAGTGGTAAGCTGACTCTAGAGGATAAGTATAGCCAATCTTAGAAGATGTTCATAATGATGAAGATTGAACATGTGATTTCAGAGGTGTGCTTTCTTGAAGATATATGTTTATAGCATCGTTTTTCTACTGTTGAAAATGAGACAGTTAAGATAGGGATATTGTCATTCCTTGTATCCTTCACAGTATAATATTAAAACTAGTTTTATACATATATTATTTATAGTAATTACAGAATATCACTAATTATGCATGTATTATAAATATATCAGTCACATATTATGTAATATAACATATTACATATATTATGAACATTTAATTTAATTGTTCTACTTGTCTGTCCAGGAATTAAACTAGCAATATCTTTGAAAATTGATAGTAAAGTAGGGTCCTTACAATTTCTATTGCAACACATAGTTTTACACAATAAGTAGTTATTTATTATAAATTGGTTTAGAGATGGAACACTATAATATACTTGAACATTCAAAAATAATTATGTAAGAACATGCAAAGGATGGAATTAAAAAATATAATATGACTCATGTCTGCAATCACAGCTAATTAGGTGCTGAGATTTGAAGATAGATATATGAAGCCACTCTGAGTGAAATGGCTCAGGGACAACACCCAGACCATAGTTCAAGCCTCAGTCCTAGCACAATAATAAATTATGTAACTAAAACATACAAATATATTTATTTAAATAAAGTTGGCATTCCTTGTATCCTTCACAGTATAACACCAAAATTAGTTTTATACATATGTTAGTATAGTAGTTATAGAATATCAATAGTTATACATATAAATACATCATTTTTATGTTATGTAATATAATATATTACATATATTATGCATGCATAATTTATGCTGACAACACTAATATCCATTAAATTGATATATGTTTTAGAATAGGGAATAGATTTTTCTTTGGTACAATGAGGAAGTAACTAGTCACAAAATGTATTCGTTTTGGATGATATATACATAACAAACTATTCCCTGTGTATTCAAGGTACTCAATGATAAAACCTGTGTTCATCAGCCCAGGTATATTGGACATGGATTTGTTCTCCTTAAGTAATTACTCCAGGATACTAAACAGTGGAAGCTGAATGATGTTCATTAGGGTATTTCTTTAGAAATGAAACCGATCTTTATTTGGTATAAAGATCACTTACAATGTCATTACCCACACCCTTTTCATTTAAAGATATTTATATTCTGTAGCAACGTTATTGCCCTTATAACCATAATTAGGAAGATAATGTGGGTTCAGCTCCTCCAAAGGTCTTGAAAGATAATGAATGTGACACTTACAAAATATCCACAGATATGCCTGGTGGAAACACAGATTTGAATTATGGGTCTACAACTGGTCAGTATTACGTACTTGGGAAATTTGTTTGGCCTTTTTGCCTACTTCTGTTATTAATAAAATACTTAATTCATTTCCTAACTTGAAGAACTGTCATGAGCACTAAAATTTCCCTAAAGCAGGTGCAGTGCTTGGAATGGTGTCTGCACATTGTGTATTAGGTTCCAGAGAAGTCAACTTCCAACAACATGGTCAGAGCATCCTTCCTGAAGGCCTTAAGAAATATATACCCAGTTGATGTTATTATCTGTGAAAATTTGTCTTTACTAATAAAAAAGTCTTTTCTTCATATGAAACAATGAAAGTAATGTTGAGGCTGTCCTGTGGCTTTTACTATGAAGTAGTTTTGCCTAAATTTCATTCTTACTCTATTAGTGGTAGCAGTAGCTTTCTTTAGTTCTACCCTCCATGTTTCTATTTCTGTGTTCCATTTGGAATACTATGGTAACTTAATTTATAATCTTTGTTATCAGAATAAACTACAACTGCTGAAGTTTTCAATAGTCAATTTTAGGTATGCATTACATTTTATGTGCTCAATAGTTTACTGAAATTATTCCTTTTAGGTTATATATACCTAGCAAACTATTTTTAATGATTTCTTATGTGATTTATGTAGATTTCTCATATTATTCTTATATAATTTCTTCGAGATCCATAAATAAAACAGCTTAGAACAGGAAAAGAGTAGGTAAGAAGTGATAAAAATGCTATTATGGTGGTCTTAATGGCTAAGTGTAAAGAACATATAACAAAACTGTTGAAAGATTCATTTTCTCTTTTTGCTATTCTCTCGCCTTCCTTTGTAGAAAGGTTCTCACTATGAAGTGCCAAGTGGTCTGGACCTTTCAAGGCTTGTCTCAGTGACAGAAGTGATGGGATTAGGGACGTGTATTCCCATGATTGGCTTTTAGGAAATTCACAATAAAGCAATACCAGTACATATAAAGAAACATTTGAGTGTTGTGTATTCACTTCTTCAATTGCCAAAATTAAACTCATATGTCAAAACATCAAAATGCTTACATTATAATGTATGCAGCGCAACTGGCATCATTAACACCTCCATAAATCAAATGCAAACTAAAGGCTCTACTTCAAAAAGCAACATCTAAGGAAGTTTTGTAAATACAAGAAGATACACAATAAATCTAAAGTAGTGAGATCTTTAACACTGGCAATGAGCAATGATAGCTGAATTTTTAACCAGGCTTGAAAAGTTCAGTTGTCCACTAAGTATGTGATTAGAGTTGCAGAGTTGACCTTGTGATCAAGATTGGAGGTAAAATTCAAAGGCAGCTAAGATTGCTGCAGTATTGTAGCACGATACAGGGTGACCCTCCCTGATAATGGTAAAGCATAGAGTAGAAGCTAAGTCAGTAAAATGTATGGGAAGGATTCTCCACTGAGAATAATTGCAGGGGGTGATCATCACTCTGGCGTTGAAAATGTACAGCCCATCATTCTACTCTAAGCTCTAGCATATTTCTGATCTGAAGACAATTATAAGACACCAATGTGCCGTGAGTGCTCAGCAGTTTAGGTGTATATTACTGTAATATATGTAAAATCTTTAGAGGTATGGAATGGCAACAATGAGATGTACAAGTAATTATGTCGAAAACGAACTTTACAACTTTGGTGCGGGGTGGGGGAATCATTGGCTGGGGTGATGGGGGGAGGATGGGAAGGGATGAGAAAAGGAAACAAAGGAGGCTGCAATGCTTGATGAGAAATATACTCATTATCTTGCCCATGTAATTGTAACCCCTCTGTGCAGTATTTTCACAATAAAAAAAGAAAAGAAAAAAATAATTATCAAAAGTAAAAATACTCCTGAATTATACTTTCTTGCTAGAAGATCACAGGATGACTGCTGATGTGTGGTACCTTTCCAGGTGCTCCTATACGGTTGTGAATCTTCTCTGAGGAAGTGTTTTTCCATAGTTTGTTTTGAGGTGGTCAGAATATCAGCACTGTCACTAACAGCACCCATGGAATAGCAAAGATAATGGGATACCTGGTTAAAAAAAAACAAAAAAAAAAAACAAAAAAAAAAAACGAGAAAACACAGGAAGTTATAGGAAAGAAGACATCAGAGGACCCAAAGCCTCATTGCCAGCTTCTGGATCCCCAAATCCTGCTTAACATACTTTATATTCATTCCACTACAGGGGTGAGGGGGTGAGTGGCTACAGGTATGTCCACAAACTATGGCATCAATCTAGCTTGTGGTTACAACTATTAAGATGAGGTATTGTTCGTATACACATTGATAATTGCATCCCTTATTTTTAGGGAGCAGGAGGGAGCATTACAACCGTAGCACAGACATCCATCTTGTCTTCAAAGTCTTAAACTTTTAGTGTCTAACAGCTCTAACTTAAATACTCTTGAGATAATAACACATACCCCTGTCTTCTTTTGATTGTTTGACCCTTCCAGAGCAGAGTGATGTCTTTTCATTGTTGTTTGAGATGGCTTCCCAATCTATCCCTTTTCAGATTTAACAGCATAACTCTGGAATCCCTCACAAGTCATATTACAGATGTATTATTTGGAAAGGATATTTTTTCTAGGGTAGGTTCACTTCTTTAATTTTTTTAATTTAAAATTACTGTACAGAGTGGGTACAATTACATGAGTAAGGTACATTAATTGTTGAATATTTTTATCCACTCCATTGTTGTTCTCCTATTCCTTTGATCCCTCTAAACCTCCCCACCCCAAAGTTCATTGCCGATATAGTGTCTTGTGAATATCATTGTTGCAATGGGTCACTCTTTGTACTTCTTTCATCATTATGTTATTGCCCTTTCTTTCCCAAATCAGATAATGTATATACAAGATGGAAGGTACCAGAATCAAGACAGAGATTGCCTGGGATAAATCAATGGGAAAAGACAAATAAAATAAAATAAGATCTAGATACACTACTTTACTGACATCAAGGTTGACATCTGAAAAAAAAAAAAGACTTGTTTCTATGTCTTGGAGTACATTTCAATTAGCCTCATTTTGTATGATCAAAGGTACATAGCTCTGTAGCCAGCAATCCCACTCCTGAGCATTTGTCGAAATGAACTCAAGCTAAAACACACTAAAACTACCAGCACAACTATTACAATAGCTAAGATATGGAACCAATCCAGATACTCCTCGATAGATGAATTGATCAAGAAAATGTGGTATATATGCACAATGGAACTTCATGCTTCTATCAGAAAGAATGACACAACCCCTTTCTTAAGAAAATGGAAAGACTTGGAAAAAATCATATTAAGTGAAGGAAGCCAGACTCAAAGAAACATAGGCTCCATGGTTTCCCTCATTTTTATTAATTAATATATGCTTAGGATATTCCTGGCAGATAGGTTCACTTTTTAAACTCTTAATATGCCCTTTTCTCTCTCTCTCTTCCTCTCTCATTCGATATGTGTGAGTGTGAGTGTGTGTGTGTGTTTGTGTGTGTGTGTGTGTTTGTGTGTGGGTGTGTTTGTGTGTGTGAAGTAATGAAACTTGTATTGGAGCCTCAAAATCTTGCTTTTTTCACTCATGACTGACTAAGTCTGTACTATTTGAACCAAGGTTTCACTCTGTCTTCAATTGAACATTTGAACATAAATGTCTCCTGGATTGCTACCCCAGCAATCTGTGAACCCTGATCTTCCAATCCCAGCCTCGTGAGATGACATACTGGCATCAAGCTCTATTGCCAAGTGTCATTTGTTTTGTTTTGTTTTGTTTTGTTTTTGTATATGCAAAGTCTGTACAGAAAATGAATAATTTATAATCAAGACTATTCACATAAAATGTGTGTTGTTTAAAGATTACCTTAATAATGTTATCCTTTTTCATCCACATTATGTAATTTGATTTTTTGAACTCTACTGTTGCAGTCAAGTCACTTATATATAATTGGAATCTTCTTGTCTTGGTTTTATAGTGTGTTAGGTATTTCAAAACAGAATTTATCAAGTTTTAACAATGCACTACTGAAGCAGGACTTTCATGATTATTCAATGTTCTGTAAATCGTAAGTTTATCACTTCTCGTGGCACTATTTGAGCACAATTAGTTTCCTATAATACCTCCACATATTTTAGACCTCAATGCCATGCACTCTTCTGCCAAATATGCAAGGGCATCCTTTGTAATTTTCCATGCATTTTCACTGTTCTTCTCTCTACTCTCCAGTGTTAAATCCTGTGTTGGTCATGTTGATTTTCTCCCCTGTTATATTAATTATTGCATCTTGGGAACTACAGGTATGCATTAATGTAATTCTGTCCATTCTCCTTGTGCTTTGGCTTGTACCCCTCTCATCTCGAGGGGCCAGAAATTAGGGATATGTTATTCACTCTTTATCTCAGACATCTATCTTTATTTTCTAGCAATACCTTCATTGAATTTTTTGTGTAAATTATAATGCTGTGAAAATGATAATTGCATTTTCATGGCTTTATTATTTGGCATTAGGGAATAACATAGGTCAGTAATTGTAACTTAGATGAAAGAAGATTGCAATCATGCCTCAATAGATATTGTTCATTGGATAATGTTTACTTCAAGGTCTGCCTGCCTGCTTCCTTTTCATTGTTTTGTTTATTTTTCAATGCAGCCTTTTCTTCTGGAAAATAGTTTTGGGCCTAGAGAAAATCAATTTCTACTGTAATTAGTAATTAATTTTATTCCAACATCATTTCACAGATCCTTCTGTGTCTCTTCAGGGTCTCTATAGAAGTGCTTCACATTCTTAGATATGTTTAAACATCGATGCATCCAATCATAAATACATATTGTTTAAGTCACCATTTTGATGACTGGAAAAAACCATGCTGCAATCTCACTATATGGCAATTTTATTGTTTTAAATTCTTTTAGATTAAAGTTGATGCTGGAGAACGAACAATCTGTGTACAATTTTATATTTTCCTAATTAATTTTATTATAACTTCCAATATTATAAAAAGTTAAAACATTACTACTACTTACTTAGTTTTAGGATTTCTAAAATGGTCAGAGTAAAAGTTTTATTCATTCACAATTTTAAGACAATACAGTGTCCATTATGACCAAGTGAGACATTTAAAAAATTGTGGTTCTTAAAAGTTGTGCTGGGGAATCAAGTCCAGTGCTTCATGGGTCTTAGCCTACTGTGTGCCTCTGAGCCTGATGTGACCTGTGGTTTTATTTTCACTCAACTGGAATAAAGAAAATTTTCACTAGGAAGGAATTATTATTTGGTTACTTTCTCCAATATTTCTTGCATACATAAAAGTAATATAACTCTATACTGACAGAAAATTGTGCTCCTATTTGGAGTAACTTTATTTTTTGTAGCCCCACTATTCGCTAAGTCTTGCCACTTTCCTAACCCCTTCCCAAAGAACATGACTGGATCCACTGGAAACCCACTTCCAGTCAGCCTCCTCATTCAAAAGCCCAACCTTAACTAACCTACCCCCTGGTAGTCCTGCTGTAAACTTTCAAAGGCCTGACTGCAACCAGACTACTTCCTGAAAGCCCTCCTCTGCTACAGGGAAAGCCTTCTTCAACTCCACCCCTTCCTGGAATCCCTGCTCTGTACCACCAGAAACCAGGCCACATCCACATCTCCTCCTTCTATGTCCCTTCTTGCTGCACCAAGAACCCAGCCTATATCGGGCTCCTCTCTCGAATCTTCCCTTCATCCACCAGATACCCAGCCCCTAACTACTCTATTTCCTCATAAACCCATTGATCCCATAACATAGTACCTCCAAGCTCCTCCCTTCCCTTTCATACCCCACCCTCAACCAGACTTCTCCCTCCAGCCCATTCTGGTTTCATCAGAAACTCTGCCCATCTCTGTCTACTTCTAAGTGGCTTAACTTGTCTAACCCAGCCCCGAACCTACCTCTTCCCACAAAGCCCATCATGCTACACCAAAAACCTCCATCTTCGTATAACTGCCCTTAAAGCCCAGCATTGGTTGGCCAGAAGCTTCTCACGTAGCCCCTCTCCTGCCTGGAAAGCCAGCCCTGCTTCAACACAAGTCTCTCCACCTCCCATAACTATTTTCTCAATTCCTTGTATTGCTCCCCAGGTAAACCCGACCCTATTGGATCCTCCCTCAGATCCACACCCTACTCCAACAGATACCCTCTCCATAATTATCCTACACCTTTGTAGACATTCCACTCCTTCTCAAAGCTCCTCCTCCAATTAGCCCCATGGCTCTAAGCTCTGACCTGCTCTAGAAATCCCCCACTAAAAAACCCCTACCACACTATCCCATCTCTCGACCCCCACATTGCTCAACTGGAAACCACTGCTCCAGTTGGCCTCCCTCTGGAAGCCTCACCATGCTCAACTGTAAATCCCTGTCCCTCCATAGTCCCTATTTGAAGGTTGACTTGCACTACTGGAAACCCTGTACAAAGTCCTTGTCCTGCCTTGCAACACTGAAATCCCCACTCAACCTTACTCCTCTTTTCGAAGTGGTGACTGGCTACACCAGAAACCCGTCTTAACTAGTCTAGTACATTGGATCCTATCCCTGCTTTAACAAAGGCCTGGTCCTGAAAAGTTTCTCTATACATTTTAAATACATCGTGCTCTGCCAGAAACTCCACCTCCACCCTAACACACTTCCCAAAGGCCTGCCATTCTCCACCAGAAACCATGCCCCTTACTAGCCTACTTCTTCCTAGCACTGCCCTGCCCTCTTAAAGCCAGACCCTGAAAAGCCTCTCCCTCATAGCTGCGTATTCCTGCACCAGAAACCCCACCTTCTGTCAGCCTCTTGCCTCCATTCCATTCCCTGCCTTATGGGAAACCCCACCCTACATATCCTACTAGGGCTCACAGTGCTCCACCAGATCCCCTCCTCTAAATAACCTCTTCCTTTGTAGCCTGGTTCTTCCTTCTCCAAGCTCTTCCCCAAACAGCCTCCTCCCCAGAGACCCAGCCTTCTTCCATTGAAAACCCGTCTACCTGCCAGCCTCCATCCTAAAGTCCCATCTACTCCAAAAGTCTAGTCCTTCCTGTCCCCTCCTTACTATCTCAAAGTCCTACACAGACTGGCCTCCATCCTCAAAGCCCCACCCTGCTCCACCACAGGGGCTGTGCCAATACCAACTCCTCCTTTGAACCAGACAGGGCTCCACCAGAAACCCCACGCCACCTCATAACTTTTATTAGATTCCTTAGTCTAGTTGGGGGTTCTATTACCAAGCAGATAAACATTGTGTGAAAATGTGTGAAGATGAGTACTCTAATTGGAAAACATTCTTTGAAGTATCAGTAAGGTTTCATGAGTGATCATTTTATTTCTGGAAAATTCGTGCACATTTGTGCCCATTAACTTAAAAAATATTAGTTATTTTAAATCCTCTGGCTTTGTTGAGGAAAGAGTTAGTGTGTATAAAGATGAATTTCAACTCATCTCTCTAATGAATAATTTTGGGGTTGCTTCCCTTACTATATACTGGAGTTTTTAGTAACAGAAATTGTCTACCAGAATCAATGATTTTCCTCCTTCCACTAAAGTGCCCTTTGGAAAAGATTGAAGTGAGATTAATCAGGTAAAATGCCAGAAATAAAGACGTATTTTGAGATCATAACAAAATTATTATGAAGACCCCACCCACTAGACATAGATTCCTATTGGTCCAACAGTGTAAGCCACACCTGTATTTTACCAAAGCTTTGTATGTGGTATGCTATGGCTTATTCGGGCTTGATACAAAATGTCTCTGCCCAGAATTAAATGATGACATTTATAGCTAAAATTACTTAGGGTCATTATTAACATCTAACGCATGGTGAGGTTTTTGTTTATACTTCTCCTTTTCCCTTTCTTTCTTCCTCCTTCTTTCTTTCATATATTCCTTTCTTTCTTTCTTCCTTTTTCTTTCCTTCCTTTTAGGAAATGAGTATGAATTTAAATATTTTGTTTGCTGAACAAGTATTCTACCATTAGAACATTCTTTTTTGATTTAGTTACTTTGCTCATAGTTTATCAATTTTGCTGAAGGCCAAACATAGGCTAAGTTCCTCATTTCTGTCTGCCAAGTAGCTAGGATCACAAATGCATTCCAACATGCCAGGATTTAGGATGATATGAGACTCTTATTACTTTCCTTGCACACTGGCTCTGAACTGTGATCGTCTCAAGTTTTACCTCTTCAATTAGTGATGTGAGTTCCAGTAGCCTGCCCTCAGTATAGATTGTCTAAATGAATGTTTGAAGGCAATTTCACTTTAATATTTTTCTTTGCCAGTCCAGGGACTGTTAGAGTTTTATTTCTAGACAATTTTTGTGTATATGTGCACATTAACTCTAAAATGTTATTTTTTTCCTTTTTTTATTTGTCTTGGTCATGGGGCTTGAATTCTGGGTCTGGGCATTGTCCCTGGGCACTTCAGATCAATGCTAGCACTTTACCACTTGAGCCACACTGCCACTTCCGGTTTTCTGGTGGTTAATTGGAGGTAAGAGTTTCACAGATTTCCTGCCAGGGATAGCTTTGAACTACCATTCTCAAATCTCAGCCTGAGTAGCTAGGATTACAGGAATGAGCCACTGGCACACAGCTAAACTGGTACTTATTTTAAGTTCTATGATTTAGTGAGGGAGTAGCATGAGTGTGTAGAAAGGTAACTTTCAAGTCATCTCTCTAAATAATTTTTTATTTTCGTAATATTTATTTCAGTGTTTAATAACAGAAGCTCCCAAAGTAACAGTATGATACTTCATTTTCTCCTTCCCATAGATACTATTGGAAGAGAATGAGTGAGATTTAAGTCTAAGACAATATGTACTTGAAATTATAAAAAAATGTTTTGATGATACATAAAGAGCCAGATAACACAACGTGCTTTTCATTTTCCAAAGAAAGCAATGTCAAGTATGTTTATTGGCAGGCTTTTTTCATCTGAAAAACAAAGAAAAAAACAATATCCTAAAAAAGCTGATAGCGATCAGCAACCATGTAAATGTGATATAGCATTGGAGACTTCAAGACATGAATTCATTCTGGTAAAATCATTATTTGAGAAAGGTATCTGTTCAAATTAATTTATTCATTGTAATTTTTAATTTTTATTTACATGTTACTATATAAATACATACAAGGCTGTGTGTGTTTGTGTGTGTGTGTGTGTGTGTGTGTGTGTGTGTGTGTGTGTGTGTATCAGCAGTATCTGTCCAGTAAACTCTCTGGTTATGTATGATTAGGTAATTTCATCATATCAAGTTCATATAAAGGATGGACTTCCATAAACCTTAACAACCCTGCAACACCACTGCACATGCAAACGTAAGTGTTCATCATTGTAAGCTAGACCTGTGTTTTACCAAAGCTTTATATATAGTGTGCTATTTTTCATTTAGGCTTGACACAAAATGTGTTTGGCCCTAGAAATAAATGATGGCATTTATTACTACGATAATTTAGTGTAAATCTTTAAATTGAACACATGGTCAGTATGAGTTGTTCTTTTTTTCCTTTTCTTATTTTATCTTTAGGAAGTTGATTTGAGTTTTGATGTTCTATTTGCCAGACAGGTACTCCACCACTGGAGCTACTCCATCAACCCTTTCTCATTTAAGTTATTTTACTCATAAAGTAGCAATTTTTGCACCCATTCCAAAAAGCAGGGATTATGATTGCATTCCAATATCCCTACGTATTAGGTTGATATGAGTGTTTATTTTCCTTCTTAGACTGATTCAGAACTGTGATCCTCTCAAATTCTACCACTTTATTTTATCGTGTGAGCTCCAGTTCTGCCTACCTCTAGAAGATATGACAGAAATAAATCATAACAGGTAATTTGAGTTAATCATTGGTTAATACAGGTGATTTGATATAAAAATGTAGGGTAAGTTTGAAATTATAATCACAGTAGTCAGATATTTTGCTAAGTAATTTTGTTTCACATTAAAAACACATCTCGACCAAAATTAAGGACTTACTTTTGCTGTCTGTCAACTTGTATGTCATTTGGTAAAATAAACTTCATGTCTTCCATGTGTGATAAAGGACTTTGAGTGGTCTGATGTGTTAGTTCACATCTATAATCGTGGATAGCAATCAGAAATAAATAGATCACAAGTTGAACATAGGCTAACCAAAAAATTAGGAAGTCCCAATCTCAACAAATTAGTGGATCATATTGAAGCATGCCATTAATCTCAGAACAACAAGAGGCTAAGTCTGCCAAGTACCTATGCCACTTAGGTAACTGGCTCACATGGAGGCAGTCACCCCTCCTGATGCAGAAACTGGGCTGAGATTGCCCAAGAGGAGGGAGGAGTCTGCCACACTTTCCCAGGTTGGACCTCACAGAATGCAGTGAGCATGCTTGCTTTACTCCCCTAAATGCCTTAATATGCCATGCTGCTGAGTGTTCATTATTTGATTCCAGTGATCTGTGGTAGAGGTATAAGGGAACATTAAATTAAAGTTCATATTCACTAATTGAGCTGCTCTTCCCAGCCTGTGAGTTCAACTCAGCAAGTGTTCATTATTTGAAAATTGAGAATACTGAGGAAGGGGAGAGAGGGAGGGTGAGTGGCAGAAAGGAGAGAGAGAGAGACAGAGACAGAGAGACAGAGAGAGAGACAGAGACAGAGAGAAGGAAAGAAGGAGGGAAGGAAGGAAGGAAGGAAGGAAAGAAAGAAAGGAGGAAGGAAGGAAGGAAGGAAGGAAGGAAGGAAGGAAGGAAGGAAGGAAGAAAGAAAGAAAGAAAGAAAGAAAGAAAGAAAGAAAGAAAGAAAGAAAGAAAGAAAGAAAGAAAGAAAGAAAAAAAGAAAGAAAGAGAGAAAGAAAGAAAGAAAGAAAATGATTGAGAATGAATTTTTTAGAGTCTGGGGTCACATGGCAGAGGTACTACCTTTATTTAATATTAGGTCTGCCCCAGGCCATGCAGACCCTATGCAGATGCCTTTTCACGTTGTGGCTAAGTTTCCACCCTCTATGTGTTATCTAGGTATCTGGCACACCTCGAGGCAGCCACCTCCCCCTCCCGCTAAGTCACGACTTGGTCAGCCTCTGATCACACTTTCCATCTAACCGGAGGTGAGTCCTAGGCCCTGAAGTCACATCTAGATCCAGTATGGCTAGTCTTTCCCCCCACTTGGCCACACCTCATCCGATCCTTTGCCTAGATACGTCCTGGCCCGAGATTGGGTCGCCCTATTTTTTGTCCATGCCTTTCCACCATGTATGGTATGGAAAGCAGTTCAGTAAATAAACTACTTTACCTGGCTTAATACCCTGTGGTGTTCTCGTCATTGGCTACCTAAGGAAATTCAACTAATTAGTCTGCTTTACACTTCAGAATTTCTAGTTATGAATCCATGGATATTTTTGTGACACATGTGAGTTCAGTATCTACAAAACACGTGCATTAACTCATCATTTAACAGTATAATTCTGCCAGGAATCTTTAATAACAGCTTAATTAAACATAAAGTCTATTTTGTTTGTTTTTTTTTGTTTAAAGTAATAAAAGAGTTGTCGGGACAATCTGAAAGGATCTCTGGTTCCATATTTTCTAATCACCCTGGGCTACAACCTGTGTGCTGCCAGCTCAGGTGATGGTACTTTGAAATCCTAGAAAGCAGATGCACATCATAAGGGCCAATGGCTACGGGATTTTTCAGATTTTTTTTAAATGTAATTGTAACAAAGATGGGTACAGTGAGGTTACCATTTCACAATTCATGTAATGTGTAAATTTGTCTTGTAGACAAAGCCATCCTTTCCTGAGCTTTCTCCCAGTTTCTTTTTTTCTGTTGTTGTTGATTGTTTTTGTTTTTGTGCCTGACCTTCTGCTTGAACTCAGAATTGGGTGCTGCCTCTGATTTTTTTTGGGGGGGGATCCGGTCGTGGGGCCTGAACTCTGGGCCTGGGTGCTGTTCCTCGCTCTGCAGCACAAGGCTGGCTAGTGCTCTACCACTTGAGCCACAGCACCACTTCTGGCTTTTTTTCTTTTTGCTTATCAGGTGCTGAGGAATCCAACGCAGGGCCTCATGCATGCAAGGCAAGCGCTCTACCACTGAGCCACCTTCCCAGCCCCCACCTCTGACTTTTTGTAAGCAAGGCTACTCTACCTCTGGAGCCCCAGCTCCATTTATGGCTGTTTGGTTGTTAATTGGAGAGAAGAGTCTCACAGATTATCTCACTCCAGCTGGCTTTGAACTGTAATCATCAGCCTCCTGAGTAGCTAGCATTAGGCCTGAGTCCCCAGTGTCCAGCTAATAAAGAGTTGGTTTCATGCTGTTCTGGTTGTGTTACAATTTTCCTCTCCTCTTGACACTAATACAACATATTGCCTGGCTCATATCTGAATTGGTGGAACATGCTTGTATTTGAGGAAGGCAGAAATAGGAAACTATAGGCCATAAGGACATATAAGCTAAACAAATCATTTGGAATATCGCATAAAGACAAATAAGTTTACTGCAAGTTGACTGTGTCCTGTCTTTACTGTTAATTCTGCATGGCCTGTGAATGATGTCATACATATCCAAATAGCCATTGGCAGAAATAAGGTTTCTCATCCTGTCCTAAAAACGAAACAAAAACCAACCAAAAATATTATGAATGAGTCGAGCAATTTCCTCTAATTAGAGACCAATCTGCCCTAGTTTATGAAAAAAATGTCCTCTATTCAAGTGCTGCTTCTTTTTCTAACCACAAATATAATGAAATCTGTAGTAGACTGCAGAATTGCATACCAGAGCTGTCATTTTAATTCAGAAGAAATTCAGACATTTATATGTTTATATTTTTGTCAGTTGTGGAGCTTGAATTCAGGGCCTGGGCACTGACTTGGAGAATCTGTGCTCAAGTTAGTTAGCACTGGGTCAATTGAGCCATGGAGCCACTTCAAGCTTTTGAGTTGTTAATTGGAGATAAGAGTCTTATGGGAAAAACAAATCGTTTAAATAAGGATACAGGTGGACCTGTTGCAACAATGAAGTACAAGTCGTTATGTCGAAAAAGAACTTTACAACTTTGGTGGGGGGGTGTGGGGAGGATTGGTTGGGGGTCCGGGTAGGATGGGAAGGGATGGGAAGAGGAAACAAAGGAAGAGGCCAAATGTACTCATTATCTTGCCCATGTAATTGTAACCCCCCTGTACAGTATTTTCACAATAAAAAATAACTTTTTTTAAAAAAGAGTTTTGTGGGGACTTTTCTAACTGGGCTGGCATTGAACTGCTATCCTCAGGTCTCAGCCTCATGAGCAGCAGGGATTACAGGCATGAGCCACTGGCACCTGGCTTCACATAGACTTTTTTTTTTATTGTGGAAATAACATACAGAGAAGTTACAATTAAATGGACAAGGTATTGAATAAATTTCTTATCAAGCATTGTTGCCCCGTCTTTTGTTTCCCCTTCCCATACCTTCTTATCGCCACACACCTCCCCACCCCCCACTCCCACACCCCAGCCTTCCTGGCCAAAGTTGTAAAGTTCGTTTTTCAACATAATGACTTGTACATCTCATTGTTGCAATGGGTCCACCTGTATCCTTATTTAAAAATGTGCTTTTTCCTTCCCCTCCACAAATTATTCCAACATCAAATACAGTGAAAGCAGGGGTTAAACAGTGGGAGAGGGACACACAAAGCAACAAAGAAATCATCTTATGAATATGTTCAAAACAATCACAAGAAAGAAAAAATATTTGAATCCTTCTCTTGGGGTTTATTTCATCCAACATCAACTTATATGACCTTTTCTGCATGTGGGAAACCATGGGACCTATGTTTCTTTGGGCCTGGATTACTTCACTTAATATAATTTTTTCCAAGTCTTTTCATTTCCTAACAAATGGGGCAATGCCATTTTTCTGATGGAGCCATAGAATTCCATTGTGTATATAGATCACATTTTCTTGATTCATTCATCTACTGAGGGGCATCTGGGTTGGTTCCATATCTTAGCTATGATAAATAATGTTGTAATAAACATAGTTGTGCTGGTAGCTTTAGTATGGTCTTGTTTGTGATCATTTGGGTAGATGCCCAAAAGTGGGATTGCTGGGTCATAGGGGAGCTCTATGTGGAGTCTTTTGATGAACCTCCATACTACTCTCAAAAGTGGTTGAACAAATTTACAGACCTACCAACAATGCAGTAGGGTTCCCTTCTGTCCATATCCCCGCCAGCATCTGTTGTTATTAGAGTTCTTGGTTATATCCATTCTATCTGGGGTGAGGTGTTACCATAATGTTGTTTTGATTTGCATTTCTTTCATGGCCAGGGAGGTTGAGCATTTCTTCATGTGTTTATTGGCCATCCTTCTTTCCTCTTCAGAGAAGTTTGTCTTTAAGGCTTTAGCCCACTTATTTATTGGGCAGTTGTTTCCTTGAGGATTTGTTGTTGGGGGATTTATTTTTTTTAGTTCCAAGCATATTTTAGATATGAGACCCTTGTCGGTTGTATGGCTAGTAAAGACCTTCTCCTAATCTATGGTTGATCTATTAATCTTGCTAGCTATGTCCTTTGCCATGAAGAAATTCTGAAATTTCATGCAATCCTATTTGTCTATCCTTTCTTTGATTGGTTGTGTTTCTGGGTGTCTTTTAAGAAAGTTTCCGACTGTGCCAAGAAGACATATGTAGTCTCTTATTCACGGACTTCACTCCCAAATTACTCACGGTGATTCAAACCTTTGGCAAAGCAGCAGGGTATAAAATTATCCCTCAAAAACCAATGGCTTTTCTGTATGCCAACAATGAGAAAAGCGTGGCTGAAATTAGGATAGTAACTCCATTCGTAATGGCCCCACAAAAAATAAAATACCTAGGAATTAACTTAACCAAAGCAGTGAAGGACCTCTATGATGAAAACTTTAAAAACCTGTTAATGGAAATCAAAACAGAACGTAGAAATTGGAAAAACCTCCCATTCTCCTGAATTGGAAGGATCAACATCATAAAAATGGCAATACTTCCCAAGGCTATCTACAATTTCAATACAGTACCAATTAATATTCCAAACTCATTCTTCAAGGATATAGAAGAGGTACTCCAAAAGTTCATATGGAACAATAAAAGACCCAAAATAGCAAAAATTATCCTTAACAGAAAGAACAGTACTGGAGGAATATCAATACCAAATTTCAAACTCTACTACAAAGCCATAGTAATCCAAAGAGCTTGGTACGGGCAAAAGAATAGAGTGCAGGACCAATGGAATAGAATTGAAATCCCAGAAATGAACCTACAGACATATAGCCATCTAAACTTCGATAAGGGAGCTAAAAAAAAATGGAAGAAAGACAGCCTCTTCAGTAAATGGTGCTGGTAAAATTGGTTAACTAACTGTAGAAAACTAAAGCTAGATCCTTATATATCACCCTGCACCACAATCAACTCCAAATGGATCAAAGACCTTGGAGTCAAAGCAGACACTCAAATAGTCATTTTATAATGATGAACTGCTTAGTGCCTCTGGCTCACATATATAATCCAAGCTATAGTTAGGTATAAAGGTATGAGAAACAAACACTGAGTGTGTGTTGTTCATGATACTTTGCATTGACATGTTTTAATATTGTTTGTCTCTTATACTAAAATGATCTTATTTTTATTTTTACCTAGGTGGGGGAGATAGATGCTAGTCAGTGTTGAACCTTCTTTGGTTGAGAGGGAGCCATGTGGAAGTTCTGGCCTTGTATGGCATGGAATTGAAATCCTCCTGCTCTCACCTCCCCATGGACCTGGGTGATAGAAGTATTCCATCATGCACAGCCAGGGGTTGGGGATCATTGCAGGTAAAACTTCACTGGTCTTGAACTGATGTCCCAAATAGCTAGCTTTACAGCCATATGCCTTCAAAACCTTGTTGTATTCCGTTTCACTTTGAAGTAGTGTTTGTACATACTTAGAGATAAAATGATAACGCACTACATGTTTAATATATAGAATATTCAATATAATTAGCAAGTTTATTTCCTAAAACATTGCAGCTAATG
The DNA here is from genome assembly GCF_019054845.1 of Dipodomys spectabilis. NCBI lineage: Eukaryota > Metazoa > Chordata > Mammalia > Rodentia > Heteromyidae > Dipodomys > Dipodomys spectabilis. Next base: position 2,507,402 of record NW_024870734.1, on the reverse strand, counting down.
TATTTTGGTAACCTCCTGACTCTGCTAGTCATTTTTTCGAATATACCATAAACATGAATACATTGATAATGTGCACTAGAAGATTGGATGTTGATAGATATAGACAAGTTAGACTATGTGTAGTAAATATATATTTATCTATTGCTGCTCTGAAGAACATTATCATATATTCACCACAACAATACCACCATATATTCAGCATGACAAAAATTTTCCTGCAGTGTAGAATTTTCCATTTCATAATCTGCCATCTTTTTATCTTTTTACATTCTCATACGTATTAATTTTTTCTTGTTTCTCATAATGTTTTGAAATTATTAAGATGGAATTAAAAAATTCGTAGAGTCTCCTAAAATTAGCTTATTTTTTTTGGTTTTGTGTTACTAAATCATTAAAACCAAGTTTTCCTGAAAGTTATGCTAGCAGACTATATCACTAAATTGTATTGTTATTACACCTTATTATTGTATTTTGGTATAGGGTTTTGCTGTTGCTGTTTTATGATATAGAGTGTTGTGAAGCCAGACTGAAACTTGCAACCACACTGCCTCCAGTAACAATGATTTATCACCAGGTTCTGGAGGCTCATAATTATAACTCTAGCTATTCAGGAGGTTGATACCTGATATTTAGTTCAGACAGCTTGAGCAGGAAATTTTATGTCTCTCCTCTCCAGTTCACTAAAAAAAGCTTGCAGCTGAACTGTAGTACAATTGGTAGAGCACTAAGTTCAAGGGAAAGATGCTTGGGATTGTCATATAGTCCCCGAGTTCAAGCCCTAAGACACAAATATGCACAGACAAAATTCATACACACACACAAACACACACACACACACACACACACACACACATTCCCACACACATGTACACGGACAAAGTCCCAGGCAATGTTATATCTTATATTCTTATCCAGAAATTGGACAACAGCCTACTTATTTGTGAAGGTTTTTCCTTGATTATTTTGAAGGAGGAGGATAGTTCATGGGACACAGATGACAAGACTTTAGTGAGGAATACTTTATAAATGACTAGCTTCTAAAAACAACAGGAGCACAGTTTTTATCTTTAAATCTTACATTCCTTCAACTATACTATTTTTAAAAAATAATCATTGAATTATGAGAAAACAATGCAGCATCTCTTCCCTTCTCCCTTTCCCCTCTGTCATAAAATATGACAAAAGATTTGAAAATACTCTTTTATCTTACAAGAATGCACACCTTTACAAATGTCTGACTATATGTGTAATGTTTGTTTTCCAATACTTGTTTGATTTTCCCACCGCTAAGAACTTGCCTTTTTTTCCAGATGACAGCACACTGGGGCTTCAAGGGCAAACAAGATTAGGAAACAAAAACCTAACAATGTCGTAGGAAGTAGATGTCCAAAATAGATGCAAGAAGCACATGGCAGGCTGAGGGGGCCCTGAGAGGCAAAATGATTTGTGCAGGATGAGAGGAATAGTGACAAATAAGGCCTGGGTCTGATCTAGGAAGGGTTCTTTGAGGCTGAGACATGCCTGTATCTAGGCCTAGCTGAGGATATTAGGATTTGACAATGTCCACATGTGTATAAAGGGATGTGGGAGGGGAGATTTCAGCCTCCAGTTTGTCTTTGGCATGGTCTTATGTGAGCAAGCAGCTTAGATCATTGAGCTCTGAGAGATGACACTACCTCCCTCACAATGGATTAGAACATAGAACTCTGAGAGCCACGCAACTATAACCTACAGTCAGCTCAAACCAACTCACTTGGCCTGTGGCTCAGGAACAAGAAAGATGTTCCTGTGTTGTTGTCAAAGTCAAGAGACTCAGGTCTCAGGCATGAGAGGTGTGAGTGCCTGACTCGATGCTGCAGACATTGGATCATTGCCAAACCACGAATCCAATGTCTCAGGACCTTTTATAAGAAGAAACCAAGGAAATCACAAGGCAATTCAGGCCAGGTATAACTATGACAGAAAACCTATTTAATCTCATCCTAGCCCACACTAGAAACTTCTTCTTATGTGTTTTTATATGTGTAGACAGAAAATATTTGCTGTGCACTTTTCAATCCACTCTATTACAATTACTCAGTTTGAAGTGTACTCCCATTTTCATGTTCCATAGATCCATTCTTTTTTACCACCTCAGTGTGACAATGAGTCAGCCCAAACCCTGAATGGAAACTCGACACAGGCTTTCTGGAAATTCTGGTAATGGACTTGGTCCCTGTCTATCAGAAAGGTGATCCCTTCTATATTGGAAACTTCCTCCACCACTACACAGAGTGGAGGACAATGGAGCAGTTGCTGGATATTCTGTTTAAAAAGAGTGTTCCTGGGCTGGGAAGGTGGCTCGGTGGGAGAGAGCTTGCCTTGCATGCATGAGGCCCTGGGTTCGATTCCTGACCACCACATAAGCAAAAATAAGCTGGAAGTGGTGCTGTGGCTCAAGTGGTAGAGTGCTACCATTGAGCTGAAGAGCTGAGGGACAGGGCCCAGTCCCAGAGTTCAAGCCCCATGAGCGGACACACACACAAAAAGTGAGTGTTCCTAAGCCGAGCACCAGTAACTCACACCTGTAATCCTAGATACTCAGGAGGCAGAAATCTGAGGTTCATGGTTCAAAACCAGCACTGTCAGGAAAGTCCATGATACTCTTATTTCCAATGAACCACTAATAAACCAGAAGTAGTGCTGTGGCTCAAGTGCTCGCCTTGAGCTGAAGGGCTGAGGGGTAGCACCCAAGCCCAGAGTTCAAGCACTATGACCAACAAAAAAAGTGAGTGTTGCTCCTTCATACCCAGGGCTGATGAGACCCCTTGGTAGAGTATTCGAATACTTGGTACATCTCTGAGACAGTTTCACTGGGGTCTTATCAAAGGAGCTTGGCTTGAGACAAAGAATTGCAGTCCTTGGCTAATTCCTTAGGACTGGGCTACCAGAACATTTAATTTGCCTCATAAGCTAGTGGAGTCTTAACAATTTGCTTGCTGAGAGACTAGGATTTAGGGAAGGAGCCAGTGGCACACAACGTCCATGCTCACCTAGGAAATCACTATCTTGGAGGCCTTTGAAGGAATATAGACAGAAGAAAGGAGGCAACTTTAACTTTAATTGGGGGCTTGAGTGCTGTCCCATTTCTAGCACTCTACCAATTGAGCTCCAGGTCCAATTCTGGCCTTTGGCTCGCTAATTGAAGATAAGTGTATTTAGATTTTTACAAACTAGACTGGGTTCAAACTGTGATCCTCAGATCTCACCCTCCTAATTAGTACGATTAGAAGCATGAGCCATTGTGCATTTATTTGGACAGATGCACATAAGCATCTTCACAGAATTACCATGAAGTTGTATAGACATATCTCCACTTTTTGTCTGTCATGTTTACATTACCATCTGGGACTTAACGAGTCCCTTGTGTGTCCTGTTAGTTCAGAAAAGGAGAAGCATAGATTTAACTTCCTTCTTTCCTCCCATTGGAACAGATCCTTCTACCGTAACTGGGAGGAAGATGAACAAGTGAAGAAGTAAGTGGACGCTGGCACAAAGAGAAGTTCTATCCTTGAAAACTTGGTATCTTTGAGGTTTCTGAATCAAACTCAACTTTCTTCTTTGCACACCAGTTGTGATTTTCACCAGGTGGTTGAGGCTTGGTACCTCAGTGGATAGCAGATTACACAGTTGTGGTTGTGGTTGTGCTCTTGGACTCTCATGGATGACAGAGAGGGCTGTGTATGGCAAGTCAGATCCAGTGGGGAAACAAATTTCTCTTCCTATTACAGGGAGAATTTCAGAGGATTATATTTGAGAAATTACTAGAAGTGGGTTGTGAGGAGCATCCTGCTTGAAGGATTCTCTTCCCACTTCCCAACATGCAAGTCCTGCCAGAAAGAGGCTATAATACAAGGTTTAGGATGGGAGTGTGGACACTCATTTTCCTTGTCATCAATCTGCCCACAGCGTTGGTTGTTTCATCCTCCCTATGTGGATTGACTTCTACCCTGATGAATTCTATGAGCCCAAGAACAATGACACCCTGAAAGAACTTACACAGTATATCAAGCTCAACATGCCCTCTTTAGACCTGCACTTCCGCTTACATATTTTTCTGGACCAGCTGGAGGAACCCATGAAACCAAGAAAAAGAAGAAGATGTCCTCAGAGATTGTGAGTAGGTATGGAACCTGAGTCTCTAGGGATGTGCCTGATTGGCCAAGAGCCCTTAGTACTCCCCATATTGGACAAATGTCCTTTTATAGACATTCTTTCCCAGGTAATGTCTGTTCTCCTTTTGAAAGAATTGGAAGTAGACACTCGTTAGCAACAGCCTACTTCCTCATCAGTGTTCAGTCTCAACTCAAATTCTACTGCTACTCCCATTAGATCCTCTTGGAAGTTTAGTGACACCTTAACTTCTAGGGTCTACGTAAAGACTCCTGTACCTATTTTCATTCTCAGGTTTGCATCACCTTAGAGAAGCTCGTGCAGAACTCCAGATAAAGAATCCATCAGTGATGTCATCTATGGTGACGGATGGAGATCAGAAGCCATCGCTGATCTCCAGAAATCATGTGACGGTAGAGGGTATTTTTCAATTTGTAGAAAGGCCCAAGTAGGTTTTGAGTCCTGTGGACATCCCATTGATTCTGAACCCCACATGTGATGCAGGTGTATGTACACATACCACCAAGGAAGAAGACGATACAGAATGTCTTCCATTGATGTTCACAATCCGGCTAGATCAGCTCTAAACCAGTCCAAAAAAAAAAAAAAAAAACATGTCTTGGTGTGCAGGGTAAATGTGTGCTAATGGAAAATGACCCCAGTCTATGTTTAGGAAAACCAATAAGTGAGGTCCAAAATCTAGATTCAGTTGAGGAAAGGGAATCTTTCCTCACAGAATACCCAGACCAATCTCTCCTCTTGCAAGGGATCCAATTTCCAATTGATAAATTAGACTCTGTCCCTTCCTGGACTCAGGAAGAAAATCCTGTCTTTAATGAGGAAGTAGATCTCTTTGAAGACTCTGAGGCAGAATTTCTGCCTGAAGGCAACTTAGAGGCCAATCTAGATTTTGAGATTCCTTCTCCCCTTCCTGAGAAAATCCTTATTTTTCTTTTTGTCATTACTTTTGTAAAAAGTTCATTCTATTTATTTTTCTAACTTCATTAAAATGTCAATGTTTTTGACATATTCTAGAAATCATGAATCCTAAATATGTTTCTTTTTAAACCTACAATCTGAAGCATTGTGCATACTTGTTCTGGAGGTGGGGAAACAGAGTGACAGAGGGGTGTAGAAGAGAGCCTAATGGATATAACGGGAGCTGTTAAATGCAAAAAGAGTGGCAAGTAAGCCAGGCCATTCCTGCATGGGGTGATAAGGTGGCTACAAAAGGTCTAGGACATAGCAGATCAGATGTCCTAGAAAGCTATTCTGTCAATTGGGAAAAATACCACAATACTTATAGTAGTATGTGGGACTCTTCTCTAACAATGAGTTCAAATCTGTGTGCATTTTCATTGTATTCATTTGCTTTGGGAAAATATGGAAGAAAAATTTGGCTCCAATAATATAAAAAGTCTACTTTGGGCTGAAAATATTTGACAAAATATATAGGAGATATGTATGCTGGACAGTAAAAGCCATCATCAACAGAAGAAAGAAGGCTTACATAGATGAACAAACACAAAATCAGGAAAAATTTCCACAATTAAATCAGTTATATGTAAATACATGTTATATTCTTTATGTTATATATAGTATATTGTATAATACATAGATTCAATATGATTTTTCAAACTAAAAAGGCATTTAAAGTTTTAGAATTGAGTGTTTTTTGCACAAAACAGTGTAAATGTTATTGGAGAAAATAATGATGTAATTTGATTATAATTATATGAATATATATTTGTGTGTTTCTAGATATAACACTGATTATAAATAAACATTATATACATATATTTGTATATATTTGTCTATGAAGTGAATATAATGAATGTGAATATAATGAAACTGACTATATTATGTATAAAAAAGTTGAGTCCATGAGACTCAGACCTGTAATCCTACTGATGTAGGAAGCTGGGTTTTGATTTTTAGTATCTCTTATCCCCAAGCCTTAGATTTTTCCAGAGGAGGCATGGGACCTCCAGTGTAGCAGACACATAAGTCATGGGATCACACTCCATGACCCCAGAGTAAAGTCAGTAAAAATCAGGACAAGCCTCTTATCTTGACTGTGTACTCAGTTCCTGTACCAAGATTGCCATCTGTAGAACACAAGATAGTAAGTTGGCATTCCCTCCAAAAGGTTCTAAAAAGATCTTACTGAACGATATGCTGACTACATTGAATTAAACCTTTTTTCCCTTCACAAGCTGCAAACACAATAAAATATAACAAGAGCTCAAGAAAGATGGTCAAAGACTTACAAATACATAAAATTACATACTCTGTTTCAGTAATTCAATGACAAATCATCAAAGGCATGTCTTGAATTTTTATAAGGCAATAGAAATATACTCTGAGTTTATTAGGAACTAGGTGATATTTTGTTTGCTGAATTGTTGAATGCACTTCTGGGCAAAGGAGACACATATCTTGGGAAAAATGTGTGGGGTTGGTGTCCTCACAAAGCTTCACAATACAATGGCCATAACTTCTGGGATGTCACAGCCAACTTTGCCATAGCAGCAAATAGGTGTCAGACACTGATTTTGCCCTGAACTGGACTCAACAACACCAACAGGCACAATGAATGAGAGGGAATGACTACTAGCCACCAAACTTCAGCTTGAAGAGGTGTCCTGACCAGAAGCTAGGATAAATTGAGCTGGAGAAGGCTTATCTCCATGTAAGGCTCTGAGCACTAAGGACGTGTGTGTGTGTGTGTGTGTGTGTGTGTGTGTGTGTGTGTGTGTGTGTGTGTGTGTGTGTGTGTGTGTGTGAATACTGGGGCTTGAACTCAGGGAGTTGACCTTTAGCTTTTTTAATCAAGGGTAACAGTCTATGACTTGAACCAAACTTCCATGTCTTGATTTTGAATGGTTAATTGGAGATCAAAGTTTCAGTGTTGCACATGTTCATTCTGTGTCCCTCCTTTTCTATGACCCCTTTAACTTCTGAAAGAGAGATAAATGTAAAAAAAATGACAAAAATGAAAGAAAATGAATATCATCTTGTTTCTGTTTCCTGGTCACTGATTATTTTTGTGATAGTGCTTCTTACTAATAAGAATTATTGGTAGAATCTGAAAACATATTTGAGTAATAAATAGACTAGGAAAAATGTTGTCTCCTATTTTTTATCACTACATTTCTTTTTGTCTATGTATAAATGCCAGACATACCCTAAGGTCCTAGAATAAACAAAATGGCTTATAGAGCTCAGATCATATCTTTCCACAGAAGATGACAGCCCCAGAAGAAAAACAGGTCCACAACTTGCACAAGGAAGAGAGAGTTTGATGTCTCCTTAAATCTTAGGATCGAATGCTCATGAGCCCTGGGGACTGATGACAGCATAAGGACCTAACATTTCCTGTGTCCTTCCATCATAAGAAGCAGTCACCAGTCTCCCATCACACTGTAGGTGGCACACCTGATTTGCGACCTTGGCTGTGTCATGAGAACGTGCAGCAGGGCTCTGTCATGGTCACTGGAGAGTCAGGATTGCACAGTAAGAGGACATTCATGAAGATGGTAACAAGGCCTGAGTCAAGGTTTTTTCAGATCTAGATGATTTGTAACAGGCACTACTGTCTTCTGGCTAAGAATGTGGATATATCATCGGGGTCTTGCACAAAAATTTATCGTGTTAGCTTACAACATTTCCGTATGAAAGCCAACAAAAGGTCATCAATGCCCTCTGAACATATTCTCATCAATATTTAGTAAGTGAAAAGCTATAAAATCAAGTTCATCATGGGGAAAAACCCAATATGAAAACCAAATTGCAGGAGCATTTACAAAAAATGTTTTTATGTATGTATCAAATGTGACAAAATATTAGAAGTTAATGAAGCTGGGAAAGTTGAATTGATTTCTTTTTTTTATTATGGTTGCAACTATCTTTTACATTTCAACTACTTAACAAAAAGAAGGTAGGCCAAGAACCACTGGTGGCTTACACATTTAACTCTAGCTATTTAGAAATCTGAGATCTGAGGAATGTGATTTGAAGTTAGACTAGTTAGGAAAAACCAGTGAAATTTTGATCTCCAATTAATCATTCAAAATCAAGACATGGAAGTTTGGTTCCAGTCGGAGACTGTAACCCTTGATTAAAAAGCTAAAGGTCAGCTCCCTGAATTCAAGCCCATGTATTCACACAAACACCACACACACACACACACACACACACACACACACACAATCTCAAAAATAACCAGTGACTAGGAAACAGAAACAAGATGATATTTATTTTCTTTCAATTTTTTTACATTTATCTCTTTTTCAGAAGTTAAAGGGGTCATAGAAAAGGAGGGACAAAGAATGAACATGTGCAACACTGGTATTCAATTGATACTATGTTGAAAATGACCGATGCAATTTGTTTTTGGGGAAGGACGGGAAAACGGAAAAAGAGATAAAGTGAAAGGGTAACATTGTTCAAAAAGAAATGCACTCAGGGAATTAGAGCTGTGGCTCAATATGAATGCCATTATTCAGCAAAAGAGCTCAGAGAGAGTGTCCAGGCCCTCGGTTCAAGCCTCATTACTGACTAAAACAAAAACAAAGAAGAAATAAATGTAATCATTACCACACGATTGTAACTAAACCCTCTACAGCACAACAACAATAATAATAATAATAATAATGATGATGATGATGATGTTGATGATGATGATGATGATAGAAGAAGAAGATTATGATGAAGAAGAAGAACAAGGAAGTTAAAAAAACCAAACCAGTGGGAAAAATTGAGAAAGCAAGGGAAGGACTGACCTTTCAAAAAGAAATATATCCATATCTGACTTATATGACTGTAATCTTGTGTAATTCACATTTATAATAATAATACAAAAGAAAAAACAGAAAATTAGTGCTGGAGCCATAACTCAAATGGGAGATCAGACTAATATGTATGTGATACCAAGGTCAAACTCCTTATCAATTTCTCCTTCAAAAATGGCTCTTCTCATCACTTGTGCTTTCCCTAGCTTATGAAAGCGGGTCTTGTTGAAAGAAAGGTAATCTGCCAGGCACAGAACTGTTCTTGCAAAGAGCAGTACTCACTAGAACACATGTTTACTAGACTACATGATGACTCCATGTTTTCTGAAATAAACAGAACTAGTTGTGCTTGAATATATGCTCCACTGTATACTAGATGGGGACTCAAAATTAACAAAACTCTCTGGATCTCAAATTCTTTACAGGTAAAGTGAGCATAACAATACGTATCTCACGGAATTATGAGATCTGGTTGTCATCAAACATAGAGCAGGTTTTATCTTAGGTGTATGTGCAATACTCAAACACTGCTGGAAGGAGTATAAACTGGCATGATGTTTACTATATTACATAACAGTAATACAACATGCCTGTAATCCTACTTACAAAAGAGGCTGAGAAAAGAGGAACAAGGTTTTAACTCTGGACAAGAAACTGGATCAGACTCATATCCAATGGTCTCTAAAAAAGCATAAGATGGAGTTTGGTTCAAGTGGGAGAGTGCTAGACTGGAGTGGTAGAGTGGTAGACTGGAGCATAAGCCTCAGGAACTGTGCCCAGGCCCTGAGTTCAAGCCCTAGGACCAGCACAAGCACACACACACACACACACACACACACACACACACACACTAAATTTTGTGTGTTCCTATCACCCCGCTTAACAATATATTCTCTCTTCCAAGCTCACCTGATCTTTTTTTGTTTTAAAAGGGACTTCCTGTGTAGCACAGGCTGCTCCTAAACTGACAATCCTCCTGGGTACTGGGAGTACAGGCATGCCTACTACAATTGGCTTCACTCAGTAACTCTATTTGTAACATATTCACAAGAAATTCATTCATACTCATGAAGATATTTGGCTTAAAGCTGTTCACAGTAATATTCTACTGTACAAAATGTAAATATTATAACTGGACATGGTACTATCCTACCACATGGTAATACCAGCCAATACTCAGGAACCTGACACAGGAGAATAAGTAGGTTAGGAAAGCCTGGTCTACACTGCAAAACCTGGTCTCCAAAGGAAAGAAATTCTATAAATATTAATCTACTATGAAACATACAATATGTTAAATTTATATAATGTAACAAATAGATCATGGTTAATAGAAATAAAATCTTGGCAGAAATTTTAAATACATACACTTATTTACTGATACATTGATTTCTGTTTAGTCTTCACAAAACGCTGTTCTCTCACATAAGTAAACAAAATTGTAAAACAAAAAGTACAAAACAAACATTATCATAAATACAAATGTAGTTTAATCCCTAACATAATAATTTGGAGAAAACATACATTAAGTTAATGGCATTGTATACTGCTCAGGAAGGGGAGTCTAGGAAAATGTAGATTGTGTGTGTGTGTACGTGTGTGTGTGTGTGTCTGTCTGTCTGTCTGTGTCTGTGTCTGTGTCTATGTGTTTTCCATGAGTAAATAATGGAGTTAGAATTAGACCTATTATTCTTGCATGGTCTTTTTGCTCAAAACTCACACTCTACCACTTGAGCCACATCTCCACTTCTGGATTTTGGTTTCTTAATTGGAGAAATATCTCAGATTTTCTGCATGGGCTGCTTTAAACCTGAATCCTCAGTTTTTGACCTCTAAAGTAGCGAGGTTTTAAAATATGAGCCACTGGTGGAAAGCAACTACATTAACATTTTTGCATGTTTGAATGAATTTTAAAGTAAGACATATATGTTACTTTGAGAATGACTGGAAATAGTAATTAACATTTAACAGAATTTAAAACATACAAAGCTGAGAATGGCAAGTAGCTGAGAACAGAATTGAATAAATCAAAATTGCCTATGACAGTTTTCAGTTTGTGCACAGAAGTGATTACATTGTTGTAGCCCAAGGCCATCAGATAGCTGAGCTCCAGCTGGCTGCTATGATCATGAGGCCAGCTGGTGCTATTCACAAGAATGTGATGTTATTGGATGGTAGGGATCAGCTTCAAGTTAAGAACCTGAAATATTTCCATTGATCTAGAAGGGAAAACATACCAGGACAAGAAATGTGATTAAAATTGCTGAATGCAAAAACCATCCAGTCAAAGGAAGACAGAATAACTCTTTCTATATCTGAAAAGAGTATTATCTCACAAAGAATCATGAGCTGAGTATGGTGGTCAATGTTTGTAATCTCTGAATTTGGGAGGCTGATTTAGAAGTTAGCTTGAGGCCAGCCTAAGTTTTAGGCCATCAGAAGGACATATATTAAAATGCTATCTTAAAACAACAACAACAACAAAAGACCCAATGACTGGGAATGTGTTTAGTGGTAGAGTGCTGGCTTTACGTGCAAGAAGCACTTGATTTGATTCCTCAGTATGACATAAGCAGAAAAACTGGAAGTGGTATTGCGGCTCAATTGGTAGTGTGCTATTCTTGAGCAAAAGAAGTTCAGGGAGAGTGCACAGGCCCTGATTTCAAGCCCCAACTCTGGCAAAATTTAAAAAAAAAAAAAAACAAGTGCAAAATGCTGTTTGCTGAAATCAATATGTTGAAGAATATTTATACTCACTAGAAAATTGTGCTGTTGGGAATTCATAATGAACTTTGTTAGGAAAAATTAAAATAAATTAATGAAATATTATCTGGCATTGGAAAGGACACAGTGAGATGTAAAAATGATTGCTACCTATGGTCACTTGATACAACAATGTTACAGATACATTTGCCAGATGGTGATTTTTTTAAGTATACAATCATGGGTTTTTTTCTTTTTCAAAATAATTTTACTGCCGAGACTAGCTACTAAGGAGACTGGGAACTGTTCAAATCCAGCCAGGGCAGGAAAGTCTGTGAGACCTTTATATCCAACTAAAGGTTCAGAAAATGTGAAGTGGCACTGTTGCTCAAGTGGTAGAGTGCTAGTCTTGAGCTGAAGAGTTGAGGGACAATGCCCAGACCGAGAGTTCAAGCTGCACAACTGACAAAAAATAATAATAGTAATAATATTAATTTTATTGTTACTATTAAGGTGTGATATATAAAGGCTACCAATTCATAAGTTTTTTCTTTGCTAAAAGAAATACATATCCATCTTCATTGCCAACAGCCCAGATTTGGCCATCTGCTTTCCAGCTGATCTCTGGGTGTAGGGACAATGTGTAATACAAAGCAATTCAAAATATTTCTGAGTATAAATAATTTTTCTCTGCACATCTTAAAAATCAATGCTGACGACATGAAATAAAAAATCCCTAAGTTTAAAACATCTTCTGGACAAGTTAAAGAAATCCTGATAACAACTATTTTCAGAATAATTTCAGAGAGCTTGAACTCAGGGCCTGGGTTCTGTTGCCACTTTGAGCCACAGTGCCACTTCCAGTTTTCTCGTGGTTAGGTGAACAGAAAAGTCTCACCAACTTATCTCTCCAACCTGGCTTTGAACTAGGATCTAGAGATCTCAGCCTTCTGAGTAGCTAGGATTATAAGCATGAGCTCCTGGCACCTGGCTTATTGCTTACCTGAGACAGAGGCCAGTTAATATTAAATGTCAATCATGTTCAACTTTGTAAAATAAAGTTAACTGAAATGCCTTCCACTAGAAATAAAGAATCAAATGTGTAGGTGGGTTACAAAGTTCTTACCAAAAGCTACATATTTTCCCTGTGTTTTTTTTTCTTCTAAAATTGTGTGCTTTCCAGAATCATACCTTATCTTTCCTTGATGGTTTCTTTATTTTATTTCATAAATGTCCACAGCTTCTTCAGCCATCATTTATTTATGTGAAGAGCTTTCAAACATCTATTTTCAGCCCAAATTCCTTGTATGAACCTCTCATCTATATATTCAACTGCCAAAAATCTTGTGAAACAGTAATCATCTCTTATCATAATTGGATATTAATGTGTAAGTAAAATTTAAGAAAATAAAGAATAACATCAATCAATATAACATGATTTTAATAGTCATGCTAAACATAAATACAACGTTGATTATATTCTGAGCAATTTAATAAAAATCTCAAGGAAAAGAAATCACTTTTTTTAGTGCTGATATTATGGTTTAAACTCAGGACCTTACCTTCTCACTTAAGTTTTTTCCCTCAAGGGTGGTGCTCTGTATTTGAACCACAGCTCCCCTTCAAATTTTATTTGGGGGATAATATAGAGATAAGAATTTGTGTCTGTAACTTGGGGTTCATTTCACATAACATTCTCTTATAAGGTTATATGGTGCCGTGTACTACTTATTGCAAGTGAGGTTAACCATGGGACCTATGATTATTTGTGCTTCGCTTATTTCACTTAATAAAGTTGTTTCCGTGTCTTTCCATTTCCTAGCAAATGGGGCGATGTCATTCTCTCTGATGGAAGCATAGAATTCCAGTGTGTGTGTGTGTGTGTGTGTTTGTGTGTGTGTGTGTGTATCACATTTTCTTGATCCATTCATCTACTGAGAGGCATCTGGGTTGGTTTCATATCTTAGCTATGGTAAATAATGCTGCAATAAACATAGTTGTGCCTGTAGCTTAGTATGGTCTTGTGTGTGAACATTTGGTAAATGCCCAAAAGTGGGATTACTGGGTTATAGGGGAGCTCTAAGTGGAGTCTTGGAAAAAATTATATTAAGTAAACTATGTCAGACAAAAAACATAGGTCCTATCGTTTCACTTATTTGCAATAACTAGTGTATATCTGAGACCAGCATAAGAGTTCAAAAGCTATGTACATACCATCAGATGAGATGATGTTAAGCGAAGTGAATCCCAAGATAAGGTTTATAATTTACCATGGGATTATTTTTGTTTATGTTTTTATATTTTCCCCCACCAAGGTATAACTCCTGTTTTCACTGTATTTAATGTCGGTGCCCTGCATCTTGTATACACGGTTTCTCTAGCTTGGGGAGAGCAAGGGAAAAAACAAAATGTTTAAATAGGGCAGGCTGACCCGTTATAACAATGAGATGCACAAGACACTATGTTGTTGAACAAGGAACTTTACAATATGGGCGGGGAAGCAGGGAAGGGAGGAGAGGGGAGTGTAGTTGTGCAGGTGGGAGGGAAGAAAGGGTAGGGGAAAAACAAAGGAGAAGGTAGCAATGCTTGTTAAAAAATGTACTCATTATCTTGCTCATGTAACTATAACCCCTCTATACCATATTTTTACAGTATAAACTTCTTTTATAAAACAGAAGGTGTCATGTACACCAAGTATAGTACCCCACATGTGTAATTCCAGGTGATTGGAAAGCAGAGATGACAAGGATCATGGTCTGAGGCCAAGCCAGAGAAAAATCTGCCAAGACAGCAATCTCAACAAATGAGCTTTCCATAGTGGTTCACATCTGTAATCCTAGTTAATTATGTGGGAGGCACAGGTAGCAAAGTCTCAGTCAATCTAAGATCAGACCGGGACAAAAAGTTCAAGACCTCAAGTAATTAAATGGACTAGAAGTATGGTAAAAGTAGTTGAGCTTCTTGATGCTATACATCCAGAGTCCTGTCTAGCAAGCAGAGAACCCCTGAATAGAACCCTTCCACCAAAAAGCCTAAATAACTTTATCCTATTTGAACATCTAACTTCAAGGCGACTGACAGGTCAGAGATGGTGATATTCTCTTTAAAATTAGGTATTCAAAAGAGACAAATTATTAGGTTTTGAAAAAATTGAAAAGGAAAATGCATGTGATTTTTTTAGCTCTATAATTCTTGAAAACATAAAATGTACTCAAGTATTTAATATATATCCATATGTGTGCATATGTCCATGTATGTATGTATATTCATGTATATATATATATATATATATATATTTACATACATACAAGTGGTTCCTCTCTTTTCTGTGTAGCAAATGGTACAAATGAATCTGTATAATCACTATTCAAATGCATGAATAGACAAATAGAATGAGCAGAGAACACATATTCAGGAAATTATGGCTAGCCCATAACCCTGAAAATCTTTTACATCAGTTTGCATGTTTCTGTTACTGCAGTACAGGGACAGTACAACAACAGTGGGATATCAGGCAGATGAAATGAGAAATGAGAGGTACAAATGTTAAAATATTCTTTCTGATGTGTAAGTAGAATTTTCTCTGTGTATGTGTGTGTGTGTGTGTGTGTGTGTGTGTGTGTGTGTGTGTGTGTGTATTACATTTTCTTGATTAATTTTTCTCTTGAGGGTTATCTGGGCAGATTCAATAAGAATGGTTGGACTGAAACCTTTACGATATCCTGGTTTGTAATCTTTTGGGTAAATGCGCAGGAGTAGAGTTTCTGGATCATATGGAATTGGGTAGTCAAAAGAGGGGTGAAGGGTTAAAAGGTAGAAGAATGAACAGTAGATGAGGGGGAAAATGCAGAGAGGAATCCAATAAATATCCTACAATATTAAGAAGAGTGAAGGAAGAAGTGCATAGAAGAGGGATGGATGAGACTATTGAAAGGGTTGGCATTGATCAAGGTATATTGTACGCATAAAATGCTTTGTTTAATGATAATTCCTATGCTACTTAATATAATTAAAAAATCATGTCCCTAAACTGTTATGCAATTAGAAGCAAAGAATGAGAATTTGCTCAGATCAACTCCAGGGCCTATAAGTCTTTTTTGTTAGGATAATTTTTAGAATAACACTAATGATACATATCACCTGAAGAAAATTTAATGATTTTCAGCTATTTAAAATAATCGTTTTTGGAGATATGGCTCAAGTGGCAGAGTGCTACTTAGTGAGCAAAGCCGTCAGATATTGAATTCAAGTCTCAATCTCAAACAAAAGTACAAACAATCAGTAAATTTCAGGCACTTTCCTGGGCAATGGTAGCTCATGCCTTTAATCCTACCTTTAATCAGAAGGCAGAGATCTTGGAATCTCAGTTCAATGTCAGCTTGGATAGGAAAATATGTGAGACTCTCATCTCCAATTCACTGCCAAAGAAAGCAGGACGTGGACTCATGGCTCAATTGGTAGAATGCTAGCCTACAGCAAAATGCTCAGGGGCAGAACCCAATCCTTGAGTTCAAGCCTTAGAATAGTGCATATACATACACAAAGGAAGTAAGTCACTCAAGTTCTCAATCTTCCATTTCCCTAACCCTAACTCAAATCTTGGACAGAACCCTAAAAGTAACCTTGATGATAATAGTAACCCAATCCTAAAATTAATGGAAAATATATACTAACAGATACTCATTGTCTTTGAAATGATTTGCAGTTTGCTCCAAATCCTACAGATTCCCTGACTTGGACTCTGAAATCGTTCCCTATTATGAATCATTAACCTCAGATCTTCATATTATGAAAATTACCGTAGTTTCCACTGATCTTTACTTTTACTGAACTCCTCTATCTACAAAAAGAAGTTGCAGGTTTACTTAAAATCTATTCTAGTAGTCTAGTTCTTAACCCTAACTATAGATTTAAACCTTACTAGAAACCTAACTCTAAATTTAACCCTATTGAACCCTGAATAGGAAACTTAGGAAAACTGGAGTTTTTGTTAAATTTCACAATTATTTTACTTGAAAGTGATAGCAGAAAACTCAGTTTTACCTTAAAGCTTACCCTTCCCTAAGCCTAGGTCTAACCTGAACTAGAAAAGCAACCCTAACTCTAGAACTAATAGCCTTTGGATTCTAAAAGCCATACAAATACATTAGTTTTTATTCATCCTAACATTGATTCAACTCATCTCTCTAAAAATAATTTGTAGTTTTACTCATTATCTTACTATTTTTGTAACCCTAACCCTAACTGGAATATTGAGGCTAACCCTCACACTAACCATACCCTCATCTTAATATTATTAGCAGTTTCTTATTTCACATACATCCTAATTGTAACTAGACTTGTTATTCGAAGATTTACTTTCAATTTGACCATAAGCTTTCCGTTTCCCTAATGCTAACACTAACTCCAGCTGGAACTGAAACCTAACTTTCAACATAAAGATAGTCCAATTCTAATGTTTAAGAAAAATACTCTAGTTTTTATTCATTCTAATGAATACTCCAGTTTTCACTCTGGAAATGAGTTTCAGTTTGCTCTAATTCCTACAAATTTTCTGACTCTTCCTCTGAAGTTATCTTGTTCCCTAACATGAACATTATATTAGTTGTCCTCACATTCTCCTATCAGGAAAAATACTGTAGTTTCCAATGATCTTACCTTTTCCTGAACCCCTGTGCCCTAAAACAATTTCAAATTTACTTACCATCTAGTCCATTAGTTAACTCTAACTCTCAACCTAAACCTGGCTGGAAAACTCTCATTAATCATTACAAGAATGATCACTGAGAAATAAATATAATGGTAATGCTCTAGTTACTGTTCAGTCTCATATTTTTGCTTCTACTTGTTAGTGCAAACTGAATATTATACTAAAAACTTTCCTATTCATAACACTATTCATAATCAGAACAAAATACTGACCCTAATGTTAATCCAAATTATATGTCAATACTAACACTAACACAAGTACACTAGTTTTCACTCATCCTAACTTGATTCAAATAAGCCTTCCAAAAATAGGTTTCAATTTTTTCCAATATATTAGTTATTTTCTAACCCTAAACTTAATCTTAACTAGAACATTGAGAATAACCATAACCCTAATTGCAAGTAGATTCTAATATTAATAGCAATACTCTATTTCACATTCATTCTAATTCCTGCCAGGTTTATTCTAAAATTTACCTTCAATTTGACTCTCATTTTTTTCTCCTTCACTCTAAACCCAATCATGGTTAGAATCTTAACCATATCCTTGACACCAATGGTATCTCACTTCTAAAATTTGTGAATAATTCTTCTTTTGTGTCATCCTTACTGAAATTGCACCTGTAATTCTTGAAATAAATTGCAGGTTTTCCTAAACCCTATATATTTCTCACTCTTAACTCTGAATCTATCTTGTTCCTCAACAGGAATCTTTATATCCATTGGTCTCAAATCCTGATATTATGAAATACATAGTACTTCCACTATCCAAGCTTTTCCTGAATTACTAGAACCTAAAATAAGTTCAGATTTACTTAACATTTAACACATTTCTTTTCTTTTTGTCGAACGTGGGGCTTGAACTCTGGGACTGGGCGTGATCCCTGAGCTCTATGTCATGATCCCTGAGTGCTCTAGCTGTGCACTTTACCACTTGAGCCACAGCACCACTTCTGGGTTTTCTGGTGGTTAATTGGAGATAAAAGTCTCATGGACTTTCTGCCCCGGCAGGCTTTGAACTGCGATCTTCAGAAATCAGCTTCCTGACTAGCTAGGAAAATAGGCAGGAGAAACTAGTTTAACCAATTTCTTTATCCTATTCTCAACCCCCTTTAACCAGAAACCTAATCCTAATCACAATCTGATTTAACACCAAATAGTTACTGTAAGGAAAATTGTCTAGATTCTATTCAATCACACATTGTTTTTGCTTCTACTTCTTATTGGAAAACTAAATTTTACACTAAAGCTTATCCTTCCCTAAACCTAAGGAGAACAAAATGTAATTCACCCTTTAAGCCAAATTATGTCTGAATGTTTAAAATAACACAGTCACTGGTTTTCATTCATTCTAACCTTGATGCCATTCATTCTTCTTAAAATATGTTGCAGTTTTACACCTTTTCATATTTTATATCTTTTTCTTATGCTAACCCCAGCTCTTACTGGAACACCTTGCCTAATCCTAAACCTACATATAACCGAATCATAATGTTAATAACAAGCCTCTATTGCACTTTTTTCTCTTGCTCAGCGTGTAGGTCTAAACTTTACTTGCATTTTGAGCCTACATTTTTTAAGTGTTTTTCTATTTCCTGTCAGGTTTTCTTTTTCTTTTTTTCTTTTTTTGGTCGGTCATAGGGCCTAAATTCTGGCATTGGCTGTTGTCCCTCCACTCTTCAGACCAAGGCGAGCCCTCTACCACTTGAGCCACAGCGCCACTTATGGATTTTCTAGTGGTTTATTGGAGATATGAACCTCACAGACTTTCTGCCTGGGCTGCTTTGATCTCCAATCCTCAGACATCAGCCTCCTGTGTAGCTAGGATTACAAGCTTGAGCCACTGACGCCCATCTCCATTATTTTTTAAATTTTTATTTTATTGTAAAGATGCTTTAAAGACAGATTAGTTACATGAGTAAGGTAATGGGTATATTTCTTGTTGAACATTGTTACACCCTTCTTTGTTGTTCTCCTACTACCCCACCTCCCTTACTCCTCCCTCCCCATGGTGTAAAGTTCATTTCAACATAGAGTCTTCTGAGTATCATTGTTGCAATGGGTCATCCTGTATTGAACCTATTTCACTAACCCTAATTCTAATTCTGTCTGGGATCCTAAACCTAACCATAATAATAATGATAGCTCAATTCAGAAGTTAACAAAAATATTCAAGTTTTTATTCATCTTGTTAATCCACTATACAACTTGAATTAAATTGCAGTTTAGCTTAATTTTTTTTCCAAATTAGATTATATGTGCATATATAAAGATGTAACTTTATGTGAAATACAGAAGATCTTTGGAAGAAGAAGTAATGAAAAGAAAATAGAGGGAGGGAGTATAATCAAATGCTTTAAACATATTATGGGATTGCCCCTTCTGACAATTAATAACCATTAACAAAATAACTAAAAATTAATAAAGAACACACTGCCGTCTAGTATTTTTTGGGAGAGCCATGATATGTCTTGTGAATAAAACACTTGTGTTAGATAAACTTTTTTCATGCATATTTTATATTGTTATTGGTCAATTATTTAACTTAATGAATAAAAATATATCTAATAAGATTCCATGAAAAAATCATAAAACAGTTTTTTAGTAATTGTTTGAGAAAAAGTTATAGTCATTAATTTTAGGAAACTAAATTTCTATTTTCCTATGAAGCAATGGTTTAGGTTTACTAATCTAGTTACTTTAGAGAACATAATTGGCATGAAAAACAACTAACTGTACATCTTGTTTCTTGAATAAGGGATATTTAAACATAGTCTTTCATTCATATGAATACTTAGGTTTACTTTTCAAAATAAGTGCAATTTTATCTCCTTTCAGAACAAGTACTTACCCTGCAATTAAATGTATTAGTATATTCAGGTATTTAAAAGCTAAAATTTCTATGTTTTATATGTAGCTCTACATATTCAGAATGACATGATTTTTGTATTCGTAAATGTCTAACCTCTGGGATTTTGCTTCATCAATATAAAGTATCTCATGAGGTTGTTTGAAAGGCTCCAGTAAGCAGTGTGGTCAAAAACATTTCATGAATTCTAAATTTTAAATCTAATCATTTTTTGTCTTTGATTATATCATTTATTGTCTCTTCAGAGCTATTAAGTTAAACTAAATACTGCTTTTTAAACATTTTGCTCACATTGTAAATATATCAACACAGGTCACAAAGAGACTGATTATTTCAGACTCATCATATTTGGTAAAGTTAGTGTGAAGAATGTAGAGAGCAGAAGGTTCTTATACTCAATAAATATTTTTGGTTCATTTAAATTAAATTAAATATCCGGATTTCTAATTTGGAGGTTAATCACATGGAAACCGGAAAATAATTTTTAAAAAATAATTACTTTGGTACCATTTTTCTTCTTAAAATATGAAGCAAAAATATCTCTAAGAAATATATTTTTTCAATAAAATGTTTCAACCCTTAGTAAAGTGCTTTATACTTTAAAATAAAGTCTGTTTAAAAATAGAAATTCTGCAACTAATCTAATGTATGTTTTCATGCACAAAATTCTGTGACTTCTAGTCTTCTGTGATTTTAATTATGTTTTATAGTTGTGATATGATCCCTACTTATATTTATTACAAACTTCTGTAATTATACAAATCATTCTGGTACATACTAACTTACGTAAGATAATATTCAAACAAAATTATCTTTTTTTCCTGTCTCTATCAGGGAAGGATGATATGCTGAAGTATATTAAATGAAAGCACTCTAACAAAGAGTCATTATGGAATGGAAAATTGCAGCATGAGGATGGGAACATGAGCACTTTCTTCTTGGCTGAACTGGTATTTTTGTTTCTACAGTAATTTCTTACCTTTTAATAACACAGGGAAAGCCATAAAATTTGAAATTCATATGAAGGAATTGCATTCCTCAAAGATGTGGCAACCCTGCTCAAAAGCTCAATCTTATCACGAGTTATTTGTTCTTGTTGGCTGATCTATTTCTCTATCATATGTTTCATATTATTAAACATATTAGTAATTCAGCAGTAAGTACATTACAGGAGATTCCTGAAAATCAGAGCTATTGGGGTTTAATAATCAGAAGACAGGAAAAAGATTATATTAATCTCCAATTTCTCCCTTTGGCCTTCAATTTGCCAATTAATTTCCAAAACAATCATGTAAGATGTTAGTTTATTTTTCCCTTTTTAATTAGAGATTAAGCAAGTGGTATTTTTGCAGTAAAAAGTGATGACAGTGGTATCAGAGCTCTGGTAAGGGCACTTTCTCCTTAACAAGTAATGCTCTATGGACTGTAAATATAGAAGCCACACTAAAATTCTCTACACACACACACACACATAAACACGCGCGCACACACACAGCTGCCACCCAGACACATCAGAGATAAGTTCCATTCCCTTGTAATTATAGTTGATTGATGTTTGCTGCATTGCTTTATCTCAGCTTCAAGATCTTGCCTGGACCTTTATATTTCCCCGAGATCAAGTCCCAAATTCTTCGTATACCGTGTGTCTGTGTATTCACAATAGGTTCCTGGTTGCTTCAGGGCAATTAATACCCTGAATACAGTATCCTCAAACATCACATCCAAGTCAAACTCCAGGAGTTCATACACCGTTGCAAAAATACTAAAATTTATTGGATGTAGAAACCAAGAGAACACCCACCTTGTTACTTTAGTAGCAATTGACATCATGAAAGTAGAAGAATATTGATCAAGAACTGATGTAAGAGAATGGGAGTATGTCTAAAATGTAAAATACTGGATGTGTGTTGCAGATACAAAATAATCATTTATAGGATTATTTATTGAAAACGTCATCATATATTGAAAGCACTATTTACAAATACAGTTTTCCAGTTACTTTGCTTACCTATCACTTCTGATCACAAAATCCGCTCATGAATTTTCATAGTATCTTTGAGTAAATGACACGATTTTCATGTATGTATCATCTTAAGGAAAGACAGTATACTTTTACATCTTTCTTTCTATATGCAAAGCCCTTATTTTTTGTTTCCCTGTTTGCTAAATAAATGTATTCCTGGAAACAGAATATTCACATCAAATCTGGGTGTAATTGTTATTTTTTAAATTTGAAATATAAACTTTGTTGTGACTAGTCATTTTCTAAAGATGAGTGATATTCATGAACACTAATATGTTGGTGCCTTTAAATAAATTGAGACTTGATGTGGTATGATAGTTCTTGTGTTTAATTTACTTAACCATTAGATGATTCAAGTATAAACATGTGCGTTGCACTTTTTTATTTTTATATATAAAATAGTTCCCAAGGATATACTTTAAACTGATAAAGTGGGTTGTCCCCATGTTCCATACTTTATATTTTTTCAGTAAAAATACTAGAAATAAATGATGTTTACTGGAACAATATAAAAGAACATATTTTCTTTAGAACATATTTCTAAAGATAATAGATTTATAGTTTAAAGTATAGAAAAGAGTAAAATAGGCTTCTTGCTTGAGACTGTATAAATTACCTATGAATGTAGCTCAAGATGAGACTCAGAGATAAATTCATATTAATATTACTGAGATTTATATCACAATATAAGCAATATAGGTATTTTAAGGAATGGGTCATTCCAAGCCCTAGATACATAATGGATGAAGAATGGCATTGAAAATAGCAGAGGAAAACAATTCAAAATGCAGATGTTATGATTTTATAATACTAATATGAAAAAATGGAGCATTTGCCTTTCTGAAGAAGAATGTTTAGCCAGTAATTTCAGTGAAAGCCATCAGTTGTAATCATTCCAAAGTCTTTTCCTCCAAGATATCCAAGATTACTATACTCATCCTCTGAAGAGTAAATAAGAGTTAATTAGCTTTGCTTATTATTAATTTACTTGTAGCAAATAGGTTAAAATGTCTGCTCTCTTTCTTTCAATGTAATAACTTAACATTTGTTTTACCTAGACTCAAGACCCCCGAAGACCACCAGAGACCTCCACCAATACAAATAACAAAGGAGTATTTTATTTGCAAGCTCCAGGCTGGTACTGTGCAATCAGTAACCCATGACACTAAGAGACCCAAGCATAGAATCAGCACAGTGTTTATAGTATTGAACAAACACCTTTAAGGAAGTTTTACAGGAGAAATTACGTGAATGATTAACATTTTAAGCAAACTAAGCTATACATATGTGATTGGCTAATATTATTGATGTGTTATTGACAGAAAGTGTCTGGCTACTGGGTCATGGTGTCCTGCATGGCCACCCAATGTTTGGTCAATGCATTTGGAGAAAATTCCTGAGGCTTTCCCAAGGATTGTTTATGTCTCAGTTGTCCAGGAATTGTTTTTCTTTTTGTGTCATTTCTGGGTCCAAACCATGGTTATTTTCATAATTCATACCTCACAAGATGGTTGCTAGCCTGTACTGGAGTTACTTAGGCCTTCATTGTGCCTCTTTAAGCTCTTCACATTTCATATTATTACTGTCTCTTCATACAAGCCTGAAATCACTATTTCAAAGTAACACAAACAGAAAAACAAAAATAACTTCATACAACCATCACAAATCCTAAATTACGTGAAAAAAATCCACAATATAATAAATAAACCAGAGGAAGAGGAAAAACAGTGGCAGAATAACAACAGAAAATTACCCTAGATTTCTCTAATGAAACAGAGATTTAGAGTCCTAGAAGGTACTGCATGTCTAGAGTGTGACACCAAGTTAAGTATAATTATATATAGATATACAATTCAAAAGAATATTTTATACTGTCTTCACAAGAAAACAGAAATCTATGAAAAGTTACCCAGCCAGGAAGGTGACTGCTGTGACTGTGTTGGCCAACATATTCAAAAACACATCTGCAGTGTGGAAATGAAAGGGCCACATGGGAAAAAATTCATGAACAGAGACAGTCACATATAAACACAGACACAATTCACCTTACAACTAGATAGTCGGAACTGTCCTTGGAACCACAAGTATTAATTTGACAACATCTCTCACAACTCATCTCTTCTCCTACACTTAATGGTCTAGACAAAAACCTAATTCCAGAAAAACAAATCACAACAGAAGACCAAAGCAACACCTGGCAAATCATCCAAGAACATAGATAGTCACCTATTAACATCATAGATCCCCCAAATGAAAGGAAAGAAATACTTCAAATGGACACAACAAATCAGAAAAATATGAGAAAAGTCATGCAAAGGTAATATAATTCACACAGTAAATAAACAGGCATTAGAACAATCAATTACCTAGAAGATAGTTTTCAAAATACATTACAAATAATGCTGAAAATGTGATTAATGAAAAGATACAAAACCTCTACAAGGAAATTTGTGAACAAGATGAGACCAAGCAAAGATCAGCAAAATAATTCATGGAGACTCCAAACACAAAGAAAAATAAATTCTGAGAAGGCAAGAGAGTCCAATGGAAAAATGGATACCTAGTTTAAAATACGAGAGAAGACACAGCTAAAACACATACCTCCCAAGCCCCCACCCAATAAAAAGTTGTAAGGAAAATCCATACAAGACCTAAAATACAAGACCTTTAATAAAGAGATAGAAGCCCTAAAACAATAACCAATTGTAAGACAGGAAAATCAAAGAGATAGGCTCATTCAGATAAGAGAAGCCTTTAGAACACCAAACAGAGTATAACAGAACAGAACAAACTACCATCACATCATAATCCATTAGAGGATCATTAGACATCAATGAAGGGATTCTTAAATCTGTCAGGAGTAAAGACTGATTACTTATAAAGGAAATACAGTCAGAATAAATACAAATTTCTTAGCTGATACGGTAAAAAGGGGAGCCTCGCATGATATATGACAAACATAAAAGGCAAACAACTACCAACCGTGAATATGTTCTCAAGCCAAACTCTCCTTTACATTAAAAGGATATATAAAAATATTTCATGACAAAGAAATCTTGAAACAATGTATCTCCACCAAATCAACAGGATAGAAGTTAATCAAATATATCCTACATAGAGAAGATCATGAAGAACAGGAACTGGTTATATAAAATGCTCCCTACCAGTGAACAAGGTAAATATATTAAGAGTAATTGAGACACAGAGCCTAACAGCAGGTGAATAACATAGCAGGACTTATGAGATATTTCACAGACTTAACTCTCAATATCAATGGACTTAAATTTCCAATTAGAAAACAGACTAAATAGTAGTATAACAAACAAGACACATGCATGTAGTATCTACAAGAGACACATTTTATTGACAAAAACAAACATATACTCAAACTGAAAGGCTGGGAGGAAAATTTTCAAGCAAATGAACACCATCAACAGACCACAGTAGAATTACTAACATAAAATAAAATTCAAAATAAAATTACTAGGAAGAGAAATTATATATTGATAAAGGCACATCTCCATTAGGTGGATATAGCAAGTCTAAGTATCAATACCCTGAATCCTGGAGCACCCCACTTCATCAAGCAAATACTACTTAACCTAAAAACACATCTCAACCCATCATTGAAATTCATGGATAGGTCATCCAGGAAAAACTCAACCAAGAAACTGAAGACCTAAATAACTACATTGAATGCCTAGCCCTAACAGACATCTACAGAATATACTTTCAGCATCAGTATACACATTCTTTGCAGCAGCTCATGGAAGAGTCTCCAAAATAGAACATATCCTATGTCACATAGAAATTCTATCCAAATTGAAAGAAAAATTATTTGAATTCCCATATCTTGTCAGACCACAACAGAATAAACTTAGAATTAAAAAGCTAAAGCAAAAATAATTCCCAAACCCATGAAGACTGAACAGCACATTGCTGAATGACCAGTGAGGCACTGAATACATTAGAATGAAAATCTGAAAGTTTCTGCAATTTAACAAATTGAATGCACAAAAAAACCAACTCCTCTGGGAAACAGTAAATGCAGTACTTAGAGGAAAATTTATAGCTCTAAGTGCCTACATCAAGCAATTGGGGAAATCTGAAGTCTGTATTTTAATTATATACCTCAAAATTCTTGAAAACAGGAACAAGCCCAAACCCAAACAGAAGACAGAAACAAATAAAAAAATCAGAAATAACTAAATAAAGACAAACTAAAACATAAAAAGATCAACAAAACAGAACTGGTTGTTTCAATAAATTAACAGACTTGACAGACCCTTAGCAAATTGAAGAAGAGAACTTACATAGAAAGAAAAATAGAAAGCCCACAGATTGGGAGAAGTTCGTTAATTGCTCTGCAACAGGCAATGGCCTTACATCTCAAAAAGTTAGCTCCCACCCAAAACAAATCTTCAAAGAAACAACCCTCTTAATAAGTGGGCTAAAGATTTAAAGAAAGACCTCTCTGAAGAAGAAATGAATGGCCAATTGAAACATGAAGAAATATGCAACATTTCCGGCCATAGAAATACGAATAAAAGCAACATTGACATTCCATTTCCCCCCAGTTTGATGACCATTATGAAGAAAACTAATAATAACAGATGCTGGTCTGGTGGGAATATAGCAAAAAAGGAATGTTACTACACTATTGGTTGAAAAGTAAACTTGTTCAAATACTCCATAAAGAAGTATATGCTTCCTCAGAAGATCTCCCCTATGACTCAGCAATCCCACTCCTGGGCATTTACCCAAATGACCACAGACAAGGCCATACTAAAGTTACCATCACAACTATGTCAATTGTAGCATTATTTACCATAGCTAAGATATGGAACCAAAACAGATGCCACTCAATAGATGAATTGATCAAGAAAATGTCATATATGTTCACAACAAAATTCTATGCTTACGTCAGAAAGAATGACATTGCCCCATTTGTAAGGAAATGGAAAGACTTGGGAAACATAATACATCAAACAAGCCACACCCAAAGAATGATAGGCTACATGTTTTCACTCATTAAAAAAAAGCTAGAATATGTCTAGGATATTCTTATAAAAGGTCACAACAGCTCAATAGCTATATGCGTGTCACCATAGAAAATGATGCTTATTGAAATGAGGTCCAAGAAATGGATACAATATGATTGTATAGTGTACTGCTTTTAGTTATTTCCATTTACTTTTTCCCCTTTGGTTTATTCCCTGTAGTCACTGTTTTTGATTTCTGTACCCTTTGTCTTATATGTAAGTTTATTTGATTGGGGGAAGGGAAGGGAAATCACAGAAATGGTCGGACAAAGATTAACCAAAGCAACAGTGATATGTACTAAACACTATGTTAGAAATGAACTTTACAACTTTGGGGAAATGGAATATTAGGGTTGGGGGAAGCAGGAAAAAATGAGGAAGTGGTTAACACTGTAAAAAAAAAGTACTTATTACTTATGTAACTGTAACCCACCCCTTGGAATATCACCTTCATAATATAAAAACCAAAAAAAAAAAAAATAGAGCTGACAGGAAGCTCGGCCTGACTTCTCTGCCATGCTCCCTAAGACAATGGGTGCTATTCAGTCTACTTCTTGTTGTGGGAAGTCCACTTCTTGCCAGTCGTGGGGCTTGAACTCTGTTCCTGGGTACTGTCCCTGAGCTCTTCAGCTCAAGGCTAGCGCTCTACCACTTGAGTCATAGCACCACTTCTGGTTTTCTGGTGGTTCTTTGGAGATAAGAGTCTCACAGATGTTCCTGTCTAGGCTGTCTATAAACCGTGGTCCTCATATCTCAGCCCCCTGTGTACTTAGTATTATAGGCCTGAGCCACCAGCACCTGGCTTAATTGCAATTCTGACATGTGCTCTCTCTCTCTCTTCCTCTCCTCTCTCTCTCTCTCTCTCTCTCTCTCTCTCTCTCTCTCTCTCTCTCTCTCTCTCTCTCTCTCTCTCTCAAGAACTTATTGAATGGGTGCAGGAGGAGGTGGCCCAGCATCCCCATGTGGCTGGAACCAATGTGGACCTCTCATTCTGGAGGGGGGTTGTGGGTCAGGAGTTGTCTATCTCAGTCTGTTGTTCCAGCTCCAAGAGGTAAGCCCTTCTGTGCTCTGGCTAGACTGTGATGGTTATTCATTGTCCGTCTAGCCTTACTGGACTCAGCATTGTGTTCAATGTCCTTTTCTAGCAAAAATGTCTGGCTAAAATTATGGTACATAGTTACGGAATGAAAAAGTAATGCCATCTTAAAAACGTCATTTAGGGCTCTGGGAATGGGGCTTCACAGTACGGTGATTGATTAGCATGCATGAGAACTTCGGTTCAATTCCTCAGTACCACATAAACAGAAAAAGAATCACTGGAAATGGTGCTGTGTCTCAAGTGGTAGAGGGTTAGCCTTGAACAACAACAACAAAAAAGCTGAGGAATAATTCCCTATCCCTGAGTTTAAGCCCCAGGCCTGGCAAAACAACAACAACCATTTAGTTAGTAAATGCAAAGTACACAACTCATATTTGGAATATATAATTGCTCCTTCCATAGTGCTACTTGACAATAGTCCCTAATTCAGGTACTTTACCTATATTAGTATACAATTTTGAAAACAAAAACTTCTGTTCATTACATCATGGCAATTAATGCCACGAATGTGCTTAGATGTTAGGTGAAGTTTAATTCTGGAAATTCAAAGATTCCAGGCTTTTGAGTGGTCAGTGCTAATCACAATCAGAAGGGTAGTATATATGAAATTTGGAAATCTTTTTGGGAAGTCTTGGCACCAAAAAGGCAGAGGCTAATTAATAGTTTTTACAGAAGAGAAAGAATAACTCCAGATGGAAGGAATAAATGATAACTAAGTTATACCACAAGATGTTCTAGGGAACCATTTTTGGTTATTAAAGAACTAGTTATCAGTAGGCTTATTCCTCATTGCCTTTAGAATTCTAGTAATTAGGCTAATCCTTAATCTCTGTGGGATATGTTGTATATCCTTCTATGCTGTACTCTCATACCTGAACTCCTTTGATTTCTAAAAATCTCAGTCTTTTATATTTCTCTATGAACAATTTCTGATACTAAGTCGACAAATGCAGACAGCAGAGGATGCTAATTTAAGAGTCCTATAACACATGAATCATTAATGTAACAACATGGAAAAGGAGGATAAATTTATTGCTACCTCGATTTTTCTGAAAAGTTGTAATGTCATCATTTGATTCAAATTTCCATTCTTTGTCTACATAGTGTCAGTAAGTGCACATAAATGCAAATATAAGACGGATGCTGGTGGCTCATACCTGTAATCTTAGCAACTCAGAAAGTTGAGACCACAGGATTGTGGTTCAAAACCATCATGATCAGGAAAGTCCATGACACTCTTATCTTTAATTAACCACATAAAACCCAGAAGTGGTGCTGTACCAAAAGTGGCAGAGTGCTCAACTTGAGCTGAAGAACTGAGGGACAGGGTCCAGTATCAGAGTTAAAGAGCCACGACCAACCAAAAAGTGCAAATATGACTTTAAGTTTCCCCAAAAGGAACGACAAAGTCAATAGTAATCTTCCCAAGTAGAAAAAATAATTCCAAAATGATTCAGTGCACCTACTTTTGTTGAGTTACTTAAGTTATGGTTTCTTTGCTGGACATATTCTCTTCTTTTGAAAATTGTCAGGTATTGGCTTTATAATACACTTCATCTAATATTTCTTGGTTAAAAAGAGAAGTCCATACAGTTGAAGTCACTTGGATTTATTACTATCTCAGTTCAAAACCAACCCAGGCAGGAGAGTCTGTCTAACTCTTATCTGTAATTAAACACTAAAAAACCAGAAGTGGAGTTTAGGCTCAAGCAATAGAGTACTAGCTTTGGGGGCAGGTGGGCAGGAAAGACAACTGTATAGGGACAGGGTCCACCCTCTGGGTTCAAGCCCCCAAACCAGCACAAACTAAACAAACAAGCAAATGAAAAAAACCACATGTTTCTTTGACACCATGCTTGAAGCACTGGTTTGAGAAGAGGCTCCTTTTGCTGATCATACTCACTGGATCCTGCTTTTTGGAATCCTTATTGCTATGGAGAACTCAGGACCAGACTAAAGAATTGGGTAACTGACTCCTGCAACAGGAGAATCATCTCATGAGTGAAATATCCCTACATAAGTCTCTTTAAAACCCCCATAACTTTGTTTCTTTGCATGAGAACACTTTTAAAACAAAGTTATTTCCTTTTATTCTATGCTGGCCTTCAAATGGCGTATTGTTTCCTTTTGTTATACTCTCAACTACAAGTTTACAGACAAGTTTTATATAAGTAAAGGACCCACTTGAAAAAGTCAGGGACAGAGTTTCCTTCAGGCCTTGGATTCTTTTCTTGTACCGTAAAAAGGACAGCACAAATTACCTTGAACTTTGTCATTTTTCTACGGTTAATTCCTCTCTTGGGATGTTTCCACTTGCAATAACAGTTCCTTCCACTTACTTCCAATAACAATCTATGGTGCTGCTCCAGGTAAAATGAATGTTTTCTGGCTTCATTGAAATAGCACAAGTATATCTTTGGACATGAGGTAACATGTGTTTCAGAGATAACTTCATAATGAGAAAATATGGAATTTACATGGCTTATAAAACCTTATTCATGTACATATGGCCATATAAGATGATGTTAAGTGAAATGGTACCCAAGATAGGGACACAAGTTGCTTTTTCTTCCTTGCTATTTTTTTAATGTATCTAACATGTACTATGTGATTTATTTTGTTTCTCTTCTATTTTCTTCCTCCATGGTATAACCCCCGTTTTCACTATATTTATTGTCAACTACCTACATCTTGCATATACATTTTTATAATGTGGGGAGAGGAAGGGAAATAACAAAATGCTTAAACAAGTATACAGTATGACCTATTGTAACAATGAATTGTACAAGGTACTATGTAGAAAATTAGCTTTACAACTTGAGAAGGGAAGAAGGGAGTTGGGTTGGTTGGGAGGAAAATGATTGTAGGAGAAAAACAAGAGGAGGTAACAATGCTTGATAGATAATGTACTCATTAATTTTCTTATGTAACTCTAACCCCTCTTTAAACTATTTTTACAATAAAGAAAACATGAAAAAAACATCCTGGCTACCCTAAGTTCAAATTTCCTAAGTGCTCTGTAATTAAGACCAATTTTATGTGGGAAGAATGTTCTCAGAAACATTTTTTGTGAATGTGTGTGTTATGCATTATTTCCCAAGTGTACATAAGTTAGCAGCAGAAGAAACAATAGGAAAAATAGGAGAAAAAGAAGTTTTGTGCTTAAGTACAATGGTTCAATACACTACAAAGACTCTGCCCCATTTCTTAGGAAATGGAAAAACTTGGAAAAAATTATATTAAGTGAAGTAAGCCAGGCCCAAAGAAACATAGGTTCCATGGTTTCCCTTATTTGCAATATCTAGTATATGTATGAGTCAAGTGGAAAAGGTCAGATAATGTGATGTTAGGAAAATGAACCCTTAGATATGTATTTTAATGTTTTTTTTCTTTCATGCATTTGTTTCTAACGCATTTATAAGATTATCTCTTTGTTGCTTTGTATGACCCTCCCCCACAATATAACCCCTGCTTTCATTATATTTGATGTCAGTATAACTTGTAGAGGAGATGGGAAAAACATGTCTTTAAGGATACAGGTGGACCTGTTGCAACTATGAGAAGTACAAATTGTCATGTCGAAAACAAGCTTTACAACGTTGGTGCGGGGCGGGGGGGGGGAGGGAGGAGGGGAGGATTGGTGGTGGGGTGGGGGAGACGCTGGGAAGGGATGTGAAGGGTAAACATAGGAGGAGGCTGCAATGCTTGATAAGAAATGTACGCATTATCCTGCCCATGTAATTGTAACCCCTCTGTACAGTGTGTTTACAAAAAAAAATTATAAAAAAAGATATAAAAAAAGAAGACTCTTCAAATAACACAACTTTGAAACAATAAATCCAAGGCCAGTATGTAGATCTATGGGAGTGATATACGGAAAGCATTACTACTAAGTGGAAAATGAAGGATGAGGCCACTCTTGTTTTATACTAGATCTAAATCTTGGTAGCTAATCATGCAAATTTGTAAAAAGTAGAACAGAAGAGTAATTCTGGTTCCAAAACAAGTCACATCTAAGAGCATGGACTTAACTGGAGAAAAGGCCCTGTTGAGAGAGCAGGGAATATAGTAGCAATGAACTGGTGGATAACATCACATTTCCCTTTAGTTTTTAGTTTTTTTTTGATGGTTGTGGGTCTTGAACTCTGAGCCTGGGAGATGTCCCTCCCCTCTTCAGCTCAAGGCTAGAGCTCTACCATTTGAACCACAGTGCCAATTCCAGTTTTCTGGTGGTTAATTGGAGATAAGTGCCTCAGAAAACTTTCGTACTGGTGCTTGATCTGAGTAGCAATCCTCAGATCTCAACCTCCTGAGTAACTAGGATTATAGGCTTGAGCCACCAGTACCAGGCTTAAGATCACATTTCTAGCAGTGTACATGCAGAATATGTAATGTGTATGTTCATCTATCTTTGTATGAATTCTTGAGTTAAAAATCTTGGCCACAGGTTAGACTTTACATTCACAAAAATGTTTGTAGTTTAAAACCATACTCCTGGAAAAAATAAAAACTAAGAATGTAAAAGTGTCTGGAAAGTTCAGTTTGCATCGAGCCTCGGCAGAACAGTCTTTGCAACATTACCTGTCATTAACCAGCCAAAAGCTGCATTGGATGAATGGCTCAAGTGATGGGATACTAGTTATGAGCAAGAGTGCTGAATAATAGCCTGATGTTTTTGCATACATACATACAAACATTTACATATGCACAGAAGCACTTATATGTGCAAACACACATATGAAACAACCCTCACAATGTGTAGAAAAGTTGGAAAATAATAGAAAATATTTCCTGAGTAATACTACAATCAAGTGATAATTTTTAGTATTAGAAAGCCCTCAAGTGAACTTTTCCCCCAAAAGCTTGAGACTATTACATAGGTAGTGACCAGAGATAGTAAAAGAGCCAAGTAATAATTATTAAAGGGATCGGATCCATAGAAGAATGAATCAGAGACCCCTGCCAGTGCATCTGAAAATGTTCATATCCTGTGTCAAATGATAGAACATCTTTGAAAATTGTACAGAAACAGTTTGAGTAGTAAGTCTAGTGGATAAGATCATCAGAGAAGTTCAGAATTACTAGTATGTTTCTCCATTAAATAAACCAACAAACTATGGAAGGGCAATGTGATACAAGTCTGGAATTCTAGCACTCAGACAAATACATGAGATTAGAGAGTGGATTAAATATTAATACCTTCCCTGGACTAGGTAGTATAATTTTGTCTCAATAAAACAAACCAAAGAACAAGAAAGGAATTCACAGTTGGAAGTTTGGGTTAATTTTGTCATTATGTTTTGAGAAGTCAAGTTTCCTATTGAAATGCAACTCACATATCATCCTCAGTCATGTTTTAAATGCTCTCTTCATTACAGAATGCTTCTATATGCAAAATAGTTCATGATTCGGAACCAAAAATTTGAAACATTTAATATCATTCTGTTGGATTCCAAAGAAATAATGAAGGATTACAGAAGCTTAAGCCTGGAGGAACAGCAAAGTTATCTAATGTAGGACTTTATAGACCTTACTAAATTAGAATTTAGATTTAAAATAAATATCTTTTGCTTGTAATTTCATATTCTACAGGATACTACAAAATACTTTTTAAGTAGAAATTTTAAATTAAAAATTCACAAATGATTCTGGCATTTTATTTGTCTAGAATATTCTTTCAAGAGAGTTGAAATTAGGACTTAGTTAATAGATAATTCCAACAGTTCATGTATAACATGATAATGTGAATAATCTAGAAAGAGTTGACAATAAATGGATGCTATTAATTTATAAATTTAGAGAAAGAGCATTGTTTTGAGACTTTGGTGTAACATGGTATGAAGAGAGTTATTGTTTGAAATAATTTTTCTTCTATCTGTACATAACATAGGAAGAAATTTCCTTAATTATATACCTCTGTATACAATGAGAAAAACACTAGGTTTGGGGTTTGTTTTCATTTTGTTTTTGTTGTTTTGTTTGTCTTAGGGCTTGATATCTGGGCCTGGGCATTGTCCCTGAGCCTGTATTTTGCTCAAGGCTACTGATCTACCACTTGAACCTCAGTGCTACTTGTGTCTGGCTTTTCCTGAACAGTTTATTGGAGATAAGAATCTAAGGAACCTTCCTGCCTGGGTGGGCTTTGAACCATAGTAAACAAATCTTTACCTCCTGAATATCTATGGTAGATGAAAAGATATGTATAAATAATATTTTCAAGTTTTCTGATCTGAAGAATACCTCTTGAGGGAAAACGATGCAACGAAGTTTAGTATAGTGTTCTTTCAACAATCGAAAGGGCATAACATTAGCAGAAGTGTAGAATTTTTTCACAATAGTGATAAGCTAGTCATCCTGTGAATTTAAGGAATTTTAAGGTGCACCTTACAAGGTGGAAACTGTTGGGCTAGAATGACTTTACTGCATAAAATGTTGGGATTGATTGTCATTGAAATAATAGCTTACTATGATGAACAAATGTTTACTCTAGAGGAATTAATTATTATAGATATTTCATAGTTTTATCTTCTACCAGAATGTGGCTAGTTTCTCTGTTGACCTTTAAATATGTAATGCACCATTGGAAACTGCATCTATTGCAGAATTAAATAAAATGCATACAGGCACTGTTTTAAATGACTCTGGTATGGCATGCTCAGAATTTGAAAATGAGTAGTTAATAGAACACATATTCTGTCCTCTTAACAAATATTCAGTTTTAAAAATTAGGAGTTTCCTGAGTATTGAACTATTTTCTATTTAGTGTGAGACAATACTAAAATAATGTTTTTTTTAAAATAATGGCAAGTATGTTCTGAAAATTTTGTATAGTTTGATAGCATTCAAGTTGATGACCCTCTGAAAAAGAAAGGGGCAATTAATTCAAATTAGAAACCAAATGTTTTTCATTTTTTTAAAAAAATATTACACATAGAATATCATTTACTATAGAAATACAGTGAAATTATAAATTATTTAGCTTATTTTTAAATTTAATTTTATTGTCAAGGTGATATATAGAAGGGGTTGCAGTAATTGTAAGGTAGTGAATATATAAAAAGTCGAACTTTTTATGCCCTCCCTCATTTTTCTCACACTTTTAGTTCACCCCAATACCCCTCACAAGTTGCAATGTGAATATCCTACATGTTGTCTTGTGAGTATTGCTATTGCGTTGGTTTGCCCTTTGTCCTTTGTCTCATCATTTTGTTGTTCCTCTTCCCTTGACAAATTAAGATAAATGTGTATATAATACACAGGATACTGAAATCAAATACAGCAGGGAATAAACTATAGGGGAAAACACAAAAGAAAAAAGAAATCACATAGTACAGTAAAAACAACAACCACAAAGAAAAACCTGTTTCCATGTCTAGTTCATTTTGCTCATCATCCTCTTATATGGTTATATGTACATAGCTGTTGAACCATTCTCCTCATCTGCTAGGACTATCTTAGACATTATCTAATTATTACACATGAGGAAAACCATGGAATCTGTTTCTTTGTGTCTTGCATATTTTTCTTAGTAGGATTTTCCCAAATCTTTCCATTTCCTTATGAATTGGAAGCATAGAATTCCACTGTGTGTGTGCTTAATGGATTCGTTCATCTTCTGAGTGGCATATTGGTTTAAATTATGATTGCATGTAAGTATCATTAGGGTCATTCAAAAATGACAGATGCCACCTCCCCAGATATACTAAAATCACGATTTCTAAGTAAGATAGTTTTTTTATGGTGGTACAAGTGTTGAGATACCTGGATAAGTCTAATGTATTTCTTGCAATGAGTTAGGCAGGAAGACATCATATAGGATAAAAATGGTAGTGACAAAATATTCCCTTGAGAAAGATTTAGGAGGCTTCCAGATATATGAATAAATTCAGATAATTTTGAAGAATTTAGAAATGCAAGCTCAAGTATCTCTGTTTAAATAAAAATTATGTAAGTGGAAGTGCAAAAGAAGAGGAAGAGAAGAAATAACTGACAGCAGATCATTGTTCCAAGTTAGAGTATAAAAAGACATAATCTATAACTTCTAAGTCAGAGACCAATATAATATGTCCCTCTTAATTTAGGTACATGCAAAATATTTACTTGGCTTTTTCCTACTTTAATTCTCCAAAATAAATGAAAAATTATAAGAAAAGTTATGTAATTGACATTACTTCAACCAGAACACTAACTGTGATGAGCCCACTTTTTCGCACTTTGAACTTGGAAAATAGTCCCTAAATTGATGATGTTCTGGCTGATTAGAGTCAGAATTAGGGACTTCTACTTGTAGAATTATCCCAAATAGTTTAAAGCAGTTTTTCCCCCAAGATATCCAACCTCATTGTCTGAAGCTGTACTTTGAACACACCCTCAAACCTGAGTACGTAATTTGAAATTATACTTCAGCATTTCCTTGACACACTATACTTTGTGCCTTTGTCTTTTTTGCACATTCCTTTTGAGTTCATAGTTGCTCTATTTCCATTTCATCTTTATAAACTACTAACAATATTGTACAAC
Organism: Dipodomys spectabilis; assembly: GCF_019054845.1. Lineage (NCBI taxonomy): Eukaryota > Metazoa > Chordata > Mammalia > Rodentia > Heteromyidae > Dipodomys > Dipodomys spectabilis. The sequence goes on along the minus strand of NW_024870734.1, from coordinate 2,470,492 downwards.
TACCACTTCTTATTTGCACACACCCAGTGTATGTATCAAGGTACTTTGTCTATGTTAAACAATAGGGTAGTACTCCATTTCTGAAGAGAAAAGTTCCACAGTATAACCCTATGTCCACATTACAGGGTGTAGATTTTAAAGCATTTTGAGACAAACAGTGATATTAGAAGTGAAAGCCTTCCTAGAGACATTTGCTTGGAGCTCATTAGTTTTCCCAGGAGAAATATAAATATCCACAAAATTTGGGGCTAATTAGTAAGAAACCAAATTAACACTAGATCCTAGAAGTTGTCTTAATTAAAGTCACCAAGAGGTTAAAAATCATAGACACCAAGACCTAAGCATGAATTAAAGACTCTCCACCTTGTCAATACAATTGGTTTAAAAAGTCATCAATACTACTGCATTTTTAAAATTTTCTTATGATATGAAGATTCAATTATAAACTATTAACACTTGAAAATAACTCATTTTCTTGTGAGTAGGACACAAAGCACAAGGTTAATCCTAATCATTTTAAAGTACCTTTATTTAAACTACAAATTCACTCCCATAACTACAATGATACGAAAAATAACTGAAGTACAGAAACACAAAGGAAATAATTTAACTGCATCATCTACATTCAAAGGACTGTGTTAATAGAAAACAAAGTTAAACTAATAATTAGCTTACAAAATTCACTTACATTCTTTTATTCTATTTCATTTAGTTTCATGAAAACTGGATTTTCATAAGATGATGCATAAAAAAGCCTATATACCCACTTACATTTTCAGATCTTAACAATATTTATTTCAGAAATGTCTTTAGCTCTATAGTCAATGAACTGAAATAACACTAAAATATTCAAAGGGTTTTCAGAAATTGCAAGACTCGCTGTTGGATGTTATTTATACTGGAAAAGATATTCGAAAAGCCTTATTTGTTAAGTTGCGATAGTTACTCCCACAAAAGAGCCATTAGCCCTTTTCATGTACAAAACAACTTCAGATACATCCACTATCTGGAGATGACACATGCTTTTTGTTTGTTTGTTTTTGAAAGGAATATCTAACAAACATATCAACAATACTGATTTTCAGTCAATATGATGGCATATTCAAACTTAATAAATATTGGGTTGATTACCTCTTAGTGTGAATAGATATGATCTTACAAAGAAAGTTATTTTCAACAGAAAGCCAGAAAAAGTTTATTCACTTTTTGTTTCACGGGAATAAACAGAAAGCAATACCTATTTGGTCCAGTTGGTCAAACTCACTCCATGAGCATATGTGAAAAGTATAACAAATTTAAGAGGTCAAATACATATTTTGTACTGACAGTCATCTTACAGCACTAATTTACTACCTAAATATGTCTGAATCTTCTCACCTAACATATAATAAAAGCTGAAAGCAGTCTCTTTTATCTAACTTAATATTGTAAATCCTTTGATTCTGATATTATTTGACAAATAAAATGTACAAAAGGGTGGTCCAACTGAAATGACATGACAGAATATTGATAAATAAGAACATTGCAACAAAGTTAGCTCTTTTCAGCCTCACCTTGTCAACATTGGCAAGCAACATTGCCACAGAACATGAACATATATGCACATACACACATATGCACACATGTACACACACCTATACATGCATGCTAAGTTTATTGTACAAAAAATTTCAAATAAAAAATTAATGATTAGTACAAATGATAATTTGCCTTACTACAAAATAATACACAATCCAGTCACCACGGCTGTTATATTTTACCTGCCTATCCACATGTGACCACTTAATTTATATTTACTTACTTACTTACTTAATTCAATCATTTGTTTGGTGCTAATACTAAGGCTTGAACTCAGGGCCTGTTTCTGTCCCAGAATTTGTTATTTTTTTGTTTTAGTTTTCTCAAGGATATCATTTTACTGCTTGTACCACAGCTCCAGTTCTAGCTTTTGTTGGTTTCTTTCAAATCAGAATCTAATGGACTTTTTTTTTTTTTTTGGTCTGGTTTCAAACCATAATCCTCAGACTTCATCTTTCTGATTAGCGAGGATTAATGACATGAGCCACCAGCGTTGCTTCTACTTTTTCCTCTATAGTTATCTAATGCACATACTTAGATAGTAATTTAAAAATGACAGTATAGAAGCAAGATGTACAATGATGATACTGTCCTGTCAGAAATTCAAGTTAGTAATGTAAATTACTTCTTAAGAACATACACAATAATACCATGATATAGTATAAGAGAACACACAATTGGACATATGAGCTTTAAGAGCTGTCTAATAGATCCATTATGTATTGGTACCAACCATTAGAAAAAAAATGTATAATGTAGTACTAAAATAGAAGTCCTTTAAATGACTACTTACGTTCTTTGTTTTTTAAAGACACTTGTTCTCATCTAAAAAAGTAGGCCTGTCTATTGTCTTCATGTGGTTTCAATGATTGAATGAGAAATCAAAATGTATTAGTAGTCCTTTGCTATCAATTAAATCTCACTTTTTCTTTTTGGAGAATATAATGATCAAAGCAATAGTTGAGAATCAGCAAGCAATTGTTCAGAATCATGCTTCCAGTGCAAGTGGATCAACAGTAAGTAATCCTCAATACCATTTTCCACAAAGTTTTGTCACAGATACAATCAGCCTGCCTTCTCTGGCTGCTTTCCTAGCCTGGACATATTCCTTCATTGTACATGAAAAGTGTGATTCAACTAATTTCATTCAGATCTGTTCCTAGAATAATCAAGGGTTTAGATTCTTGTCTGCAATATGATTAAACCTTCGTCTCTTCATGTAGGCTGCTAAAAATGTATTTACCAAATTCAAGTAAATACATAAATTCTATTTCCATCTTTTTTAAAACATAAAACTCTGCTTGCTCTATAAATTGATCAGAGGCATGCATTGGTGGCTATCTAGGTCATTGCATATCTGTCTCTCTTCCTCTCTCTTTAATGTTTCTCATAGATAATAGGATTGTTCTATAATTATCCTAATTTATTTTGCTTTTATGTTTTTGGCTGCATCATTTTGCCTTCTGCTCTAGCATTTCCCAAATCATTTATATAGAAGGCATTATTTCATCTTTTCTCATTCCTAGAATAAGCTGCACATGAAGACACCACTGGTCGTTATTTTCAGTCTGTATCTTTGAATACAGAGAAAAAACTTTCCCTCTGCTCTCCATCAATTCATTACTCTCCAGTTAGAATAATTTCGAATAGTAAAAATGGAAAAAGGGAAAATAAATCATGGTGCAAAAACAGATGCAGAAAATTCACCAGATTTTTCTGAACAGTTCAACTAACCTGAACTATTAGGGAAATACATGGACACCTCATTCCCACTGTCCCTCAAAGTCTCTGGTTAGGCAATTCTGGTCAAGAAGAGGAACATGATGAAAAAGTGGGAATGGTATGAATTGGAGGAAAAAATGGAGAAGGATCCATTCAAATTTCTTCTTTGGGCTGCTCAAAATAATAAGGTTATTACAGTGCGGAGACTACTTTCCAAAAAGTCCACTAATGTGTATACTAGGGATGACAATGAGTATACCCATATTCATCAGGAAGTCTACAGTGGACACTTAGACACTGTCTGTGAGTTGGTGGCTCAAGCGTCAGATATTCATGCAATAACTGTAGATGGCTGGACAACCCTGGGCAGTGCTTATATGTGGAATAATACTAGAGTAGTTTTTTCTTACTTCATCATTATGCAGATACCAATGGCCCCCTTGCATCTTGCTGCCGCGAATAGAGATAGCAAAGAGATGTTGGATCTGCTTCTGTTGAACCATTCTGTCAAATCAGGTCTGAAGAACAACTTGGAAGAAACTGTATTTGATATTGCCAAAAGGATAAGTATGTATCACTACCTCTTTGAAGTTTTGGAAGGCTGTACAAATTGCTCTCCTAAGTCATAATGGTTCGGTTAAGTTTCTTAAATTTCAAAAATGCCATTGCTTTCTTCATTTCCATACAAAATATTTTCACAACCCAAATAACAACAATAGCTTACTGTAACAATTCATGGATTCCATGGAAGTCTTCCAAGTGAATTGCCTGACTTTGATGTCAAAATATATTCAAGAGTTAGTTGTATACATCTTCAATGATTTCTGGAGAGATTTTGCATTTTATTGTAATTAAGTGGTTACATAATTTCCCTAATTTCACAGTATTGTGGGATAGTGATGCTCAGTAAAAGTCACAAACACATTCTAACATTTCTGGAGCAAATTGTCTATCACAGTCTATAACATTTATGAGCTCTATGAGCTTTGTGATATAGTTATTTCTTCCACATTGGGTGGCATGTACATTTCTTTTGTTTTGCATAACATCAGCTGTTCCCTTTTTCCCACTTTTCCCTCCCTGCCATCCCTGCCATTAACTTGCTTAGTTCATGTTGGTCAATGTCCAGTGCAGCTGATGGGTTTTTCCCTGATTCCCTCTAGTTCTATGTCGTCTTCCTAGTTCCCCTCCATTGTACACATGTATATCATACATGTGATCAGCAGCATGGGGTTATTTAGTAGAGATTCGATCAGATGAATGGAAGTCCTTTGTTTCTTAAGTCGTGTTAATTTTGTCATATTACCTAACATTTTGGTTTTAACATCCATTTATCAGGGAGACAATGTACTGTTTGTCTCTTTGCTCTTGACTTACCTTGTTCAACATGATCACCTTCCAACTCCATCCATTTCCCTGCAAATGCCATTATTTTGTTATTTCTAAAGGCTGCATAATATTCCATTGTGTATAAATACCCCAATTTTGGGATCCATTCATCTGTGGTGGGTTATCTGGGTTGTTTCCATATCCTAGCTATTACGAACAGTGCGGCAATAAACATGGAGGTGCATGTGTCCTTGTGTACTGGTTCCTGTTGTTCAAGATGGATGCCTAGAAGTGGTATGACTGGGTCATAAGGGAGGTCAATATTTAGCTTTCTTAGGACTCTCCAGACTGTTTTCCAAAGTGGTTGTATAAGTGTATATTCCCACCAGCAGTGTATTAAGGTTCCTCTTTCTCCGCATCCCCTCCAGCGTTTGTCATTGGCAGACTAGAAGATGTGGAGCATTCTGACTGTGGTAAGGTGGTATCTCATGGTTGTCTTTATTTACATTTCCTTCACAACCAGGGACGGTGAACATTTCCTAATGTGTTTCTTTGCCATTTTTATCTCTACTTCTGAGAAGTCTCTCTTTAGTTCCTTTGCCCAAATAGTAATTGGTTTGTTAGGTTTGGGAGGGCCTAGTTTCTTGAGTTCCCTGTATATACTGGTCGAATATATTGCTGGTAAATATTTTTCCCAATTAATTGGTTGTCTTTCTGGCTTGGTGGCGATAGCTTTAGTTTTGCAGAAGCTTTTTATTTTAAGGTAGTCCCATTTGTCGTGTCTCACTCCAATTTGTTGTAACCCTGGGACTCTGTTCAGCAAATTCTTTCCTACGTCTATAAGTTCAAGTGTCTCTCCTACTCTGCCTGCAGTGGTTTGAGAGATTCAGGTTTAATGCTAAGGTCTTTAATCCATCTTGAGTTGATGATGGTGTATAGTGATATGCTGGGGTCCACTTTTATTCTTCTGCATGTGGCCGCCCAATTTTCCCAGCACCAGTGGTTGAAGAGGCTGTGTTTTCTTCCATTGTCTGTCTTTGGTTCCTTTGTCAAATATCAGCTGACTGTAGGCATGTGGATTTATTTCTGGATCTTCTATTCTATTCTATTGATCTTCGGGTCTGTTTTTGTGCCAGTACCATGCTTTCTTTGTTATGATGGCTCTATAGTAGAGTTTGAAGTGCAGCATGGATATCCCTCCCATGTTGTCTTTATTCACTAGAATTGTTTTGGCTATTCTAGGTCTTTTGTGGCTCCATATGAATTTTTGGACTGTTTTCTGTATTTCAGAGATGAACATCATTGGGATTTTAATAGGAATTGCATTGAATTTGTATATTAATTTGGGCAGTATTGCCATTTTCACTATATTATCTGCCTATCCAAGAGCATGGGAAGTCTTTCGATTTCCTAATGTCTTCTGTAATTTTTTTCTTTAACTTTTTATAGTTTTCATTAAATAGTTCTTTTACATCTTTGGTTAGGTTAATTCCTAAATATTTTATTTTTTGGGAGGTTATTGTGAATGGGGTTGCTTTCTTTATTTCCCTCTCTGCTTGTACATTGTCAGTGTACAGGAAGGCAACTGATTTTATTGGACTGATTTTTTTATCCTGCAACTTTGCCGAAGTGATTTTTGATTTGTAAGAGTTTGGAGATGGACTTTTTGGCATCTTGAGGGTATAGTATCATGTCATCTAAAAAAAGAGATAGTTTAATTTCTTCTTTCCCTATGCGGATCCTTTCAATGTTTTTTCTTGCCTTATTGACCTGGTTAAGGGTTTCAGGGCAATATTGAACAGGAGTAGAGCCAGTGGGCATCTTTGCCTTGTTCCTGATTTTAAGAGAATTGGTTGTAGCTTTTCCCCATTAAGTATAGTATTAGCTATTGGTCTGTCGTAAATGATTTTAATGTTTTAAGAATTGTTCCTTCTATTCCTATTGTCTCCAGAGCTTTTAGCATGAATGAATGTTGAATTTTATCAAAAACCTTTTCTGCATCTGTGGAGATAATCATGTGATTCTTGACCTTGGCTCTGTTGATGTGTTGGATAATATTTATTGATTTACGTATGTTAAACCATCCCTGCATCTCTGGGATGAAGCCTACTTGGTTTTAGTGTATGTATTTTTTTTTTTATGTGTTTCTGGATTCTGTTAGCTAGAATTTTGTTAACGATCTTTGCATCTGTGTTCATCAAGGAAATTGGCCTGTAGTTCTTTTTTGGTTGGGTCTTTGCCTGGTTTGGGGATGAGTGTGGTACTGGCATCATAGAATGAGTTTGGGATAACTCAATCCTTCTCTGTTTCTCTGAAGAGCTTGAGGAATATAGGTATTAGTTCTTCTTTAAATGTCTTATAGAATTATGTTGTGAATCCATCTGGTCCTGGGCTTTTTTTTTGTTGGAAGATTTCTGATTGCTTCCTGTATCTCGTTGTAGGATATTGGCTTATTTAATTGATTTACTTCTACTTTGCTCAATTTGGGCAACTTGTATTTCTCTACAAATGCATCCAGTTCTGGCAGGTTTTCTTTCTTTAGAGAGTAAAACTTTTGAAAGTAGTCCATTAAAACTGTTTGGACATCTTGGGTACGTGTTGTAATTTTTCCCGTGGCATCCCTCATCGTGTTAATACGGGTTTGCTCTCTTCTTTTTTAATTAATCTTGCCAAATGTCTATCAATTTTATTTCTTTTTTCAACCAGCTTTTTGTTTGGTTAATTTTGGCTATGATTCTCCAATTCTCTATTTTAATAATCTCTGCTCTTAGTTTGGTTATCTGGCTCTGTCTAGTAACTTAGGTTCCATTTTTTCATGTTTTTCTAGCTGTTTAATTGCAACATAAGATTTTTTTCTTGGTCTGTGTCTATTTTCTTGATGTGGGCACTGAGGGCACTAAATTTGCCCCTCAGGACTGCTTTTCCTGTGTCCCACAAGTTTCTTTGCGAGGTATTTTCATTTTCATTGAGTTGTAGGAATTTTTTAATTTCTTCTTTAATCTCCTCCATTACCCAGGCATTGCTTAGAAGTGTGCTGCTCAATTTCCATGTATTTGAGTAATTTCTGCAGTATGCTTTGTTATTGAGAACTATCTTCATTCCACTGTGTTCAGATAGTATACAGGGGATTATGTCAATCTCCTTGAATTTGCTTAAGTTCCTTCCATGAACTATGATATGGTCTATTATGGAGAAAGTACCATGAGCTGCTGAGAAGAATGTGTACTGTGTTGTTTTTAGGGTGAAATACTTGGTAAATGTCAGTTCTGCTTGAAGTATGGCCTCACTTAATTCGGTAGCTTGTTTGCCAATCCTCTGGTCGGTAGACTTGTCCTTTGGTGAGAGTGGGGGTGTTAAAGTCTCCTAGTATTATCCTATTGGACTATTTTATTCTGTAAGTTTTCGAGTATTTGCTTAACATATTTGGGTGCACCAATGTTTGGGGAATGTAAGTAGATGATGGTAATATCCTCCTTATGTATTGTTCCCTGTATTAATATGTAGTGTCCATCCTTGTCTTTTTATATTGATTTTAATGACAAGTTTATTTTGTCAGATAACATGATTGCTACACCTGCTTTGTTACTAGGGACATTTGATTGGTAGATCCTTTTCCAACCCTTCACTCTGAGTTTGTTTGCATGCTTGGCTTAGAGGTGGGTCTCCTGAAGGCAACAGAGTGATGGCTCAGGTTTTAGGATCCAATTTGCAGTTCTTTTTCTTTTGATTGGTGAATTAAGCCCATTAATCTTAAGAGATAGTATAGAGAGATGCAGTATGATCATTGTTTTTCTTCTTTCCTTTCCTCCCGTGCTTGCTCAGATAGACTTCAATTAATGCCTGTCTGGGTGCAGGTCCCTGTTCCTGGTTGCTTTTCTCAGGTTGTGTTCCACCTCTTAGTAGTCTTTGTAATGCTAGCTTAATGTTTATGTATTAATTTTGTTTTTCTTTGCTATTAAAAATTTTCAGTTCTCCATCGAATATGAATGCTAGCTTTGCCAAGTATATCAGTCTGGGTTGTCAGTTATTGGTTCTCAGGGCACATATCTTACTTTCCCAGGCCTTTCTTTCATTCAGTGTTTGTGTGGAGATATCTGTAGTGATTCTAATATTTTTCCTGTTGTAGTATAGCTCCTTTTTCATTTTTACTGCATGCAAGATTGTTTCCTTGTCATTCAGATCTATCATTTACACTATGATGTTTCTAGAATTGTTTCTCCTGGGATCCTGATTCTTAGGTGTTCTATATGCTTCTGTTATGTAGGTAAGATGTTCTTTTTTGAGATGGGGAAAATTTTCACCGATTATCTTGTGGAACAGGTGTTGCAATCCCTTGCTTTGATATTCCTCACCTTCCCATATGAAGGTTAAATTCCTTGGCACTATCTGCTTGCTCTTGAATTTCCCTTTGGCATAATTTAAGTGATTTTCCACATCTGTCATTTTTGGTCCAGTTGATGTATTCTGTCTTCTGTATCTGACACTCTACATTCCATTTTGTTCACACTGTTAACTGTGGCTTCCATTGTGGTTTTCATGGAGGAAATTGACTCATTTATGGATTCGATGTTGGTTTTCAAAATACTAACCTCACCTCTTAATGAGTTGTGTACTGCCTCTATTTTGTCACTTATCTCATGGCTTACTGAGGTGTGTTCTGCCTCTATTTTTGCATGCATCTCTGGTTTGATGTCCTGCATCTCTTTCGATATTTCGACCCTGTGTTCTTTCAATTTCTGGTCTATTTCTCGCTTTATTCCTTGAGTAATTGCCTTCAGCATCTCTTGGATGTACTGTTTGTCTTCCATTCCTGCTTTGCTCTCACTGGGGCTCTCCCCTGTGTGGCTGCTGGCTTTTAGAGATAGCTTGCTATCCTAGGTGTTGATAAACCTTGTAATTTATCTCTGTGATTTTCTCATGGGGATTCAGGGATTATTGCAGACTAATCTGAACTTTTGTTTTGGTCAATAGGTGTCTGTCTTTGCTTGGTTACTGTTTCTGTGCTTGTAGAGAGAGTATGTACCTGATCTCGGTTCTGTTGAGGGCCGACCTCTAGCTTATGGTCTGACCCACACAGAGTTCTCGGCTCTCTGCTGTAGATCACTGGCCGTTCCCGCCTTTAGAAGGGTTGAGCAGCCTAGATTGCTCCTGTTTGTTCCTACAGGTGCTCTTGGCGAGTTCAGATGTGCTGGATGTACTCTCCCAGATGCTGGAGTCTGCTATGGGCTCCTGATGTTTTGTTTTGTTTTACTTTTTTAGCTAGTTGTGGGCTTGAACTCTGGGCTTGGGTGCTGTCCCTCAGCTCTTCAGCTGAAGGCTGGCACCCTACCATTTGTCCCATAGCACCACATCAGGCCCTTTCTGTTTATGTGTTGCTGAGGAATCAGATCCAGGTCCTCTTGCACCTAAGAAAGCACTGTACTGCTTAGCCACCTCACCAGCCTGAGCTCCTGACTCTTATCAGGTGCTGGCAGCCTGTATTGTCCAATTCCCAGCCTAGAATATATGGGTTGGGGTCTTGTGGGGTTTGGGTTTCTCTTGTCCTGAACTCCCCGGGGTCTTTTGCTGTCACAGGCATGATTCCCAGGGGGTGCAGTTCCCTGTTTTTCTCCCCTCTGCTGAGGCATATGCTCAGCTTCTGATTTCAGTTGCAAGGCGTTGGTTATGTTGCTCAGGCACCGTGTCCCCAGGCCTGGTCCCGGCCCCCAGCCTGGGGCACACCGGTTTGACCTGTGCTGCTGTGTATCCCACCTAGATTACGCAGCCTGGAGTACACATTTCAAATTTCTTCCACCGTTGGGTGTCTAGACCTAGGGGCGCTATTCATGGCTTGGGCGTTTAATCTCCCTTCCAGGGTCACTCTTGTTCTAGCCTGGCCAGCTTAGTGTGCTCCATGGGCTGGTGGAGCCCTTGAACATTTTCTAGTTTTAGTGGTACAGATTTTGGAGTAGGGGGTCTGGGGATTCCCACCAGCTTTGAGACCAGAGGAATACACTGTCCCCTGCAGGGTACTCACCCTGTAGCTAGTTGTTGTTTTTGTGTGATGTAGGTTGCTGGTTGCCGTTGCAGACAGATTTCAATTGAGGTGGTTGTGGGCTGGCCTGAGTGGTGGTGGCTCTGTGTGTTTCTCTCCTGTCACTGCCTCCATTGACGCTATTCCGGTCCACTCCACGGGATGGGCCTCTGGCCTCCACTGGAGGGGTGGATGAGGGGCCTCTGTGCAGGTTCTGGGCTCTGGGGTTTATCTCTGCACTCTCCAGATCAGCACCAGTTCCTTTCAGTTCTTCTGCTCTGGTGTTCTGTGGGCATCTCGTCTATCTCTGGGGTTCTTGCCATGGGGCCAAGTGGCTTTGGCAGGATGGAGCCTCTCTGCTCAAACAGAGAATAAGGGGTAGGGGTGGGATCTTTGTGTAAGCTCCCTGCTTGGAGGTTTCTTCATTCATCACAATCAGTGGGTCTGACACTGGTACCTGAGGGAGCTTTGGTGTGGGTGATCTGCAGACAGCCCCCTGTTTCTCTGGCACACAGGCAGTTCCCACCAGGCCGGGCTGGCCGTGGCTTGGTGCGCTGCTGTGTGGCCAATAAACGTTGGGGTAGGGTCTTCACGCTTCTCTGTTGTGAAATTCTTCTTTTTAACTTTATTTTTTGTTTTTCTCTGCTTCCTGTTTTTCTCTGGATGTTGGTCTTTTTGTTGTTGTTGGTCTCTTGGGGAGATTAAACGTTGGAACTGCAACTCTCTTTTTGGTTGGGGTGAACTGTGGCATTCCCCTACTTCCCCGTCGCCATCTTGGTCCCCCCTCGAGTTTTTGCTTTTTATAATCAGAAATAATTTTAATTTATCTGTTGAAATGAGTACTAAAACAACTAAAGATATTTCTGGTGCTTATATGAAAAATTATACTTTAAAATATTCTGTATTCTATTTGTATAATACCCATAATCTATTTTATTCTTTCCTAGATATAAGAATTTGAATACTACATTGTTTTATAATATATAGGTTCAGTAATAAATGTGTCCTTTCAGATTGCATTCCATACAGAAACAGTTTAAGATTCCTTTTTTACTAGGTCCTTATAGTATATTCCTTTAGAATAAAATGACAATGTTGTCTAATTTTAAAAGTTTTATAAAGATTATGCTATGTAAAGGCCTTTCTAAAGTGAAGATTTAATTCACTGATGTCAAACTAACTTTTATTTATATGAATTACATGTATTGTTACACTTTTAATTTTGTAATCAACTTTTTAATAATTGTTTTTCATTTCTTACATCTGAAGAATGAAAAATATGGAATAATTCACAGATTTTCATATCATCCTGTGCAATTGCCATGTTAATCTCTGTATTGTTGAAATTTGGGTATGTGCTTCTGAAGCATGTAATGTCCTCTAATTTTAGGTAGTTAATGATGCAATCTTCATACAAGATTATATCCTTGGGTGCCTATTTGTAACAAGGAAACTTTAATGTTCCTAACAATGCTACTTATTTCCCTAAAATTTTGTGTATAATGAAAAATAATTATATTGTTGAGTCGAATGCTCACGTTTGCAATTCTTTTGTCAATGACTATTTTAAGTCTTTTTCATTTTAGATTTAATCATACTTTGAAGCATTTTTAGCTAGGTCCAAAGAGGATGGCTTTTTAAAGTACTTATTTATCCAACTGAGTTAACTCTGTAGAGCTAATGGATTCAAAGTAAGCCTTGCATAAGAGCTCCTTCTAAACTTCTGCAGCTGAAATTTTCCCAACTGAGGTATTATTGGCACAAATGTTTACCTGACACTTCATTCTTCTTCCATGTAGGTTCAGACCAACCAGAATATCTTACCCTGACAGCGTAAATTGTCTTACTTAAACAAAACAAATCTTAGTTACAAGGGATCATAGAAAGATGAACATTTCAGACAAAACTGTTCAGACTAGAAGGTTTTTATCAAAATATAATTTTTCATTATACCTACCATTTCAAAAGTAGCTAAATCCAAGAAGGTGAAAAAATTGTTCATATGCATGATTACTTAATGTCCTGGCCTGTCTACCTTCCAACCAGGCAGGAACTTACACTACTGCCTTTCTATCACCAAATATTTTCATAGATCCAGGAGAAGTCCATATGTTTCTCCTTGTTATTAGGCCTTAAATTGGTAAAGTTTCCTCTTGCTTCCAGTCTATAAATCTACAAATGTAAAGGTTTAAGTCTAACTCTACCAAACACTGAGGTAGAGATAATGGAATAATACTTTAAAACAGACTTGCTTTTGATACCCTAACCACAAAAGAACAATGTAAAACATGTGCCCTTTTTTATATTATATATAGTTATATATTTTATATTTATATGTGCTGATTTTATATTTCACACAGTGAAACTTACTAGAATCAATTGATAACTTGACAAATAAATTGATAATTATTTATTCCAATAAATAGAATTGGAATATAAATACTTAGGTTTAGAATATATATTAGAATATAAAAAGTATCAATGCAATGCCTTCCGTATAAACTTGTGATACCTTCTAAGTGTTTGTGGTCTTCTGAATTCACATTGTTAAAAATCAATGTTGTTTTCCTCTAATCTATAAGAGATTCTACTCTGATGCTCTATTTATTGTTTTAACTCGCTGGCCCCAAACTGTTTTTCTCCATATTTCTGAAGCATTCCTAAAGATTATACTCTAATTGTGGTAATATGATATCTAAAAGGCATTATTCTTCTATAGACCCATGGGTCCTAGTATCTTATGGCCGAGTTACCTGCATTGTCAGATAACAGGGGCTAGACTTCTCACCTAGTCCTATGCAACATGCCAGCAGAAAGTAACTGAAAATCCATCTCAATTTCTCATTTCTTATAATATTTCAGGGCCCCAATTCCTTGAGATACAAGAATTAGCAACAAGAAATTGTGTAATGCAAAGCAACTTAAAATGAAAGATGAGGTCACAAAATCGAGAGAAAGTACTGCATTTCAAACTCAATTTACAGATGACCAGCCCATATGAGTGAACAAGATCAGAAAGTTTCAAAAGATTATTTTTAATACCCCTCCCGTAATGATTAATGTAAGATTTCAGCCCAGCATATGTGAGCCCAAAAAATAGTTCATAGAAGGATAGATCCATGATTGATATGCCAAGCCAGGAAAACTTGAATTAGAGGTCAAATGTAATTCAGCAAAACATTAATTGAGAAGATCGTTTGTGCTTCAAAACACTGGTACTTTAGTACAACTTGGTTCTGTGGAATAAAAATGTTGTCATTCTCAAACCAATGATAACCTACATTTAATCTCCTGAAAGTGTATTCCTTTTCAAATAAACTTTTTGAAATAACACTTGCCAAATAACATTTGATAAGTAGATGACACTTAGTGACATTACAAGTTTTTCAAGTGTAGGGAGCAAGTTACAATAGAGCTGATTTATTTCCCCAGCACTAATGCCAAAAAGGTTGAACCATTCATTAAAGTGTAGAAATAGTACCATGCACCATTTGTGTTGTTCAGTAGGTGCCTTCCAGAAATTTGTTAAATAGATCAGCCTCCCATATTTCAACCTCAAACATTAGCTAATAAAGTAAATTCATCACTTAATAAGGGACATTTTAAAAAGTCACAAATACTTGCCTTATCATATGTTGTTTTGTTTTCCCTCTGTCTAACATAGTAAGAAATATGTCTTTAAGTCATGAACATGGGTACTCATCTGAGATGTGAGAAAATCTATCTCCTCTATCATATTTCTCTATAGTAGTAAATGTTAGTTTTCTTCTTTTTCCAAAACTTATAGGTAGTAGAAAGTCTTATCCCACGTAAAATAAAATAATCACACACTATTGTACAAAGCCATTTATAAAAATTGGTAGTTAAGAATACATTCAAAGCCATTTTTAAACTTTCTTTTTGACTACAGATTAATCTTCAAATGCATGAGAATATAACCATGTCTAGATGTTTCAAGTCTCCAGTCTTGCAAATTGTTATTGCAGATGAATGAATTATGGAAATATAAGCTTAAATCAGTTCAAGTATATGCAGGACTGAAACTACATGGAATGTATATAAACCTTTAAAAGTATTAACAGACAGTTTAACAGAATGACTATCAGGAAGTTGAAATCAGAGAGGAATAATAGTAAAGACAGAATGAATGGAAAATGGAACAAGGTGCAAGTACAGCTAGAATACTCAATGTACATATTTGAGAAAGGAAATGGTAAATCGGAAATAAATCTTGTAGAAGGGGTTGGTTGAGAATGATAGAAGGAGTCACTGTGATCCAGGAGCAATGGGTAATTAGGTGGACATATTTAATATTAAGACACTTGCACAAACTTTGGAAATTCAGTTAAAAACACAAAAACAAACAAAAACACACAAAAATCACAACCAAACAGCAATTTCTAGAGAGTATGAATATGACCTCTCAAAAATTTTAAGCAGTTAATGGAGGGAAATCTTGGTAAAAGCAAACAAAACTGGTCAAAGTGGAAGTTTGGCCTAGGGGAGGATTCTGAACAGATTTAAATAGATTATCTAAGGTAATAAATCACCTATATCTGCTGCAAATATTATCTTTCTTCTATGAGTACTCTTTGTCTGAACTGGATACTCTAGTCCTGAGCCACAATTTATAGCTTGTGAGGATGGAATGGAAGAAACAAGATGAAGAATTCCACTGTAGAGAAAACAATCCTTTATTTTTTCTCTCATCTCTCTTCACTACTTTTTATTCATACTTTTAGGTCAATTCATTTTGAATTACATTTTCCTTCTTTATTCTGGAAAAGTATTTAGTCAAATAATTCACTAAATATTGCCATTTTTTTATTATGCAGTTTAATTGACTAAGCGAGTCCATTCAACTTTCCTCTTGCATTTGGTTGCCATGAAACAACATCTATGTTAATGATCACAAATCTAATGTAAAATTTGTCTCGAGAAAACCAGTCCAAGAAGCTGTGATCACAAATACTTGGTTATATTTTTTTTCTTTTTTCTTTTTCCTTGAAAGTCTTCTTGTGTCTAAATTGCCCAGAAAAATAAGTACTCCATCACTTTTTGTTTCAATCAATTCTAACCTCAAGGATATATTTTGCTAACAAGATGCATAGGGGAAACCAAAAAATACTCCACTTTTACCTTCTCTCTTAAGACTCACCTTTGATACCATATCAGGAACAGTGAAGTTATTCTTTGCAAAATTATTTCAATTTATTATTTTATCTTGTTCTTGCATTTGCTCACCAAGATGTATGGAGAAGAATAGAGTTAAATCACCCATACCTTGGAAGACAGGTCTGTTACAAAAAGACAACGCTTCTGTGTCCTACTTCTATGTCCTCCTCTTAGCACTTTCCTGATTTCCAATTAATCACAGCTTCTTGGCTTCAAGTTTAGTGAAGCCTCAGCCACTGTACATCTTCATAGTTTCTCTTTTAAAACTCTTTTAAGTTGCCTCATTTGGATGTGGAATTTATTTTCATGTCTTCATTCAATCAGTTCTGCATTCTAGTGAACCAAATAGGCTCTGTAAAATCACTTTAGGTAGCAAAAATATTAAGACAACCAAATAAACTCTGTAAAATCACTTTAGGTAGCAAAAATATTAAGACAATCTACATCAAAAAGTTTTGGCCTCCCTCTAATGCTGAAGACAATACACTTAGCTAGGGCTTCTAAGAACACTATTTTCTAAACTTTCCCATTTGCTAAATTCTTTTCTGAATCCAACACTTTTTTTTTTGGGGGGGGTCCGGTCATGTGGCCTGAAACTCGGCCTGGGCACTGTCCCTCAGCTCTTCAGCTCAAGGCTAGCACTCTACCACTTGAGCCACAGTGCCACTTCCAGCTTTTTTCTTTTTGCTTATGTGGTGCTGACGAATCAAACCCAGGGCCTCATGCATGCAAGGCAAGCGCTCTACCACTGAGCCACTTTCCCAGTCCTTGAACCCAAAACTTTTTGGCTTATGTAATTAGAGAATTCTTCACTATCTCATGTTAATAAGGATATTATATTTTGTGAGCCACTTAGAAATATGAAATCATTGATTTGATGTACCCAATCAGATTTTTTTCTGTATTTCACTTCTTCACGTGCAAAGACATTGTGGAAAGTATTACAAACAGAAAAGTGTAAACCCAATACCCTCTTTCATTTTAGAGGGCATTTTCTCCCTAAATATTTTGACTCAAATTATCTTTGTTTTTTTGTTTTTGTTTTTGTTTTTGTTTTTGTTTGGTGGGGGGTTCCAGTCTTGGGGCCTGAACTCTGGGCCTGAGCACTGTCCTTCAGCTCTTCAGCTCAAGGCTAACACTCTACCACTTGAGCCACAGCACTACTGCCGGCTTTTTTCTTTTTGCTTATGTGGTGCTGACGAATCGAACCCAGGGCCTCAGACATGCAATGCAAGAGCTCTACCACTGAGCCACTTTCTCTGCCTGACCCAAATTATCTGTTTGATAATTAAAGGTTAATTCACAAATTTTGATGTTTTATTTTTTTAAGAATTTGAATTTAAATTCCACTACAACGTTGTTTCACACAGTGAGAGTATATTTCCTGGGTAATGACAATTCTCAAGGGAACCTATAGGATTAAAGCAAGTTTTCTGAGGTTTGTTTGTTTAGTGTGAAAAAGAGCCATCTTTACCCACATTGCTTCCTCTCTACTAAGTCTCCATGGATTTCTTTGCATGAAAGCCTATTTTCCCAGGCAATTTTAAATTTTCTCAATAGGATAAGGTGTTAAAATTTTTGAACAATTAAAATTTACCTGTCATAACTTTAAAACTCTTTTGAAATTCCTTTATGAGAATCACGAATTCACCAATCCTAATACCACCTTTACCACCAAAAAGTTAACATGTTGTTTTCATGATTTAGTGTTTATGCAACTATTATTTTCCAGTGGCATTGTTATGTGTGTATATGACCATATAAGCTGATGCTGAGAAAAATGAACTCCAAGATATAGAAACAGATTTTTATTTGTGGTTTTTGTTTTTTATGTACTATGTAATTGTTATTTTTTTAGGATTTTCTCTATGGTTTCTCCCTGCTGTATTTGATTTTGGTACCCTGTGTATTGTGTATACATTTACCTTAACTAGGGAAGGGAAGAGGAACAACAAAATGGTGAGAAAAAGCAGAAAGGCAAACCAATGCAATAGCAATACTCACAAGACAATATGTTGGAAATGGACATTACAACTTGTGAGGGGGGAAGGGGGGAAGGAAACCTGTGAGAAAAATGAGGGAGAGGTAACAAGTTTGAAAAGTTATGCATTCACTACCTTATAATTACTGTAACCACACTGTATATCACTTTGATAATAAAATTTTTTAAATAAGCTGCATAAAATATAATTTCACTGTATTAGTATAGTAAATATTATTCTTTATGTATTAACTTTAAAAATCAAAACTATTTGACATCTAATTTGAATTAACTACCCTTTCTTTATCAGAGGGTCATCTACTTGAATATTATCCATCTAGACAATATTTTCACAATATACTTGCAAATATTTTGAAAAAAGAATAAATTTAGTACTTTCTCATACTAAAACTGAAAATAGATTAATTAAATGGAAACCCATAACTTTTAAAAGTAAATAAGTTGTTAAAAGGACAGAATATATGTGTTATTCAAAATTCCTATGACTCAGTATTCATTTTTAAATTCTCAACATTCCATACCTCAGAGATTCAAAACAGTACCTGTTTGCATGTTATAAAATTCTGCAGTAGATACAGTTTCCAATGGGGTGTTGCAGATTGAGAAATCAACAGAAAAATAGCCACATTCTTATAGAGGATAAGACTATGAAGCATCTGTAACAATTAGTTCTTCAAGAGTAAGCAATTGTTTATCAGAGTAAGCTTTATTTCTATGACCATCAATCCCAAGATTTGTGCCATAAAGTCATCCTAGACCAACAGTTTCCATCTTGTAAGGTGCACCTTAAAATTCCTTAATTCACTTCATGAATAGCTTAACTCTATTGTGAAATCTACTACACCTGTGCTAATGTGATGCCCTCCTTGTTCTGGAAAGAACGCCACAATAAACTGAGCTGCATCACTTTTCCCCCAGTGGTATTCTTGAAATCAGAACACTTGCAAATATTTATATTTTACTTTTTAACTATCATAGATATTCAGGATGCTAAGATCAGAAAATTATGGTTCAAAGCCACCTCAGGCAGGAAGGTTTCTTAGATTCTTATTTCCAATAAACTACTCAGAAAAAGCCAGACACAAGTGGCACTGAGGTTGAAGTGGTAGGGCACGAGCATTGAGCATAAACAGGCTTAGGGACAGTGTCCAGGCCCAGAGTTCATGCTTTAGGACAAGCCAATGAAACAAAAATAAAAATGAAAACAAACCCCAAACCTAGCATTTTTCTCAATGTTTAAAGAGGCACGTAATTAAGGAAATGGCTTCCTGTGTTACATATATGAAGAAGAAAGAAGATGTCGCACAATTACTCTCTTCAAACCATATTATAGAACACCCTTAAAAAATTGCTCTTTTTCCAAATTTATAAATTACTGTCATCCATTTGTTGGCAACTCTGTCTAGATTATTCACATTATCATGTTATACATGAATTGTTTTTATTATTTATTAACTAAGTTCTAATTATAACTCTCTTGAAAGTATATTCTAGGAAAATAGGAATGCCAGTATCATTTGTGAATTTGTCAATTAAACCTTCTACTTAAAAAGACTTTTGTAGTAGGTATAAAATATGAAATTACAAACAAAACCAAAATATTCATTTTAAATCTCAGTTCTAGTTTAGCAAGATATACGAAGTTCTATGTTAGACATACTTTGCTATTTCTCCAGGCTTAAGCTTTTATAATCCTTCATCAGTTCTTTGGAATCTAACAGAATGATACTTACTTACTTTTGCAATTTTGGGGGAGGGAATCATGAGCCATTTTGCATCTAGGAATGTTCTGTAATGAAGAGAGCATTTAAAACAAGTGAGGATTATATATGTGTTGCATTTCAATAGGAAAGTTGACTTCTCAAAACATAGTGACAAAATTAGCCCGAACTTCCAACTGTGTATTCCTTTTTTGTTGTTTGTTGGTTGGTTTGCTTTATTGAGTCAAAAGTATACTATCTGGTACAGGGAAGGTATCACTATGTAATTCCACTCCTTAATCTCCTGTCTTAGTCTCCAGGCTTGTACCACATTGCCCTACCATATTTTGTTGGTTTATTTAATCTAGATAAAGATTAGCAATTCTGAACTTCTCCTATGATCTTATCCACTAGACTGACTGCTCAGACTGTTTAAGTACTATTTTCAAAGATGTTCTAACATTTTTTTCGGGTAAGAGGTAGATTTATTCATCGTTCCAGCTGGCACCAGTCCATCTTGATCCTCCACAGGGTGGGGAAAGGCCTGAGAAAGAGAGCTGGAAAAGAGAGAGAGCTGGGAGAGAGAAAAGAGCTAGAAAAGAGAGAAAAGAGCTAGAAAAGAGAGCATCTGGGAAAGGTGTGAAAGAGAGAGCTAGGAAAGAGAAGGGAGCTGGGAAAGAGAAGGAAAGAGCTAGAAAAGAGCAGAGAGAGTGTTCTAACATTTGACACAGGATATGAACATTTTCAGATGTATTTGCAGGGGTCTCTGATTCATTCCTCCATGTATCTGATCCCATTAATAATGATAACTTGAATCTCTTACTGTCTCTGGTCCCTAGCTATGTAATATTCTCAACTTCTTTAAAGAAAGTTCACTTGAGGGCTTTCTAATACTAAAAATTATCACTTGATTGTAGTCTTACTCAGGACATATTTTCTATTGTTTTCTAAATTTTCTACAAATTCTGAGAATTGTTTCATTTTGTATTTGTGTGTGCACATATAAGTGCCTCTCTGTGTATGTGTATGTTTGTATGTATTTATGCAAAAGCCTCAAACTCTTACTCAGCAATCTTGCTCATGACTGGGATTCCAGGTTTGGCTGATGGATTATAGGTAGTGTCTCAAATCCTGTTCTGCCAAGGCTGGATGCAAACTGAACTTCCCAGAAACCTTTACATCCTTAGGTTTTATTTTTACAGGAGTATCAATTTTTAAGCTACAAACATTTTTTGTGAATGTAAAGCCTAACCTGTAGCCCAGACTTTTAACTCAAGAATTCATATAAAGTTAGATGAACATACACATTACATATCTTGAGTGTACACTGTTAGAAAGGTGATCGCAAGCCTAGTAGTGGTTAGATCTGAGGATTGGGGTTCAAAGCCAGCCGCTAGGAAAGTCCTAGAGACTCTTTTCTCCAATAACTACCAGAAAACTGGAAGTGGCACTGTAGCTCAAGTGGTAGAGCAGTAGCCTTGAGCTGAATAGCAGAGGGACAGCAGCCCGTCCCAGCGGTGAATTGCCATTACCAACAACAGCAAAAAAGAATATAAGAAAATGAAAGAAATTTAATCTGATCTTAACCACCAGTTTCATTGCTAGTATATTCCCTGTTCTCTCAATATGGACTCCTTTTTTCCAGTTAAGTCCATGATCGTATATCTGACTTGCATTAGAAACAAGATCATTCTTCTATTCTACTTTTTACAAATTTACGTGATTAGCAAGCAAGATTTAGAAAGGGAGTGGCCTCATGCTTCATGTTTCACTTAGGAGTAATGTTTTCCCTATATCACTCCCATAACTCTACATGCTGGACTTGACTTTATTGTTTCAATGCTGTCTTATTTGTAGAGTCTTCTCTTCATAAACACAGAACTTCTCTTTCTCATATTATTGCTATTGTGTCACCTACTGTTAACTCATGTACACTTGGGAAATTAATGCACAGCACATACACTCACAAAAAATGATCTGAAAACCTTCTTCCCATTTAAAATACGTCTTAATTTACAGAGCACTTAAGAAGTTTGTACTCAATACACTCATGGATAATGTATTTATAAGCAATTTAAATTTCACATTTTCTCTTTAGTAAGTTATCTCTGAAACACGTGTTACCACATGTCCAAAGGTGTCCTTGTGGTATTTCAATGAAGCCAGAAAACATTCATTTTATCTGGAGCAGCACCATAGAGTGTTTACTGGAAGTAAGTGGAAGTAACTGTTACTGGAAGTGTAAACCAATACCAGGAGAGTAATTGAACTTAGAAGAATGACAAAGTTCAACTTCACTTTTGTTTTCCTTTCTACTATACAAAAGAAGAATCCAAAGTTTGAAAGAAACTCTGTCCCTGACTTTTTTGAGTGTGTCCTTTACTCATATAAAACTTGTCTATAAACTTCTAGTTGAGAATATTACAAAAGGAAACAATACGCCATTTGAAGGCCAATATAGAACAAAGGAAATAACTTCGTTTTTAAAGTGTTCTCCTGCAAAGGAACAAAGGCATGGAGGTTTTAAAGTGTCTTATGGATGGATGTTTCACTCCTGAGATGATTCTCTTGTTGCAGGAGTCAGTTATCAATTCCTTTAGTCTGGTCCTGAGTTTTCCATAGCAATAAGGATTTCAAAAAAGCAGGATCCAGTGAGTATGATCAGTAAAAGGAGCCTCTTCTCAGACCAGTACTCCTATAAGGAGGGTCCCAAAGAAATACCTGGGGTTTCTTTTGTTTGCTTCTTTGTTTAGTTTGTGCTGGTTCTGGGGCTTGAACTCAGAGGATGGACCCTGTCCCTGTACAGTTGTCTTTCCTGACCACCTTCCCCCAAAGATAGTACTCTACTGACTGAGCCAATACTCCACTTCTGCCTTTATGGTATTTAATTATAGATAAGTGTTTGACCGACTTTGCTCCCTGGATTGGCTTTGAACTGAGATAGTAATAAATCCAAGTGACATCAACTTATGGACTTCTCTTTTGAACTAAAAAATATTTGATGAAGTTTATAATAAAGCTAATATTTGACAATTTTTAAAAGAAGAGAATATGTTCAGCAAAGAATCTATAACTTACATAACTCAGCAAAAGTAAGTGCACTGAATCATTTTGGAATTATTTTCTCTTCTTGGGAAGATTACTATTGACTTTGTCGTTCCTTATGGGGAAACTTAAAGTCATTTTTGCACATTTTCTGTTGGTCATGGGGCTTGAACTCTGATCCTGGGCATTGTCCCTCAGCTCTTCAGCTCAAGTCCAGTGCTATACCACTTTAGCTACAGCACCACTTCCGGATTTCTTGTGGTTAATTGAAGATAAGTATTTCATGGACTTCCCTGACCAGGCTGGCTTTGAACCACAATCCTCTGGTCTCAACCTCCTGAGTAGCTAGGATTACAAGCATGAGCCACCAACATCCAGCTCCTATTTGTATTTAGTGCAGTTAATGACACTAAGTAGACAAGAATGGAAATCTGAATCAAATGATGTGACATTGCAGTTTTTAGAATAATTGAGGTAGCAATAAATATGTCTTCCTTTGCCATTTTGTTACATTAATGACTCAGGAACTATGGAACCCTTACATTAGCAGCCTCTTCCATCTGTGTAGGTATATTTATTATCAGTAAATATTCATAGAGAAATTGAGAAGGACATATTTTTAGAAAGCACAGTATTTTCACAATAAAAATAATAAAAAGAAAGCAAAGGAGATCAGGTATGAAATAACAGCATAGAAAGAGATATATTTATCACACAGAGATTAAGAACTAGCCTAAGAGATTTAGAATGCTAAAGGCAATGAGGAATTTGCCTAGTTGATAACTAGTTCTTCAATAACCAAAAATGGTTCCCTAGAATGATTTCTGCTATACCTTAGTTACTATCATTTATTCCTTCCATCTGGAGTCATTCCTTCTCTTCTTTCACAACTGTTAATTAGCCTCTGCCATTTTGGTGACATGACTGGCCAAAAAGGTTTCCAAATCTCACTTAGACTACCCTTCTCATTGTGATTAGCAGTGAACACTCAAAAGCCTGGAATCTTTGAATATCCTGAATTAATCTTCACCTGATATCTAAGCACATTCCTGGCATTAATTGCCATCACCTTATGAACAGAACTTTTTTTTTTCAACACAGTATCCTAATATTGCTAAAGTGCATGAATTGGGGACTATTGTCAGGTATCAGTATGGAACGAGCAATTATATATTCCTAGTATGGGTTCTTTATTTTCGTTTACTAAATGTTTGTTGTTGTTGTTGTTTTGCCAGTCCTGGGGCTTAAACTCAGATATAGGGAATTATTCTTCAGCTTTTTTTTTCCTTCAAGGTCAACCTTCTACCACCTGAGGCACAGCACCATTTCCAGCGTTTCTTTTTCTGTTTATGTGGTACTGAGGAATTGAACCCAGGGTTTCAAGCATGCTAGGGAATCACCATACCATGAAGCCACTTTCCCATAGCCCTAAATAACTTTCTTAAGATGGCATTACATTTTCATTCTTTAACTATGTATCATAATTTTGGCCAGAACTTTTTTGCTAGAAAAGGACATTGAACACAATACTGAGTCCAGTAAGGGTAGATGGACAATGAAAAACCGTCTTGGTCTAGACAGGCACAGAAGGACTTACCTCATAGAGCTGGTACAATAGACTGAGCAAGACATCTCCTGACCCATATCACACCTCCAGAATGAGAGGGCCACCTTCGTTCCAGCCACATGGGGACGCTGGGCCACCTCCTCCAGCACCCATTCAACTAGTTCCTGAGTGTGTGAGAGAGAGAGAGATTGAAAGAACGTCAAAATTACACTTAAGCCTGGGGCAGGTGGCTCAGACCTATAATCTTAAGAACACAGGAGGCTGAGATATGAGGATCACAGTTCATAGCCAACCCGGGCACGAATGACTGTGAGACTGTTATCTCCAAAGAACCACCAGAAAACCGGAAGTGGGGCTGTGACTCAAGTGGTAGAGCCCTAGCCTTGAGCTGAGAAGCTCTAGGACAGTGTCCAGGCCCAGAGTTCAAGCCCCACGACTGACAAGAAGTGGACTGCCCACCACAAGAAGTGAACTGAATAGCACCCATTGTCCTAAGGAGCAAGGCAGAGAAGTCAGGCCGAGCTTCCTCTCAGCTGGGAGTCATGAATCAGTCACTCGGATACTCTGTGCCTCAGTTTCCCCAGCTGCAAAAGTGATCAAAATGAAGGATCCCCTTTCTCATGGGGATAGGTTAATAATGAAAGAAAGCCATGTTTTCTTTCATAATCCCATGCCTGTTGCACCATTAATAACACACACCATCTGATCTCTTTCTGGTTATCTTCCTGTCATATGCTCACAGAATTGCTGAGAACTGAATCTGAAGAGCCCTCCCTTTGTTCCTGGCCCTGCTCCAGAGATCCCTCGGTATTAATCCCTTGTTTCCTAACAACTGTCACATGAGGAGATTGAAGTCCAATGGTCGAGGCCCACCCCAGAGCTTCACCTGTGGTCAAGAATCAGCTGCCATGGACTGAGTTTGGGACAATCCATCTAAACCAATTGCTGAGCATGTCATCACATGTCTACCATTCCAACTACAGAGGACAAGGCCTGGTGGTGCATGCCTAGGAGGATCATGATCCAGCCCAGCTTGAGCATATACTATGTCTCCATCTCAGAAATGCCCAAGACATAAAAGCTTGTCTCGCATGTTAGAAGACCTGACTGGCAAGCCTAAAGCCTTGAGGTCAAACCCTAATATACAAAAAATAACCAGAGGCCCAGTGCTGGAGGCTCATGCCTATAATCCTAGCTACTCAGGAGGCTGAGATCTGAAGATCACAGCTCAAGAGTTAAAGTAGGGTTGGCCTTGCCAATCAGACATCATGATGAGAAGACCTGGAGTCTGAGCTATGCTGTTGTACTCCATACTAGCAGGGCTCATATACTTACTAAGTGTTGGCCATGCTTTCTTTACCCCTGGGAAACCACCCCCTATGGGCCAAACTCCCAGGTCCTCCCAAGCTCCCACTGCCACCAATCAGGCCCATGACAGTACACAGCTACAGGGAACAGAGAACCCTTGTTCTTGTCATTTAACAATGCTGAGTCCCCTTCAAGCCTCTCACCCTTCCAGTCCCCCAGACCTCAGCTGTGAAGCCCATGCACCTCCCAAAGATAGCAGGTAGAAGTTACCAAAGCATCCAGCCTCCTTGTTACAACCCACTTCTACACACACACACACACACACACACACACACACACACACACACACACACACACACACACATTCAGACCTGTGACAGAACACTCTTCCTTGCAGCACCTTCAAGTTGCCAACGTATCACTCACCTTAATACAGTCAGGCTGTACAAAGAGAAAGATGATCTCTCTTTCTCTGTCTCTCTATGTGTGTCTCTCTGTCTCTCTCTGTCTCTCTCTCTTTGTCTCTTCCTGTCTCTGTCTCTCTGTCTCTGTCTCTGACTCTCTCTTTCTCAGTCTCTGTCTATCTGTCTGTGTCTGTCTGTCTGTCTGTCTCTGTCTCTCTCACACACATACACACACACACAAACACACTCAGAGCTGTGCATCTCCTGAGTTTGTTGAAGACCAGATGGACTGGGAGCACCCACAGAAGCTGGTAGAGCTGGGAAATGTGATCAACTTGTGAGAACTTTTGACAGTTGGGGGCGGGGGATAGGCTGATTGTATGTGTGTGTGGGGGGGGGGTGTCTTCCCAGATATTCACCTTCTGTTCTGACCCCCAGCATCCTCACCTCCCTACTGGGTTTTCTGGGACCCTGTTCAGTTGAAAAGGTGACCAAGCACAGAAGACAAGGTCTCACACAGCAATGGGGGTCTATCTTCTGCATCCAACACCCTCACCCCCTGGAAAAAGGAAAAGACCCCAGAAGGCAGGTGTGGAATGCTGCTCCCCACCTCTCACCAGAGAGAAGAAGGGTGTAGAAGTGTCCCTTTGTGGCTCCTACTGCTCCAGGCCAGGGGCTCTTTGGTCCCTACTCCTCACCCAAGCCTGCATCTCCCTGTTTCCTGAGACAATGCCCAGTAGGGATGGGGGTGGGATCCTCAGGTCAAAACCCACCCCCACACTTGGGGCACATTTGTGGCAGTGCCTGGGTCAGAGTGTGGGGCACAGGAGAGGCGTGGTTCTGGGTCAGGAGGGGGGAAGGGGGAATATGGGGTGTGGCCTTCATTCATGTATCCCATTAGTCAGAAAGAACCATGAAAGAATGAGGGTGTGGCTGGAATCCTGTGATGCAGGCAGAATGGGCAGAGTCAAAGGACAGCAGAACCTTTCCCAGGAAACTGTCCAATCCAGTTGGGAACAAGTGGGTGACCTGCTTTAGCCGGATGGCTGCACAGATTGTTGCATATGGCTGTTTATTGCTAGTCTTGGACCTAGAACTCAGGATCTAGGCACAGTCCGTGAGCTGTTTTTGCTCAAGGCTTCTCCTCTACAACTGAAGCCACACAGCTCTACTTCTGGATTTGTTGGCACAAGTTGGACAGGAGTTTCAAGGACTTTTCTGCCTAGGGTGACTTTGACCATGATACTCCTATCACAGCCTTGTAAGTATCAAGAACGACTGGTGAGAGCCACTGGTGCCTGGCTAACCATGGGTCTTGCTGATGTTCTTGGTCAGAACAGTGAGTTCCCTATCCTCATGTTGAAGTAGTAGGAGATGGAGCCCACAATTGAAATCCTGGTCCTGCCACCTCCAAATGGCAGGAGATCCTAAGAAGCTCATTTTTATCCTTATGATTACCAATGGAATGTAATGTATGTCATGATTGAATGGGTAGTTCTTGAATGATTCTAGGACAAAATTATACGCAATTATATTATGGTACACTGATCAATTTTAATTAATACTTTATGAAGCATTTAAACAATCACATTCATTTAAATGGAGGCATAATGAAATACCTAAGAATTGGGCATCACATAGTATAAAGGTGCCATTTTTTTCTGCCAGGACTGGGATTTGAACTCATGGTCTGGGTAACACCGTTTCACTGTGTGGGAAGGCGAAGCTTGCCTCCTTGATGTCAAGAAATTCAAGTCTGTTCCTTAGGCCTGAAATCAATCTCCACCACAAGAAAACATCCTATTTGTATACATTTTAAATATATGATTTATATTTATATACATATTTTGACTCCATATTACGTACATTGTAGTTATTCACTTTACTTTTTGTTTTATTCATGTATTGACTGTTCATTTTATTGACTATTATGACACATAGAATAGTCATTACATTGATTACATAAGATATATGTCTGCATATGTATTCCACTTCATACCTGACACACAGGACTTTCACAGAGAAGAAAAACATGTGTTACCATCTGCTTCTTACTCCACGGATTCGTTTTTAGTAGTTCTAGCATATGAACTCATGGCCTACAAGACCCAATTCATGAATGGATGAGTGTCAGCATGACATCCTGGGGCAAACTGAGCTGACAGGCAGTTCCCAGGACCTGAGATCAAGTCCCATCAGTTGACAAAATAAGAACAGATTGACACACAGATGGTAGTATGCTAATAAATATATATATTTATAGAGTGCCAGAGATGTCTATACATTATTCAGTTATATGGACTACATTCCTACCAATTCTTGGGTATTTATTAGGCCTGCATGTAATTAATGTTATTGTTTTCATCATTAACAAACTATTAAGTAAGTTAATCAGTGTCCTGAAATTATTGCATTCCTGTAATAGTATTCTTTTAATGATTCATACATATTAAATAAAATCAGTCTCCTGAAATGATGCTGTCTAATTTTATAGGAGCATCATTCATGATCAATTCATTCAACCATGACATTGATAACATTCCATTGTTATTCCTATGGATGGAAACTAGTCTCGTAGTATCTTCTGCCATTGGTTGGTGCCAGGACGGGGATGGGGATTCGAAATCAGGACCTACCTTGACATGTGGGCCTATGGCTTCCCCAATAGTCCACCAACCTTCAGAAATGCAAGAAGTACCCTTTGCAACAGTGTCATTTAGACCCAGGAGGGTCACTGGGCAATGAAAGAAAACGTAAAAAGGCCATCGTACCACATTTTTTCTGTACATTTTTTCCACACAAGGCCTGGGGGTCTAGGATCCCGGGATCAGCTGTGGGTCTAGTGGTTGCACCCCAGAATAGGGTGATTGAAGCTGTGGCAGAGTTGCCACGACCTGACTTCAAGCCCCCTGCTGAGGAAAAAAATTAAAAGAAATTAGCTCCCTGGTTTGCAATTCACCCTGTTTATTCTGCCAGGTTTTGGATTTGAACTGACAGTCTGGGTAAATCTGCAGCATTGTGGAAGAAAGGGAAGCTCACCATATTTAAAGATAAAGAAGTCAGGCCTGTACTCTAGGCCTGAATTCAAGCCTTAGTCCTGGAAAACATACTATTTATATACATTGCAAAGACAGGATTTGTACTTACCTATGGATGTTCAGTCCATACACATTTGGTGTGATTGTTCCTTGTATTTTATTTTATTCATTTATTTACCGTTGATTTTTACTTTGATGACACCCATTCCGTTTATTACATTGATGACATCCTATCACATGGCATCTAGATTTGTAGACGTATACTCCAGCATGCCTGACAACCTGGACTCTCAGAGAAAATAAAAAAAATTGTACACTTGGCTTCATACTCCATGATCCAATTGTTGAGAGTGTTGGGATCTGAACTCAGGGATTAGCAGGACCAATTGGTGAATAGTTTACAGTGAACACACCAGCCTGTGAGCAACTTAGGAGTTAGGCCATTTCCAGGATCTGACATTGATCCTCAGGATGGGCCATGGTAGTCAGAAATTCATAATTTAAACATAGGATCTATATTTACATGTGTGGACAGCATCTTGTATTTGGTGTACTTCTTCTCCTTATTTTCTGTCTTATCCATGGAAGTATTGTGTGTTTTCCTGAGCATGGTTACAGATATAACCGTCTTTACATGGATGACAACCTATTGCTATGGCTATAAGACTTCCTATGCATTCTCCATCCTAGCTGAGACCCAGGACTTTCACAGGACAGGAAAACAGGTGAATTGATGGGCTTCTTACATCAGGATTCATTTTTTGTCAGTGTTGGGATGTGAACTCAGAGCCTAGCAGGCCCAATTAGGGAAAGGGTCAAAGTGAGGACATCAGCCTGTGAGCAATGAAGGAGATAGGCCATTCCTAGAACCTGACATCGAGTCCCAGGGAGAGCCAGGATAGGCATAAATTCATAATTTAAACATAGGATCTATATTTACATACTTGTGAGGACAGTATCTTGCATTTGGTGCACTTCTCCTTATTTTGTGCCTAATTCATGAAGGTTTTGTGTATTTTATTGAGTATGGTGACAGGTATAACTGTGCTGACATGGATGACAACCTGTTCCCATGGTTATAGGGTTGCCTATGCATTCTCCATCCTTGTTGAGTTCCGGGACTTTCACAAGAGAGGAAAATATGTGCAACGACTGGCTTCTGACAACAGAATGAATCTTTTGTCAGTACTGGGATGTAAACTGAGGAATGGGTAGCTCTGTGGCACTTTGGGGGAAGGGGAAGTGCACAATCCTTGAAGACTAGAATGTCAGGCCTGACGCAGAGCCTGATTTGAAGCCCCAACACTGGAAAAAATAACAAGCCCACCTTTTTTAAACATAGGATTTCTCTTTACCTGCAGGTGTGGTATGCTCCTTGCATTCAGTGTAGTTATTCTTTTAATTGTGTCTTATTCATGGATGTATTGTGTATTTTATTGAGTATGGTGAAAGATATAACTGTGCTGACATGGATGACAAACTATTCCCATGGCTATAGAGTTGCCTATATAGCATTTTCCATCCTCGCTGAGACCCAGGACTTTCACAGAATAGGAAAACAGGTGAATCGATTGGCTTCTCACATCTAGGTGAATCTTTTGGCAGTGATGAGATTTGAACTCAAGACCCAATTGGTGAAAGCATCATGGTGAGCACACCAGCCTGTGAGCTTCTAAGGAGCTAGGCCATTCCAGGACCTGAGATGGAGCCCTGGTGGGGGCCAATATAGTCATAAATTCATCATTTAAACAGAGGATCTACATTTCCATAAATGGATGGGCAGCATCTTGCTTTCGGTGTAGTCATTGTCTTTGATTTGTGTCTTATTCATTGAGGTATTGTGTATAGGATGACAGATATAACTGTGGTGACCTGGATCACAACCTATTGCCATGAGTATAGAGTTGCCTATGCATTCTGCATCCTAGCTGAGATCCAGTAATTGCACAGCACAGGGAAACTGGTGCAATGTCTGTCTTCTCACATCAGGGTGAATTTTTGGCAGTGTTGGTATTTGAAATTTGGGCCTAGGAGGCCCAACTGCCCAATAGTTCCTTGTGATCACACCAGACTGTAAGCCACTAAGAAGCTGGACTGTTCGCAGGAACAGAGATCGAGCACCAGGGAGGCCACAATTTTTGTCCTGAATGCATCATTTAAACATGGGATGTATATTCAAATCCGTGGGAGGATTGCATTGTGCATTTAGTGTAGTTATTCTATTTTGTATGCTATTCATGGATGTATTGTGTATTTTCTTCAGTATATGATGACAGGTATAACTGGGCTCACATGATAATAACCTATTCCCATGGCCCCAGGGTGGCCCATGCATTCTCCATACTAGCTGAGACCCAGGACTTGCATAGGAAAGGAACACAGGTGCAACAATTGGCTTTTGACATTAACATGAATCTTTTGGCACTGGTGGGATCTGAATTCGGGGACCAGCAGAACCAATTGATGAATGGGTCCATGTGAGCACACCAGTCTGTGAGCCACTAAGGAGTAAGGCCATCCCCAAAACCTGAGATGGACCCACAGGTGGGGGTATGGGGGAAAGGCACACAGCAGTCATCCATTCATAAGTTGAAGGTAGTATGCAAATAAGTACACATTTGTATAGAGTAGGAGAGACAATAACCTGTGATGGAATCCAATCTACCATGTGTTTACTTATTCTTGGATCTTTCCAGATGCCTTCATTTCATGACTGTGATGATTATTGTCACGTTTAATCTACACTGCTTTCCAAATAAGCGATATCCCGTGAGTCTTGCCTATCATTTCCTAGTCACATCATGCATGAACTACTCATTCAAGGATGAGATCGATCGCATTCCATGTCTTTTCCTGGTCCAGAAACCAGTATCTCAGGATTTCCCGCCATTGCTTTCTCATGGGGTTGGGCTGAATTCAAGCCTCACACATGGAAAACATACTCCTTATATACATTTTAAGATAGGATTTATGCTTCCATACATATGTCCAGTAGATACCGTGTTTGGTGTAGTAGGATTTATACTTCCATACAGATGTTCAGTCCATATCGCGTTTTGTGTGGTTATTTGCCACGCCTACTCCAGTGGAGTCTGCTTAGCATGGGAAACCTGCTTTCAGACCTGAGAATGGGGCTTCACAGAGACCTATCTCTGAGAATGGGACTTCACCGAAGTCTACCTCAGAGAATGGGGCTTCAAAAGTCCTACCTCCTGGAAAGGCTGGCAAGTCCCTGGGAAAGATGTGTTTCTATCCCTGCTTTTCTTTTCTTCACTGTATAAGAGTGCCTATTAATCTTTTACTGTTTCTGCTGCTCATTGTACTTACTCATGCTCAACGTTCCCTTATTCAAGGCTCTTTCTTAAGAGTGTTGACGACTCCAATATCTGATGAGTGTCTTAAAAATATGACAAACTCACCAGAGCTAAGTGCTACCCTGAAAGCCCCTCTTATGGAGGCTAGTAGACAAGTAAATGTAAAAGTATTGGGGGTTTCATAATGTCACTTCAGCAGAAGGAATTGTTTGTAAGAGATTTACAAAAAGCTGTAGGCATGGCTAGAACAGAAAGAATGTATGGCAATTCCTGGGAGAACTACTTAGGAGAAAGAACTTCCTTTTACTCTCTTTCATTTACTAAGAGACTTGCTAGATCTAGGTCTCCTTGGTGCTTACTATTAAAGAAGGAACAGGAAAGATCTTATGGGACAGTTAAGGCCTCTATAAAAAAAGGTAATGGTTAATTGGTGATAAACATCGAAACCCATTGTATTTCTTAAACATAGAGATAAGCCGGAAACAAGTGTCTATCAGGCGACCAGCTGGTGACCACCTAAGAATGAAGTCCTGCAACAAGATTGTGTAACCTTTTGACCTTTCTCATGGAGACTTTTGCTATAAAAGTTTGTTATCCTCTGCATTAAATCGCACTCAGCATCCACTCCTCTGGTGTGTGAGTTGTCTGTTTGCCATCTCCCCACCTATTCCAGTTCCTCCACTAGGTGTCCTCCGTCGTCCCGACAGAGCCGGTCCGCGGCAGTTATTCATTTTATTTCTTGTTTTATTCATTTATTTATGATTTATTTTATTGGCTTTGATGACACCTATACCATTTATTACATTGTTTACATCCTATCACATACCATCTAGATTTGTAGATGTGTTCTTCATCATGCCTGACACCCTGGACTCTCCCAGAAATGGGAAACATGTGTCACACTCGGCTTCTTACTCAAAGATTAAATTTTTGGCAATGCGGGGATATGAACTCAGGGCCTAGAAGGCCCATTCATGATTGGGTGAGTGTGAACACAGAAGCCTCTAGTCAATGAAGCTGTCAGGTGGTTCCCAGGCACTGAGATCAAGCCCCAAGTTTGGCCAAAACAGCAATACATGCATAGGCAGAGGGTGGTATACAAATAAATATATATTGTTAAAGAGTTCTAGAGCTGTCTATCTATGAGTGAGTGACATCTACTACTTTCCTACCAACTCTTAGGTATTTATTATATCGCCATTGAAATAATATTCTTTTCATGCCTAATAAACTATTAATTAAGATCAATCAGCATCCTAGGATTATTGCATCCAATTTTAGACTAGACAAATGCATGAACTACTCGTTCAATGTGTATTCTTATGCATAGGAACGACTCTTTTGTGATCTCCTGCCATTGGTAAGTGTAAGGATTAGGATTTGAAACCTGGGCCTATGTTAACATGTTGGCTTATGGCTTCCCTGATAGCCTGCCAGCCATCAGCAATGGCAGGCCAGGTCCACTTTGTAACCATGTCATTCAGACCCAGGATGGTCACCATTCAAAAAAAATTATAAAACACTGAGCCCTCTACAGCTCACCACTTTTTGTGCTGTTCTGCTTTTTTTTTCTTCCTGCAAGCCCTCTGGGCCTAGGGTCCCAGGATAGACTGTGGGTCCCAAGGCTGCACCCCATCCTAAGGAGAGTGAAGCTCAGTCAGAGTTGCCATGACCTGAGTTCAAGCCCCGGGGTTGGCAAAATTAATGAACTAATTAATTAATTAATTAACTTACTAACTAACTAAATTGAAATAATAAAGCTCCCTGGTTTGGAACTTCTACCGGTTTTCTTTCCTAGCCTGGGATTTGAACTCAGAGTCTTGATGAATGTGTAGCAATGTGACAGAAGGTGCAGCATTGCCACTACTTGAGTTCAAACCCCATGCCAAGCCAAAAATAAATAAAGTCACTGACCTCGACAGGGAAAGTTAGTTATGAAGATTGGAGGGAAGGGATGGTAGGGTGAAAATAAACGAGGAGGCAACAATGCTCAACAGGAAATGTACTCATTACTTTGCTCATCTAACTGTGACCCCTCTGTACAACATTTTTACAGTAAAAAACGCACAAAAAATTATGTAATGCTCAAGAAGCAATTTGGGGGTAAGGGAAGGATGTCTGAGTAGCTGTACAAAATTCTACATTGATATTTTGTAATGTTCAGTATGGAACTGAATAAACATAACTGCTTCTGTTACAAATATTAAGTCACTGTCTTGGAACTGGGGCCAGTATTTCTGCCATTGCTGGGATTTGAGCTCACTATCTAAGTAACTCTTTTGCACCATGGTTGAGAGCTAAGCGCACTATTCTTGAGGAAATGATTTTCAAGCTAGAGTTCCCAGGGCCTGAATTAAGGCCCTGCAATAGAAAAAATACTTGTATACATGTGTAATATATGATATATAGGTACATATGTATGTTTATTTGATATTATGATTACTATTGATGTTGTATTTAATATTATTTTATACATTTTATTGTTTATTGTATTTAGTATTATTACGCACATACTATTAATTATGTTTTGTACATCTATTATAAAATTATACACAATAATTTAGTACATTGGCTCATTTTTCATTAATACTTTATTAAGTGTTGAAACATAATACATAATTAAATATAGGCATTTGTCAAGTCATCACATGGTTAGAGTCTGTCCCCAGTATGAGCTTTGTGTTATTTATCTTTGGACAACTTCCTATAGGGATTTATTTAGATGATTTATACTCAGAAGCCTTTTCTTGTGGACAGGCAAGTTGAGCGATAAAATCATAAGGTTGGGGCTGGGAATGTGGCTTAGTGGTAGAGAGCTTGCTCAGCATGCATGAATGCCAGGGTTTGAATCCTCAGTGCCACATACTCAGAAAAAGCCAGAAGCTGTGGTGTGGCTCAAGTGGTAGAGGGCAAACCTTGAGAAAAAGAAGCTCAGAGACAGTACCCAGGCCCTAATTTCAAGCCCCAGGTCTGGCAAAAACAATACACTAGATTCCAGTGGCTCTGGAAACCTACTTTCTCAGAAGGCTGTGATCTGAAGATCACAGTTTGAAGATATCCTAGGGAAGGAACGTCTGTTAGACTCTTACCTCCAATGAACCATCAAAAAACCCCATGTGGCACTGTGGGTCAAGTGGTAGAGTGTTTGCCTTGAGCTGAATGGCTCGGGGACAGCGCCCAGGCTTCAGTTTGTGACACACAACTGGAAAGAGTGAGGGATAATCAAAGTACTTTTCCTATTTGCTAATTATGAGAATATTTTTTGGAAAATGAATGCTGTTGTACACCAGAATTGGAGTCAGACCTCAAGGTTCAAGTGTAGCACATCCATAAGCCCAGCCTCTCAGACTCTAGCATTATAAACTTTTGTCCTACAGGGTTCTGAAAGGCCCACTGTTGAAAGGCTTAATATGCTCCCCAAGCCCTTTGTGATAAGCAGTTGACTTGTATTTTCAATGTTATTACAGTTCTGACCCTAGCACAGAACCAATAGCTCACGCCCATCACCCTAACTCAGGAGGCTGAGGTCTCTATCACGGTGAAACCAGCCAGGGCAAGGAAGTCTAGGACACACTGACTTCCAGTTCTGAAAGGTCAGATGCTCAAGAGATTCCTGTGTTTCCCTTGGTGATGAGAAGTTACTTGCACTCTAAATGTTCTTGGAGTTCTTGAACTACGAATGGAAAGAAATATTATTGATCCATCCTGGGTTCAAATGAAGTTCTCAGGATCCAAGCCCTAGCCCTGTTAGCAGGAAGAACTGCAGTATAACAACGTATTTGAATGACAGAAACAGTTTCAAAAGCCAGGCTAGTTGCAGAGACCTAGGCCTGCAGGATTAGAAGGCAGAATGTACACACTCTACAGGGAAGTGAGCTGCAAAACCACTTCATTCATTCCAGGCACAACCAGTAATGGGGGAAACCTGAAACATTTGTTAGAGTTCCAGCAGGGTCAGGATTTTCTCAGCCTCTTCAAACGATGACTAATTAAACTTTCTCCCTCAGGTGAAGGGAGCCTCAGGCTATCTTTAGGTTACCAATCGAGAGCCAGTTTAGTGGGGGAGAGGGGTGGAACAGAGTAGAAAAACCCTGGTCTCTGCTCTTAGGGAGTGGGTTTTTGACTCTCCATCAGTCCGGTTTGAAGACCCTTCTATCTCTGCCAGTCCATTTTCCTTCCTTCCTTCTCCACATCATTAATGCAAATCCCCAGTCCAAGGAGGGGCAGGGCTATTTCTCTTCTGGATCCAAGCAGCTGAGTTAGGACCTGGCTCTGCCCTCTTGACTCTGGGTCTCTTGGCTGCCTGAGAAGTGGGACAGAGACAGTCATCCTGCTCTGCGTTTGTGTGAAGGTGATGCTCTTGTCCTGGCACACTGCAGAAAGCCTCATGACTGGGAAGTGTTCCTTTCTTTCCTTCTGAGGTGAAAAACAGCTTCATCTATCAACTTTCCTTCTTTCTTTTCTCTCTCTCTCTCTCTCTCTCTCTCTCTCTTTCTCTCTCTCTCTCTCTCTATCTCTTTCTCTCTTTCTCTCTTTCTTTCTTTCTTCCTAGATAGCTATCTCTTTGCCAGTTGTTGGGTTGAACTCAAGGCCTGGGAACTGTCTCTAGCACTCTGCTACTTGAGCCACAGCACAAATTCTGCCTTTGTCTGTGTACGGGTGCCTGAGGAATCGAACCCAGGGCTTCTTGCATGCTAGGCAAGCATTCTCTCATTAATCCATATTCCCAGCCCTTTCATTTTTTTCTTAATGATAGTTTTTACATAAGTATGCTACCATTTTATGTTCTCAAGTTTAATTTTCTGAATACCGGTTACGTCTAAGAAACCTGATCTTCTCTTCCTCTGCCTAATTTGTGTCTGTTCCTGCATTGGCCTCATAATAAAATGTAAATAAAGGCTGCTGAGAGCTTCAGTGTGCATAATATAAAGACACAGGCCTAGAACCCTCGAAGAGAAAAACAATGGGCCTGAAATGAAGAGAATGTTGCAGTATGCACAACTAGCATATCTGAAAAATAAACCAGTAAATAAAAGCAGAAGCATTGCATAGATCTGTTTGCACTATGGGAGGTAATATATATACACACATAAGTAGGTAGGGCACTGATACATAAACTTGTCCTTCTCTTTTTGAATTTTTTGTGGCCATCTCAGGACTTAAACTCAGGGCCCCATGTGTTCCTGAGCTGCTTTGCTCAAGGCTGAGACTCTACCACCACCACAGCTCCACTTACCGCCATCTCGTAGTTATTTGGACATAAGAAATTCCCAGGCTTCCCTGCCTGGACTGGATTGTATCTCATGCTCAGTTTTCTCTCTCAAAGCAGGAGCTCTAACCTCTGGGCAACTACTCCACTTCCGGTTCTCTGGTGGTTTTTTGGAGAAAATAGTCTCAGAGACCCTGCTGCTTGGCTGGCTTGAATGGCGATCTTCTGAGGAGGCTTCAAGTGGTTTCCTCAGGGATTCACTGAGGAGCCTCTCCACATAAACCCTTAGTCTAAATCTGGAGGGGTGCTAGAGAAAAATGGAAACATTGTTATACCCAAGTCGCAAGACCCCCACCAAAAAGACTACCGAGAGTCAAACATTACAGCTGTTTTAAGGTTTTACTTAAACGAGCTGCAGCTCAGGCCTCGTCCTACATTCCGACACAGCAGAGCCTAGGTGGAGAGCATCTAGCTGAAGATTTGCAGGGTTTATAAAGGCACACAACCAACCAGGTGTTTGGATTACCACCACATGTTGCTCTGCTGGAAACAAGCAACAAGTGGTCACTGCCTCAAAACTTTAACACTTCATTCCCCGCCCCCCTTGACTTATGGTCCTGAGACACCATCTTGTGGCTCTGGCCCAAAACTAAACTCCAACAGCTCTTGATCTTGAATGGGTATGGTCCCTCTCTGACCTTAGCCATTCTATTAAACAACAATACCAATAACAATCAGTTCATTTTTCTTTTCTTGAGGCGTATGCAGAGTGGTTGGGTAGGATGCTTGGAGACTTCCCCATGTTTCCCACAGTTGTCCAGGGCAAAGTGGTCAGCCATTCTGGTTTGGGAGCAGTGGATCCAAGCAGCTATGCCATCCACCTTAAGGGGAGTAGGTGTAGCCAGTAGCACCATGTGAGGTCCCTTCCACCAAGGTTCCAGAGATCTCAGGTTGTGCCTTCAAACAAACACCCAGTCACCTGGTTTAAACAAATGGGGGGTAGGAATAGAAGCAGAATCACATAATGCTGTAAGCTGGGGACACATCCTCTTATGCACCAGCTGTAAATAGTCAAGATTACACAGAAATTCAGTATCATCCAAATCAGCAAGCAATTCAGTCTGGAGGCTAGGTTGGAGGGTGTCCATATATTATTTCAAAAAGAGTAAAGCCAAGCTGATTGGGTGAATTTCTTACTCTAAACAGGGCAAAAGGAAGCAGCGATACCCAGTCTGCACCAGTCTGCAAGGCCAATTTAGTTAAGGTCTCTTTTAGAGTCCGATTCATTCTTTCTACCTGCCCTGAACTCTGGGGTCTATAAGCACAGTGCAATTTCCAATCCATCCCCAGTGCAGCAGCTATTCCCTGACTTATTTTGAGACCAAGGCCGGTCCATTGTCCTACCCGATGGTGGATGGGAAGCCATACCTGGGTAGGATTTCTTCCAGGATCTTCTTAGACATGATGTTCGCGGTCTCATGCTTTGTTGGATAGGCTTTGACCCATCCTGAAAAGGTGTCTACAATAACTAGCAAGTATTTATATCCAAATTTTCCAG
Source organism: Dipodomys spectabilis (assembly GCF_019054845.1). Classification (NCBI taxonomy): domain Eukaryota; kingdom Metazoa; phylum Chordata; class Mammalia; order Rodentia; family Heteromyidae; genus Dipodomys; species Dipodomys spectabilis. The sequence goes on along the minus strand of NW_024870734.1, from coordinate 2,431,530 downwards.
TTATAATTTCTGTGGTCTACTTCCCAATACACACCTGGCCTATCTCCATGGATGTGAGCTCCTTTTGTAACCAGTTGATTGGGGCAATTGGTGAGCTGATAGGCTTTAAAATTTTTAACAATGTCCTCAATGAGTTGATTTCCTTGCCTGATTTTTACTTCTAAGAGTCAGCAAGTCCTGCATTCTTTGGGTTCCCATGTGAGAGAACTAATGGATTCTCATAAGAATTCCCTTGCCCAATCTTTGTGGCAAGATAAGTTTCCCCTCATCAGTCTTCATTTCTTTCTCTGTTCGGGGGTTTATAGGCCATGGAAATTTCCTTTATTCACTCCAAGACTTCTTGGGAGTACTGAGGCTCAAGAGGCATAGCTCGTGGCCCTGGGTCTACTTCCACTCTGGGTTTGAGGCTGCCTCTTTAGCTGCCTGATTGGCCAAGTTATTTCCTTTGGTTATTGAATCAGTTACCTTTTGATGTCCAGGACAGTGCATAATGGCAATATTTGCTGGTTCCCATAAGGCCTGGATGAGGCTTAAAATTTCTTGTTTGTTTTTAATAGCCTTTCCCTCAGTAGTCAACAGCCCCCTCTCTTGGTAAATGGTTCCATGGACATGCATAGTGGCAAAAGCATAATGACTGTCTGCGTAAATGTTTAGTCTCTTCCCTTTTCCCATCTGTAGGGCTTTTGTTAGTGCCACTAGTTCTGCTCTTTGTGCAGATGTTCCCTGGGGGAGTGCTTCTGCCCACACTATCTCAGTGTCCATGGTGACTGCTGCACCTGTGTACCTTTTTCCATCTCAAATGAAACTGCTGCCGTCTGTGAACCAGGTATGCTCGGCATGCGATTGTGGCAAGTCCAAGAAGTCTGGCGTCTTTTCTTTGGCCTGGTCGCTCTTTTCACAGTCAATTTCACGTTCCCTGTCCTTCCTTTCTTGTCTTTGCTACTCTGTCTCTCTCTTATTGTAAACCTTTTCCGCCACAGCTACTAGATCCCTAATAGACTTTTTACCAAGTCTGTCTAGAGCCTGCAACTTTCGCTTTATGTCTGGTGAAGCTTTATTTATATAGGCAAACATAATCATCTGAGCTGACTCCTGGGTCTCAAGATCAGATGGGGGTATATTGACTAAAAGCTTCTATGAGCCGTTCAAGATATGCTGCCAGACTTTCACTTCCTCCCTGTCTAAGATCATAAACTTTGGCCATATTAGTAGGTTGGCAAGCTGCCGCCTTGAGACCTGCCAACAGAGCCTGGCGATAGATGAGGAGTCGCTCCCTACCTTCAACCATATTGTAGTCCCATGTTGGTTGTATCTGAGGAAAATAGGCAGGGATCAGGGCAGGATCCATGATAGGTGCTCCTGTGGGGCCAGGTATATGTTTCTGGGCCGCCTCTTGGATACAGTCTCTCTCTTTGGTGGTAAAAAAAGACCTGTAAAAAATGACTACAATCATCCCAATTGGGCTGATGAGTAAAGTGAATAGTTTCAAGCAAACTAATTAAATCCTGGTGTTTCTCAGAAAAGGGGGCATTTTGGGTGTGCCAATTGTATAGGGCACTGGTAGAAAATGACCAATATTGGAGTTGCTGTTGACCATCCGCATACACAGGACCTATGGCGCATAAGGGAAAAACAGCTGCATTAGAAGGGGGGTTGATCCCACGCCATTGTGGAGTGACCGGCCCCTCAGAAAATTTAAGGGCAGGTGCCGAGGATTCTCAGATTCTGCAAAAATAACCTGGAAAGGAGAGTATGGGGGAGGAAACATTTCTTCTTCCAAGTTATCTCCCTGAAAAACCGGGGGTTACCTCTTCTTTTCCTCTCCCAGGTTCTTTTTGTAAGTCTAGGGGGCTAGATGGAGTGGTGCTCATGGTTTCCAGTCCTGTCAGTCGTACAGCCCAAAATTCAATAAACATTACAAACAAAACACATGCAGGCCTGACAGTTATCAAAAAAAGCTTACAAAGTGGAGATTTCCCAAATTGGTCCACTGACTCCTGTCATGGCGGGGTTCTACACCCACGCCCCACAGCAGAAGGAGTAGAGCCACAGTGGGCAAGTTAGGCCTCGGTTAGGAGGCCCTCTTGGTCAGTTCCGGCCCAACACTGAAACGACCCCCTTCCCAAAATTCACACTGCGGTGTTCCAAGAACCAACCCTCCCAGCTCTCCTGCCCCACACAGTCGGGTTCCAACTCCCTCCCCACATGGCAGGGTTCCAAGGACCCCCTCCCCACAAGAGGCGCTGGGACTTCTTCCAGTTCCTTCAGGGTTGTTGTGCAAGCGTGTCTGCTTTGACAATCCTTTACGAATCTGAGCAGCCATCCTCACAAAGGAAAATGAAAGTAAAACAGACAAAGGACAGGACAAGACAAATGAACAAAGATAGCGCTGTTTTACCTTTGGAGTCTGAGATCTCGGGGTGCTTTGGGGGGATCCCCACTAATGTTATACCAAGGTTGCAGGATCCCCACCAAGAAGACCATCGAGAGTCAGATTTTACAGTTGTTTTAAAGTTTTATTTAAACGGGCTGCAGCTTGGGTCTCGTCCTACACTCCAACACAGCAGAGCCTAGGAGGAGAACCCTGAGCTAAAGATTTGCAGGGTTTATAAAGGCATACAACCAACCAGGTGTTTGGATTACCACCACGTGTTGCTCTGCTAGAAACAAGCAACAAGCAGTCACTGCCTCAAAACTTTGACCCTTCACATGAAGATGCTACTAGTGTTCTCTAGACACTTAAGGTTGGAGACACAAAACACTCAAAATTATTAAATCATTTTATAGGCAAAAGGAGAGATTCAGACTCTATGAGGATGGCTCCTCATATCCAGAGACAGTAAATTCACAGCAGCTCAATACTAAGTGACAGAACTGGCATGTACTGTGGATATTTGCTCCCAAATCCTGTGACACTCATTTCTCACTTTTGGCCTCAAACCTGTGACCAGAGGTTAAGATGAGGAGAGAAAATCCTTCTCAGAGAAAGCACCTATAAAGAACATTGGGTAGATTACTTATAAATTCAAACCATGGGAATGACCCTATTTAGAAGACAGATTGTCCAGATTAAAAACGTGAAGAAGAGAAGAAATAAGGTGCCAGTGGCTGCTGTCTGTAATCCCAAGTCCTCAGGAGGCTGAGATGTAGAGAAACTTAGTTTGAATCCAGCCAGTGTAGGAAAGTCCATGACACAGTTATTTTTAAGAGATCACAGAAATACCCAGAAGTGAGTCTGTGACTCAAGCTTAATGCACCATCCTTGAGCAAAAGTATCTCAGGGACCATGCATAGGCTCATATTTCCACCCCAGGACCTGCCCCCTCAAAAAGAGCCTGTACTTCCATGTCTTTATCTATGTATTGTATTCCTATAGGTGAAATTCCCGAGTAGCTATGATGAATGGCACCAACCTAGGAAATTTTATTCAATACAATGAGTTCATAACACAGAGACTGCTTTCAAGACAGTGCATGTTCCGGGGCTCCGTTCACTGTTCCCAGTGTAACCTGAGAGTTTCTCTGCATCCCAGGCCTCCTGGAGGAAGTCTCTTGTTGTCTGGACAGGCACACAAAAGACCTCACTCCTGTACAGCTGGGTAACAAACAACTCCATCTGGGCCAGTTATTGAGGATTAGTGTGGGTGGGCTCTGAAGGTCAGGAAAAAAAAGCCTGTTTGTACCCTTAGCGATCTCTCTCCCCAGTGCTCTGTTTTAACAGGAGGTCTTCATGTTTGCCACCTCCCATGGAAGGCCAAGTTCTGTGCACTTATCATGCCTTTACGAGACTATAATCTGCTGTTCAGTTACAGTGCTCAATAAAATTCAGGAGTCCTTTAGGCAGACAACTAGAGCACTGAACATAATGAAACGTTTCATTGCAGGCAATGTTGGGCCTATGATGCCTATCCTATGTTTCTGGAAGCTTGGGAAACCCAAGCACATGTTGGATATCACAAAGCTTCCTGTCATCTAGGACTGGTGAAGCTCATCAAGTTTTGAAACCTTTGACTTCGCCTAGTTGGGCCCTGGGTGGCTAGATTTGGGGGTTGAACACAGGGCCTGGGTGATGACCATGAGCTCAGTGCAGAAGCCTAGTGCTTTACCATTTTGTGTAACAACATCACTTCTGGTCTGTGAATGTATGTGTGTGTGTGTGTGTGTGTGTGTGTATGTGCGCACGATGGTGGGTGTGTGAGCGGGTATGTGTGTGCGTGCACACACATACATGAGTCCTGATGCTTGACCTCAGGACCTGATCACTGTACCTACTTTCTCTTGTATAATGATATCCCTTTCCCACTTGAGCCACAGAGCCACTTCAGGCTTTGTCCTAGTGATGTGGTCCTGAGAAATGAAGCCCAGGATTTCATATATGGAAAGCACTCTAACACTAAAGCACATTCCCAGCCCTCTACTTTAGCTTTGTTAGTGTATTTCTGATTTTTTTTTATTGTTGTTGTTGTCGGTTGAAGGAGTTGAAGTCTTGGCTTGGGTGCTGTCCCTGACCTCTTCAGCTCAAGTCTTGTGCTCTACCACTTGAGCCACAGAGCTACTTCTGGTTTTCTGTTGGTTCATTGGAGCTAAGTTTCTCAAAGACTTTCCTGCCTAGGCTAGCTTTGAACCATGATCCTCAGATCTCATCCTCCTGAGTAGCTAGGATGAGAGACATGAGCCAAAAGCACCCAGCTTCCCCTTCATGTTCTTAGTAGTGAATTGGAGATAATAGTCTCATGGTACCTTTTGTGTTTGAGATAGTTTGCAACCCAAATCTTTAGAACTCAGCTTTCTGAAAAGGCAAGATGACAGACTTCATCTACTGACCCTTTGGCTGTGGCCTCTGCTGCAAGGGGGTCCATGGCTCCACGTGGTGGAGCGCTAGCCATGACCCCAAGAGGTAAGGGTCAGCGCCTAAGCCCGGAGTTCAAGGTTCATGACAGAAAAAACAAAACAAAACCATGGTCTGCTGTAGACAACTCACAAGTCTTCAGTAATACATAATTTTGTCCCTGACATGAAGACCTATCTGGGCCTCAATATTCTTGTCTGTATAATCATCTAAGTTGTGGAGTTCTTACATAGACAAGATGTAAGAATGCACCTGGTTAAGGACACAGCACAAGGCACTCTTTGCACCACTCAGCACACAACATCCTGTTAAAGACTCAGCACCCAGCACCCAATGCAGGTCTCAGCACACTGCATCCTATGAAAGACTCAGCACATAGCACCTTGTGTGGGACTCAGAACGGAGCACCCTATGGAGGACTCAGCACATAGCTCCATTCCACAAGCTGTCATTAGAATTAGGGTGCTTTCATCAGTATCACCATTCTTTGAGGAAAATTTTACAAACCATACAAGTTCACATCTAATGGCTTAGTGGGGTGTTTTTGGGGGCAGGGGGTGTTAGCTATGGGGCTTGAGGTCAAAGCATGGGGATACTGTTCTAATAACATTTGCTCAAGGCTAGAGCTCTACCTCTTGGAGCCACATTTTGAGGTGTCTCTCAGACTTCCTGCCAGGACTGGGTTTTAAAACCCCTGAGCAGCTAGGATGACGGGCATAAGCAAGGATGACATGGGTAACCCATGGAGCTGGGTTGCAGCCATTTACATGTGGTTAAGTCAGGTTAGGTTGCAGCTGTCAGCACAAGACTCCTAGCTTGATCTGTAATGAGGTATTTGAAGTTCTGTCCTTCTATAAGTGCAGTTAGAACATTCTACCTTTTTTTGGCATCAGACCTGGGGCTTGAGTAAGAGCTTAAACAATGTCCTTAAACGTTGTGGTAAAGGCTAGCACTCAATTGATTGAAAGACAGCAGAACTTCTGGGTTTTCTGTTTTGTGGTACTGAGGAATCGAACCCAGGGCTTCGTGCTTATTAGGGGAGCACTCAATCACTTAGCCCTAGGAGTGAACAAGGTACAAATCGATAGAGATTGCTGTATATAAATATTATATACACAAAAAGATACTTCTGCATATTATTAAATTATAGATAATATTACTATTACTACCAATTATTAGGTATTAAATTATGTCTCCATTTAATGATGTGTCCCAGTTAACAATTAATGAAGCATTAATTAATAATTACTCAATATCCTATATTGTTTATCATATATGTACATATATCCACACATATAATTAGATATTTCATAGAATGAGACCAATGTCTATATATTATTAAATTATGCATCATGTGTTACTATGAATTATTAGTTATTTAATTATTTCTCCATGTAATTTTTATCCTGTTAATGCTTAATAAAATATTAATTAAACTTAGTGCACATCCTACACTTATTAGATCTAATTTTATCCTAGAATGATTCACTACTAATTCAATCCGTTTATCATTTACTGTAGTGGCAATTTTTCTACTTATGATTTTTTTTAACCTTTATTACATCCTATTACATAGCATATAGATTTGCATCCAAATTATACATCCTACCTGACAGCAAGCACTTTCACAGAAAAGGACCACATGTGTCACACTCGGCTTCTCACTCCAAAATTACATTTTGGCAGTGCTGGGATCAAAACTCAGGGCAAAGAAGGCTCAGTTCATGAATGGGTGACTGCCAGCACAGCAGCCACTAGCCAATTCAGGTGCCAGGCAGTGCCCAGGCCCTGAGATTGAGCCCTGTATGTTGACTCCAAATTGTGCTTAATGAAGTTATTCATTTTATTTTTTTATTTATTTACCATTTATTTTATTGACTGCTATAACACATGGAATATTTACTACATTTATTACATAGGATATAGAATTGTCTATGTATGAAACTTCACACCTGACACCCAGGACATTCACAGAAAAAGAAAACATGTGTCACCTTGTGTCTTACTGCATGATTCAATGTTTGTGAGTGCTGGCATCTGAACTCACAGCCTACTAGGCCCAATTCATGAATGGGTGAGTATCAGCACGGCAGCCTGGTGCATATTAGGCCCAAAAGCAGTTCCCAGCACATGAGATTGAGCCCCAGGGTTTGACAAAGCAAGAACAGATTGACATGCAGATGGTAGTACACAAATAAATATAGATTCTTATAGATTCTTTATTATGCCTCCATGTAATTAATATTACTGTTTTCATCCTTAATGAATTATTACTTATATCGACCACTGTCCCGAAACTATTGTGTCCATGTAATTAATAGTGTTCTTTTAATGTGCCAAAAAATATTCATTAAAATCTATCGGCCTCCTAAAATCACTCTCTAATTTTATACTGGTATCATTCAGGAACAACTAATTCAACCTTGACATTCATAACTTTCCATCGGTATTACTGTGAATAGGAAGGAGACTCTTAGGATCTCCCTCCATTGGTAGGGGTCAGGACCCAACTTTGAACACAGGACCTATGTTGTCGTGTTGGCCCATGGCTTCCCTGGAAACCCGACAGCCTTCAGCAATGCCAGGTTACCAACACTTTCAGCCCTATCATTTAGACCCAGGATGGTCACCTTGAAAAGAAAACAAATGTAAAACTGGCAGACATCTGCAAGTTACTGGGGTTTTTTCTGTGTCGTTTTATTTATTTATTTTTCCTGTCAGCCTTTGAGGCCCAGGAACCTAGGTTCGCCTGTGGGTCCAGTGGCTGCAACCCAGCCTAGAGTGATCAAAGCTGAGGCAGAGCTGCCCTTAAGGTTGACAAACTAAAAATACATAATACATACATGCATACATACATATATACATAGATACATTAAAAATATTTAAATAATTATGAGGCTACTTGGCATATTCGTGCCATTTTTTCTGCCAGGCCTGGGATTTGACCTCAGGGTCTGGATAAATCTGCAGTACTGTGGGAGAAGGGAAAGCTCACAATGCTGGAAGAAAAGAAAGACAGGCCTGTTCCCAGGGGCTGAATTCAAGCCCTAGCATTCGCAAAAATAATATTCATATGCATTTTAAATACATGATTTATATTTACATACACATGTTCACTGCATATTGTAGTTAGTGTAGTTATTCATTTTATTTTGTTTTTTATTTATTTATTATATATTTTAGAGAGTATGATTACATGTATAAATTTTTTTACATCCTATTAAATAGAACATAGATTTGCCTATGTATTATACATCATTCCTGAGACACAGGACTTTCACGGATAAGGAAAACAAGTGGGACAATTGGCTTCTTCTACCAGGATTAAGTTTTTGGCAGTTCTGTGATTTGAACTCCGGGCTTAGAAAGCCCACTTCATGAATGGGTCAATGTTAGCACACCAGTCTGTTACAAGTGAAGTTGTCGGGCAAATTTGAGGACCTGAGATGAAGCCCTAGGAGTGGCCAATATATAAACAGATAGATATGTAGATTGCAGCGTGTGTATTTACATATGTATATGCATCTATAAATAAAGTTATAGAGAGAGACAGATAGACATTTATGTAAATTCTAGTGTATAACACTATATAAAGAGTGATGTCTATATCTTATTTTTATATATTCTATTACTATGAATTATTTGGTCTAAAATTATGTCTCCATTAATTAATCACAGTGGGAGACTTAATAAAGTATTAATTAATTTAATCAATGACCTATATTTATTGTTTACAATCTTATAATCCAATGACTAACTAATTAGTAGTTCAATTGGTACATTACAAAGATTCTATAATTGTTCCTATAGTTAGGAACGAGTAGGTGGAAGTCCCAGGATCAAACTCAGGGCCTTGGTTTCTGGGTTTGGCTCAGGCTTCACTGACAGCCCGACAGCCTTCAGCCATGAAGGTCATGTACAATTTTTAAGCCTAGTCATTGAGACCCAGGATGATCACAGCGCAAAGGAAACAAAGGTAAAACTTTTGTCTAAACCTTCCTGGTTTTTCCTCCTCCATCTTGGTTGGTTTATTTTTTTGTCAGAGCTAGGAGTTGAACTCCGGTCCTAGGATCCCTGAATCATCTGTGGGTGTAAAAGCTGCATCCCAGCCTAGGGTAATCAAGGCTGAGGCAGAGTTGTGGCGACCAGAGTTCAAGCTCCATGCCTGCCACCCCAAAAAAGTTAAGGTCCTGGCGAAGAGTTTGGGCCATTTTATCTGCCTTACCTGGAATTTGAACTCAGGGACTGGGTAACTCTATTGTGCTCTGGGTGAAGTGAAAGCTAACCTCCTGGAAGAAAAAAAAATCCGGAGCATTTCCCAGTGTGTGAATTCCAGCCTTAGAACTGGCAAAAATATTTATATACATGTATAATATATATCATATATATGTATTTGCATAGATATTACATATTGTACCTAGGACACAATATTTCCACAGAAAGGAAATCAGGTCAACATTGGCTTCTTACTCCACCTATTGACTTCGGCACTGCTGGGATTTGAACTCAGGTCCTGGAATGTCTAATTCATCAAGGGGTCAGTTTAAGCACAGCAGCCTCAAACAAATTCAATGCCAGGCAGTTCCCAAGACCTGAGTTCTAGCCCCAGGAGTGGCCAATATATAAATAGATAGACGTGTAAATTGCTGCAAATACATGTATATAAATATGTATATATAGAGAGAAAGAGATAGAGATGTATATGTATATTTCACTGTACATTTAAATATAAATATATTTATAGAATGTGAGATGTCTATATATAACTAAATTACAAGTAATAAATTACTAATAATTATTAGGTATTAAATTATGCCTCCATTTAGTGAAGTATCATGGATTAAGGCACAATAAAGTACTTCCTTGTGTAAATGGAACTCAGGGACAATTTCTAGGCTCATAGTTCAAGCCTCAGGACCTGCACTAAAAAGAAAGAGCCACTAATTCCATGTGTCTATGTATAGTGTATATATGCATGTATTTCTATCAGTGAACATCAATAGTTATTAGGAAGAATACCACCCAGCTAAGAAATTTGCGTTGAATAGAATGATGTCATAGAACAGAGAGTGCTTTCAAGACAGTGCATGTTCCTTGTCAAAAAAAAAAAAAATTAAGACCCTGGCTTGGAATTTGCACCATTTTTCTGGCAGGCCTGGGATTTCAACTCAGTGTCTGATTAACTATGTGGCACTGTAGGGGAGGGGAAACTCACCATCGTTGAAGACAAGAATTTCAGACCAGTTTCCAGGGCCTGAATTCGAACCCCAACACTGGAAAAAATAATATTCATACATGAGGTCTATTTACATACATGTGTTTACTCCCTATGACATTTATTACCCTTATTTATTTTATTTAGTATTATTACATATATAACATTTATTTCATTTATTACATCTTATGACATGCATTTATTTACATATGGATTATACATCATATTGAAACCCACAACTTTCACAGAGAAGGAAAAAAATGGGTCAAAATTGGCTTCTGACTCCACATATAAACTTTTGGCCATGCTGGGATTTGAATTCACAGCCCACAATGCACAAATCATGAATGGGTCAGTTGTAATAAAAAAAAAGCCTTTGGCAAAATGAACTTCCAGCCAGTTCTGAGGACCTGTGATTAAGCAATAGTAGTGGCGGATAGATAGATAGATAGATAGATAGACAGATAGATAGATAGATAGACAGACAGATAGATAGATAGATAGATGTGTAGTTTGCTATGTATATGAGAGAGAGAATGTGACAATATTAAATTATATATATTATGAATTGTTAGTTGTTAAATTATGCCTCCTTTTAATGAAGTATCATGGTTGAATACATATTAAAGCATTAATGTAAAAGAAGTCAGTATTCTATAATTGGGAGAATCATACTATGGTGCTAGAATGGAAGACATTATCCAATACATTTTGTGTGGCATTCTATAAGAAAATCATGAACTAACTGTTTAATTGTTACTTTTATAACATTTAATTAGGCATTCCCATGGATAGGAATGATTTTCTCAGGATCTCCCTACATTTGTAGATGGCAGTACTGGCACTTCAACTCCAGGCCTTGGTATTTTACTTCGAAATGCAAACCATTGGAATGACACTGTGAAGATTTCAGATTGTCAGGATGAACGAAAAGAATGAGAAGAAAAGAAAGCCAAGTGTCAGTGGATCCTATCTATAATCCTAGATCTTCAGGAGGTTGAGAGGTAGAGAATGCCAATTTGAATTCAGCCAGGACAGGAAAATCCACCACACTCTTATTTCTGATGGATTACAGGAATAAAAAATCCCAATGAATGGGGCCATGGCTCAAGGGCAAAGCGCTAACCTTAAGCACAAGAACTCAGGGACAGTGCCTAGGCTCATAATAAAACCCCGGACATGGCAACAAAAAAAAGCCAGTAACAACATGTCTCCCCATGTATGTATGCATGTATTTCTATTGGTGAAGGACCAGAATCCCTATAATGAAAGGCATCCAGCTAGGAAATTTGCTTTGAATAGAATGATTTCATAGCACAGAGAGAGTTTTCAAGACAGTGCATCTTCCGGGGCTCCTCTCACTATTCCCAGTGTAGCCTTAGGTTTTCTCCACATTGGGGACTGCTGGAAGAAGTCTTCCTCATTGTTGGAACAGGCAGACAAAAGGCCTCTCTCCTGTACAGCTGAGTGACAAAAAACTCTTCTAAGCCAATTAGTGAGGAGTGTGGGTGGGCTCTGAAGGCCAGGAGAAAAAGGCCTCTCTGTACCTCAAGTTATCTCTCTGCCCAGAGCTCTGTTGTGACAGAAGACTTCATTTGTGCCACATCCCATGGCAGGTCAAGTTCCCTGCACTTATCCTGCTACAATTAATTCAAGGGTCCTTCTGGCAGACAACTAGAGAGCAGAACCTAATGAAATGATTCATTATTGGCAATGATGCCTCCCTGGGTTTCCAGAAGCTTGCTAAATCAAAGCACATGTGTAATATCACTATGCTTCCTGTCATCTAGGGCTGGTGAAACTCATCAGGTTTTGAAACTTTGACCTCTCCTAGTTGGGCCCTGGGTGGCTGTGTTTCAGGGTTGAACACAAGACCTGGATACTGACCATGAGCTCAGAGCAGAAACTCAGTGCTTTATCATTTCGTGCCACAGCTTCACTTCTGTTATCTGTGTTTGTGTGTGTGTGTGTGTGTGTGTGTGTATTGTGTATTGTGTGTGTGCGTGTGTGCATGTATGTGTGTTCATATACTTGTCCTGGAGCTTCAACTCAGGACCTGAACACTGTACCTGAGTTTCTCCTGTACAAGGATAGCACCCTAAAACTTGAAGCACACAGTCACTTCAGGCTTTTTTCTTGTGTAGTACTAAGGAATCAAACCCAGGGATTCATACATGCAAAGCACTCTACTAAGACACATTCCCAGCACTCTACTTCAGGTTTCTTTCTTTCATTTCTTGGAAGTTGGAGGAATTTAAGTCTAGGTCTGGGTGCTGTCCTTGAGCTCTAGCTAAAGCCAATACCTCTACCACTTGAGCAACAGCACCTCTTGAGTTTTTTGGTGGGTCATTGTAGAGAAGCGTCTCAAGGAATTTCCTGCCCATGCTGGCTTTGGACCGTGATCCTCAGCTCTCAGCATCCTGAGTACCTAGGATGACAGGCACGAGTCAGCAGCAGCAACTAGCTTGCACTTCAAGTTTCTAAGTAGTGAATAGGAGATAAAAGACTCATGGGAGCTTTTGTGTCTGGGATAGTTTTGAACCCAGATGGTCACATCTCAGCTTCCTGAGTAGACAGGATGACAAACCTCAGCTACTACACGCCTGGACTGTAACACTCTGTTGCAAGGGGGTCCTTGGCTCCAAGTGTTAGGGCGCTACCCATGATCCCCACAGGTAAATGTCAGTGGCTAGGCCTTGAGTTCAAAGTTCATGATCAAAAAAAATAAACCAAAACAATTGTCTGCAGGAGACAACTCACTAGAGTTAGGTACATACATAATTTTGGCCATGAAATGGGGCCACAAGTTTCTCATCTGCATAATCATCTTACTTGTGGAGCTCTTACAAGAACCAGATGAAAAAAATGCACCCTATGAAGGACTCAGCACACAACAACTCCTGAAAGACTCATCACATAGCTTTAATCCACATGATGTCATTAGAATTAGGGTGCTTTCATCAGTATCACCATTCTTTCAGAAACACGTCACAAACAGTCCAAATTTAGATTTTAGAAGGGTGAGTTTTTTTTGGAGGGGAGTCAGCCACAGGGATTGCTCTGAAAGTTTGGGGGTACTGTCCTAAGGTCTTTTGCTCAGGCTAGAACTCTATGACTTTGAGCTACAGCTCAGAGTTTCATAGACTTCCTGCCAGGGCTGGGTTTTAAACCCACCAGTGTCAGATCTCAGCCCCTGAGTATCTTGGATGACAGGGTTGAGAAAACCAGTAGCATCTAGTTCATAGAACTGGTTGCAGCGGTTTACCTCTGGCTAATTCAGGTTAGGGGGTAAATGTCAGCACTAGACTCCCAGCTTGATCTGTGAAGAGGTATTTGCAGCCCTATCCTTATATAGTTGCAGTCAGAACATTCTATCATTTCCTTTTTTTGTTTTGTTTTGTTGCCAGTCCTGAGTCTCGAGTAAGGGTCTAGACACAGTCCCTAAGCCTTTATACTTAAAGCTAGTGCTTGAGTGTTTGAGCTACAGCACAACTTCTGGATTTTTCTATGCAAATGGTAGTGAGGAATCAAACCCAGGGCTTCGTATTTACTAGGCAAGCACTCTATCACTGAGCCCCTGTAATAACAAGTGTATAAAAAGATAAATGTGTAGATTGGTACATAGATAGAAAGATAGATAGAAAGATAGATAGATAGATAGATGTAGATATATTTAACAAGAGATATCTGTAAATTATGAAATTGCATATATGATATTTCTATCAAATATTGCCAATTAAATTATTCCTTCCTTTTTTAAGTATCATGATTGAATACATAATAAATATTAATTAAAAATTAGTCAATGTAGTATACCTGTTGTGTATAATTTTATAATATAATTGTACACTAACTACTAATGTAATTGTTACTTTTACAACATTCCATTTGTACAGATGTCTATTGGAAGCATTTCTTAGAATCTCCCACCAGCCATTCCTTAGTGGCAGTCCCTGGATTCAACCTGCAGGCCTAAGTTGCCGATTTTGGCTTGGCTTCCCTAATAGCCCGCCAAACATCAGCAATGTAAGGTCATGTACATAGTCTGAGCATTGTTATTTAGACGCAGGATGGTACAATACAAAGGGAAAAAAAAGTGAAATCACCTGATTGAACATCTCAGTTTTATCCTTTTCCTTTTTATTTTTTTCCAGCCCTGAGATTTGAACTCAGGACCTAGGATCCCAAGATAGACTTTGGCAGAGATGCCAAGACATGAGTTCAAGCTCGGTGCTTTGCCTAAAACCAAATAATAATAATAATGATAGCAACAACAACGATAACAATAAGATAGGAATAGTCAGAAATTTCTGTGCTAAAAGAGGTAATCCAATAAATCCCACTGTCATTACTCCCGTTAGAAGTAAGGCTTGGGCTTCGAATGTGGTTTACTGGTAGAGTGCTTACTTAGCACACATGGGGCCTTGAGTTCGATTCCTCCCTTCCACAGAAACAGAAAAAGCCAAAAGTGACACTGTGGCTTAAACAAAAAAAGTGCTAACATTGAGCAAAAGAAGCTCAGGAACATGCCCAGACCCTGAGTTCAAATCCCAAGATTGGCAAAAATAAATAAATAACAACAGCAACAAAAAACGTGAGCATAGTGAGACATATTCTTCTGGGGCTTAAAGGAGGCCGAGGTTATGGGTAATAAGTAGAGGGCAGGTGCTGTTTGCTCACCCCTGTAACCTTAGCTACTCAGGAGGCTGAGATCTGAGGATCCCAAATGCAAGCAGGAAAGTCTATATGAGACTCTTTTCTCCAATTAAACACCCAATAAGCCAGAAGTAGAGTTGTGGTTGAAGTAGTAGAGTGCTAGTCTTGAGCACAAAAGATCAGGGATAGCGTCGAGACCCTGAATTCAAACCCCAGGAGTGGCACATGCACATGCACACACACGCGCACACACACACACACACACACACACACACACACACACACATACACACACCAAGATAGAGAATTTGACAGTCAGCCTGCACAAATTCCACCTCTAGAAACTCAGTATTTTTTTTAAAGAGGGAGAAGGGAAGGAAACACTTGCTCCAGGAGGTGATATAATCAGTGCCAAAATTCCACAGGAGATGTAATATGTGGAACAGGAGAGAGAGCCTTAGGCACAAGGTACAGCATGGTCAAAGGTCCTGAGGTGTGATGTAGAGAAGGTGGTGTGGATGGAATGAAGGTTCTGTGGTTTCAGACAAATCTAGCAGAACACTGAAGGCTGGGTCAAGGTTTGTACTTGAGTCACAGGTAGGGCAGAGGGTGGGATCCCAGAATGAGGCCCAGGGAAAGATTAACTTGACATTTCACCGAAGACACCAGCCAATTTCTGTGGCTGGAAGCCCATTTTTCACAGCTCCTGACCCTCAGGCCCTCTTTGCATGGAGGAGTCAGGGCAAATGCAGGGAAGAACGCTTGCTTAAGAAAAGCTTCTAGCTCAATCCCACCAGTGGCTTAGCCCCTGTAAATCCTTGCTACTCAGGAGACTGAGATCAGAGATCGTGGGTCAAAGCCATCTCAAGGGAGGAAAGTTAGTGAGACTTTCTTGCCCAAAAGCCAGAAATGGAGCTGTGGCAAGTGGTAGCATGTCCACATTGAGAGAAAATGTTAAGACACTACAGGCCAGACCCTGAGTTCAGGCCCCAGTACTGGCACCTAAAAAATAAAGGAAAGCATTCAGGAGCTCCTAGTCCACTGTGGTGAAAGGCCAGATCAGCCAGGCATGGTGGCTTATGCTGGTCTTCCTAGCTCCTCAGGAGGCTGAGATGTGAGGATTGCCGTTCAAAGCCAGCCTGGGCAGGAATGTCTGGGAGACTCTGATCTCCAAGGATCCACCAGAAAACCAGAAGCAGCAATGTGGCTGAAGTGCTAAGCTGTAGAGCTGAGAGATGGTGCCCAGGCCCAGACTTAGAGCCCCATGACCAATACCTGGCCTGCTTTGACCTCATGTTGCGGCTCTAGGCAGAGTACTTTCCAGTGGGCTCCTGATGGTCTTCCAATGTCTATGGGTCCTACAAGTCTTGAGAGCAACCTCCTTGAAGGACTTTGCCTATAGAGCAGGACACAGTACCAGATAAGGATCAAGCCTTGTGGCATTCAGGTCATTGGCCGGTCAACAGAAGGGCATCTGTCATGAATGCAGTGTGGATCTGAGCACTAATTCGACGTCTCAGACCATGGTTCTGGGCCAGAAGGGGTAGACCAGTTAACGCCAGCTCACAATGGAATCACAAGAATATGAATGTGTCAGGCACACCTTGGGCAGGTTTTGAGTTGGGCTCATGAAAGACTTGTAGGCTGAGGAACCCAAAGCAGGCTAGCTGCTGCTTGTAGCAGTCGCTATATTCCAGGAGTCCCGGGGCTCAGAGCCTTGCTTAACTCACCAGTGCTCAGTGGCAGATGAAGGTCTGAAATCATGGGACAACTACAAAGGAGCATACATAGTGTCCTTCCCTTGTTTCTATTTCCCCGTGCTGGGATGGAGGGGCAGGTTCCATGGAACTTACTGCCATAGCCCAGACCCCTCAGCCCAAGAAGGACTTAAAGAGAAACAACTGATGTGGCTTGAGAGTTTACTATGATTATGCCTCAGGACTGCCCCCAGTTCTAGCTCAGCTCATCATTACTAACTTCCTCTGTGTGTGTGTGTGTGTGTGTGTGTGTGTGTGTGTGTGTGTGTGTGTGTGTGTGTGTACTTGCACATGAGTGCATTTTGGTAGTAGGGCTTGAATCCAGGGCTTGTTCTCTGTCCCTCAACTTTTTCAGTCAAGGATACCACTCTACCACTTAAGCCATAGCTTTTCTTCCAGCTTTCAGGTGGTTATTAGGAGAGGAGAGTCTCACAGACAATTCTTACTGGGCTGCATCTGAATCTTAATCCTCCAATCCCAGCCTGCTGAGCGAGCTAGGAATATGCGAGCAAGAGCCATTAGCATCTGGGCACGCTTTCCTTCTTGGATAAAACAGAGTACCTATTTCCTAGCCGAGCACCCATCTACAACTATCCCTCGTACCCCTTCCCCTACCCCTCCGGGCTTCAGAGGAAACATACCCTCCCCTGAGGACAAAGAAATAGGATGCACTGAAAAGTTTGAGCATTATGTTCTCCACACAATCAGGGGCTGCTGGGAGCTGATGTAGAGGTCAGCGATCTAGACCAGGGCAAATAGACAGCTGTTAGAACAGAAAGTATGAAAAGATATCCATGCAGCTGAATGTCAGTCGCTCTTGCCTATAATCCTAGCTACTCAAGGCTGACACTGGAGGATCAATCAAGATTCAAACCTAGCCTTGGCATACTCATATCTCCAATGAATCACCAAAAAGCTGGGAAGAAGAAATACTATAGTTCAAGTGTTAGAGAACCAAACTTGTGCAAACAAGCTAAAGGCTACCACCTAGGCTCTTCAAACCTTGGTAAACACACACACGCACAAACACACACACACACACACACACACACACACACACACACACACAACCCATATACATGCAAAATCAGAGATTTCTACACTGTAACCTTTGAATATTCTATACCTTTTCACACTGTCTGGTGGTTGTGAGACTAGGAATTCAAAGCATCCAACACCACCTGACATCTATGATTTTGGGGAACAGAATGGCTAGAATATCAGCCTTCCCCAATCCCAGCTCCTTGATTGGGTCATGGTCTATCCAGGCCCTTTGGGGTTCCTTTTACAGACTTGTCAAGATCCTTTAAAAAGGCATCACATGCTGAGCACTGGTGGCTCATGCCTGATACTCTAGCTACTCAGGAAGGTGAGTTCTGGCTTCCAAGCCAGCTTGGGCAGGAAAGTGTGTGAGACTCTTATCCTCGATGCACCATCAGAAAACAAGAAGCGTCCCTGTGGTTCAAGTGGTAGAGTGCAAGCATTGAGAAAAAGAGCTCAGGGACAACGCTCATGGAAAACAACAACAAGGAGAGGTATTGAATGTTGGCTTTGGGATTGGCATGGGCCAAATATTGGAAATTTCAATTGCGCAAAGATAAAGCAGTACCTCCTCTAGTCCTGTGCTCCTCTATCTTCTCTACCCCTTGGCCTTGGCCGTGCTTTGGGTCAGGATAATTCTGGCTTGACAGGAGGGGGCCCAGGAGGAAGATCCAAGACCAATTGCCCCGGATAGTTCCTCCCTGCTCACCCTGTTGCTTCTTCTCTTTGCCATAGACCTTCTTCCTGAAATCCATCCATGAGATCATTGACACCAACACAGTGGTGAGTGGTGGGTCCAGCCTAACTTGCGGAAGTCAGACGTGGAAGTCAGTTTGGGACTAGGAGCTTCTACCCTGGGTGTGGGCTGAGTCCAGTGCTGACATGTATTTCATTCTGAGCCTTGCAGGGGTAGGGGACAGTGTAGACAAAACATGGCATCAGGTAAGATGGGAATCTGTAGGACCACTTGTGTTGGGGAGACTGTGGGACTCAGGGGGCCACTGTTCTTGGTACTCTTCTCTCAGACGTCCCTCTCCCTCTCTCATCCCTCAATACTAAAAGAGACACGTTAAGTAAGGGTGTTGAAGAGGGGGCAGGGAAGTATTTCCCTGTGAACCAGACTTGTGCTTCATATTCATCCTAGCCCCTAATTCCTATTTATCTGAGGAATGGCCCTATGGGTTTGGGGGCGGGGGATCATCCTAGCTGGGAATGTGGCTCAGTGATAGAGCGGTCGCCTAGCAAGCCTGAAGCCCTGGGTTCGAGGGTTCGATTTCACAAAGAAAAAGCTGGAAGGAGAGGTGGGGCTCAACTTTTAGACCACCAGACTTGATCAAATAGAGCTCAAGGACAGTGGCCAGGCCCTGAGTTCAAGCCCCATGCCTGGAAGAACAAATCTTTGTTGAGCCTTTTTCCCCTCTTTAGAAACAATTTATTCTTTTTGATAAGCATAACATGGGCCTCTTCCCTGGCCACCAAGGGGCCATTAGATGTCCCTGGAATTTGGCCTGCTCCCAGCAGCCTCTGCTCTACCAGGCCTGTAGTTTACCCTTCCTATCACCAGGCAGATGGGGGCCTAGAAAAGCCCACCTGGCCACCTAGTTCTGGTGGCTGCTGAGGATTTTGGGTCTCAATATGTCACATAGGGAGTCATCATCCCCATCTGTCTGCAGAAAAAAGGGACAGAGCACTGCAAGCCTGAGCGCACCAGCTGTGGGCAGTTCTGGATGTGAGGATCTGCAGCAGGACATGCTCTGTGGGAGGGTCCTGTACGGGGCAGGAAACCCTGACCTCTCCTCTTGCAGTTTCCACACTATTCTGAAGTTGCAATTCTTCAAAACCTTTCTGCTTCTCCCTCATTTTGACGACCCAGGAGCCTGAGGCCTCTGAAGCAGCTGCACTGGTGGGGAGCTCAGCCTGTGTCGGCATCTGAAGGCCCATACAGGAGCGACAGCAGCTCCTGCAGCCATCTACTCTCCATCTTCTCCTGGGACAGCAGACACAGCTGATCCAGAATGAACAACTGTCCTTTACATGCCAGGAGGGATTCCTGGATGGTGCAGATATGTGCCGACAGCTGGTTGCATCGATGGTGGAGCTCATTTGCAGGACTATGGAAGTCCACCTCATCAGGCAGGTTGTGGATGAAGCAGATTTTCTTCTCAGACACCCATGTGTACCACTTCCCATCCTCACACATGCTGTGGTGGCAGTTCACGGGGCGTAGGACCTGTGGCTCCAGCACTATCCGGCACTGAGCTGTCGAGGGGAGGGGGGAGTGCCTGCAGCAGTCCTGCCGCTCCTGTGGCAGGAATTTCTCCCTGTGGATCTCAGCCTCTGAGAGTACTAACAGAGCCACGTCCCTCTCAGTTTGTGGGAAATCTCCATCCTCTGCCATGGGCACATCGAGGAGAGTCGATTCCTCAGCTTTTGCTTCTCCAGGGTTCACAGCTTCTCCTTCCCCAGGGAAAGCCAGGAAGCTCAGCTGGGCCTGCAGGCGCTCCTCCTGTGGACTGGTCACTTCCAGGAACTTGAAACTGTCCTGCCACTATGGGGGCACCACCTAGTCCCCCCAGTTGGTAGGACCCTGCACTTGTTTCAGCTGCTCCAACAGCTGGGTCTGCCTCTGCAGGTGCTACTGCAGGACCTACTACTTGGAGCACAGCTGCTCATTGGAGGTGATGTGCTGCTCACAGGTGACTCTGAGCTCCTGAAGCTGGGCCAGGGACTGCTCATGCTGCTCCTGGAGCTCCTGAGTCGCTTGGCTCTCTCTCTCAGCCACCTCTTTCCCTTCCTCTATCTTCTCCACTGAGCAGTGCAGCTGTTCCCGCAGATGTTTCTTCATCTGCTGCTCTGAGTCCACGATGCTGGTGAGCTCCTCTTTCTCACTGCTCACCTTGTGGACAGCGTCCAGCAGCAAGGCCAGCTGTTCCTCCAGCTGTGGGTTACACACACATGCACATCGTGGGGTCTCGGGGATCTCCTGCCGATCCTTGGTTTTCTCCTCCAATCTTCCCAGTTGCTCCCGCTGCTATGCATTCTGGAGACGTAGCCTATGGTTTTCCTGGACCTGGATGTGAAGTGGTTCCTCCAGGTTTTTCAACCCCATCTGCATGCGGTAGGCGTGGGCCTGCAGGTGCTGCTCCTCCTGAGATGGACACGTGGAGGGCCATGGCTCTGCCAGCTTCCTTCTCAGTTCCCCCAGCTCATTCTCTAGGTGCAGCACCTACCCCCATCCTCACTCCTTCTCCTCTGTCAGTTGGTTCACCTGCTCGGTCAGCCACCAAGCCTCCTCCTTCTGCGTGGACCTCTCAATGCTCAGGTTCTGCGAGAAGGTGCCTGCCTCCAGATTTGCTGCGGTCACCATTCAGCTCAGGTTGTCCTGGAGTCTCTTCAGTACCTCAAACCCCCCCAGCACTTTTGGAACTTGCAGATTCTGTTCTTCTTGTTGCTCCTCTATGTCCAGAATGCTTCCAGCTTTTCCTAAAACTCTGTGTTCACTTGCTGTAGGTCATAGAAGCTTTTATTCTCTTTCTTGAGCTGAAGTGTTACATCATTCAGCTGTTCAAACAACATTTCAGTCTCCTTCTGTAAGTAGTAACCACAGAAGCCACCATCTCCAGCTCTGCCATGTGCTGCTCTGTGGCCTGTAGGCAGCTGGTGAGAGCTTTGTGCTCCATCTCTCTGTCATCGCTGTGAGCTGCATGTGGTCTGGTTCCAATTGTAAATCACTTTCTGCTGAAACCAACCTCTGTATGGGTGGCTTGTGGATGTCTAGCTCTATTTTTGGTGTTTTGTGTACTTGGGCTACCTTCTCCTTCTCTTTCTCATGTCAATCCTGCAGGTCTGTGTTTTCCTGCTTCAGTGGTTGGATCTTGGCATATAGCACCTGGTTTCTTCTTTTGCTGTGGTCCAGGTCAGGCACCACATGTCGGTAGCACCTCTGCATATTCTTGGTGGTATTGGGACCCTTGACACTCTGGACCCTGGTGGCTGTGACTGTGTCCAAAGACAGAGGAGTCCTGTGGTCAGCATCACCTTTGGCCAGACCCTCCTTGAATCTCCCTCTCCAGTGGTATTTGTCTTTGGGATCCTTCCCTTTTATGTATTCTTTGTTTTCTTGAATGCTGAAGGTCTGATAGGAGGATTCTTCTGCTAGTGTTCTGGCAGTAGTTTGTTGCCTGCAGCTCTCTCATGGAGTCTTGTTTGAGACATCTGAGCGCTGGGATGGGAAAGATTGGCTGGCCACAATCCCAGGCTCTGGGAAATCCTCTATTCTCCCACTCTCTGACTAGGTCGTCAATTTCCTACTGTACTCCAAATTCGCCTCTTGCTTACCACTCAGTTACCTCTACCTTCCTCAACTGCTGGTAGTGGTGTCAACCAACAGAGGGAATCTTGGTGCTACAGGGCAGCATGGAATATGGGTGTGGCCACGATTCTTATATGCCATTGGTCAGAAAGAACCATGAAAAAATGGGGGTGTGGCTGGTATCCTGTAATGCAGGCAGAAAGGGCAGAGTCAAGATGACAGCAGCCCCTTTCCCACGGAACTCTGTCCAATCCAGTTGGGAACAAGAGGATGACCTGCTTTAGCCGGATAGCTGCACAGATTGTTATGTATGCCTGTCCGTTGCCAGTCCGAGACATTGAACTAAGGACCTAGGCACAGTTCATGAGCTGCTTTTGCTCAAGGCAACCCCTCTCCCACTGGAACCACACGGCTCTACTTCTGGTTTTGTCGACACTGAAGTTGGAAAGGGGTCTCAAGTACTTTCCAGCCTAGGGTGACTTTGACCATGAATCTCCTTTCACAGCCTTGTAAGTATCATGGAGGACTGCTGAGAGCCACTGGTGCCTGCTTAATCATTGGTCTTACTGATGTTCTTGGACAGATCAGTGAGTTCCCTATCTTCGGGTTTAAGTGGTGGGTGCTGGAGCCCACAATTCGAATCCTGGTCCTGTCACCTCCAAATGGCAGAAGATCCTAAAAAACTAATTTCTATCCATATGAATACCAATGGAATGTGATGTATACCATGATTGGGCAATTCTTGAATGATTCTAGGATAAAATTATACACAATTATATTCTAGGACACGAATTGATTTTAATCAATACTTTATGAAACATTTAAAAAATTACATTCATTAAATGGAGAAATAATGAAATACCTAAGAATTGGGCGTCACATAGCATAGAGATGCCATTTTTTTCTGCCAGGACTGAGATTGGAACTCATGGTCTAGGTAATCTGTTGTACTGTGTAGCAAGGGGAGGCTTGCTTTCTTGAAGTCAAGAAATTCAAGTCTGTTCCTTAGGCCTGAAATTTATCCCCACCCATAGAAAACATCCTATTTGTGTACATTTTAAATATATGATTTATATTTACATACATATATTGACTCCATATTGCATTTAGTGTAGTTATTCATTTTATTTTTTGTTTTGTTCATGTAGTGACCATTTATTTTATTGACTATTATAGCACATAAAATATTAATTAGATAGGATATAGGTCTGCATATGTATTCCACTTCATACTTGACACACAGGACTTTAACACAAAAGGAAAACATGTGTCACCATCTGCTTCTTACTCCACGATTCATTTTTTGGGAATGCTGGCATCTAAACTCATGGCCTACAGGGCCAAATTCATGAATGATTGAGTGTCAGCATGCCATCCTGGGGCAAACTGAGCTGACAGGCATTTCCCAAGACTGAGATTGAGCCCCAGGGATTGACAAAATAAGAACAGATTGACACACAGATGGTAGTATGCTTATAAATATATATCTTTATAGTATGCCAGAGATGTCTATCTATTATTCAGTTATATAGACTACATTCCTAACAATTCTTGGGTATTTTTTATGCCTCCATATAATAATGCAATTGTTTTCATCCTTAATAAACTATTAAGTAAATCAGTGTCATGAAATCAATCTGTCCCTGTAAGAAATAGTAGTCTTTTTAGAAACAGAAAGCTTTTTTTTTTTTTATCGGTCATGGGGCTTGAACTCTGGGCTTGGGCGCTGTCCCTGCACTCTTCAGCTCAAAGCGAGTGCTCTACCACTTGAGCCACAGCACCACTTCCAGAAATAGTAGTCTTTTAATACTTCATATTAAATAAAATCAATCAGCCTACTGAAAACATAATGTATAATTTTATACGAGTATCACTCATGAGCAACTCATTCAACCATGACACTTACAACATTCAATCATTATTCCTATAAATGGGAATGAGTCTCTTAGGATCTCCTGCCATCCGGAAGTGACATGACTGGGATTCGACTCTAGGCTTATATTGCCCTGCAGGACTATGTCTTCCCCAGTACCCTGCCAGCCTTCAGCAATACAAGGTGAATACCCTTTGGAGCCGTGTCATTCAGACCCAAATGGTCATGCTACAAAATGTTAAAATTTCATCCTACCACTTCTCTGTGCGTTTTCCCCCCGACAAGGCCTGAAGGTCTAGGATCCCAGGATCGCCTGTGGTTCCAGTGGCTGCACCCCAGACTAGTGTGATGGAAGCTGAGGCAGAGTTGCCATGACCTGAGTTCAAGATCTTGCTTCGCAAAAAAATAAAATAAAAATAAATAAATAAATTATCTTCCTGGCTTGCAATTGTTGCTGTTTTTTTCTGCCAGGCTTTGGATTTGAACTCAGGGTCTGGGTAACTTTGCAGCACTGTGGACAAAGGGGAAGCTCACCGTGCTTGAAGACAAGAAAGTCAGGCTTACTCCCTAGGCTTGAATTCAAGCCCCAGCCCTGGGAAACATACTATTTATATACATTGTAATGATAGGATTTGTACTTACTTATAGATGTTCAGTACATATCCTGTTTGTTGTGGTTATTTACTGTATTTCTGTTTTATTCATTTACCATTTATTCTATTGACTGTGATGACATGCATTCCATTTGTTATTTTGATGACATCCTATCACATAGTATCTAGAATTGTAGACGTGTTCTCCATCATGTCTGACACCCAGAACTCTCAGAGTAAAGGAAAACAGGTGTCACACTCAGCTTCTTGCTCCACAATCCAATTGTTGGCAGTGCTGGGATCTGAACTCAGGACCTAGCAGACCCAATTCATGAATGGGTGTGTCAAAATGGCAACCTCTAGCCCAGGAACTGCCCGACACTTCCCAGACCCTGACATTGAGCCACAGGGGTGGACAAAATAGCCATTCATGGATAGGCAGGTGGTAGTGTACCAATAAATATATATTTGTATAGAGTGCCAGAGACATCTAACTAGGATTCAATGACATCAACTACGTTCCTACCAACTCTTAGGTAGTTATTATGCCGCCATTGAAGGAATCGGATTCTTTTCATGCTTAATAAACTATTCAATAAGATCAATGCGTCTAATTTGAGACTAGACCGATGCATGCAGAAAATTCTCAATCATAGTTTGCTAACATTCCATCGGTATTCCGATGCATAGGAATGAGTCTCTTGCAAAATCCCCCGATTGGTAGATGTCAGGACCAGCACTTGAACTCAGGGCTCACGTTGCGGCATGGGCCTATGGCTTCCCCGATAGCCCACTAGCCTTCGCCAATGCAAGGTGAAGTACCCTTTGTAGGCGTGTCATTCAGACCCAGGATGGTCACCGTGGAAAGGAACAATTAATGTAAAAAATCCATCCTGTGGCTTTTTTTTCTGTGTGTGTGTGTGTGTGTGTGTGTGTGTGTGTGTGTGTGTGTGTGTGTGTTTTCCTGCAAGACTTCAAGGCCTAGGATCCCAGGATTGGCTATGGGCCCATGGCAGCCTGTCACCCTGAGGTGATTGAAGCTGAGGCAGAGTTACCATGAACTGAGTTCAAATCCCTTCCTTGGCAAATAATAATAATATTAATAATAATAATAATAACAATAAAGCACCCTGGGTCAGAACTCGCACCATTTTTCTGCCACAGCTGGGTTACCAAATCAGGTCTGGGTAAATCTATACCACTGTATAGGAAAGGGAAACTCACCATCCTTGAAGACTACAATATCAGGCCCTTGGAATGGTATCCATGGGAAGCTAAGGATCTTAAAGAGCTCCGCCAGGCAGTGGCGGAGGATGGCCCAAACTCTCCCTGGGCCCAGACCCTCTTACAGGACATTGCCTATCATCCGTGTGTCCCTAAGGACTGGATGGATGTGGCCAAAGCTGTTCTTACTAGTGCTCAGTTTATTAAATGGTGTGCCTTCTTTAAGGAGGAATGCAGAGTGCGAGCGGAGAGTAACCGGCAGGCTCAACCTGCAATATTGATTACTTATACCATGTTAACAGGGACGGGGGAAGCCTACTCCACCGGCGTTGAACAGGCCACAATACCTGGCCTGTACCGTGACCAGGTGAGGTAGGCAGGACTTGCTGCGTGGTACAAACTGGTTGATGGGCCTACTGAGTCCTCCATGGAAGGAGTGAGACAAAAACCAGGTGAGCCTCTACCTGATTTCATAGACCGAGTCCAACAGAGTGTTCACCGCAAGCTGCCGGCAGGGAACCTCCGAGATCAGTTTGTAAAGCTGCTGGTCTGGGAAGGGATGAATGTAGACCACCACATGGCCTGTGCGGGACTGAGAGAGAGTTCCCTGAGCAGATGGGTGGTGGCCTCACAGGATGTGGGAACGCAACAGCACCAGTCCCAATCACTAGCTTTAGCTTTACAGGCTCAGACATCTACAATGACTGAGGCTATTACTGAGGCACTGGCAGCCCAGGGCCGAGGAACTCCAAGACCAATGGGGAGAGGGACTTGTTTTACATGCGGGCAGTACTTTAGGAGGGGCTGTACAGGACAATCCCCCGCCAACCGGCCCTGGGGGGCCAAACTGCCCCCAACACCCTGCCCCAGGTGCAGGAAGGGATATCATTGGAAAAAGGATTGCCGATCCAAGTTTGATTTAGATGGGAAGCCTTTAAACTAGGAGAGGGGCGTCCTCCAGCCCCGTTAACTCAAGGAGGAACCCCCTCTGCTGTAAGGCCCAGGCAGCCTTGTGGCAGGACAGCCCAGGTCCACTGGACAGTCCCCTTGGTAGAAGGACTCCGCCCTAAAATGAGTATCCACATAGGTGGAAAGAGTTTTCACTGCTTAATTGACACCGGGGCAGATCGAACCATACTCAGGGAGGAGGAAGTGCCCTTGGACTGGAAGCTTGCACCCGGGCCCCCGATATTGGGAGTAGGGGGTAACTCCCAGTCCAAAGAGACGGCTGCCCTTATGACATGGACTTGCCCAGATGGAGAACAGGGAAAGATACGCCCTTTAGTGGCAAAGAACCTCACTGCCAATTTACTAGGGCAAGACATTCTAAGACAAATGGATGCTGTGGTCACTACAGACCATCGGGCATCCTATGATGATATCCTGGATGGGGAAGAAGCACAAAGGCGTAATCAGAATCCAGAGGAAGTTAAGGAAAAGGATTTTTTTAACTTTCATAATCACAGAGAAGAACATAGGGGACCCGCTCAGGTGCACTCCCAATCCTAAAGGCCACTGCCCCCCAAGTACCTCCCATTAGGTGGAAGCCGGAGAGCCCAATCTGGGTGGAGCAGTGGCCATTGTCCAAACCTAAACTTGTAGCCCTCCACCTTCTGGTGGAGGAACAGATAAACCTTGGGCATATTCGCCCTTCTATAAGTCCTTGGAACACACCCGTATTTGTTATTCAAAAAGCCTCTGGGACTTGGCATATGCTCCAAGACCTACGTAAGGTAAATGAAAGGATGGAGCTAGTAGGAACGCCCCTAAGAGGCGTGCCCTGGACTCCTGCTATACCTTCAGAATATACCTTGGTTGTGATTGATATTAAAGATTGTTTTTTTCTATCCCCCTGCATTAGGTGACTTTGAGAAGTTTGCTTTCTCTATACCTTCTCTTAATTTTTCCCAGCCTGATCGGATGTTTGAATGGATGGTGCTGCCACGGGGAATGGCCAATAGTCTGGCCTTTTGCCAACAATACCTGGCCACACTTTTAGGGCCTGTGCTGGGTTCAGATACCAACCTTGTCTATGTCTACATGGATAATATAATTCTGGGGCACCAAGACCCAAGCTGCCTGGAGGGCCTTCTGGCCCAGGTTCCCGCCATATTAAAAAAAGGGGGTTTTACCATAGGGCTTAATAAAATTCAAAAGGTAGCCCCTTTTAAGGTGCTCGGGACCCACCTTACCTTGACTCAGGCCAGCCCCTTTAAGCCTTTGCTGGATATTCCAGCCTCTCTAACCTTAACCCAACTTCAGAGTCTTTCAGGGGAAATCAATTGGCTGTTGCCATGGGTTTCTGTCCCTAAAGATAGTCTTGTGCCCTTATTTGCCCTGATAAAAGACAGGACACCACAAGAAGTTATTACAATTACAGACAGCCATAGGGCAATATTTTTGCAGTTCCAAAAAGCCCTGGATGAAGTTTCTGTAAAGAGGTATTCTATTTGTGAGCCCATTTCTCGTTGGTTGTTTGCAGGTGTCACGTTAATTTCTGCAGTTTTAACTCAAAGTGAGGAGCCATTAGAGTGGGTTCACACTCCCCTGGGGGACACACCTCGGGTATACTCTCAAGCAGACCAACTTGCAGATGCTATTGTGAAGGGAAGGACTCAAGCCCAAAGGCATTATGGCCTCGACACTCACTCCATTGTTTTTCCTTTTCGGATGGCAGACGTTGAGTGGCTCACTCGAGCCAATGCTCGTCTTGCTCTCTCCTTGGAGGGGTTTCTAGGCCAAATTGACTGCCATTATGGGCCATCCAAATGGACTGTCATGTTATGGCGACTTCCCCTCAAAATGCCATCTCTATTTTCTTCTACGCCTATTCCTGGCGCCCTCTTTGTTTTTACTGATGGAGGTAAAGCAGGCTCTGCATGTGCAGCCTTTGAGGAGCAACAAAAGACCCCGAGCCAACAAAGATTTCAACCTTGTCAAGAGTCAGCACAATATAAAGAAATGCTGGCCATAATTATGGCCCTTCAGGACATTCAAAAACCCTTTAATTTGTATTCAGATAGCATATATATGATTAACTTGCTCCCTCATATTCCCCAGGCACATATCAAGCTGGATGAAAACCCTATTTCCCCCCTTATGGTTACCCTTAAGGGCCTATTAGAAGGGGGGAGCCCCTATTCATATACAACATTTAAGAGGGCATTCAAAACTTCCTGGATTTTTTTCCCTAGGCAATAAGTGTGCAGACCAGTTAGCTACTGGCCCGCAAGCATTAACGTTACAAGAGGCTACCTGTTTGCATGACTTAACCCACATTAATTGGAGAGGTCTTCAGCATAGATTTCCTCAGATTCCTGTAAAGGACCTCAAAAGGGTGGTACATACCTGTAAAACATGCCAGCCCTTCTTAAAAGTACCCCCTTTACAACCACCAGGGGTAATCCCAGAGGCCTTAAACCTAACGTCCTCTGGCAAACAGATGTTACTCATTTCCTAGCCTTTGGTAAGCTTAAATACATCTTTGTCTCTATAGATACCTACTCAGGAGCATGCTGGGCCACAGCACATACAGGAGAAAGGACTAAACATTCACAAGCACATTTTCTTCAATGCTTTGCCACCTTGGGTCTACCAGCACAAGTTAAAACCGATAATGGACCCTGTTTTGTTAGTAAAGCAATGTCAGAGTTTTTTGACAGATGGCATATTAATCATACTACAGGAATTCCCTATAATCCCCAAGGCCAAGCAATTATAGAAAGAAATAATCAATGTCTAAAGGAGCAATTATTAAAACAAAAAAAGGGGGAGTTAGCCCCCATATACAGTTACAGATAGCTTTGTTTACCATTAACATTTTAAATTTGTCAAAAGGGGCAACTGAATCCAGATTTCAGAAGCACTGGGGACAACTAAACCCTAAGCCCCAAGTGAAAGTCAGGTGGAAGGACCCCCTGACACAACCATGGAGAGGACCTGACCCTCTAGTTACTATGGGCAGGGGATTTGGATGCATTTTTCCCATAGGGGAGACAGCCCCCATTTGGATTCCTGCCAGGAACCTTAAGTTTTTACCCATTTCCTCTATACAGGAGGATGCCTAAGGATAAACTAACCATCCACAAGGGCAACCAGCCCTTGAGAAGCTCTTGTGTTCTTTAACAATTGCAGATGGTGATACTCTAGCTGATGGCTGTCCTGACCTTCCCAGTCCCTGCAATGGCTACGGAATCCACATCAACCTCAACGGGTGACCTGGGCAGTGACCAGCACTGGCAATCAATAGCACCACAAGAGAAGATGTCCCTTCGACCTGGTGGCCTGACCTTCATTTTGATCACCACCCTATGTCATTACTTATGGACTGTTTAAAACATATTTTTGTAGGAGCTATCTATTTTAATGTTACCTGTCCTAATTGTTCTTTTATTAATTGCTTGTACAGCCACCTTTTGTTATGCATCCTGCTCTAGAACAAACCCCACCTCTGGACTCTAATATGGCAAAGACTGCTATCCCATCCCTAAAGTTAAAGGACTAATGACATTGCTTGACCTGGGAATGCTTTTGCTGATGTTTTTTCTAGGCCTTCCCTACATTATACGTGCACTACAAAACTCTTATGAGCAGCCAGTTACATAAGATCAAGCTCCAAGTGAATAAACTTCCCCCAAGAGGAACCGCAGCCAGAGACGGGTAAGAGGGGGTGCCAGTCTGACCAACCTAAGACAGGGCCTTCAGCTTTGCTCTGAAGAAGTTCCCGATGACAGGTAAGACAGACAAGGCTATCTACCCAACCTAAGACAGGCGGGTTCCCTTCTTTAGACAAAGACGGGATGTTGGGAGCTGACAGTAAAGTTTAAAGGTCATCTTGACCTCTGTGCTCGCTTGAAGGCATGTACAAGGAACTGGCTTACTTGAAAGACATCAGGTGCCCGGGATTGCTTTGCTATGTCTGCACAGTTTGTTTTAAATTTTACTGCTTGGGACATTTCTAACTGTGGTGGAGCTGATGTTTATTATTGTGCTAGGTGGGGATGAGAGGTAACTGGGATGGGCCCTTCCAGATTGCCTCCAACCCTGTGCATGGCCAAATGTAATCCTGTTAAAAAAATAACCTTTATGGAGGAGGGGAAAGAGATAACTAACTGGGAAGTGGATCTGCCATTAAAACAAAAAGGGTGAATATGTGGGGGATAGCAAAGATGGCCCTGAGAGGAAGTTGAGTGGGCAGAGCTGGATTTGTTTAGGTTCAGTGTGTAAACATCTCATGGAAGCTTAGGTGCATGATAAGGTGTGGCCTTTCAGTGATTGATTGGTTCCATTTCTTCTCCTCCCACTCAGTCTTTTGCTTTAAAAAGGGGATGCTCCCTGTTAATAAACGAGTTCCTGCTTGATTTGTCTCCTGGCTGCGTCTGATTGTCTCTTGGGCTACTGGGCTAAGGGAGGCTGGGGAACGGGCGAGCAGCTGCACTTCACTTCGCGCTTACCTTTCCTCGGACCCTGTCCCTCCAAAGACGGACGAAGACCCAACATTGTGATATATAAATAAATAAAATATATGTATTTATTTTGGTGTCTAGTCATGG
Organism: Dipodomys spectabilis; assembly: GCF_019054845.1. Taxonomy (NCBI): domain Eukaryota; kingdom Metazoa; phylum Chordata; class Mammalia; order Rodentia; family Heteromyidae; genus Dipodomys; species Dipodomys spectabilis. Next base: position 2,400,459 of record NW_024870734.1, on the reverse strand, counting down.
GGCCTGAACTCTGGGCCTGGGCGCTGTCCCTCAGCTCAAGGCTAACACACTATCACTTGAGCCACAGTGTCACTTCCGGCTTTTTTCTTTTTGCTTATGTGGTGCTGAAGAATCGAACCCAGGGCCTCATGCATGCAAGGTAAGAGATCTACAACTGAGCCACTTTTCCAGACCAAATATAAATTTAGATATTTAGGTACTGCCAGAGGTGTCTATCTAGTATTCAATCACATATATTACCTTCATACCAATTCTCATGTATTTAGTGAGAACTCCATTTAATCAATAGTATTCTTTTGATGCATAATAAACTATGAATAAAGTCAATCCCTGTCCAGTGATTATTGGGTCTAATTTTATGCAAGACTGATTAACGGACTACTCATCTAACCATGACATTAATCACATTCCTCTGGTGTTCCTATGGACAAGCCATAGATTTTTAGGCTATTCAGCCCCCTGTAAGTGGCATGACCGGGATTTGAACTCAGGGCCTAGTGTCCACGTTGGCCTATGGCTTCGCTGATAGAGCCAGCCTTCAGAAATGCCAGATGACCTACAGGTTGCAGCCATGTCATTCACATCCAGTATGATCAACGTGCAAGGAAGGAAAACAGAAACTGCTGACCATCCGCGGTTTGTGGCTTTTTTTCAGTGCTGTTTTCATTTTCTTTTCCTTTGAGCCCCTGAGGCCTAGGACCACAGGATGACAAACTACTCATCCAACCATGACATTGATCACATTCCTCTGGTGTTCCTATGGACAGGCAATAGTTTCTTAAGCTCTCCAGTACTTTGTAAGTGGCATGACAGGGATTCAAACTCAGGGCCTAGGTGTGCAGATTAGCCTATGGCTTCGCTGACAGCCTGCTGATAGCAATTCCAGGTGACATACAGGTTGCAGTTGTGTCATTTGGACCCGGGATGGTCACCATGCATGGAAGGAAAACAGAGAAACCTCTAACTGTTCGCAATTCGTGGCTATTTTTCCTTGCAATTTTCTTTTCTTTTTCCTGTCAGCCCCTGGGGCCTAGGAGCCCACGATGGGCTGTGGATCCAAATGCTGCACCAACCCAGCCTAGGGTGATGGAAGCTGAGGCAGAATTGCCACGAACTAAGTTCAAGTCCCGTGCTTGGCAAAACAAACAAACAAATAAAATATACAGAAAATAAATTAAAATGAATTTTAAAAATGTAAAAATACTAGTGGTGCTCCCTGGCTTGGATTTCATGCTCGTTTTTTCTGCCCAGCCTGGGATTTGCACTTGGAGTCTGGGAAACTCTAATGCACTCTGGGGGATGGGAAAATTCACCCTCTTTGAATACAAGCAATTCAAGCCTCTTTCCTAGGCCTGAATTCAATCCCCAGCCCTGTTAATTAATATTCATCCACATTTGAAATGATTAATATCTACATACTTACGTTTAGTGCAAATTGCTTTGAGTGTATTTATTTTTTGTGTTATTAATTCATTATATTCATTGATTATTATTACACTTATAAAACGTATTAAATTTATTACATCTTATGAAAAATATACAGATTTGCATATGTATTATATATCTTACTTCAGTCCCAGGTCATTCACAGAAATTCTATAGTAGATGATCCCATGCTAAGAAAAACAGAAAGAATACACCAACCAAAGTCTAATTTATCCCTAGGCACCCCAGTGGCTCACATCTTTAATCCTAGCTACTCAGGAGGCTAAGAACTAGAAGATGAAATTTCAAAGCCAATGAAGGCAGAAAAACCTGAGAGACATCATCTCCAATTAACTGGCAAAAAGCAAGGCTACAGATATAGCTGAATTGGTAGAAAATCAGCTATGAACAACGAAGCCAAGAAATAGCAAGCTGAGTTCAAATGTGAGGAGAGGGGGTAGGGAGATAAAAGGGAGAGAAATCCTCCAAAAACAGAGAACAAAACAATACACAAATCCTACCTAATTTATGGTACCAACCAAACTGAAAAGAAAAATGAAGCTTTTTCATTTGTATAACTTTACATGAGCACATATGCTCTTAAGTACACTTCAAAGCTATGTTTTTAATAATATATATACATATATATTAATAATGTATATATATATTTAAATAAACTAAGAAACCAGCCAATGAATAAATACTTCTGAATTAGTGCCTTAACCATGGCATTATAAATTTTTTATACTAAAAGTGTTTTCCAACTTTCTTTTCTCAGAATCAATCTTTAAGAAGATTTTCATGTGCCTGGCACCGGTGGCTCTTGTCTATAATCCTAGCTACTCAGGAGGCTGTGATCTGAGGTTGGTGGTTCAAAGTCAGCCCAGGCAGAAAAGTCCGTGAGACTCTTATCTTCAATAAACCATTAGAAAACCAAAGTGGCACTGTAACTCAAGCAGTAGATCGCTTGCCTTGAGCTGAAGAGCACAGAGAAGACCCCTGAGTTCAAGCCCCAGGACCAAAAAAAAAAAAAAAAAAAAGAAGAAGTTTGTTCATGCAGATCATAAAGTTCTAATATGCTGAGCTTTAGGAAACTTTTCTGCCAGGGTCTTATGGTCTTTAGGAAAGTACTCCACTACTGAGATACCATCACAGTCCCATTGTTTTTGTTTTTCATTTTACAATCCAGTTTATTCCCAAAATGCTTAGAAGTACCTACTGTCCTCACAGAAGTGAGGTTTTATTCAGAAACCCCACCTTTTGTGCTATGAGGAATCCCCTAGTGTATTTCGTGGTAGGCACTGAGGAAAACTCATATGACAAAAATGCAGAGAGTTTATAATTGTAGAAATAACTCTAAATAGAAATAAATTCAACTGTCCTGACCTTCTAGGGAGAAATGATGTCATTATTTTCATTCTCACTGTTCAGGGCAGATGGTCAAAACAGAAACACCAATGTGCTATGCTGAAATGTAAAAGTTTAGACCCCTTTTTTGAAAAACTCTCATGTTATAAAATCAATATATATCAAATAAAGGCGAAGTGAACTTAAAAAATATTAAAAATGCTAAAGAAGCTCCCTGGCTTGGAATGTGTGACATTTTTTTATCTGCAAGTCCTGGAATTTGAACCCGGGTTCTGGGTAACTCTGTTGTACTTTGGGGGAAGGAGAAGCTTGCCCTGCTTGAAGACCAGTAAGTCAGTCCTGTTCCCTAGGCCTGAATTCAAGCCCCAGTCCTGGAAAACGTACTCCTTATCTACATTTTAAAGATAGGATTGAACTTCCATACAGATGTTCAGTCTATAGTATGTTTGGTGTGGTTATTCATTGTATTTTTTATTTTTTCATTTATCTACAATTTATTTTATTGACTGTGATGACACCTATGTATTACATTGTTTTCATCCTATCACATACCATATAGATTTGTAGATGTGTTCTCCATCATGCCTGACACCCAGGACTCTACCAGAAAAGGAAAACAAGTGTCACACTTGGCTTCTTACTCCAAGATTAAATTTATGGCAGTGCTGGGATCTGAACTCAGTGCCTAGCAGGTCCAATTCATGAATGGGTGAATGTGAGCACAACAGCCTCTAGCCAATGAAGCTGTGAGGTGGTTCCTAGGTGCTGAGATCATGACCCAGGATTGGCCAAAACAGCCATACAAGGATAGGCAGACAGTAGTATACAAATAAATATATATTGGTAAAAAGCACCATAGCCGCCTATCTATGATGGAATGACATATACTACATTCCTACTAACTCTTAGGTATTTATTATACCACAATTAAGGGAATACTATTCTTTTCATGCTTAATAAAGCATGAAATTAAGATCAATCAGTGACCTAGGATTATTGCATCCAATTTTAGGCTCAACCAATGCACAAACTTCTCTTTCAATTGATATTCCTATACATGGGAATGACTGTCTTGTGATCTCCTGTCATTGGTAGTTGTCAGGACCTGGATTTGAACCCAGGGCCTATGTTGACAGGTTGGCCTATGGCTTCCCTGCTAGCCCGCCAGCCTTCAGCAATGGCAGGTCAGGTGTACTTTGCACCCGTGGCATTCAGACCCAGGATGGTCACTGTGCAAAGATTAAAAAAATATAAACCCCCATCTCTCTCTAGCTTGCCAAATTTTGTGCTATCCCACATTCTTTTCTTTCCCCAAGCCCTCTGGGCCTAGGATTCCAAGATTGGGTATGGGTCCTGAGGCTGCACCCAGCCTAGGATGATCGAAGTTGAGGCAGAGTTGCCACTACCTGAGTTCAAGCCCTAAAAAAGAAAAAAATATTTAACTAAATTAAAAAAATAGAGCTCTCTCATTTGGAATTTCTGTCAGTTTTCTTTCCTAGACTGGGATTTGAACTCAGTAACTTGTAGCAATGTGAAGGAAAGTGCAGATTTGCTACTACTTGAGTTCAAACCCCGTGCCAAAACAAAACTAAAAAATTAAGTCACTGACCTTGGTAGGGGGAGTAGTTGTGGAGATGGGAGGTAAGGGATGGTAGGGGGAAAACAAAGGTGGAAGTAACAATGTGCAATAGGAAATATACTCATGACCTTGCTCATGTAACTGTGACCATTCTGTACAATATTTTTACAATAAAAAACTTATAAAAAAAAAGAAACAATGTAGTATTCCGATAAGCACTTTAGGGTTAAGGGAAGGATGTCTGAATAGATGTACAAAATTCAACACTGCTTTTTATTTAATGTTCAGTATGGAACTGAATAAACATAACTGCTTCTATTAAAAGATTAAGTCACTGTCTTGGAACTTGGGCCAGTATTTATACCATTGGTGGGATTTTATCTCTCTGTCCAGGTAACTCTTTTGTACCATGGGTAAAGGAAAAATTTACTGCCCTTGGGGAAAAGAAATTCAGGCTAGAGTTCCCATGGCCTGAATGAAGGCCCTGCAATGGAAAAGATATTTCTATACATGTGTAATATATGATATATACTTACATATGCATGTTTATTACATGTTATGATTTTCACTATTGATTTTGTATTTATTTTATTTTTTATTTGATTCATTCTTTTATTGTTTATTTTATTTAGAAATATCATTCCCATTTACATTTTGCACATCTGTTATAAAATTATACAAAATAATTTAGGACATTGACTCATTTATCATTAAAACTTTTTGTCTTGAAACATGATTCATAATTAAATGGAGACATTTATCACAGTCTTCTCACGTGTAGAGGCTCTCCCAAGAATGAGCTTTGTCTTATTTATCTTTGGACACCTTAGTATAGGGATGTCTTTACATGATTTATACTGAGAAGCCTTTTCTTTAGGACAAGCAGGTTGTGGGATAAAATTGTAAGGGGGAGGCTAGAAATGTGGCTTAGTGGTAAAGAGCTCACTCAGCATGCATGAATACCAGGGTTTGAATCCTCAGTGCCACATACTCAGAAAAAGCTAGATGCAGTGGAGTGGCTCAAATGGTAGAGGGCTAGCCTTGAGAAAAACAATCCCTAAGACTGTCAAAAACAATAGGCCAGATG